>NC_143488.1:28601606-29259106 GCF_027475165.1 Benincasa hispida | reverse complement strand
TTGATAGGGGATGGGATTCATTCACTTGCATTATTGCTAGCACTACAAAAAGCTCCGGTGTTAACGCCCTTACTACTGCTGTGCAGCCTTTCCTCGGGTTCGTAGAGTCGGGTTTCCCGTTTACCCACAACGGAGGAGTCGCCCCCACTAGGCAGGCGGCCATGGGTCATAACGCACTCTTTGCAAAACAAATCAACTTTGAAGTTGACTTATTCGCTCGACCAATCTTCAGAATGTGTACGAGATACCATAGGGGCCCAATATCTCAATAGCACCTTTGTCTAAAGCTTCGAATGAGACTGAATATCCGAAACGCAGGAACGATCTGACTAGAAAGTCATTCAAAACTTGATCGAAGAACCAGCATTTATTGAAGAAGCTATAGAGTCGATTACAAAAACCCCGATCTCGCAGATATTTCGATTCCAGCGAATGATGAGAAGGATTCAAGTACCTTCCAGTAACGGGCAGTTGGTCAGATCTAGTATGGATCGTACATGGACGGTAGTTGAAGTCGGCGACTCTCTTAGGGTTCCCTCATCTGGGATCTCTGGGGAAGAGGATCAAGTTGGCCCTTGCGAACAGCTCGATGCACTATCTCCCTTCAACCCTTTGAGCGAAATGCGGCAAAAGGAATGAAAATCCATGCCTTTTTTTGCGATAAAAGATGTGATAAAGGGGCAACTTTTTGCAGATCTACTAGCCCATCAAAAGACCCTATCGAGCTTTCTGAAGAAATTCCTGGTGATCTCGAAACAATTGCAACATTAGAAGATGGAAAATGGACCTTATACTTTGATGAATCATCCACAGCCAAGGAAGAAGGTGCGCTACCTCTTTAGTTGCCGCCCCCTACTTGCTCATTCAAAATGACTACCACAAGAAAGTCGCTCCTATCTCTAAGGGGGCTTATGCACTCCACGACTTTCTTATGTTATGGGGTCTTGAAGACTGAATTTAGCTGCCAATCCTAGTAAGTAATGAAAATAGTCAAAGATGTAAAAAGTCAAAGAGTTGACTTTTGACTTTTTAAAGTCAAATTTTGACCGACCTTATATTCAAATGTGATTTGAATTTCGAGAAAATAAATGCGGATTCATGCTCGGGAGGTCAAGATTAGTCAATATAGAAAAAATCATAAAAAGTCAAAAATTTGACTTCTTTGTCAAAGTTTGAATTTGACAAAATGACTATTTTGCCCTTTGACTAAAGTTAGTGAGAAAATCCAAACTTTTATTGGATAATTCCACTAACAAAATAGTGGGCTAGATGTTGGCATATAATGGAGACATTAAGCCCACTTAGATAGTGGATTCTAGGTGTAGGGTTTTTATGAAGTGGTTTCATGCAATTTTTGCATGACAATTTTCTATAAAATTGGGCTTTCAATTTGGAGAAAAAACTTTTGCCCATTTTGCCCATTTTGCCAATTTTAGTTTTAAAATTTGGGCTGGAAAAATCCCAATTTTGGAGAAAAATTTTCAACCCAAAATTCCATCTTCTTTTCCATCTCTTTCTCTCTCTCGGGTTCTTCATTCATCGGGTCCCACAACCCAGTTTTGAGTCCAGAGGATAGTAGGACAATTCTAATGGTGGTCCGAAAGAGTTCGGGTCGAGATTCAGTAAGGAAAAGTGGTTTTTGGGAGCTTCAAAGGTAATTTTTAATTTACTATTTTTTCCTTCAATTGCATGCTTTTTTCCTTTAAATTAAAAGAAATTTGAGTGTAATTAGATCCCTTTTCCACTTCGTATGTCTCGTGTTCCATCATCCCCTACTATTTCTAGATGGGTTCGAACCGTTGCTCTTTCTCCCTCATTAGGGAATCAAAAGTGTTGCCTCATCTCTTTAGATTCATCAATCAAGTCGAACAACCGTTCAACCGCTGCATATGCGGCTGGGAGATATTGTATTCTCTGCTCATACAGTTTTATTTTGCCCACGGTTTAAGGCTTTCGAGTCTTTGGACATATCTCTTATGTCCAACATCAATCCGGCAAATTGTTTCACGTAGTCCCTAATAGTATCAGTATGTTTTAATTCCCGTAGCTTGCGTCTTGCCAAAATCTCAACATTTTCGGGGAAGAACTGAGAACGCAACTCTTGTTTTAGTCTCTCCCACATGTCGATGGTGCATCAACCCTCTTGAATGTCCATGAAATGGGACCTTCACCATAACGTGGCATCCTCTGCTAGGTGCATTTTCGTTAGAGTGAACTTCGATTCTTCAGTCACTATGTTCATAGCCCTAAAGTACTGTTCTATGTCAAAGATAAAATTTTCTAGCGCTTTCGCATCGCGAGCCCCACAGAAGAGCTTAGGCTCGGGTACTTTTACCCTGTTGAATTGGACTGCACCCCCGACTGGGGCTTGATTTCCCACCACTCTCATGGTGAGGTTAACTCTTGCACTAATGTCTACAATCTCTGCCCGGATGATATCAATAGTCGCTCGAAAAGTCCTCGGACAATTTAGTCACCATCTAAATTATTGCTCTCTACGACCTGTCTAGTTCTTTGACACGTTCTTCTACAGGGGAAATAGAGCCCGATGAACCATCCCCTTGCTCGAGAGGCCCACTCATCATAGATTTTGCCTCTAAGGTTTCAACCCTTGTCAACAATTCCCTGACGGGCATCTCGTCTAAGCGGCCATCCACCGCGTCAATTTCATCGGCTTTGTCAGCGACTTCTTGTAACCGAGTTTCTAGAAACTGAACCGATTAGGGACTTTTATTAGATAGAGCATTTGCTCTTCTAGCTCGACCAATCAGTCAACATGGGACTTGCCTAACTGCTTTATAGCAGACACGATCGCATTTTCTCAACTCCGCGAGCCGACCTGGCTCTGATACCAATTGTCACAATCACACTTTCAGAAGCTTCACTTAGCGATTGTGCGGTACTTGTTCCGCTCATAAACAAGTCAGCCAATTCAAATACGGAATGCCGATGGCACACGGGGTGCCTATTGTAACCTCCACCCCCCGTTTAAGAGAAAACGGGTTTGGAGAAAAGATTTTCGCAAACAGTTTGAATGTATGAATAGAGAAGAGAAAGATTATAGTAGACTAGAAAGCAACAAGCAACAACAACGGCTTTACAATATACTACTCCAGTATGGGGAAGTGATGGTTAGTCTTATCCCCATATAGTGCATTATGAACAAAAACACATCCGCCACCCTTGCATATGGAAATGGACGAGTGATCACTCACTAAGAAAAGTACATATAAAACTAACTTCCTAGCAAAAGGAAACACATAAAATTAAAGCATAGTAAAAAGAGGTGGAGGCAGATATGCAGCCATGGCAACATGCCCTGGACAAGCATGATCGTGACACCAAGCAACTCCAACAAGTACCAACTCTAGCACCAACTGCATTAATTATCTCCAACAACCAACTCCTCACTACTAACTCTAATGACCAATTACATCAATCATATACTTTAGAAAAAAAAAAACTCTACCATTGAAAGTGTTTTAAAATTATTAGTTCATAGTGTCGTTCTTTACAGTAATTTGACATTAATAGTAACATTTATAGTATTCATATTTATATTATTCATGTTATTTACGATTTTGACCCTAGAGTTTAAAGGAGTATACTATATTAACTCTCTAACTCTAAAGGTGTCTTGCTAATCTGTAATATGATATTTTCTCTTTGATTATAAAACTACTATATCTCTCTACCCATAGACATAGCTAATACACTATTAATAAATCACATAAATCTTTGTGTCAATTCTCTTTATTTACATTTTCTGTTTATCTTTGATTGTCGATTTCTTAATATAAACAATATTTGTTTGTTGTTTTGAAACATCTATGAAATATCAATGATAATATTGATTTTTTTTTTTTATGAAATTAGAGAATTTATTTTTTTTTTAAAAATGATATAAATTTTAGGGATATCTTTTCTTTGTAACTAAGCCTAGATTTTATGCTGAAATGATGCATGATCTCTTACATATTTATTTTTACTTTTATCTTTTAAACACTATTGATTCACATGATCATGGTAAGAACTTTTATTCTCTTAACCAATTTTTTTCTACAAATGAACCCCCAACAATTAGTTGATTTTTTTAAATTATCGTCTTTTGTTTTAATTAAAAAAGCTTCATTCAATTCCTAGTTAACTAACAGTATAAGTATTTGTTATTACTTAAGATGGAATGTTCTCAATTTCTAACAAATATGAGATTGTATTTGTGTTTGTATCACTTAATCCTAACTTGTTAAGAAACCATATAACAAAATTTTTTATTTACATGAAAGTTGTCTTTAAATTTCAAATTGGAGATCAAGTTGACATATTGGTTGAAAATCAAGTTAGTACATAAAATAATATTATACTATTCATATTAATAATCTTTATTTAGAATAATCGTACTTTTTAGTATAATTTTAATTAAATCACATCTCACTACTATTATATACTATGAATTTCAATTCCAGCTTATTTGTCTTTTTTTCTATCTTTTAGCCCTATGTTCGTCATATATTCCATTGTGAGTGTGTATAATTCTGTGAGTCATTTGCAATCATGTCAAAATAAAGTATAAAAATTAGGCTCATATCTACGCAATATAAATTTAGTAAAAACAGTAAAATTGGATAACCCAGCCCAATTTAAATGAGACATTAAAATTGAAAAGCAAAAAATGTCCTCACTGATTCACGGAATTACACTCAGAATTTGATTGCTATAAAATTGTCATCTGATTATCCTCTAATTACCTTCTATTTTTTTTATCAATTAGTTAGGCTTCTAATAGTCATCAGATTGTCTTTTGATTGTCATATGATTACTTTCTACTTTTTGACACATAATTACTAGTTTCTGATATTGCTATCTGATTGCCTTATGATTTTTATGTGATAACTTTCTATTCTTTGACATATGGTTGGTTGTTTATGATAATGTCATATAATAGCAATATGGTTGTCATGGGCATCCAATCACCTTCTACTCTTTGATAGTTGTTTATGATATTGTCATCTAATTGTCTCTTGATTGTCTTCTGTTTATCATCTGATTACCTTCAAATCTTTGACAAAAAAAAATTAGTAGTTTCTGATATTGTCATTTGATTACTTTTTTGTGTCAAATAGTTAGTATTTTTTTTTTATTGCCTTTTAATTGCCTTCTATTCTTTGTCACATAGTTAGTAGCTTTAAATTAGGCACTAAACGGAAAAGTAAAAAATGTCCTCACTGATTCAATGACTTCCGCCTTGAATTTGATTGTTATGTGATTGCTATGATTGTTATATGATTGTTGTTTGATAATTAACCAATGATAATGATTGTTATCTGATTGCAATTTAATTACTATTTGATACTCATTCTTAATGTTACTTAATACAATTTGATAATGATTGCTATGTCATTGCTATTTGTTATTGGTTTTCATGTGATTGTTATCTTATCCATGTTGCCAATGATACTAATTTGTTATAGGATTGTTGTTTGATTGCGATTTGATATTAATAGTTATTTGATTATCAATTATATCGATTACCAAGGTACTCATGAAACGAAAGGCATATTGAAATCAAAATTTAGTGTATCGAGTAATGTTGAATAATTTAGAAATATTGATTTTATTGTTATGAACCAAAATAAATAAAAGGAAAAAAGGACAGTTTTGGAAATTTGATGAAAAAGCCATGCGTCAAATCAATAATAAATTCATCCAAGCTGTCTTTTTCAAATTCACTTTCTTCGCTGAACTGCACCTGCCTAATATGGATTCTTCTCAGACCACCCAATTTTCATAAAAATTACATAATTATTACAAAAAAAAAAACATAGATGGATCATAATTACCAGAATCACAAAATTAAGAACCTCTTCCACATATAAACAAATGGAATTTTGTATACACAATAATATATATATACACACATATATATATAAAGAAAAAGGAAAAATGAGGCTGTAAATTGTATTTACGATCTGAGATGATCGCATTGAGAATCCTGATAAGAGATGTTGGAAAAATTCATCATAATGAAGAAAAAGATTAGGTCGAAATAACAATAAAATCAAAATTGATAAATTCGTCGGGCTTGAGATCTTGGTCCAACCATTAAACAGAAACCCTCTCGAGCCAGTGAGAGGGTAGGGCCCTTTGTTCGAGTCCTAGAGACACCACTTAAGGTAACACTCATCTACTTATCTTGAAGTTTGGAAGGAGAAAAATCTATCTTGTATGATTATGTTCCCAGCTACCCACTCGGTCTTATCCTCAAAATGGTGGGTATATTGAGTCGGTGAACTGATCACTCTCACCTATACAAATCAAAGGACAATTTCTCGTGAACAGGAGTTCATAATATACTCAGGAGTAAGACTAAGTTTCCTAGGTCATCTTATTGAAATAGAAACCTAACTAGTCAACGGAGTTACATCTAGTGGTTACTATTTTGCAGTCCGGTCTTATGCAAACTTATTGCCCAAGATACCTCCACTCGCATCTCTCTTACACGAACGCGTTGAATCACTGCATTTGTATGAAATACAAAGTGGGTCGTATCCATAGTGTTACCAGGATAAGGTACCCAACCTTACCCATATACTATAGAACCCTTTAGGCTGTATCTTGAACATTGATCCCTAGATGTCTTTACATACAGTTCAAGACTCAAAAGACAACCTAGGATGTTAGTTTATTAGATTTTAGGGTTAAGAAGATAAAATTAAATAAAACATCAATAACATTTATTGAGAAAAGCATTAATAACTATTGCTTAGTGACGATCATTTAATTACATTCACTATCTACGAGTTTTAGGGCATAAAACTCAACACAAAGAACATACTCAATAACAAACTCCACTAAACCATGGAATCAGAAAAGTGACTAATACCCATGTGAACAACATGCTCATGAAAAACGTTAGGTGGTAAACCTTTAGTCAATGGATTTGCCATCATAGTGTTGTTCCTATGTGTTCTCTCGAAATTTGACAATTCTGAACTCTTTCTTTAACGATCAGAAACTTCACGTCTACATGCTTTGACTTCTTATTCCTTATTTTTTTTTGGAATACAAAACCCCCAACTTATTGTAGTAAAATAATTTTTAGTGGTCTTTCTATGTAAACCACTATCTACAGCCCAATGACAAAATTTTGCCACCATATTCCGTGATTGGACGCCTCATAACATGCTATAAACTTTGCAACCATAGAAAAAGAAGTCATAAATGTTGGCTTAACACTTTTCCAGGATACAACTCCTCTAACCAACATGAAGATATACCTGAAGTGGATCGCAAAGTGTCTTGGCATCGAGCATAATCGAAATCAGAATACCCAATGATCTCCAAAACTTTTGATCTCCGATAAGTGAGCATATAATCTTTTGTTCTCTGTAAATACCTCATAACTCGTTTGGCTGCTTTCCAATGATCCATCCCCGGGTTACTTAAATATCTTCCTAACACTCCAACTATGAACGCAATATATGGACGTGTATACTTGAGCGTACATTAAATGTCCAACAGTCGATGCACAAAGAACCTTTTGCATCTCCTTAGTCTTAAGTGTGGTCTTGAGACATTGATCTAAATGAAATTTATCACCTTTAGCGACTAGGATATCTCCTGGTGCACAATCTTTCATGTCAAATCTACTCAAAATTATTTCAATATAGTTCTTTCGTGAAAATCTCAAACTACCTTGAGAACGATCTTAGGGTATTTCAATTCCTACTACAAAAAAAGCGTCACCAAGATCCTTCATCTCAAAATTCTTTTTGACAAATCTCTTAGTTTCATGCAATAAACCTATATCATTACTTGCTATGAGTTTGTCATCGACATAAAACATTAGAAAAATTTATTTACTCTCACTGAACTTGTGATATACACAATCTTCCACTATATTCACCTCAAAATCAAAGGAGGTTATCACTTCATGGAATTTGTGATACCATTGACAAGAGGCTTGCTTGAGACCATAGATGGATTTCTTCAATTTTCACACCATAGACGAATTACCAGACACAAAGTTTTCTGGTTGCACCATATAAATCGTCTCATCAATGTTCCCATTGGAAACACAGTTTTTTACATCCTTCTAGTGTAGCTCTAAATCAAAGTGAGCTACCAATGCCATGATTACCCTAAAAGAGTCTTTCAATGAAACCAAAGAAAAAGTCTCTTTGTAATTAATGTCTTCGTTTTGAGTAAAACCCTTTGCAACAAGACGAGCTTTATATCTTTCGGTATTGTCATGTGAATCCCTTTTGGTTTTAAATATCCATTTCCAACCTATCGGTTTCACTCCTAATGGCAATTCAACAGGTTCCTAAATGTATTTGTCTTTTATGGATTTTATTTCCTCTTCCATAAAATTTATCCACTTTTGAGAGTTAGAACTTTGTAGAGCTTGTTGGAAGTTGATTGGATCATCTTCCATTACGCCCATATCATCCTAATGTTTTTGAAGAAACATAATATAATCATCTGGAATTGCACTTCTTCTCTCTCTAGTAGATCTCCTTAGTAGCACTTCAATGTGGTCTTGTTCTATAATTGGTTCAATAGAGAAGTCAAGAATTGGAGCCTGAACATCATTTATAACCACACGAGGAAAAGAAACTAATTCCTCTTCAAAGACAACTTTCCTTCTGTTATCTTCCCTCCAAAACTTAACATCATCAAGGAATCTAGCATTTCCCATCTCAAACAATGATATAAAAGTGGGATCATAAAACTTGAAACCCCGAGAGCGTTCAAAATACTTGACAAAATAGAAACTAATAGTTCTTGAGTCCAATTTTGTTTCATTAGGCCTGTAAGGCCTAGCCTCAGTTGGACAACCCCAGGTGTGAAGATGTCTGATACTAGGCTTCTTTCTTGTCCACAACACATAAGGAGTTTTAGCTACTGCTTTACTAGGTACCCTATGAAGTATGTTGCAGTCTTTAGTGCCTCATCTTAGAGGGATTCTGGTACAGAAGAATGACTAATCATACTTCTTACCATATCCTTAAATCTTATATTTCGCCTTTCCACTACACTATTTGTGCTAGGGTTGCCCGACATAGTGTATTGTGGGAGGATTCCATATTCCTCTAGATATTTGGCAAAGAGCCCTAGACGTTGTTCATCTGATCCATCATATCTACCGTAGTATTCACCATAACCATCAGATTTGATAACCTTAATTCTTAACTTCAACTTGGAAAGACTTGAAAACGTCGAAAGATTGAGATTTCTAATGAATTAAATATAGGTACCCATATCTTGAATAATTGTCTATGAACGTAATAAAATATTGTTGTCCATTCCAAGAAGCCATAAGGAATAAACCACAAATGTTTGTATGTATTAGTTCTAAGACGTATGAGCATCTGTTGGCACCTAATTTTCTAATGTTTGTCTGTTTTCCCTTAATACATTCCACACAAACGTTGAAGTTATTTAAATTAAGGGAATCAAGAATTCTATCTGACACAAATCTTTGAATTCTCTGTTTTGAGATGTGACCTAAACGCTTGTGCCATAACATAGTGGAATTCTCATTTAATTTACGCTTTGCACCACACGAATTAGATAATAGGATCTCATTAAATGAAGCAAAAGAATCAAGCATATATAGTTTATCAATTAAAGAACCAGTACCAATAGATTTGGAATCTTGAAAAAGACTAACTTTATTATTTCCAAAAGAACAAGAAAAACAAAATTTATCCAGAAAAACAAAATTTATCCAAATTGGAAATAGAAACTAAATTCCATCTAAACGAAGATACTACAAAAGTCTCATTCAGATCAAAATAACAACTAGTTTTTAAAAGTAATCTAAAATTCCCAATAGCTTTAATTGGAACTGCTTTGTCATCTTCTACATAGATGAATCTTTCAACATCACTTAGTGGTCAGCTCCATAAGCAACCCTGCATTGATATACTTATGTGAGTAGTAGCACCAGAATCTACCCACCAAGTATTTGTAGGTACAAAAGCTAAATTAACTTCAGAACAAATCAAAGTAATAAGTTTACCCTTCTTTACACTCCACTTGGAGTACTTGGGACAATTTTCTTGAAGTGACCTTTCATTTTGCAGAAAAAACAAGGATTTTTAGTAGCTTGTTTATTGTTTTTATTTTGCTGAGATGTCCCTTTTGCAACATCCACAAATTTCCTTTTCTTCTTATCACAAGAGGTTGTTGCCAAATGAGCACTTTTTGCCCTTTCTCTCTTAATCTCATCTTTTTCTTGCACACATTGTGAAATAAGCTCATTAATACTCCATTTATCCTTCTGAGTATTATATTTTACCTTAAACTGGGAGAGTTGTGCAGGAGGAGAGATAAGTACCCATTGCACGAGTAAATTTCCATTTATCTCGATATCAAGTGTCTTTAATTTACCTGCGAGATTGGATATTTCCACAATTTATTCCCTTATGTTTCCTTTGCCCTTATACATCATTCATGTTAAATAAGTCAAAAGACTATTTGCTTCCCCTTTTTCATTTTTAGCATAATATTTCTCAATTTGAGTAAGTTATTGCCATTTTCACTTTTCGTGATAGAGCCCCGAAAAAACTCCAGAATGGAGTGCCTAACAATCATCAGACACATGTGATTTAACCATTCCCACTTCTCTATATTAACTGTATTCGTTGTTCCTCAAGACTAGGTTTATCGGTCCTTAATGCAAGGTCCAAATCCATACATTCGAGAAGTATCTCTACGTTTTACTTCCAAATTTTGAAGTTCGATCAATTCAACTTAGGGATTGAACTCAGATTTTCAGATATTTGAGTAAGACCAATTGATACAATAAACAACAAAACATATATTCACAATTAAAATATAACAAAAATAATTACATATATGTGGTGGGCCCCTTTAACAAGATGCCTAACATAATATTAATGTCCAGCCTTTGGGTAAAAATATCAACGTAAATGGTACTCTCAATGTAGTAATCAAAGTACTGACAATAAACTCGGTCAAAAAATATCATTTCTTTGGACCGACTATTTTTTACATGGACAATCTTTATAATTGTGACATACTCATTACCACACGCATCCCCATAATTTGGCCAAATAATTATCTTCCTTTTGGCCGATAATTATCCGCATAAAATCATGAATATGCACATATTATATAGAGAG
This sequence comes from Benincasa hispida, assembly GCF_027475165.1. Lineage (NCBI taxonomy): Eukaryota > Viridiplantae > Streptophyta > Magnoliopsida > Cucurbitales > Cucurbitaceae > Benincasa > Benincasa hispida. The sequence goes on along the minus strand of NC_143488.1, from coordinate 29,247,953 downwards.
TACGACAAATACAACTTTCTATAGCATTTAACTATAGCATTAACTTCACAAAGCTATTAAAAACAAACACGCCAATTTGCTTTATACAAAAAAAAAGGCGCTAACAATTAAAAAAATCCTGCTCACGTTACCAAAAGGGGCTACAGTAGTTTCCATTCCACCCATCTTTTTTCTCAAAAATTGAAAGTATCCCTCTGAAAAAATTGATTTTCCACTCTCCCAACTCCCATCTTCTTCCCAAAATCTTAAATCTCTCAAATGTTCCTTTCTCTCTTTCACTTCAAAATTCCTTTCGATGTTCTCTTAGATCTTCTAAAATTTTCAATTTCAATTTTCCACTGAATTGCAAAATTGAAAGATTTCCAAGCTAGCTATCAAAAAAATCCAGCGCTTAGTGCTCTTCATTGTTTCCTAAATCACTATCCACCCTTTTCCCTCATCGTTTTCAAGTCATTATCCACACATAATCAATATCCTTCTTTGAGATTCATGTAATCTTTGTCGTTTGATATGCTTTCCATATCTCAAAGAAGGCAGATACCTAGAATCTCATTGTTCTCCATCTTCCTCCTCCTCTTCTCCTCATCGTCGCCCACAGCAGCCACGGGGATGATGATGCCGGCGAAGACGACCCTTGCCCTTCCCCTAACCTCCACTCCAAGCCAGTCATCCTCGCCAAGATTGGCGACCTCATTCTCATCTTTTTAGACACCTTCATCCCCGAAATCTCCCCCTATTTCTTCAAATGGAATGACGGATTCCTCGTCCTCGGGACGCAGTTCACCGGCGGTGTCTTCTTCAGCACTGGTATGATGCATTTCCTCTCCGATGCTAACTAGAAGTTTGGCAATTTGACTAATAAGGCTTATTCTTCTGCATTTATGCTTGCTTATGTAGGGTTTTTTATGACCATGGAGGCGGATTGTGTTATTCGTATCTGTATCACAAACAAAATGTTGAACTTCGAGGTAATAATGTTGTGATTACACGTATGAACTCTTTTGATATGAAATTGAAATTGAAATTGAAATTAAAAAACAAAAAATTGAGAACGGGAGTCCTTAGCCAACTTTTAAGCATTGTTTGCCTAAAACCTAGTTGAAAATATTGCATAAACGGCTACATCGAGGATCAAACGGGCTGGATTTAGTTAATGTAAGAACCGACACCTATACATCCTAAAATTTTGATTTGTTTATTTAAGTGATATACTATGCTTTTTCTTTGAAGATCGCCTTTTTTGTTATCAAATCTACTTTTAATTCTAATAAATTTCTCATTTTTGCCTCTTGTATTTCTCTTGAATCTCTCTTCTGTGTTATACCATTCTCAAGATAATTTTATTTTGTTCTGAAGGTATATTTTAGAAACTTGATATGTTGCAAATTTTCATAATTAATTAACCAGGTTTTTCTAGGCAGAGACTAAATCCATCCTTGTGAGCTAAAAAGAATCTAGGGGATGATGTATTTGATTTTTTGCAACAAACATTAAGTTACTGAATATATATATACTCTCTAGTAACTTTTCATGAAAAGGAAAGAAGAAACAATTCAACCCAATTTGGAAATATATGCAAGTGATAAGAAGTTTAGTGGTCTATAACTCTTTGTGTCCTTCCTTTGGTTGTCGTCAATACAGTTATCATGAATAAGACTATCATGTAGATAATTTTTTTCCATAAGAAAATAATTAATAAAGTGCAACAAAATGGAAAGTAGTTTTCTTTTAAAACAATTGTATTGGTCTTTTGTCAGAGTTATTTTGCCTTTTAAAAGCAAGGGACATTCTTCACTTTTAAAATGAAATACTGACTATAGTTTGGTCGTAAGTCAAAGTTGAGTGTGACCGTGTTTTATAATCTTTGCTGAGGTATGTTAGTTTTGAAATTCTAGTTTAATGGTTTGAGATTTTAGCTTAATTATGTGTCCAAAAATAGTTTGGTATATAGGTGTGGCTAGCTATAGTTTCTATAGTGACATACTCTGTGATTCTGATTATTTTATAACTTTGGAAACATATATAACATGTTTTAAACCTAACTTGGGCAATGTAAGTAGATTTAAAGTTAATTACTTGATTTGCATGGTTGCATAAAAAAACAAGGTATGAGTTCCAACCTCATGTTTGTACTATTTGCTATTTCTAGTTGTGCTACTTTCTATGTACTTTTATTTAGTTGTAGTGGTTATCTTTTTGGATAAGAATAAAAATTATGTATACTAACATATATCCTTCACACTATATTTTACATTTGATTCTAACTATTGGTTTTGACTTAGTTTTCACTACTAGAATACTTCAAAAGTTTATTAGTTGAATCATTCTAACTCATTGCAATAAATCATGTATGAACTGCAGTGAAACTGTGGTAAATGAAATGATATGGTATGACTGGAATTGAAAGTCACACGAAATTGAGTCTCCTATCACATTGGCACAAGTATATACCAAAGTGCTGCAAATTTTTAAGACATACGAGACTTGATAAATGATTTTGCTTCTTTACTTTTGTAAGAACATTTACTCTGCTTTTGTTGTCCTAATAACAAATTTTATATTCACGACAATATTTTGTATTGTCTTTGTTGTTAGAGTGCTAGTCTTCTAAGTTAGTTTACTCATAAGATTTGAAAATGAAGTCTTCAATAATATGAAAATATCTTAGATGGTTGTTGGAGTTGGATTCTTCACCTTCAATAGTTTTATTTTTAAAAATATTCAAGTTGATTCTCTTTGTGGTCTTGTTGCTTTTCTGTTTTAGTAATTTTGCTCTCTTGCTTCTTTATTTTTCATTCTGTTTTATTTTTTATACTTTTAGATCCAAGGATTATTGAAAATCTGTTGATCAGTATATTTTTTCTATAAACAGTAGATTGTAGTACACAATTTATATAAACACTCTAGAGTGGTTATTTATTGTTACTAATATATTATGAATGATGTTAGTTGCTAAATATTTGGTTTAGTTATGTCTCTAAAACTAGTTGTTTTAAATTCACATTGTTCTATGATGTTAACCATCCTACTATATATGTGTTTCTCTAGCTAAGATTACAAAGGATTAAAATAAACTCTTTGAGATCTATTAGTATGAATTAGGTGATGCTAAAGTTGTCGAAGTATTTGGTGAGAGTGTTATCTTGCTAAGTATTACTATTCTCTAGCTAGTTTTAGTCATGAGGTGCAAGCATTACTAATTGTATGACAAAGCTCTAAATAGTTCTTTAGGTTTATTAATTTGGTCAAGAATACAAGTTTTGTTCATTAACATGTATTCTTCTCTATATATTATGAATTTGAGTTCTAACTATTTATTTGACTAAGTTTTCACTAAGTTTGTTTTTTTAGGCTACTTAATAAGTTTGTTAGTAAAGAGAGGTATATAAATTGTATGGATATATTAGTCTCCTAGTGCTTATGCTTTCTGGTTGTAAGTGAAGCTATTTGGCTATAATAAACTATACACAATCCATCAAATGGAATGTTGAGATTTATATATCCTTCTCATTTGAACTTGATTCTCATCTTAGCAAGTGTTATCATAAAAGTTGTTTTGTTGCCTCTCTCACCTTCCAATCTCCAAAGCAAACACAACCAAGAGGTTTGAAACAAGATCTAACCATCAAGTTTTACTCTTTTTCTAAGTCCTTTGTTAATGCTACTTTTTTATTTTCCTATTAGTTGAAGTTGGTCAATGCTAAAGTTTTAGTAGACAAGGTTTTTGTTATTTTAGTCATGCACATAACCGTCCTTGGTATCGAATATGAATGCTCATGACTTAGATTATATGTTACAAATATATGAAGTTATATTTCTTTGTGGTTCTTTCTCTAGTATTGAAATACATGGTTTATATAAATTGTTTTGTACCTTTCTGCATTGTGAAAATTCTTCCCCTTTACTATATATATTTATAAGTCCTAAAACTAGGGTTTCTTTGATCTTTTCACACCAACACGTTTTTATTTCAGGGATTCTGGGTTTAAAAAAGTTTGGTAAAAATATTGTTTACATGAATGGTTTGAGCACTTGCATGTAGAGCTAGCCAGGACATAGGTTGAGCTCGTCAATATACACTCATGAGATGGTGCTGCCTGTTTTTAGTCCCTCGACTTCAGCGAGCGAAATGGGTACATGAAAGACATGGTTAGCGAAATCATCAAATATCGAGTCAGAGGTGGTTTGTTGGCCCGCATTAGCTTCCACCATTTTTTCCACTACAAATATTACAAGGAATTGTTCATCGCTACTAAAGGATGTACACTAGTCAGTTCATTTACTGTGTGATGAAGGAATTGTTCATCGCTACTAAAGGATATACACTAGAAAAATAATTGCCATAAATCAAACGGACTTACTAGACTCGATTTACAAATAATTTGCTCAAAATAGCGGGTCCGAACAATGATCATCTCATTAAATTGTAAATTTATGATGCCAAAAATAAAAACATTTATTATGCAAACCTCAAACTTTTCTTTACCGGATAATTGAATCATAAACAACGATAAACGATAAAAAATCCGACAATGTAACATGAAATTCATACTCTGATACCACTTGATAGCATAAATACTTTAAATCTATATCAAATAAATTAACCACATGATCATTCATGCTAAATTGTCAAGAATATATACGTACTGGATTCCATTGAAAGATTGATAATGGCTCTAAAGTAGCTATTGTCTTCTTCAACTAAAACTCCGAGTGAGATCTCTCTCTAGATAGGATTCAAGAAATTATTGTTTTGATATGTTGGGGACCATAATCTTAAAGTCTCATTATATACAGTAGTTCAATTAGGGTTCTCATTAAACTCTAATTAACTAGAAATGTGCTTCTACCCATTAAATCCATACTCAATTAGGAATCTAGGGCGTTAATTAATTAGATCACATAGGGTTCAATCTAATAAAATAACTTAATGTGATAAATTATTAATCCATATATATAGTCCATATTTTAATTAAACATATTATTATTTAAATACGTGTAGTATCTTTTCCCGAAACTTAATTAATTATTGAAACTCCAATAGTTAGCATCCTTGCTTGAAGCAATCATGAGTAGTAATCTTTTGAAAATTTTCTAAGAAAACATGTGAGCGAGTACGATACATGTCGAAAGAATTTGTGTTAGTATATAGGGGACTGGAACCTTCACTCTTGCAATTAACCATTCAAGACGAGTAATTACCAATGTGTGCATCAATTGGGCTTTAAAATATAACAATAATCAAATTAAAATAGCGTACTATCTTGTATTTCTCGTTGGCAATTTGAATGTTTTAATTCATTTGGTCTCTAGATAAGGATTGTTCAAAGTAATACATTTGAAAAAGAAAACTAAAAAATAAAGGGAAAAAAAAGGCATAAATCACGAATATGATAGGGACTTGTGTGGAGATGGGAAAATTTGTCCCATTAAGATAAAAGGCACATTGATATTAAAAATCATTACTAAAAAATTGATTCACTAAATTGAGGATAAAATTTAATCGTACCAATTTCATCAATTTTTATATATCAAATTGAAATTGCAACATTCTTTCTTAAGGAAATCTTTGACTTTAATAGCTAACTTTAAAAGAGAAATGTAATAAACAAAGAACAGCAATAAAATTCTAAACGAAAAGGATTAGTTCCAAGTAAAAAATAAACATTAAATTATGTTTAAAAAATCATCAATAGAATTAGGGAAATTATAATGGGTGACCAAACTATTTAGAGAAACTAGAAATGCAATTTAGGTTTTTAGATTTTGCTGAAATAACAAAAAACCAAACCTTCATTTTAATTTTTTTCGTATTCCCATGTTACCCTCAAAAGTATTTCCTCTTTATGCACACCTTAAACCTTAAACCCTCTTCTCAGTCGTCTCTCGCTCTCACCGTTCTTCTTGATTACTTTCATATCTCTCCACACCAAAGGTTCTGCTACCACCACTGCCAACACCAACACCAACACCGTCGTTGCCAGCTCCGTCGTCTCTTCTTCACCCACTTTCAATCCCTCCTTTATCTCTTCCCCTCCTACGAAGAAAACCAAATCCCAACTACTTGCCCCAACAAGAACGGCCTCCACCACCACGACAACCCTTCTTCCAACATTACTCCCAATGACGCCGATTTCGACCCTTCCTCCATGGCCCTAGATGAAGTTCTCAAGCCCGATGAATTTATTGCTTTTGATTTTATTGTTATTTCGACCCTTCCTAATTTCACCTCTGCAAGAACATTTCCGGCATCCACAATAATGGCGGCACCGTCCATCCCCACCACCGCCTTCCGGTAATTATGATCCATCTATGTCTTTTCTTTTTAAATAATTATGTAATTTTTATGGGAATTGTGTGGACCGAGATGAATCCATATTAGGCAGGTGCAGTTCACAGAAGAAAGTGCAGTTTTAAAAAGACAGCCTGGATGAGTTTATTATTAATTTGATGCATGCCTTTTTCATCACATTTCCAAAACTGTCCTTTTCTTTTCTTTTATTTCTTTTGGTTCATAACAATAAATTCAATATTTCCAAATTATTCAACATTACTCGATACCCACACTTTCCTTCCCCCGACTCTTCCTTTCCCTTACTTTCCCTTTCCCCTCCATTTTTTACACAGACGACCGCTGCATGCACTGTTGAGCTCCGACGCTCCGATGCTCCAACGCCGTGCACTTTAGCTCCGACGCCACTGCACACTACCTCCGAATACGCCGTGTGCTTTAGCTCCAACGCCCCAACTCCTTTGACTATGCTTGTTGCTGGTTGAGTTCCAACACCTCAACGCCGCCGTACACTACCTCCGACGCCCCTACACACTACCTCCGAAGGCCGTCACACGTACTGGTTAGTTCTCTTCGATGGGTTGTGTTTGTGTTATTATTCTGATAAGGAATTTTTGTGTTAAAAAGAAAAATAATGAAAAAAGAACATGAACAACTTTTCTTTTCAACCCTTTTTCCAATTCGATCGAGAAGTAATTAATAGACTCATATGTCATTTTTACCAAAAGTATACATAAGTTTGCTTTTAGTAGAGAATATATTAAAAATGAATTGATTCATAATTTTTTCCCTTTCCCTTTTTGGAGGGAGAGATGCAATATAGATAATATTTCACATTCATACATTTCATCTTCTGTATAAAGTATTTTGCATTTCTTCTGTTAACACATGCTTAATGCTAGTTTGGATTTAATCTCTTAGGAAGAAATGGTTGTTCATGACAAAAAAATTGACCTCTACATCTGATATCAAACAGACTGAATGAAAGTGAAATCAATGAATCAGTACTGAACATCTAATTTTTCAACTAGGAGAAAATGAGAGTTGTTGAAATATGGAGCAATTGATGCTCATTCAAGCATCTAAAATTTAGCACTGAGGCTTTTATCAATAAAGGTTCATAATCGTTAATATTTGACTATTTTTCCTTACCAATGTTCTCATCACATGCTTGATGCAGACTGACCCCCATATAATGTAAGAAGGAATACTTGAAATGTAGTGATTTCTCTCATATTCTCATCAAAAATACCAAAACTTAGAGATAATGGAATATCTCTTTCATATAACCAAAACTTAGACATGTTTTATTCATTTGATTCAACTATGAATAAGGATTGATATTTTAATCTCTCAACAGAGTGTTTCTTTTACAATTTTCACACATCTTACGTATTATATTTGATTTTTGAAAATTAAGTTTATAGACAATATATTTTTTTTATCAACTTTTTATCAATATTTTGAAATATTAAATCAAGTTTTGAAAACTAAAAAAATATTTTTTATAAAATTATTTATTTATTTATTTTCTTTAAAAGAATTTCACTAGAATCTAAGTATTTCTTAAAAAAAGATGAGAATTATATTTGAAAAATGGCAGGAAAAAAGCACAAATTTCAAAAAAATAAAAAATAAAAAACAAAATCGGTATCAAACGAGGTTTAAAGATCCATACATGACTGGTCAATTTCCTCAACTTTTTAAATTTAGACTTATTATATTACTATTTTTATTGTTATAGTTTTAACATTTTCAAATAAATATTTTAATTTATAGTCAAATTCTAAGTACAAACAAATTTGTAGAAACCACCTTTTCTTGGTGTTTATGAGATTAATTAAAAAAAACAACAAAACAAAATCTTTGAATAACTATTTGTTTATTAATTTTTTTATTTATGAAAGTGTGCTTGTTTCACAATTTTATTATAGTCTTGTCCTCTTTTAAAAATACATTTGGGTTTTATTGAAATTTCGAAAGAAAAATAATAAAGTAAAATCTGATTTTTTTTTTTTAATTTGGTTGGATTTTAAAAACGTTGATAGAGGTTGATAAGAAATGCTAAGTTTGATTTTCAAGAAAAAAATAAATGATTATCAAATTAATCTAAATAATTATTAGACGATACTAAATGGTTCTATAATAAATAATGAAGTGCTAAATGGTTCTCTAAAAAATAATGAAATAAAATTGAGAGGAAAACTTTGATTTTTTAAAAATGTTTTTAATTCAACAATATGTTAATATCTTACCATGAATCAAGATTGAATTAATAATAGTAATAATAATAAAGACATCATAGTTTTCCTCATAGTTTAAAATGAGGAAAATCAACTCTTTGACTTTAATTACTTGTGACTGTGAATTCTGCTTTGGGGAAAAGAAAAAAAGAAAAGACATAATAGTTTAAAATCAATTTTACGTTATTTTAATACAGTAAATTATTTTGTTTTTGAAATAATATATTTACTTGATTACGTGGGAAAAAGATATTGTCTCATTTGTTTAATCAAAATTAATTTTTGCCTAATCAATATTAAATGAAAAATTTTCACAGAGAAAAAATGTTAAACTATTTACAAAAATAGTGAAAAAAACACGGTAAGATATTGATAGACTTCTATCAACGTCTATTAGTGATAAACTTCTATTAATGTCTATCACTAATAAACTTTTATAAGTTTCTATTACTGATAGACATTGATAAACTTCTATTAATTTTTATCAATCTTTATTAAAGAATATTAAAATTTGGTTATTTTGGGTAAATAACATTCCTTAACTTTTAAAATCTCTTCTATTAATTAATAGAAAGTTAATAAAAAAATATCACATCATCATTAATTCTGAAAGTTAGAAATCCTCTATCAGATTATATAAGTTTTAAATTTAGGAAAGAAAAACAAGAATTATTTATGAATCCAAATAGCTGAAAAGACATTTATTCTATAATGTTATATCATGGTCTTGCACGTTAAATCAACCTAGAAGGCAAGCTAAGTTTATTATTATTATTATTTATTTGACTAATAGAAAACAAGCTTTTCTTTGAATTTGAATTTTAATGTTCAAAGTTAAGTAAGCCCAAGATGATAGAAGTTCATAGACGTCTGGTTACTAACGGTTCATAATTACGATTTCTTAATCTCATTGAATACAGATAACGTTTCACTTTGATTCAATCTCTAATTCTCCATCAAATTGATGTGTTATCTCTTTTTCTAGTACAAGAAATGTAAAAAATTTGAACATCTTAATAAAGGAAAAGTAGTAAATGTTTTAATTGTTAAGCTATGCTAATGTCTAGTGAATATATATATATATATATATATATATATATATATATATATTTACAAGCTTACCTTTTTTCTTTGAGCGAATCTCTAAACTAATACTAATACAACAATTTTAACTCAATTTTACATGAAGGACAATAGATAATTTATTTTCAAAGGTGATTTATAGACTTGTCTTTGACTTTGACTTTTCTCAGTCTGGACTTTGGATAAAATATGAATTAGCTATGTGAGACATTGATTTTTCCAATTTCTCTGGTCTAGCTAGACAACTATACATATAAATCTTGTGTCTTATCCTTTGTTTTTTATGCATTTTATAAACACCTTTATTTGAATTTGTCTCTTTATTGATCAGCTATGGCAATGGCTCAACTTCTCATCAAACCACCTCAATCTTTCTCCCCATTCCTTGAATCTCCAAGGCCAAAGATTACAAACCCAAATAAGGTTGTTCAAAATCCCCGTTGTTTTCTTTCCTTCTTTAGATAAGCTTTTGCATTGTTGCTTTGATCCTGAATGTTCTTGAATTCCATTTTACTTAAAGTATTTAGTATTGTTAGTTATGCTTATAGTTTCGTTTGAGAGCGTCATCGACTAATAGTCCAAATGACGAAGCGAGGAATTTGGTAGGAAAAGAAACAGATGGATGGACCATTGACTACTCCGGTGAAAAACCAGCGACGCCGTTGTTGGATACTATCAATTATCCTATTCATATGAAGAATCTGTCATTAGAGGTAAAATTCTTGGTTGTTGAACACTGTCAATTTTCCTTCCATTGTGTCATTTCTTGTTGTTCTTCCTCATTATCATTTGATTTTTTTTTTTCTAGGATCTTGAGCAGCTAGTAGCAGAGCTTAGAGCAGAACTTCTGTTCTCTGTATCCAAAACTGGAGGTCATTTAAGTGCAAGCTTAGGTGTTGTCGAGCTGGTCGTGGCACTGCATTATGTGTTCAATACCCCGGAGGACAAAATCATATGGGATGTTGGCCATCAGGTGCCTAGCCAATGAAAGTTGTAACAAAATGAGGTTTATTTTTAGGATTAAAGTTGATTTTGGTGATGCTTTTGCAGGCATATCCACACAAAATTCTAACTGGAAGAAGGTCTAGAATGCATACTATAAGGCAAACTTCAGGGCTCGCTGGTTTTCCCAAAAGGGATGAAAGTGTTCATGATGCTTTTGGTGTAGGACACAGTTGTACAAGCATATCAGCTGGTCTTGGTATGTCTTAAACTTTCCTTATTTAGCCTTTTTCCAGTTTAGAGGGTTTAGTTGTAAAGTAAGGAACATTCTTCTCTGTTTAATAAATCTTTTTTTTTTTTTTACTATCTACGACGACAAAAACAATGTAGGCATGGCAGTTGCAAGAGACCTTTTGGGACAGAAGTACAATGTCATTTCTGTGATTGGAGATGGAGCTATGACAGCAGGTCAAGTATATGAGGCGATAAATAATGCAGGCTATCTGGATACAAACATGATCATTATTCTCAATGACAACAAGCAAGTCTCATTGCCGACTGCTACGCTTAATGGCCCTGCTACTCCTGTTGGAGCTCTTAGCAGTTCTTTAACCAAATTTCAAGCAAGCACACAATTTCGAAAACTTCGTGAAGCTGCAAAGGTAAAATATTAGAGGATTGCATAGAGTTTACTACAAGTTAGGTTTTATTGGAATGACTTTTGAAATGTTTAGAAAACATTATAATGCATTTAGAAATTCATTTAATATAGAACATTAGTTTATCAAAGTTAATGACTTTCACACCATTCTTTGAAGGTCATCACAAAACAAATTGGGGGGCAAGCCCACGAAGTTGCAGCGAAAGTCGATGAATATGCAAAAGGTTTGATAAGTGGTACGGGACTGAAATTTTTCGAGGAACTAGGATTGTACTATATTGGTCCAGTGGATGGACATAATGTGGGGGATTTGATCACCATTTTTGATAAGGTGAAATCAATGCCAGCGCCCGGACCAGTATTGATCCACATCGTTACAGAAAAAGGGAAGGGCTATCCTCCAGCAGAAGCAGCTGCAGATAAAATGCGTGGTTAGACTCTATTCTAATTGAGCATCTTGTTTGTTCCATAGATTCTTTGAAATACTTATTTCTTTATAAATCTTACAATAATGTAGGAGTAGTTCAATTTGACCCCAAAACAGGCAAGCAATTCAAGACAAAATCTGCCACACTTTCATACACTCAATACTTTGCTGAATCTCTTATAAGAGAAGCAGAATTGGATGACAATATTGTAGCCATCCATGCTGCCATGGGTAGTGGAACTGGTCTTAACTATTTCCAAAAGAGGTTTCCAAAACGTTGCTTTGATGTTGGTATTGCCGAGCAACATGCTGTTACATTTGCAGCTGGTTTAGCGACAGAAGGTATCAAGCCATTTTGTGCTATTTACTCATCCTTCCTTCAAAGAGGGTTTGATCAGGTAAGTATACATGGAAAGATTTAGGAGCCTGCTTTTTTAAGCAATTAGAAAGTCAGGGCCAAACAGGTCTTTAGGTAAAAGTTGCAGCAAAAGAATACTTTTCATTATTGTATTATACTAATTACTAACTATACGGAATGGTCATCAAGGTGGTGCATGATGTAGACCTTCAGAAACTACCTGTCCGCTTTGCAATGGATCGAGCTGGTTTGGTCGGTGTCGATGGCCCAACACATTGTGGCGCATTTGATATAACATACATGGCTTGTTTGCCAAACATGGTTGTCATGGCTCCATCCGATGAAGCTGAACTAATCCACATGGTTGCAACAGCAGCGATAATAAATGATAGACCGAGTTGCTTTCGGTTTCCAAAGGGCAATGGGATTGGAGTTGATCTTCCTCCTAATTTCAAAGGAACTCCAATTGAGGTTAGCATGAAATAAACCAACCCTTTAAGCATTAAGGAGGTTACAAAATACTGTCTCAAAGTAAAATGTGACATATTCTTTGGTTTTGTTGAATAGATTGGTAAGGGGAGAATACTGGTGGAAGGCACTAGAGTTGCTCTATTGGGGTATGGTTCAATAGTTCAACAATGTGTTGGAGCTTCAGAATTGCTAAAAACAAGAGGCCTTGCTCCAACCGTGGCAGATGCTAGATTTTGCAAACCTCTGGACACTCAACTTATAAGGCAACTGGCAAAGGAGCATGAAATTCTGATTACTGTGGAGGAAGGCACCATTGGAGGCTTTGGTTCTCGTGTATCCTATTTCCTTAGCTTGACTGGAAATTTAGATGAGCATCGTCTCAAGGTAATTACAAAAAAAATAGTTTCATTCTATTTCATCAATTTTGGCCCCTCGTTTTTAGTTTTTGGCTTTTGGAAATTAAGCTTATTTCCTTCCCTATTTCTTACATTGATTTGCATCTTTCTTAAGTACAATGGTTGAATTTTTAGCTAAATTCCAAAAACAAAAACACCTTTTGAAAAGCTACTTTTTTTAGTTTTTAAAATTTGGTTTGGTTTTTTAAACCATTAGTAAAATATAGATAACAAAGTAAGAAATTTGCAAGTAGAAGTAGTGTCTATAGGCTTAATTTTAAAAAATAAAATGGTTACCAAATAGAGGCTTAATTATCTTAATTTAACTTATACGAGATTTTTTGTTTGTTGCATTTTTAGCTGAGATGTATGGTTCTTCCCGATCGATACATTGGCCATGGATCGCCACGAGACCAAATCGAAGAAGCAGGACTATCATCTAAACACATAGCTGCAACAGTCTTAACTCTTTTGGGCAGATCCAAAGAAGCTTCTTCTTTCCAAGTTTCAACACCTAGGAAGTGAAGTTCTAAGTAGGAAGCTATCTATATATCTACAAAATCATATGGATATGTTTTTCATATGAAGCAAGACAACTTTTATGTGGATCCAGATGTTAGTACTAGTGAGATAGGAAAAGATTGTCATAGATGACAATGTATCAAACTCACCAATGATAATATAATCCTAGGATCCTGATTAGGTGAATAATTTGCAACACAGAATAAAAGAATTTTAAATCACAGCAGGATTGCTATCAACACACATAGTTGCAATGGTCCATATTAAAAACAATCTTATCAATTAGTTTCTACAGCAAAAAATTCAAAGTATTAATAGGAAGCTTTAAATCTTTACGATATAAGAAAGAAAAATGAGTACCATTAGTGATATATATGATGTTCGTCTTCATTTACGAATTCAATAACATTATGAGTCTTAACTTTTTATATATGTTGAGTTCAATATGTGTGGTGAGGATTTAAACTCACCTTATGGTCAAAGTGTACATGCCTAAATAAATTATCTTTAGGTTGGTATCTGGGCTAAGAAAATAAGAAACTTTCACGTGAAGGGAATTAGCATCTAAAATAACTATCATATCTGTATTGTCGAAGAAAATGATCCCCTTCAACCAAGGGCCAAACCATATATCCTAATAGAAAAACAAACCAAGTATTACAATTTGTCTCAAACATGAAAAATAACCCTCCAATACCAAGTCGAAGAACTAAAGGGGCAAATCACATCCATGAACTTCGACTATGTAAAATATAGGCCTCCACTCAAATGACTCATAACAAGCCCGAACGGATTAAGATAAGTCATAATAACTTTATGAGGACAACAACATTTCAAGAAGAAATATGTCAATCTCCAAGTTCTCTTTGTCGTGGTTCGACAATGCAACATTGACCACTCCCACACCATCCAACTGCTCTTCTAACAATAGGAACAAAGTAAGCAATCTAATTTGTGAATATTCTACACCAAAAGCACAAAAATGCTGGCAAGATAGACTTGAAAATTTGAAGAATCGAACAACTAAGTTGTAACCGGGGAGTGGAAAAAATCCTAGTTGCCCAACTTCTTACACGGGTAGTTACTCTTTCCAAAAGAGGTAAGTAATCAACATAAAAAAGTCAACTTGAAATAAGAGGCAGATTAAGATAACATACAAAAAGAGTAGCACCAAAGGGAGCTTTATAAATGCGGAGAAGCCCTCAAACTTCACTAAGGGTCATGTCAATACAAAACATCAAATTCTCAAGTCTTACCTAAAGGGAATTGAATCCCAGTAGAAGTGTGAGATCGCTTTATTTGATTTCTTGAAACAATTAAAAGCAAGTAAACAAGAAAAAGGTTAAGGACCATACCATTGCTGACACGTGATTGCAGGAAAACTTCTTTTGAAATTGGTAGTCTCATTCTTAAATTCTTCAAATCCCACGAGGTCTTCCTTGTTCTGACTCTGGCAAGGATTTAGCTTGTGGGAACCGCTTCTTGAAAGAATAAAGGGAACAAGGAAGAATATGTTCTTAGAACTTTTCTAAGAAAATTGAGAGAATTTCAAGAGGTAGAGTTTCAAAGTAATCGTAGAGATTATTCTTGTAGAGAATATATTCGATGAGGCCTCCCAAGGGCCCTGTTTAATGGGTTACTCCTAATCATAATGGAATAACCTTTTTGCAAAGATTTTTAATTAAATAATTAATAATATCCAATGTTAATAAATATCTACCCAAATAATATCTCACATTAAATGGTTTAAAATATTTAAATCATATTTAAATATTTACTCTTTACGGGATTTAATTATCTACTAATAACTAATATTAAAAGATCTTTATTCATTTTATATCTCATATTAAATGAATTTAAATATTTATTCTCAGCATTATCTCTT
This sequence comes from Benincasa hispida, assembly GCF_027475165.1. Classification (NCBI taxonomy): domain Eukaryota; kingdom Viridiplantae; phylum Streptophyta; class Magnoliopsida; order Cucurbitales; family Cucurbitaceae; genus Benincasa; species Benincasa hispida. The sequence goes on along the minus strand of NC_143488.1, from coordinate 29,232,674 downwards.
TAACTCAAATCTCATTCAAATTAAATAATTAATTTTTTAAATTATATTCAAATAAATTAATTATCCCAACATCTATTTAATTTGAATCTCATTCAAATCAAATAACTAATTTATTTATATGGATCTCATCCAAATAAATAATTAATAATATGAATCATATTTAAACAAATTAATTCTCCATGTTATAAAGCTATAATTTGAATCTTATTCAAATAAACTATATAATAAATCATATAATTAATTTTATTCAATACAAGTAATATTTTCCCTTATGAATTTGAACCTTTCAAATTTTCTTTCAACAAATTTGATCTTTATTGTTATGTGACGAGGTAGGAAGAGAACCTTATGGACCTATAGATTATTAGCTCCAATGATGATTAATTAATTAAACTCTCCAATTAAATTGACCTTCATTCATTAATTGCATGGCAAACCACTATAGACCAATAGTTAAACTCTTATGCACTTGCAGCATAAGTTGCAGCTATGGATATAATCAATATAAGCAAGTCGATCCTTCACGAGTTGTTCACAATTACAACTTGGTCAAATTGTCTATTTCATCTCTGTAATTACATCTTTTCCTTAAATCTCACTAATTTCTCTAATGAACAATTTGTTTATGGTCCAACCATAAACTAAGTACCTCTCTAGCCAATGAGAGTGTGGGATCCCTTTGTTCAAGATCTAAAATTAGCATTTAAGGGAACTATTCATCTACTTATTGAAAGAACCACAGTGAAGTTTCTTGAATGGAAGCATGGGATCAGACCAAATACCCAAAATCTATAGAACATAAATTTTACAGCAAAAACATACAGATTATGCATTTAAAAGAAAATTGCAGCATGCTTTAACATAGAGAAAATAGAATAGTAAAAGGGTTTAAGAAACCGTATCCTTGAAGAACTCTTCTTCATTAGATTCCTTCTCCAAACCTTGTTATGAACAAACTCGAACCCTCTAACTGTCAAAGAGGACACCACCACGAATGTTTCCTCTATATTCTCTAACCGTCTGGCTATTTTGGAAAAAAAAGGATTAGAGAGAGATGAGAGGAAGAGATGTTTTTCCAATTTTATTACAGAACTTTTATGCATCTCTCTTATGAAAACCACCACCTTAGGAAGAAGAAGAATAACTTCTCTTTTTTACTTCTCATTACCACGTTTTTTTTGGAGAAAAGAGGGGAACAGAGTTACAACTCCCTCCCAAAATGATTTTTAAATTAAATTAAATTAATTTAATTTATTTTCATAAGTTAATTTAATATATATTAGATAATTTATATGTTAACTACCTTATCATATAATATATATTAAACTATATGTTATGTCAAATATAACACTTAACCTCTAATTTCTTTATTGTATCAAATACAATATAACGTTTCTATTCTCTCGCCAATGGCCTTTAATATAACTCTCATTTATATTAAATTGAATTATGTGAATCAAATTCATATAATTAATATTTGAATCATATTCAAATATTTATTTCCTCTCAAATAAACTTTATATTATAATGTATCAAAATACATTTTAGTAATTATATCATATATAATTAGATTAAATTAATTATATCACATATAATTAATTTCCTCAATTAATTTGAACAATTCAAATTAATCCAAAAATTAATTCTTACTATTTCCCATTGACCTACAGAGGGGACCTCATGGATTTGTAGCTTGAAGCTCCAATTGTACGTGAATAATTAATAAAATTCCTTTAATTAAATTATTCACTATTTGTCAACTGTCGAGCACTCCATTAAAGACCGACAGTTGCACTATTCACACTATAGATATATTTCTATGTTCATTGGATATAACCAATCGACACTTCACAAATTGCTCGTAAGTATAGTTGGGCCAAAATTATCGTTTTGCCCCTGTAGTTATTTAATCTCATCGAATAGAGATCACAGTCCAACTATGGCCAAACCCTTCTCGGACCAGGAGAGGGTGTGGTGTCACATTGTTCAAGCCCTGGAAACAGCCTTAAGGGAACAATTTATTTACTTGCCCCAACATTAGGGAATGAATGAATTTCTTCTTGTGTAGTTGTGTTTCCAGCTCCCCAACCAGACGAATCTCCAAAATGATAGGCTTGTTGAGTCGGTGATCTGACCACTCTCACCCATACAAATCAAAGAACCGCCTTCATAGGCATGAGTTCACAACTCATTCAGGATTTAAGTCATGTTTCCTATGGTCATCCTAGTGAAATGAAAGTCTCTATTATGAACGGTGTTATATAATAAGACTAAATATATCGTGGTCTGATCTTATACAAACTCTTTTGTATAGAATATCGCTGCTCGCATGTCTCCACATGAATGATCAGGATCAGATCATTTGTAACACTTTACAACATTGTAACATCTACAAAGTGGACCATACTCGTAATGTCACAAGGATAAGGTATCTGGTTTTATCCATCTACTACAGACCATTTAGGTTATCACTTAAACATGATCCACTTATATGTCGCTACATATATGTTCAAGCTACAAAGATAACCTTGGATGTTAGTTTATTGTTTTTGGTTAATGCAACTAATTTTTGAAATAAAACATCACATATTTTATTACATAAATAAAATGTTTGTATATTGCAATTTCAAACTATAGGATCGTACGAGATTTAGGATATCAACCCTAACAATCTCCCACTTGACCTAAAGCTAGTGAGGCGTACAATGTAAAATTTATACTAAATACAAAGTACACAAAACAATAAACTAGGGCATAACACGTCCAGTACAAATCTCCCACTTGCCCTAGTTTAAACGTAGTCTGCATAGACCCACGCTTTACAGGTGACCCTCAAAAACCTTAGTTGTGAGGGCCTTTGTAAAAGGATCAATAACATTGTGCTCCGAAGCTATATGTGTGATGATCACTTTTCCTCGATGCACAACACCACTATTATCACAATAAAGTGTAATGGGCTTTGACATGTCTGGAATAACCTTCATATCAATCAGAAACTTCTTGAGCCAAAAAGCTTTCTTAGCAACTTCACAAGCCGCTACATACTCAACTTCCATGGTGGAGTCAATAATGCATCCTTGCTTGGTGCTCCTCTAGACTACTGCTCCTCCGTTAAGAGTGAACACTGATCCTCATGTGGATTTCCCAGAATTCTTATTAGTCTGAAAATCAGAGTTCGTGTATCCTATAAGGATCAAATTTTAGAACCATACACAAACATGTAGTCCATCGTTTTCCCTAGATACTTGAAGACATTCTTAACAGCGGTCCAGTGATCATATCTTGAATTAGGCTGATATCTACTGACTATCCTCACCGGATAGTAGATGTCAGGTCCAGTACATAACATCGAATACATCAACCTACCAACAGCCGATGTATAGGGGATTCGTCTCATTTCCTTAACCTGTTGAGGTGTCTTAGGATATTGTTCCTTAGACAATATTACTCCATACGTAAAAGGTAGCAAACCTCTCTTAAAGTTCTGTATCGAATACTTGAAAAACATATTTTCAATGTATGATGCATGACACGATTTCCACCCTTCTTCCAACATTACTTCCAATGACGTCGATTTCAACCCTTCCTCCATGGCTGTAGATGAAGATCTCAAGCACGATGAATTTATTGATTTTATAAACTCATTATGATCCATCTATGTTTTTTTTAAATAATTATGTAATTTTTATGGAAATTGGGTGGTCCGAGATGAATCCATATTAGGCAGGTGCAGTTCACAAAAGAAAGTGAAGTTCCAAAAAGACAGCTTGGATGGGTTTATTATTGATTTGATGCATGCCTTTTTCATTAAATTTCCAAAACTGTCCTTTCTTTTCCTTTTATTTTTTTTGGTTCATCACATTAAATTCAATATTTCTAAATTATTTAATATTACTTGATACACTAAATTTTGATTTCGATACTCCTTCCATTTCACGAGTTAACAACCTTGATAATCGATATCATTGGCAATCAAGTAACTATTAATATCAAATCGTAATCAAACAACAATCATATAACAAGTGAGTAATATCTATATCTTTTTCAAAGGTTTTCAATAACCTTCAATAAAGAGTTGATAATTTTCAAAGATTTTTTAAAAGCATTTGATAAATATAATATCTTTCTCAAAGATTTTCAATGACCTTCGGTAGATAATTTTCAAAAGTTTTTTAAACTCCTTTGATAAATATAATATGTGTCTCAAAAGTTTTCAATAATCTTTGATGAAGAATAAATAGTTTTCAAAGGTTTTTTTTAATGTCCTATGATAAATATAATATATTTCTCAAAGAGTTTTCAATAACCTTCGATAAAGACTAAATATTTTTTAAAAGTTTTTAAATCTCTTTGATTAATGTAATATTTTTTAAAGGTCTTTTTTATATCGTTCGATAAAAGATGGTCGAAATAGGTCATTTTTGTAGTGTTACTTGACATTTATAAAGCGTCAAGTAAAAACGGAATGAAAAAATCTGAAAATTTCTACCAACCTCCACTTTTTTTCATTATTCTTGACGTTTTTCTTCAAATTTATATGTTACTTGACGTTTTTAAAAAAGTTCCATGCATCAAATAATGTGGTTTTTGTAGTAGTGTTACTAGAATAAAAGACATTTGTCCAAAATATATAAATTTCCAAATATGCATAAATCAATAATCTCACAATAATATTGATGCTGGTATGATATACATTCTCACTTAAAATGAAAATAACCTATGTATGCCCACCCCTAAACCACACAAAGTATAAATGAATAATGATTCAAACCCACACAATATATGTAAAGCCCTTAGCCAGATCTTGCTTTCTCTACACTTATTTTGGTCCATAAACCTTCTTTTGCTTTCCCAAGAAGAGATAATGCTAGTGAAACAATATGCATAGAAGACAACCCAGCTTCCTCTAGTTGGTGGTTAGGCAATCCTTGCTCGATGTATTTATCAGGAAGTACCATAGCCCTAAACTGCAAAGACAATAATATTACCAAATTACAATTGGAAAATTGAGTACATGTGGATCGAAAAGAAGTACTTGGAAAGTCATTTCATATCGATATCGAGTTTTCTCAAAATCATTACCTTAAGGGGTCCATCTAAGATTCCAGTTAAGCTTAAGAATTGAGAAACATGTGATCCAAAGCCTCCTATTGAACCCTCCTCTACAGTGATAAGGATCTCATGCTCCTATGCCAAACGTTTGATGAGTTTTGAGTCGAGAGGCTTGCAAAATCTTGCATCTGCAACCGTCGTCGAAACAACTCGAGTTTTCAGAATTCTAGCAACTTCAAGACATTGTTGAACTATTGTTCCATACCCCAAGAGAGCAACTCTACTGCCTTCCATCAATACCCTACCCTTCCAATCTACTCAAAAAGTTCTAAACATCGAGGACAATTAACCATTTAGCCAATAATATATTCCAGTTTCAAAATCGAACAAATGGTAAAAATTTCACAAGTCTTATTGCTAGGAGTGTTGGTTTCTTTTTTTGTGTTCATGTTGAGAATCACATGTCATTGTAGGGAATGACTTGTTAAAAAGTATCTTTTTTTTTTACTAAAATTACTTGATTCCTTTTCCATAACATTTTTTTTAACAGAATACGAGAGGATCATAGGTACACCAGAACATCTCAAGTAGGTTGACACCTCCTTAGTCCCATCATCACACCTCGGTCCAAAAGATGCATTATCAAAATAAATTGTTTTAACCCTTTTTCTGTTACATTAATCTGTTTAATTTTTACGGATCCAAAATGTTTATATTTTGTGAATTTGTGTCTGTAGAAAAAAATGTTTCTTTAGACTTATTTACAAAAGGGTTGAATGAGTTCTTGAAAGAAATACAATTTTCTTCTTCCCTTTCCGTATTTCTCATTAGAAACTTTTTTAGAGCAAAAGTTATTTTTAATTTCAACTATTTTCCGACGAGTACCCGTTTGTCAATAGTGTTGTGTTAATCTTGGAGAACAATCAGCATGAGACGATTAACACTAAGGTTATGCCTCGTTTACTTTCAAAAGATAGTGGTTATTCTACGATACAACAACCACAATCTGATCGACATTCGGTTTCAAACAGTTTCACCATGTCTTTGGTGGCTTGGTTTTGCAAGTATTTTGTTAGTTGAGTTTTGATTATTTATTTAAACCATATAGACCGTTTTGGTTTGGTGATTTAAACATATAGTTTGTTGAAGGGCCTAACCTCAAGTGGGGTTCTTTTGTAATTGGGAGGGAGACTTGCTCCAATTCCATTGCCCTTTGGAAACCTGAAGCAGCTTGGTCTGTCATCAATGGCGATTGCTGTGGCCACCATGTGAATAAGTTCAGCTTCATCAGATGGTGCCATCATGATCATGATGGACAAACAAGAAGTATAAAGAATATCAAATGCTCCGCAATGTGTCGGACCTTCCGGACCCGCTAAACCGGCCTGATCCATCACAAACCGAACGGGTAATTTTTGAAGGTCTACATCATGTACCTACATTATTTTTTGCCAACCTCAAATTTAGAGATTTTTACTCCAAACTTTCATTCAAAATTTTCTACATTTAATTTCTAAGTCGTTCATAAGTAATTATTTCAATTAGTTTTGAATGTTTGTTCACCTATACCTCTATTTCCATCAAATAAATTAACGAAAGACATTAACAAACACTTAATATTGTAAAAAGTTGTAAGAATTAGTCCAAAACTATTTTCTATTTTCAAATTTTGAAATTTAGAGAACAAATAAGATTTTTAACCCAAATCTAAGACTAAAAAATTAATCACCCTATTTATTGTTTTACATTATAAGTTTAGTCCATGCATTTACAATGTTTTGGTGTAATATATAGTTTCTGAATTAAAAAAATATCCAATATATTGAAAAGAGAAGAGAAGAAACAAACACAGATTTACGTGGAAACCCTAGATCAAGGAGAAAAACCACGATAAGAGAATTTTTATTCTTTTAATTTTTTTGATACACAGTATTCAACAAAGGACAAATATAAATAATCAAACTGAGAGAAACCCTAGATAGTAGACACTAAGAAAATGCCCTTAGGACTAAAACACCATTTCAACACTCCCCCTCAAGTTGGGGCATAAATATCAATGAGACCCAACTTGCTAATACAAATGTCAAATGTTTGTCTAGGTAACCCCTTAGTCAGGACATCCGCAATCTGTTGACTGGATGGGACATAGGGAACACAAATGCTATTGTTGTCTAGTTTCTCTTTGATAAAATGTCGATCAATCTCAACATGTTTGGTTCTGTCATGCTGAACAGGATTATTAGCAATATTAATGGTAGCCTTGTTGTCACAGTAAAGTCTCATCGGGTCATGACTTTCTTGATGAAGATCTACTAATACTTTCTTCAACCAAATTTCTTCACAGATACCCAAGCTCATAGCTCTGTATTCAGCTTCGGCACTACTTCTAGCTACGACCACCCTGTTTCTTACTCCTCAATGTAACAAGATTTCCCCATATGAAGGTACAATACCCCGAAGTTGACTTCCTATCAGTAGCGGAACCGGCCTAGTCTGAGTCAGTGTAGGCTTCGATGCATCTTCTATCATTTTTCCTGAACATCAAGCCCTTCCCAGATGTTGACTTTAGATATCTCAAAATCCGGGTAGCAGCTTCCATGTGTCTCTCACACGGGGCTTACATAAACTGGCTTACACAACTCACAGCATATGAAATATCAGGTCTGGTGTGTGAGAGATATATCAGCTTCCCTACAAGTCGTTGATATCTCTCCTTGTTCACTGTGACGTCGTCTACTGAGTTTACCAGATTGCTGTTAACCTCAACCGGAGTATCTGCAGGTTTACATCAAGTTATCCCAGTCTCTTGTAAAAGGTCTAACGTATATTTTCTCTGAGATACTGAGATCCCTTCCTTTAATCTTGCTACCTCCATGCCTAGGAAATACCTCAAAGAACCAAGATCTTTAATCTTAAACTCTTCTGCCATCTTTTGTTTCAACTTGTCAATTTCTATAGAATCATTCCCTAACAAAATAATAATGTCAACATATACGATTAACACTGCTACTTTTCCTTGTGCTGATTTCTTAGTGAACAGAGTGTGATCAGAGTGACCCTGAATGTACCCTTGGGTTTTGACAAAGGTAGTGAAGCGATCGAACCATGCTCTAGGGGACTGTTTCAGACCATACAAAGACTTCTTTAAATTGCACACCTGACTCCCAAACTGTGCTTCAAACCCTGGAGGAGGGGTCATATAAACCTCTTCTTCCAACTCACCATTTAGAAATGCATTCTTTACATCCAACTAATATGAAGGCCAGTCTAGGTTCACAACAACAGAGAGAAGAACCTGAATAGTGTTGAGTTTTGCCACCAGCGAGAAAGTTTCTGAGTAATCCACCCCATATGTTTGAGTGAATCCTTTCACAACCAATCTGACCTTACATCTGTCGAGAGTCCCATTGGACTTGTACTTGACTGTGAACATCCATTTGCACCCGATTGTTTTGTGACCTCTAGGAAGAGCAATTACATCCCATGTTTTGTTGGTCTTGAGGGCCCACATTTCTTCTATAACTGCAATTCACCATTCAGGAATTTCTAGAGCCTTGTACACATTTCTTGGAATTGTCACGGTGTCCAGACTAGTGGTGAAGACCTTGAATCTTGTTGACAAGCTACTATAAGATAAGAAGCTTTTCATAGAGTACTTGGTGCAGGACCTTATTCCCTTTCGTAGAGCAATTGGTAAGTGTAGGGTAGCATCAATTTCACTGGTCTTGTTACCCTTTTCCTCTGTATTCATTTGCTACACATTTTCAGTCTCCTGAACATCATCAGGGAAAAATTTAGGGGAAAATTCACTACTCTCACCCTCCCTAATTTTGCCAAGATTAACTGCATCGTCAATGTTCATTGCGTTACTTTCAACAGAGTTATTATTATCAAGAGTATGGTTACCTTGAGCTGGCTCTAGTTCTGACTCTTGAACACTTTTCGATGGAGCAGTAGGGGGAACTATTTCCTTTCGCAGATTCTTTCGATAGTAGGTTATCCAAGGAACTTGTTTTGTAGGAAGGATAGGATTGTTAGGAATGGGTGGGCCAGGATTAGTGTCAGGAATTGGTTCAAGAAACAAGTCTACAGGAATGGAATAAGTGGATGACGTGTTAGCCTCTTCACTCGAAGTCTCCCCCTGAAGAAGGCTAACAAGAAAGAAAGGTTTATCTTCTTGAAAGGTGGCATCCATGGTGATAAAGTACTTTCGAGAAGATGGTTGATAACATGTGTAGCCCCGTTGATGGAGCAGATACCCAACAAAGACACATTTTTTAGCCCTAGGATCGAATTTACTATGGGTACCATGATTATGGACAAACACCGTACACCCAAACACCCAAAGAGGAACATCTGGGAAAAGACGGGTAGAAGAGAATGACTCTTTGAAATGGGCTAAAGGAGTCTGAAACTTGAGAACTCGAGAAGGAATTCGATTAATGATATGGGCTGCAGTGAGTACAACATCTCCCCATAGGTATGAGGGTAGGGATGCAAGAATCATGAGTGTCCGAGCAACCACAATAAGGTGATGGTTTTTTCGTTCGGCCACCCCATTTTGTTGTGGGGTGTAGGCACAGAAGTTCTGGTGGATGATACCTTTAGAGTTTAAAAACTCACGGAGGAATTGATTAATGAACTCACAGCCATTGTCACTCTGAAAGATAGCAATTTTGGCATTGAACTGGGTTTCGACCGTGGTGTAAAATTGCTGAAAGGCTGTAGTCACGTCATACTTATCCATAAAAAGGAACATCCATGTAAGACAAGTGTGATCATTTATGAAGCTGACAAACCACCACTTACCCGAGACGGTTGTGATATTAGATGGGCAACACCCATCACTATATATCAGGTGGAAAGGTTGGGAAGGTTTGTAAGGTTGGGAAGTAAAAGACACCCGAGGTTGTTTTGCACGAATACACACATCGCAAGATAAAGATGAAATATTAACATTACGAAACAAATGTGGAAATAAATACTTCATATAATGAAAATTTGGATGTCCAAGATGAAAATGCTATAACAGGAAATCAGTTTAAGAAATAGTAAGGGAAGACAGTAAACAAGTGCTAGATAAACTCCTAGAGGAAGCATCCTCTGAGAGGAAGTAGAGCCTCCTACTGTGCCGGGCAGTGCCAATCGTCTTCCCCGAGCTCAGGTTCTGAAACAAAACATTGTCCGATAAGAAAACGACATTGCAATTCAGATCTTTAGTTATTTTACTGATAGATAGCATATTATAAGATATCTTTGGCACATGCAAGACATTCTATAAAATTAACCCTTGAATAGGAGATAAGTGACCTTTTCCAGCAACGAAAGCAAAGGACCCATCTGCAATTCATATTCTCTCGTTTCCCGCACTTGGATAATAAGAGAGGAATTGATCAAATGATCCAGTTAGGTGGTCCGTTGCTCCTGAGTCAAGAATCCACGATTCATCCTTTTCAACCAAGAAGCTAAAGAACTGAGAAGTACCTGATTGCGCGACATTGCTGGTTCCAACCATGCTTGACTCTACCTGACTGGTGGCTGATGACATACCATCCCCTGTTTCACTAATAAGGGCCCGACCGGTTTTAGATTTATCATTTGCTGGTCGTCACTTGCCATTCGGTGGGCGACCATGTAACTTCCAGCATTGATCTTTGGTGTGCCACGGTTTCTTACAGTGCTCACAGATTGGTGGGGACTTTCTGTTCTGTTTGTCGCTTTCTGGTCCCGAAGACTTGGCCCCAAACGTAGCAAAATCTAAGTCGTTGATGCTAGTGCCACTCATAGCACTGGATCTGTCCTTTTCTAACCTGACCTCTCAGCATACTTCCATCAGAGATGGTATTGGTCTCTATCCCAAAATCCAACTTCGGACACATCAAATTTAGGGTTTAAACCAGCCAGAAAATCATACACTCGGTCCGCCTCCTCAATTTTTGAGTACTGAACTCCATCAACAGGGCAATTCCACAGGACTTTGCGGTATAAATCCATTTCTTGCCACAACAAGGACAATTTATTGAAATAAGACGTTACGTCAAGAGTCCCTTGTTTGCACTCATGAACATGTTTCCTCAAGGTATAAAGACGTGAGGCATTTTGCCTCTTCGAATAGAGTTTCTAGACAGCTTCTCAAATATCCCGAGCGAAGGCTGAGTACAGAAGTGGCTTCCCAATCTGGGGTTCCATGCTGTTTATCAGAATTGAGCGAAGAAGAGAGTCCTCTCCTTTCCATATATGTTCCTGGGGATCACCGGGGTTTAGTCTTGGTATTTCTCTAGTTAGATACCCGAACTTGTGATGTCTCTCAAGGACCACTCTTACCGATTGGGACAAGAAAAGTAATTTTGGCCATTAAGTTTCTCACCAATAGAAATCCCTGCAGAGTTTCCCACAGAACCAGACATAATATTTGCTACAGGTAAAGTAGAGTAAGCATTTACCGGGGTTTCTGGGCATAAAGAGAAGTCTAAATGTGGATGAAAACCAATTGCAGGACTTGTCGTGGATCTAAGAGCCGATATTTGTTGCTGTAAGTTTGCCAACTACTTTCAAAGCCAACGGTTCCACTAGAATTTTCCATAGGTTGGTTTTGCCCATAAATCCCTGAAAAAATAACTTCATTTTGGCTAGAGGAAGGGCCAAAAGAAGGGCTGGGAATTGGCTAACCATACTAGTTCGACTAGACCCGGTTCAGTTGAACAGGGTTTAGTTGAACCGGTTGGTTCGGTTGGATCGGCTGAGAAGAGTGGGTCATCCACGCAGTAGATGAACGATCTGGTATGTGTGCTAAGGCCGGCTGCTGACTCGCAAGCAGAGGCTGAAGTTCGGCTGATGATCGATAGTCACGAGCGGTGAAGTTCAATTGTGCAAAAACTTCCGGGGCTGGTGGCTTTCCTTGCATCGGCAGGATCTGAGGAAGAACATGGTGGAAACCAGATGGGTCGCTTGAATCGGAGGAGAAATCGTGCGAAAGGTATCGGCTGGGTCGCGGATAGTGAGACTTCTATCGATTGCTGGCAGGGTCGGGTCTGTGAGTTCCGTTGGTTCGTGCGTCAATCAGGTCTGTGAGCTCCGTTGGTCGGGTCTGTTGAGGAAGTCCACCGGCTGGAGTTTGGATCTGAGGAGTTGAGGCAGTGCAGCGTGAAAATAATGCTCAACGGCTTCTCTTATGGCTGCAGCAACTTCATCGTTCATGGATCCCCCCGCTTTAACGGAGGTTGCTGTTGGAGTCTCTAGTTTGTTCTCATCAATGACGGCCAGAGTTTCGTCACCATGCTCTGATACCATATTGAAAAGGGAAGAGAAGAAACAAACACAGATTTACATGGAAACCCTAGATCAGGGAGAAAAACCACGATAAGAGAATTTTTATTCTTTTAATTTTTCTGATACACAGTATCCAACACAGGACATGTATAAATAACCAAACTGAGAGAAACCCTAGACAGTAGACACTAAGAAAAAGACTAAAACGCCCTTATGGCTAAAACACCATTTCAACACAATAAATTTTTAAAATTTCCATTGTCATATAAAGTTGAAGACTTGATTTCATACCATACTAAATCATTAATCAACCTAGATACTTAAACTAACGGGTTTTGATAAGTTTATATCACTACTTGAACAGTATAACAAATTTATTTTATATGGAAAGTTAGGTAGCAATTGCATTAGAAAAATCCAAGAAATTCATAGTTAGCAAAATTAAAAAAAAAATAATAAGAAGAAGAACCAAATGATTATCAAATCAGATATATAATAGGGCGAGGATAAGGAACTTGAAGGAAAGTGGAATAAACAGAGCAAAAGGGTTTGATTCCCTCTGCAGCCAACCCCACCGCAAAACTGACAGCGTGCTACTCAGCAATCCCCACATCAAAGCACCGATCTGGAAAGTGCTTGTGGAAGTGATTCAGCATTGTTCCAGCCCCTATCGCCGTATGGATACCCACAATTTTATCGTCCCATTCTGCTTCTTTTATCAGTGACTCTGCAAAGTATTGACTGTATGAAAGCCGCCTTCCCAATTTGCTCTTTTTCACTTGCTTCCCTGTCTTTGCCTTAAACTCCACCACTCCTAACATTTTTGTGTTAACAAATGCTTATCAATCACATCATACAAATTTTATTATTTTTTATCTTTTATGATTTCAACAAATTAATATATAATTTAGAATAGACATTTCAATTTTGAAAATTAACCCTATAAATACTTGGACTGCTTTATCAAATATAGGAAAAAATTGAGTACCAAAATATCTCTCTACTACTATATTTGAAAATATTGTTGTTATTATTATTATTATTTTTTGTCTAAGGAGTATTTTCAAAAACATAAGTCGGATTTGATGACCATTTCATTTTTTTTTGTTTTTGAAAAATGTAGTTATTTTTCTCACATTTTTCTACATTGACTTTCATCTTTGCTACAAAAATATTGTAAATTTTGTAGCCAAACTTTAAAGTAAAAAACTAGTTTTACTTGCTAATTAGTTTTCATTTATGTAACTTTAACTAACAACTCACATGTTTCCTAAGAGATATGAAACCATGCTTAAAAAAAAAGTGAGATAATAAACATAAATTTCAAAAAAGCCAAATTTTGTGACAATGAAAGACAACAAATAAGAGTTCTTAAATTTTAAAATTATTAGAATAAATTATAAGATAAATAATTTTTCATTTAAAAAGAGAATCAATATGAATCCCCAATATCAACTTAGCTTAATGATAATTGGTATGACTTTCGATCTTTCTATCATGGAGTTAAACTCAAATAATAACAACAGCAGGGATGATAATTACATACCATGCATTCTATCAGGTGCAGCCTCAGCAGGAGGATAGCCCTTCCCCTTTTGGGTAAGGACATGGATCAAAACTGGACCCTTATTACTATCATTTTTATTACATATTTCCTTCACATCTTCAAAAGTGGCCACCAATTCTCTCACATTATGCCCATCCACTGGACCCACATACTCTAAACCAAGATCTTCAAATAAACCACCCCCCAAGCATCCCATATTCTTCACCTGTGTTCATCATAATGATGCAAAACCAAGAAACATATATATATACTCGTTAGAGTATTTAATCTTTTAAGTTAAAAGCATACCACGATATGGTCTATCACTAATCGACTCTAAGATGCTTGATCTAAATTTTACTATATTTGCAAATATTTTTTTTTACATTGTGCTATATTTACTAATATTTTAGGCCTTATTTTACTATCTTTGTATAGCTTTAGTTGGAAACTCTAATATAAAACCTCTACATTCTCTACCTCTCTATCTTCTTTGTCTCTCTCTATTTTCTCTTGAATATAAAGTCTATTATCAAGGTCCTTTATAACCATTTGATTTTTGAAAATTAAGCATATTTCTTCTCAATTTTTTACCTTATTTATCTTCGGTAAAAGGGTAAAATTATAGGCCAAATTCCAAAAACAAAAACAAATTTTTGAAAACTACTATTTTTAATTTTCAAAATTTGGGTTGATTTTTGAAATATTAATAGGAAGTATATAATGAAGCTAGGAATTTAAAAGTGAAATTAGTGTTTTTAGGATTAATTTTCAAAAACAAAATAGTTAACAAATGGAATCTTAATTATTGAAAGCATTTCTCCTTAATTTTACCTCTGTGGCTCCCACCGATCTTCGTTGTCGGAGCTCTGCTCATGCACGGCTGAGGGCTCCTACTGGAGGTGCTGGACCATCGAGGGTGGCGGTTGGGAGAGAGACTTGGGCGTTGTCGTTGAGGATGATGATGAGGTTGGCGTTCAGATAGCCTGCATTGTTCATGGCCTCATATGGTTCGTCCTGCCGTCGTGGCTCCATCTCCTATCACTGAAACTACGTTGTTGTGTTCTCCTTGTAAATTCCTTGCAATTGCCATGCCTTCATTGTTTTTATAAAAAAAAATTGGTCACAAAACTTGGCAAGATTAGTAATCCTAAAAACATACCTGCTAGTTATTGATTAATTATTCTTTAGTTTATATAATCTTAGTCTAGCTTTAATTTAGGGTTTATTATAGTTACTTTATTATTATTTGATTAGTATCTCTAAACAGTCAAAATAAGCTTAGCTTAGTGATATTAACATGCACTTCAATTCATGAGATCGGTGGTTCAATTCCTGTACTAAAAAAAGATCTCTCTAAACGTCTTTGATGTTTACAAGATGGATTCATTATTTTTAAAAGTGATAAGCAAAATAATAGTAATAATAATAATAAAACTAAAGATGCTATGGATGTATCAACGAAATATTCTAAGTGCCCCTAATTCCTCCATGTACCTCTACTACATTGTTAAAAAATCGTGGAAAATAGTTGTGTTTGGGGATTAGATTTTAAAAAATAAAAATTAGGAAATTTGGCAAATGGACAAATTCGCAAATTTTTGCAAGCAAATGGCTGTTTTTTTATTTAGAGATTTGAAATTTTGACCAAGAATATAATTCTTAAACTAATTTAGTTATGTGTTTAGGTTAATCAAAAGTGTGCAGTTTAGGGAGACACAATCTGTTTTTCATTTCTTAATTGAACAATCTAATCCAAATAAAGTCAACCTAATATAAATACTAAATAATATATTCAATTAGCTTCCACAACTATATTGTAGAGAAAAAGTTAGCTTCATTTTTTTATTAAAATCCACTTTGAAGATTATTTATTTCATTTTAGATTCTAAACTTTTGAAATATCTATTTTAATTGTTTAACATATTATTTTTAAAGTTTCAAAATGTTAAAAAAATTATATGTTTTATGTATCATGACATCCTCATTTAGGTTTCGTTTGCGATTATAATTGCTGGTAAATGTGTTTTTAGAAAAATCAGTTGTGCCTAGAAGTAAAAGAGTGTTTGGTAAATTTTAATGTTAAATTAGAAAAAAAAAACTAGTTAAGGTTTTTGCTAAATTAATACTTAGTGTAATTTAATAAAAGGATTATTTAAAAATATATATGATTTGAATTGCAATAATTTTTGTTTAATTAAAAAAATTTTAAGAAATACTTTTTTTTGAAGAAAATAATAGTTAAAAGAATTTGAACCCATTAATATTTGGAATAAATGTGAGTAAATGAATTAATGAAATGAAAATATGAGATAGATAATGAAGATACCAATTTTTTTAGGAAAACTAAAATCTAAAAGCTCTATCAAATAACCTTTGTAGGTTATAAAAATTTTAAAAGTGATTTTTAGGTAGATTAATAAATTGTTTTACCAAACAATCTAAACAGTTAACATTGTCCTAAAATAGCCTTTTAGAATCTCAAAAGCACTTCGAAACGGGTCTTTAAACTCTTAAAAGTGGCTAATAGATCCTTAAATTTTCAATTTCGCATCAAATAAATCATTGACCTTTTAAAAGTGCATAATAAAATTTAAACTTTCAATTTTTGTGCTCAATGTGTCTATACATTTTTTATATTGCACTTAATAGCGAAGGTCATCAACTTAATATTATGAAAATTATAGTTTATATATTAAGATTCTATTACACATA
The DNA here is from genome assembly GCF_027475165.1 of Benincasa hispida. Lineage (NCBI taxonomy): Eukaryota > Viridiplantae > Streptophyta > Magnoliopsida > Cucurbitales > Cucurbitaceae > Benincasa > Benincasa hispida. The sequence goes on along the minus strand of NC_143488.1, from coordinate 29,216,092 downwards.
AAACTCAATTTAAATCCAATTGCTCAGGTCCGATTTGATAACCATTTGATTATCGAACCGATCTAAACTAAATACGCTTAATTTTCAAAAATAAAAATAAAAAATAGTAAATGGTAACCGAACCGGGTCTCAGTTAGATTTTTTAAAACTTTTGAATATATCAAAAACCTATTATAAATGAAAATTATAGTTGAAGGATGTATTAAATATTCTTGAAAAATTACCAAGAGCAGCTGATATGCTAGTAGAGCTTTGTCCTGCACCAAAAGTATCATAAACACTCTCATCCCTTCTTGGAAAACCTGAGTCCCCCAGACTTCCTTCCCGTAAGAATTTTATGAGCATAAGCCTGATCCCAAAAACAAGAACAAATTTTATATTTAAACATACATCGATGAATTTAGGAATTAATCATCGATAAATTATCAACCAACTCAAAATACTTAATTAAGTTGACCAATTACGATAAATTTAATACTTTCCCATTTCATCTCACTTGAGACCATATCAATAAGAAAACTTATAATTCGAGTTGGATTGTGTTTTGGAACGTTGTCTAGAGAGACGTGCCCCCAACTTGCCCGAAGTATTTTGACGCTTCACCCCAATATACAAGATAACTTGTGTGCAACTAAGTTGTCTGTTGAATTGTATGCTCACGAAAGGCTTTTGAGAATCAATATTTTAAATGCAAAAAGTTCCTTTGATGTGTAAAATTTGTATTCGTTATCATTTATGAAGATGATTAAGGCCTATTTGGATTGATTTCAGAAAAAACTCATTTTTATTTAAACACTTTTGATAAAAAAAAAACGGATTAAAATACACTTAAAATGTTATTTTGAGTGATTGTTAAATATTTCAATTTCTTCCAACATGACTTATTTTTTAAATTAAACATCTTAAATGTATTCCAAGCACACTCTAAAACAATTAAAAAAAAAAAAAAAAACCTAACTTCTTTCCACGTACTTTAAAATAAAAATGCTTTAAAAGAGAGAAGAGGAACGGATCAATTCTAACCCATTTACTTAACAGTAAATTAATATAATTAAATAAAAAAAATAAAAAAATATATATATAAAATATCCAACGAAAATGACATTACAAAAGTTCGAGCATTCATATGAATACTTGTTAAGTAAGGTTGTTTAATAATTTGTTTTGAGGTATACCTGATGGCCAACGTTCCATACGATCTTGCCTTGAGGTGCATTGAAGACATAATGCAATGCTACAGTGAGCTCAACAGTACCCAAATTTGAACCTAAATGGCCACCTGATTTCGAAACTGAATACACGATTTCTTCTCGAACTTCTGTTGCAAGTTCTTCAACATCCTGAAATCTCATCCAAATTTAAAATCCTTTTTATAAACACTAATAGATTTTTAACTGTATCTATCATTGATAAACATTGATAGACTTCTATATCATCCTCTATCGTAGAGATTAAATTTTGCTATTTTATATAAATAGTTTTTCTTGTTTTTCTATTTTTGAAAATCTCCCCCTTCTTTTTCATTTTGTATTAATATATTCGATTCTTTTATTTGTGTGTTAAAAGAAAAACTTAAGAAATACATTTTTGGTTAAATTATATATAAAAAAGAAACCCTTAGGAAAAACACTTGAAATTTCAAAAGTTTGAATAAATACCCTTAATTAATTAAACTTTCAAAAAAAAGAAGTTAAAAAAAATACTAATACCATTTGTTTTAGTATTTTGTTTCAAAATACTCCTAAGCTTTTAAAAAGTTTCAATAATACATACTCTTCAACTTGAAAAAAGTTAATTAAAAAAAAAAAAAAAAACTTACCATTTTTTTATTGACAAAAATCATTAGTATATCTCGTTTATTGTATACCAAACTAAAATTGCATTAATATACCCTTTAACCTTTTAAAAAGTTAAACATATGTCCTTATTGTTAGTATATAAACAAAACCAATTTTTTTTTAAAGATACTAATAGAATCAATGAATTCACTGGAGAATCCCAACTAGGTTGGAACCCTCATAAAAAACGGTTTATGTTTACCTTATCACACATTTCTATTTTATTCTTTCTTTCCTACGCTTCCATCTATGGCCTAATACTGCTCTATTTTTTTGTCTCTTTTTTCTCTCCCTTCTTCAAATCCTCTTCTTATATGCATTATGAAATCTCTAAAACTACATCTTTCAATTAAGGTATGTAGGTCTATAGCAAGACGAAAGAAGATAATGAAACTACTATACTTGTAGCAATGAAGATTTTGTTCACCATTTTTGTAGTTCAAATTAATTAGTCCTTATTTGTTATGGAATGTTATCCATGATTGAAGATATATTCTTTTGTCTGTGTTTTTTGTATCTTGCAATTTTTTATTTTGTTGAGCTTTGAGGAGATATTTTGGTTTTGGAGACTTTGTGAAATTTTGTGAGTTTTTATGTGTTTTAAATTAAAATTTGGGTTGTATTTAGTTGTTAAAATAATTGGAGTAAGAATTGGATAAATGAAAGCATAAAAATTAGAGTATATATATTGAAAAAAAAAAATAAGGAGATTTATATATGTGTTGATTTCAAGTTTCTTCATTCCCAACTCAAGATAGGTGTAAATAATTTATTATACTAACAACCAAAGAGCATTTTTAAACATATTTTTACTTTTTAGAGGTAAAAAATATTAATATGAACTTTTAAAATTTTAAAAATATATATAACAAAAATAAGGTATATAACGATTTTCACAAAATCAATCAACCAACATTGGTTTGGTCAATTTCGATTAGTCGGATCTGTTTTTGGCCTGAACACCCCGTACATTAACATTTATTTAACCAATTATTATTTCATTCATGTATTTTAAAAAGTTTTAAAACTCCTTAAATTATATAAATCTATATTTCAAAACTTTCAATTTTGTATCTACGTTATGTTAGTTTCTTTTTTTTATTGGTGCATCAATCGTATATTTTTGTATTAGAAGTACAAAAACTATATAAAGTACAACAAACTTTAGAATACCCTAGTTTTAGTACCTGAAGCGATAGATTCTTTATATGAACTAGGTAAGAAACTTTGTCCAATAATGGCGTAACTGGTTTTTCACCTAAGAAAACAATCTTCTCATTGTCTTTCAATTTCTTGACTCCTCATCTTCTTCTCTTCTCCATCAAGTTCATTTCTTGAAGCCCTACAATACAACTGCAATGCAATATGGAATGTACAAAATTGTTAATTAAAGCATGTCCTAACAAGTGAAAATTAATATTAAAACCAACTGAGCGAAAAATGATATTAGGATTTGATTATTTTAATATCATGCATGTTAAATCATCTATAACCAACCGAACCCAACTCTTAAACTGTGCGTTTCAATATTTCAAATTTTATATCATAGAAAACAACCATTAATTAGAAAAAGGTAGAAGAAATTAAAAACCATTACAAACAACCTGTTTTCTTGAAGTAAATTTTGCCAATGGAGGTTGGTGGGTCGAAAAAAAATACTGCTTTGGTGTCATGAAAGACCCACAAACCGCCATTGTTGATCAAAATTCTTGAGTAAACGTTGGATATGACGGCCATCATTGGAAATGTAGCATCCAATATATAGGGAAAATGGATGGCAATTATTATTGATAATTTATTTGCTTCATTATGTGAACAATTGTAATAATGTATAATTTGACAAATTCTATGTTTGATAATTAACATTGAATAATGGGAAGTGGGAACGAAGCCAGAAATTAGAAGAGGGCGTTTTCTAATAAAAAAAAAAAAAAAGGATAATTAGTTAAATGTGATCTCTTAATCAAATTAATTAAAATAAAATAGAGTAAGATTCAAAGAAATTAAAGTATAAGATTTATCTGTAACTGAGATATTGTATTAGTGTTGGTAAGCATATTTTAGAGATAATTTAATCCAAAGCAATTCAGACCGTTGATGATTTATGCTTTCCTTTATCTCTCGAAACTTTTAATAATGTTTCGTTCGTTTTGCTTGTCATGTATTATGTTTTTCTTTACAGTGTTTTTTCCATTTTGAGAAACAAATGCAAGTGGTGATTCTTAAAACAACAAATTATACTATTAAAAATTGGAATGGTCCGCTGACTTTGGCATTCGTCATGTTGGAATGTTTTGAATTTGTTTGTTAGCGCTTCAAACAACCAAGTACGAGGGTCTCGCTTGGAATGGTTTATTGACTTTGGCATTCGTAATTTTTCTGAAAACATTTTTCCTAATAATATTGTTCTCCCTCTACCCGTAGACGTAGCTAACATACCGTTAGTGAACCACGTATATCTGTGTGTTAATCTTCTCTATCTCTACGTTACTTTTTATGTTCTTTAATTGTCGATTTAGTAACATGTCATTTTTTAAACTCGCATAAAATTTGTATTATCAATCATAAAAGGTAGAGATTTGATTTTCTCGTAAGTATTGTCAAAAAAAAAAAAAAGTGACAAAGAAATATGTTGATTGATAAATATTTCTTGTTTCGTATGTTGAAAATACATTTTCAAAAGGTGGATTTTCAAAACTAGAAAAATAAGAGAAACTATTTACACAAAATAGCAAAATTTAATATTTTATAATAGAGATCTATCAATATCTATCAATATCTATCAATGATAGTAACTGATAGAAATTTATCATTGATACTATGTGATAAATATTGATAGAAATCTATTAGTGTCTATTAGTATTTTTTTTTACTATTTCTGTAAATATTTTGACTTCTATTTGTGAAAACTTTTCTTTTCAAAATTGTGTCTAAGCAATTTTATTTTTAAATATGAATAAAATATTATTTTATCATTATTTTCTCCTCCGATAATATTTAAGAATTACATATAATATAAAATTTCCAAATATTTTATAACAATGAATATATAAGAGGAAAAGTATAATAAATTAGTTAACTTTATGTATCGTTATTTGTTATTTATTGTTATTTACTTATCATTGAGTATTTAATAGAGATGAGAATTTAAACCACTAACCTTAAAAAATGTTAATTATTGTTGAATAATGCTATTTTAGATATTATTTGATTGTTTCTACTTTTCTAAGAAAACATATGAATTTAATAATTAATTAATTGTTTATTTTCATTTGTAAGCACCATTCCTGCATACAAAATTTGAATAAAAGTTACAATTTATCATTTCTCATTATCTTCTACCATCATATTTTAAAACATAAAAGTAATTTTTTATTTTTTTATCGTAGTTATAAATTTCATGGTAAATAAAAAAATAGAAAAAAGAAATAACACTGATAATTTCAACATTTACTTTTAAAATTTCATTTTTTAGGTAAACTTGGTTAATATTAAAATATTATTTCTAAGAAAATAAACCTCTTTCTAATAAAATAAATTACTTAATATGTACATACATAGTATTAAGTTTTCGACAACATTTACACATATCATGGATTTAATGTCAGCGTAAATCCACATTTCCGCTATACCATTCAAAATCAATAAATAGAAAAAGGGCAACAAAATCAACTTAACCTTACTATAATATTATAACAAGTATTTTAAGTAATTTGAAGAGCGTAAGATGTTTATATATTTAAAAAAAAATTAATATAGAAAATGTCTATTAATATTAATAATTTATTGCCATTTCCATCAAAACTTTCATAAAATTAATGAGATTTCAACCTCGGCAAAACATTATGGATAGAATTATATATTTAGCAATATTAATATAATCTGCCAACTTGACGATTATATATTACTCCCTCCTAAAAAAAGACTTGGAAGATTATAATAGTATGCCATGTGAACACACCACGGAATATCCACATTTATTTCTTCATTAAAAATCTCATTGACAATAGAGAGTGAAGAAAACATATCAACCAAACGTGTAGGGGTTGATCGAGATAAGCAACAAATTTTATAATAAATGTAAGATCATGTTGATAATTATTTAGGTCTCGTTTAATAATTATTATATTTTTTGTTTTTATTTTTGAAAGTTATGTTTATCGACACTATTTCCACCATCAATTTTTTTTTTTTTTTTTTGTTATCTACTTTTCACTAATGGTTTAAAAAACTAAGCCAAATTTTGAGAACTAAGAAAAATAGTTAAAAGTTGTTTTCGTTTTCAAAATTTCGTTAAGAATTCAACCATTGTGCTTACTAAACATGCAAATTATTGTAAGAAATGTAAATGATATAGGCTTAATTTTCAAAAACAAAACAAAAAATCAAATGGTTACCAAATGGGGCCTTAGTTTATATATATATATATATATATATATATTTGAAAACTTCCATTGTACTATTAGATTTATTTTAAATCTAATATTATATGCGTTATCTCCTATTTTATCTATTAGCCTGTTATTTTACTGGGCAAATTATCTAAATGATTCCCAGTTAAATAAAAGATAATTCCTTAATCAAACACCCTCATGGAGGTGTTTAATTATATAAAGATAAAACCCTAGGGATTAGTCCTGTCTCATAATGTAGTTCTTACTTGCCATCAAGAAACTTAATTAGTTTTAAAGGAAGGCCAAGAGAGAGAAACACAATCCCTTAGATGACCATTATCATGGATCAAGGTATGTTATTCTAACTAATACTCTTTGTGAAAATTATGTAGTTCAAAGATCTTGGCATTTATTATTTTATATACATGTAGGAAATATTAAAGTATTATGTCATTTTGTATATTGGTAAGTACAAGGGTAGGGTTTTTATATACAAACGATACCCAAAAATAGATTATGAGAAACTCTCAACCCTTAACAACCCACATATTTCTCACAATTATTTACCAACACCCTCCCTCAAACTCAAGGTGGTAGGAACCAACTTGAGTTTGTGAAGCAACTGAAGAAAGTGACCGGGAGACAAAACTTTGGTGAAAATGCAAGTCATTTTCAATGTGCTTGGTGTTGGGGTTGATGCCATAAATCTCGTAGGGTCCTGTAGTTTGTAAACACTTATATGAACAAATATTTTGTGATTTATAATATATGATATTTATTCATTTCAATCTATGAAATATGAGATATTTTTGTTGCATTAACCACAAACCAATAAACTAAGATCCATGGTTATCGTTGTAACTTAAGTATATATGTGGAGACATACAAGTAAATCGTGCTTTACGTGATAACCTAAATGGTCTGTAGTATATGGATAAAGGAGGGATACCTTATCCTAGTGACACTATGAATGTGGCCTGCTTTGTAGGTGTTGCATATGGGACTACTCTCATCTCCTCAACATCTTGAGGCGTCTTAGGACACATATCCTTAGACAAAGTGACTCCATGCCTGAACGGGAGAAGGCCCATTTTGGAGTCCTGCATTGACTACTTGAGCAATATCTTGTCGATGTATGATGCCTGAGACAGCGGTAGCACATTGTTCTTACGATCCCGAAAGATCTGTATAGCCAAAACGAACTGAGCCTCTTCCAAATCTTTCATTTGGAATTGGATCGCTAGCCAGTTCTTAACTGTAGTCAGTAGACCTACATCATTCCCAATGAGTAGGATATCGTCTATATACAACACTAAGAAAACTACTGAACCGTTGACGATCTTCTTGTATACACAAGGTTCATCAACGTTTTGGTCAAAGCCATACAATTTGATTGCAGTATCGAACCGAATATTCCAAGATCGAGACACGTGTTTCAGCCCATAAATGGACCGATTTAGTTTACAAACTTTTTGCTCTTGGGCAATGAATCCCTCGAGCTGCACTATGTAAATGGTATCCTCAAGATTGTCATACAGAAAGGTCGTCTTGACGTCCATTTGCCAAATCTCCTAATCATAATAAATGGCAATGAGCAGGAGGATGTGGATCGACTTTAACATGGCAACAGGCGAGAAAGTCTCCTCATAGTCGACTCCCTCCACCTGGATATAACCCTTTGCCACAAGTCAAGCCTTGAAGGTTTGCAACTTCCCATCGGCACCCTGTTTCCTTTTGTAGATCCATTTATAACCTATAGGTCTTACCCCATCAGGCTGATCTACAAGATCCCATACTGAGTTGAAGTACATCGACTCCATCTCGAGATCCATGGCTTTAACCCATTCATCCTAGTCAACATCCTCCATTGCCTTCTGATAAGACAACGGATCCTCAACGTCGCCATCGGCTACCATAGCCAGGATTTTTGTGAAACCCAGATAGCGAACGGGCGGGTTCGCAACCCTCCCACTACGTCAAGGTTCCCTATACTCTTGAGGTGGAACCGACCTACCAGATGAACTATCATCAACAACTTTTGCTGATGAAGTAGGCCCTTCAACAACAATTGTTGAAGTTTCAGTAGTTTCGTTGGAAAACTCACGTAACACGACTTTGCTACATGGACTATGCTCCCTAATATGATCCTCCTCCAGGAAAGTAGCGTTCGTGGAAAAAAAAACACCCTATTTTTTTACGGATCATAAAAATAACCCCTTCGTGTACCTTTGGGGTAGCCTACAAAGAGGTACAACCTCGACCGTGGTTCCAATTTCTTAGGATTAGCCTCAAGCACATGTGTTGGGCAACCCTATAAAGGATTTAGACTTCCATTGCATCAGATAAACATGCCCATACCTAGAGTAATCATCAATAAAACTAATAAAATAATTATAGCCTTCTCAAACTCGCACATTCATAGGACCACAAAGGTCAGAATGTACTAACTCTAGAGGCTTTTTGGCTCGATAACCTTTTCTAGTAAAAGGTCTTTTAGTCATCTTACACTCAAGGCATGATTCGCACAACGGTAAAGAATTTTCTTTTAACTCGCTTAGAACGCCATTCTTCACCAATCTATCAATCCTATTGAGATTGATGTGTCTTAATCGAAGGTTCCAAAGTTGGGCATTTTCTTTTGGAGAAATTCGTTGATGTTTAGATTGAGCTACGGCAGATTTAAACATCTCTATGTTATGGAGGGAACTTAAGGCTAATGGTCTTAACAGATACAAGTTATTTTTCAGTTTTGCTATATAAATCTCAACTCCATCTTTATGAATAAAACCTTTATCCACATTAAATGAAAAAATGTATTTACATTGCAACAGGCACTTTACAGAAATTAAGTTCCTTTTTAACTTAGGAACTACAAATACATCTTTTAAAACAAGAAATCTATTCTCTAAAGTTAACTTGATTCCTCCCATGCCACAACTGAGACGACGTGCTCGGTGCCTACTCGCATTGTCATCTCACCAGCCTCCAGCTGCCGCCAAGATCTAATCCCCTGAAAAGAAGAACAAACGTGATTAGTGGCGCCCAAATCAATTAACCAGGCAGAATTATCATTCTCCACTAAACAAGTTTCTAACACTAGTAAATCAAATTTATCTTTGTTCGCCTTGGCCTTAGCCTTTGTTGCCTTCCTTTCCTTCAGATAGCGAGGACAATTCCTCTTCCAGTGTTCGTCTTGGTTGCAGTGGAAATATTTTCCCTTTTCAATCGGTGTCGGACGCCTCCTTTGGGCGACAGATGGCAGGTTAGCATGCGTTTTCCATTTCCCTTTACCACCATTCTTCTTCTTCTCTTTTCCAAAGTTAGAAGTAGAAGGTGCAGACTTCGTCCCTGAAGTCGAACCTCAATAGAACGTCTTAGAAGAAGAGGCAACATTTTCCTCACCTCCCCTCTTCTTCTTACTTTTCAGTAAGGATTGATAGGTCTGCAACTCATTGAGGAAAGTTATAAGGGTATATTCCACTTTGTTAAGAATCACATTGCTAACAAAATGGAGGAAGCTTTCTGGCAATGAATGCCGGATAATGCTAACCTGACTGCTCTCATCGATTCTAGACCCATTCATCTCTACTACATTAAAGTGGACCATCATGTTAAGCACATGTTCACAAATAGAGGTGCCTTCCTCTATTTTATAGTTGAAGATGTATTTCAGAGCCTCATGCTTGAGCTATCTAGATGGTTGTCCGAACATCCCCCGCAGGGACTCCATGATTTCACGTGCTGAGACTATAGGCTCAAGCTTCTTGACCAACACGTCACTAAGACTAGCCAAGATGTAGGCTCAGGCCTTTTCGTTCACTCATGTCCATCGCTTGTACGCCTCCCGAACATTTTAAGCACCGTTTGGACCTAAAATAGGACAGACCTTCGTAAAAGCAAACATGAGATCCTCGATGATGAGTATCGTCGCGATCATATGTTTCTAACTCGAATTGTTGTCGCCATTTAGTTTTTCGACCCTTAACAATACAATAGGAGTTGTAGCCATTTTTAAAACCGTTGCTGAAAAACGAACAAACTTTTATAAGTATTTGCTAAACCACATTTTAACACGAATTAGTTTTAGCAAAATAGTTTCTAAGTACCCAAAGTTTTAAGACTTCTATTTTGCAATGATACACCAGAGAGGCAAGAAAAACGTCATCGGTGGAGTGATCAGATGCCCCTTCACTGGGATGAGACATTCTCAACCATTAGGCAGAACCAACTCTTAGAAATTGAACCTAATAGCCATAATTTGTTCAGTCTAAAACTATTAACCCTTAACAATTTCGCGTAAGTGTAACCCCTCATTTTTTGCCCCAGAGTCCCACCCTAATGCGCCCAATGTAGGGAAAAAGTAGATTAAGACAGAGACTAAGTAACCTTATCCTATACAGGAGATCAAATAAAGAAATGAGAAAAACTACCATCCTATAGGGGGGACACTCCCAGGGTGCCTCGAGGCAATGCGCAGAAACTTTATCCAATCTAACGAGAGAGACCGTGGGATATGCTGTCGCACTTCCCCCTCCCACTTACTATGAACATTCTCTCCATCCACCTTGATATTGACCTACCCAAACACCATCTTTTAGGGGGACACTCCCAGGGTGCCACGAGGCCGAGGGTAGATGTCACGGTATGGACAATTAAAGAGAGAAACACGGGAGGTTTAAATGAAATATCAAATGCCTCAACTACCCCCCACTGAATTTTCTACCTAGGGGTTCATTAACCTAGACAATCCGGCTACTGATTTTAGACTAAGTCATTTTTTAATCCACTAAAAAAAAACTTGTCTTTGAAATAAAAAAACAAGTTCAAGTAGTAACATTAAACGCTTTAATGGACTGTCCTTAACCTTGCATGCATGTATCAAATCTATCTAATTCATCTTTCCAGGTAGGTTCCGAGGTAGGGATGTTCTGTTTCCGTCACCTTAAAAACCCCAGCCTAGATAGAACCCGCCTTAGACAAAAGGTCCCTTATAGATAGATTTGCTACACTTTAACCTTTAATTAGCCAATTTAATCCTATTAAACTAATTAAAAGATTAAAGCCTAAGGTTGCTAATCATATTAGAACCTTGATCTTAGGTCCATCTCATCCAAGTTTTAAAACCATGATTTAAACCTAAGTTGGCATGTATATCTTTCTTATAGATTTTAGTTCTAATTTTTTTTATAACCTTTATAAAAGAAACAATTAAAACCATACATTGCCACACAACTAGGTATTTATAACTCTTATAAATTTAACCTATGTGTCATGCTTCATGCAATGTTCGGTCATTACTATACATAACTTTTACATACAAGTAACAAACTAAGCATACATGCTCCATACACCCTTGTACTATATTACTTATAATATAAAGATGATGCATGTCAATGCTTTATGCATACATAAATATGTCTTATATTATATGATGCATGAGCATGCTCTTATGTAATTTAAATCATGCTTCTCTAAATCATAATACTTATAAAAAGAGATGATGCATGACCAATGCATCACCTAAGGTGAGATATTTCTATATGGCCTACCGTATGACATATAAATAAAACATACATCCTATATATATTAATATAGATTAACGGACCGGGATGAACTACCTCAAAACCGGAATGGAAAAAAACTCTATCTATTACATTTTTCCACAAAGCAAACCAATTCACAAGTGAATCAATCTTGAACCGTCGAGCGAAGCTCCCATCGTTTAGTAAATGCTCGCCAGGTAAACTATCATGTAGCGCACAAGAAGAAAACACGCGGATGCTAAACAATCATTTAGACGACAATGAAGCTGCGAAGCCCGATCGTTTAGACGATCACTTCACACGCGATAGGTAAATGATTTACAACCCGATCGTAGAGTCAGTAACTAAGTGATAAAGCTTACTGAGCTATACGATCGTCTAGTGCACGTGCAAAAAACAGCTCCCGAGTATCCGATACTCAACGATTGTCTACCCTATCGTTTACATGACTCGACCAATGCTTGGTTGTCTTCATCCTCGAAGATCAGTAATCCTTGCTACGAAGCTTCTTCACGAACGACTCACAAACTCAAACAACTTTGAAATTACAGACTTTATAGTAGTTAATATGCCCAAAAACTCAGGGGTCTTTACAATTAACTCGAAATGTAAAAGAATTTAAACAAACCAGAGGTTTCATCCCAGAAACTCCATTAATCCACACATCCAAAAACAATTTGACAATTACACAGAGAGTAGACATGTTTTACCCACCAAGAATGCAAATGCAATTATTTGCATCAATGAATATGGAATAACAGAAACCTGGCTCTGATACCAATTGAAGGAACTTTTATACAAGAGTACCTCTGAGCGGAAGCGGATCTTTCCAAAGACATTGTGACAGAATTACCACATTTACATTCAAACATACAGATATGCATCAAACTATAAATTACCGACAAGTTTTAAGATTAAATAACAAGAGAACAAGAAAACTTACCAGTTGAAGAACTTTTCTCCTTGGCAAATCTCGCACTCTCTAAGAGAACAGGTGCTCTCGCTCTCGCTGGAACGTGAAGCTATCGTTCACCAACACCCGATCGTCTACCACGAATGGTCTTCACACGAACAGAAGCAAATGAGGATGACACAACCACTTGGAACCCTCGGTATTCTCGGTGTGAGAATCCAAACAATGGGCTCTATTGTGATTTGGTAAAGGGGAGGAGGAAATGAGGATCGTATACAACGATCAAACAAGTGGGAGAAGGTTGTGTCTATCGTATAGACAAAATGCTTGATCATTTAGGTGAATTACATGATTATGTAGGAAAAAGGCAACAATCGTCTATACGATCGTTTAGTAAATGCTCGGTGCTAGACGATCGTTTAGAGAAACATAGGCGATCGTTTAAAAGATGGTGCGCGTGTGTAAGAGATCGGGTAGTAAGTTCGAGCTATCGTATAGTCTCTAGATATACTAAGCGATAGGCAGCATACACTTCATAAACAAATTACCGTGATCCCTTGCAAAAATGAAAACCATTTTCATTTTATTCTCCAGTTACGAAAACGGATTGGAACTTCCCACTAACACACGGTTACGGAGAAATTGGCAGCCAATTATCTCATAATTGTCCAATTAATAATAATAAATATAATCATATTATATTCATTAACTTATAGTTTAATATCACATATAAACTATAGTGTTTTCTCCTCCACTAGATATAAATCATATTTATATCCAATTTCCTCCAATTAATGTATCTCATACATTAAGTCAATCATATCAAATATAATTAACCATTTCAATCATATCATATATAATCGAACTCCCTCTTGTCAATTTGAACATTTCAAACTGACCCAAAAATTGATTCTCAACTTGAATCCATTGACCTACCATGGGACCTTATGGACCTATGACTTGAAGCTTCAATGGTACGTGAATAGCTCACTAAACTCTTTAGCCACGAGATCCACCATCAATTAACTGCCAAGCATTCCACTAAAGACCGACAGTTGAACTCTCCTTACCACAGATATATTTTTGTGTCCATCGGATATAACCAATCAACGGTACGATAACCCTTCACAGATGCTCGTAAGTACAGCTAGGCCAAATTACCATTTTGCCCCTATAATTACATCTAACTCTTTAAGTACCACTGTTCTCTCTAATGAACAATACAACATAATCCTACTATGTGTGGACACCTCTCGAACCATGAAAAGGTGTGGGGCGCCGCATCGTTCAAGCCACATCATTCAATCTATCTACTTGCCCCTGCTTCGGGGAAGGATAGATTGAATGATGTGTAGCTAAGTTCCTAGTTCCTAAATCAGACGAATCCCGAAAGTGATAGGTGTGAGTCGGTGACCTGACCACTCGCACCTATGCAAATCAAAGAACCACCCTCAAAGGCAAGAATTCCCAACTCACTTAGGATTGAGGTAATGTTACCTATGGTCATCCTTGTGAAGTGAAGTCTTTGTCATGAACGGCGTTATATAACGAGACATTAACACTTCGTGGTCAGGTCTTATACAAACTCTTTGTATAGGACGCCCCCGCTCACACGTCCCCACATGATTGATAAGGATCAGACCATCTGTAGCAAGTTACAACACTTGTAACTATTCCACAAAGTGGGCCACATCCGTTGCGTCACCAGGATAAGGTTTCCCTCCTATATCCATATACTACAGACCATTTTGGTTATCATTTAAGACATGATTCACTTGTATGTCACCATATACATGCTTAAGTTACGTAATGACAACCAGGGATGTTAGTTTATTGGTTTGTGGTAAAGCAAATAAAACATCCCATGTTCAAAGACAAGTAGTGAAGAAAATATTATACATCACAAGTGTTCGTACAAAACTGTGCTTACAAACTAAAGGACACGAGACTTTAGGGCACTATCCCCAACAATCTCCCACTTGTCCTAAAGTGAATATGTTGTAAAAAAACTAGTACAAAAAAATAAAGTAGGGCACTAAGGCCTAGTACAATAAGATCTCCCATTTGCCCTAGTCCAGCCGTGAGCGGTCCCGTAGACCCATGCTCTGAAGATGACCCTCAAATACTGTAGCCGTGAGAGCCTTCATAAATGGGATAACAACGTTGTACTCCGAAGTGATGTTCGTGACGATCACGTCACCTCGATACACTCTCGCAGATCAGATGATACTTTCGCTCTATGTGTTTGTCGCGCCTGTGACTCTTGGGCTCCTTGGAGTTCGCAGCAGCACCACTATTGTCACAATAGAGGGTGATGGGCATAGATGCACCCCTACTTAGTGCTTCGCCACACTATACCTCCTCTATTAAGAGTAAAAACAGACCCTGAAGTGGACTTCCAAGAGTCCTTATCAGTCTGAAAGACAGAATCCGTTTATCTAGTAAGGATTAAATCCCTAGACCTATACATGAGCATGTAGTTCCTCATTCTCTGAAGATACTTGAGGATGTTCTTAACTACGATCCAGTGACCCTAACCTGGGTTAGACTGATACCTACTGACTATTTCCACAACATAATAGTTGTTTGGCCTAGTACAGAGCATCGTGTAAATCAAACTGTCGACAATAGATGCTGGGACTACTTTCATCTTCTCAACCTCTTGAGGCATCTTAGGACACATGTCCTTAGACAAAGTAACTCATGCCAAAATGGCAGTAGGTCCTTTTTGGAGTCCTGCATCGAGTACTTAAGCAACATCTTGTCAATATATGATGCATGACACAACGCTAGGATTTTGTTCTTACGATCTCGAAAGATCTATATACCCATAACAAACTGAGCCTCTCCAAATCTTTCATTTGGAATTGGGTCGCTAGCAAGTTTTTAACTGCAGTCAGTAAACCTATATCATTCCCAATGAATAGGATATCGTCTATATACAATACTAAGAAAACTACTGAACCGTTGACGATCTTCTTGTATACATAAGGTTCATCAACGTTTTGGTCAAAGTTGTATGATTTGATCGCAGTATCGAACCGAATATTCCAAGGTAAGTTTAAAAGACTTTGCATTTAATTTCAAATATTAAAAAAAAAACGGTAGGGTACCCATAAATCATAAATGATAATAAATAAACCTGTAAGCAATTCTAAATAGTAAGTTTTAAACATCAACATTGAAAGCTAAGAAAAACATGAAAAGAAGTTTAAATCTCATGAGCGGAAGCATAAAACTGGTCCTAGTGGCTCGATCACGAATTTCGCTTTCATTCGTCGGCGTGTCCCTACTCTTACGTGAAACTTAAACATGAGAAAAGGGTGAGTATAAAATACTCAGTAAGTAACCCCACTAATGGGGTCAGGCTAGGCATCTATGTCCTCTAAATGCCTACCTCTAGTGGAACATATAAACTAGTTCTCATGGGACATATACATACATGAAAAAAAAAACTGATTTCTATCCTATTGTAGTTTAGTATGCCCACGACCTCTAGTAAGTCCCGTAGGACCCACAACTTCTGGTGAATCCCGAAGGAAACACAATCTCTTACATACACATGGTTATGAATACACCTCAATCGTATACACATAACCCACTTAATGTGTACCTCTTTCATACACATGGTTACGTATACACCTCTTTCGTATAAACATAACACACTGAATGTGTACCTCTTGCGTACACCTAGTTAAGTATATACCTTTTTCGTATACACCTAACCTACTGAGTATATACCTCTTTCGTACATCTAGTTATGTATACACCTGTTTTGTATACACATAACCCACTGAATGTGTACCTCTTTTGCACACCTAGTTAAGTATACACCTCTTTTATATACACCTAACCTACTGAGTATGTACCTATTTCATACCTCTAGTAATGTATACACCTCTTTCATATACACATAACCCACTGAATGTGTACCTCTTTCGTACACCTAGTTAAGCATAACCTCTTTCGTATACACCTAACCTACTGAGTATGTATCTCTTTCGTACATCTAGTTATGTCACCTCTTTCATATACATATAACCCACTAAGTATGTACCTCTTTTGTACACCCTAGATCCTCTCAATAAATGTAAGGATGCGTACCTCTTTCGTACACATGGTTAGGCATACACCTCTTTCGTATACACATAACCCACTGAGTATGTACCTCTTTCGTACACCTCAGTACCCTCTAGGTGTGTATCGTTTTCATACACACCAGCCCTAGTACATCTCTTTCATGTACTAGTGCCTTTGGATGTGCATCACTTTCATGCAGTCACATAGTCTGGAAAGGAAAAGAGATTACATCTAACTTCATATTACATATAACATTCACCTAATCATGAATCCTCTAAAATCTCCTCATCAAGGTCAGGTTAGTTAACCTCAACATACGTAATTAATCTAGTATTAATGAATCCACTCTAGTACATCACTTTCATGCACTAACTCATGTAACAATCAAACATTTGAAATTTCATAATACATCATATAACTTACACACTTTCATAAGCACATCAACAAAATACTCCAACTTTCACCTAACTTTAAGACATTTTCGTAGTAGTGTTGCTTAACTCATAATTTAGGGTCACGCCCAATCGTCCTTTTAATATATCTCATAAAATTCTAAATCATGCTCATACACTAACATGCTTCAGACATATCATCACATGCTCATATATCTTTTCTAAAAAGTCCATTAAATCTCATAACAGTCCGAATTATCCTTATAACTAGTCTTAAAATCCTCAAAATAAATCATAAATTTACCGCCCGACATAAAGACGGCTCCAGTAGTAAGATTACTTACCTCAAAGTAAATCCAAATTAGTTCAAGCAAGCTTATCCCTCCTTGCCAAGCAAAGCCTTGAAGTGACACCTTAACAAATTTTCCGCCCAAATTGGTCTTAAACTTCAAACTTGGTGGGCCACCTCAAAATCCTCTTAAAACTTGATTCCCCGAACCAAAAACGCCATTGCAAGAGACAGTCGTCAGAAACGTGTTGAACAGACTACTGTATGCACGGGAATTATCGAACGGAGAAGAAACACGGCCGCTTGAAGTGGCGATCACGTCACTAGTCAAATTCGTGGATGAATGTAGAATGTCTTCGATGATAGAGCTGGGCGTCCGCGTGGGTGTCTGCTCGCGTTAATCACTAGAGGTACGTGGTCGTCGACATTGGTTTGTAGAGTTATCGGAGAAAGAGAACTGAGCACACAAGGTGGGGGCGCTGGCAACTATGAGGAAGAGGGAGAGGAAAAAGATCGGCTAGGGCTTTTCTTTTTTTTTTCTTTTTTTTTTTTTTGTGTGTGTGTTGTTGTGCACACGAGTTGAAGAAAAGGGAGAGAAAACAATAATTAAATAAAAAACTAAAAAAAGAATAAGAATAAAATTTTAAAAAAATTATCTTATTTTATCCTTATTTCATTCTTTCCTTCCAAAACATAAATATATACGAATAAACATATAATTCTAAACCCCTCCCCCCTTTTTTTTTCCAATTTAAAATTATTTCTCGACATTAACTTAAAGTTAAATTAATGCGACATAAATCCAAATCTTTTCATTAAACAAAACTGAATTTCAAAATTAACAAAATGCCCTTAAATTTTACTAAATTATAGAATTTGAATTATGAAAAACTCGGGGTGTTACACTCTTTCCCCCCTTAAAGAACTTTCGTTCTCGAAAGTTTATTTCTGAAAAACTTTGTGCAAAGGCTCACCTCTCAACCAATCTATGACTAAATAACTTTAAACTTTACATGCCAGAACTACCAAGGTTACAACTATCTTTCCTTACGCCAGTGAACCTGTCACGCCCCCTCCTATCTCCGTACCAATAATAATATAATAATAATAGCTTTGCATAAGGATAACAAAACATACATGGTCTCTGATACTAACTAAGCATACAAAAGAAGGCAAGTAAACATGGTCTAAAAAAAACATAGAGTGTCAAGGTCTAAAATGTAAATTCATCTTTCACTATAGTGTCTGACCTCCCCCCTTATGTCCGGTTGTGGCACTATTCATATTCCATTCCTGTTGTCCGCTTGAACCCACATGGTCTTGACCCGAAGATTGGTCCCTACCATCTGTAGTGTTTCTACTAGGGCACCCATATGCCATATGCTCTTCCTGTCAACAACGATAACACACCCTTGCTCCAGCCAAGCAACAACCCAGTGATGCTTTCCGCATGAGTTACAGATCAGCTTTTCCTCTTTAATAGTTACAGGTTTCTTTTACTGAGACTCAAAATTCTTCTGGTCTACTTTCCTTTTCTGACCTACGGAGGTCCTAATCCCGAGCGACCTCCGATAATCCTCTCCCACCTGAGAGTCAGCATCAATCCTCACGGCAGCCCACAGTGCTGTAGCATACGTCTTGAGGTCTAAGGCATGTACCATGCCTCGTAGTCCGCTCCTCAAATGTTGGATGAATCTCTCGATCTTCGCTGCCTCAGTGGCTACTAGTTCAGGAGCAAAGTGGGACAACTTATCAAATTCCTGTTTCTACTCCTCTGCTGACATAACTATCTGTCTCAAGTCCAAGAATTATGCCTGCTTGTTGTGCCAGGTGTTGGCCAAAAAATACTTCTCTTAAAAGCATTCCTTGAACTGCTCTCAGGTTGCAAGCTTCCCACCAGTATCAATCATCTTCTCTACTGAACGCCACCAGATTTCTGCATTACCAGTCAACATGAAAACTGCGCATTAAAGCCCCTGCTCTTTCGGACACCTCATAAAATGAAATATCATCTCAATAGATGACAACCACATCTCTGCTTTGGTGGGATACCCCAACAATCCATCAAAGAAGTGAGGGTCATACTTCCTGAAATCCCTCAGATGTTTAGCCTCAAGAGACAGGTTCTACATGTCTCTACCTTGCGGTCGGATCTGTTATAACTGCTCAAGTGGCACTGGATCCTCCTGAGCTTAGGTCTGGGCATTCTATCTTACCATTGTGCTACGAATTAGCTCCTACAGCTTCCCCATTAGGGAGGATGCAACAGCTTCACTAATTCTGGCTCCCATTTTCTTTTCATCAATTCGGATCATAGGCGAATTTGGAGTTGCCGGGACAGTCTAGTTACTCTCAGTTCCCTCTGCTTGCACTCCTTCTCCAACTGTCTTTCTTGCTCTAGGTTTAGGTGCCATGTCCTGTCATGAACTCATAAATTAACTATCTATCTCTGGATCTTTCTAAAAAATCATGCTATTAAAACACTACATCACTATTCTCATATATGCATTGAAACTTCATTAGTAGAACATACCTAGAGATGATGAGGGATCTGTTACTGGGCCATAGGGACTATCTAGACATACGTAGTAAGTCAGCCTACAGAACCCAAAACATGGGCTCTGATACCAGCTGTAACGACCCAACCCCTTAGGACTTAAGTTAGGTCGTTACTAAACACATGCATGCATGGAACTTAAAACGACACTCTGTTATGATGAAATAAATGCTAATTAAATAAGGTAAATTTAAAATAATTTGCATTTAATTTCAAAAATTAAAAACAACGGTAGGGTACCCATAAATCATAAATGTTAATAAATAAACTTGGAAGCGATTTTAAATAGTAAGTTTTAAACATCAACACTGAAAGCTAAGAAAAACATGAAAAGAAGTTTAAATCTCATGAGCGGAAGCATAAAACTGGTCCCAATGGCTCGATCACGAATTCCGCTTGTCATTCGCCGGCACATCCCTACTCTTACCTAAAACATAAATATGAGAAAAGTGTGAGTCTAAAATACTTAGTAAGTAACCTCATTACTAGGGTCAGGCTAGGAATCTATGTCCTCTAGATGCCTACTTCTAGTGGAATATATAAACTGCTTTAGTCATCATGCAACACATACATACATGAA
Source organism: Benincasa hispida (assembly GCF_027475165.1). NCBI lineage: Eukaryota > Viridiplantae > Streptophyta > Magnoliopsida > Cucurbitales > Cucurbitaceae > Benincasa > Benincasa hispida. The sequence goes on along the minus strand of NC_143488.1, from coordinate 29,195,506 downwards.
AAAAAAAAAGATTTCTATCCTACTGTAGTTTAGTATGCCCACGACCTCTAGTAAGTCCCGTAGGACCCACAACCTTTGGTGAATCCCGAAGGAAACACAATCTCTTACATACACATGGTTATGAATACACCTCAATTGTACACATAACCCACTTAATGTGTACCTCTTTCATACACATGGTTACGTATACACCTCTTTCGTATACACATAATCTAGTAGTAAGCTTACTTACCTTAAAATAAATCCAAATTAGTTCAAGCAAGCTAACCCCCTCCTTGCCAAGCAAAGCTTTGAAGCGACACCTTAACAAATTTTCTGCCCAAATTGGTCTTAAACTTCAAACTTGGTGGGCTACCTCAAAATCCTCCCAAATCTCGATTCCCCAAGCCAAAAACACCGCTGCAAGAGACAGTTATCGAAAACGTTTTGAATGGCCTGCTGTACGTGCGGAAATTATTGAATGAAGAAGAAACGCCTGCTGTACGCGCCACTGCAAGAGTCAGATTCGTGGATGAATGTAGAACGTCTTCGACGACAGAGCTGGGTGTTCACGTGGGTGTCTGCTCGCGCCAATCACCGGAGGTATTGGTCGTCGACATTGGTTCGTAGAGTCATGGAGAATGAGAACTGAGCACACAAGCTGGGGGTGCTGGCGGCTATGAGGAAGAGGGAGAGGAAGATGATCTCGGCTAGGGTTTTTTTTTTCCTTTTTTTTTGTGTGTGTTGTTGTGTGCACGAGTTGAAGAAAAGAGAGAGAAAACAATAATTAAATTAAAAAACTAAAAAAATAATAAGAATAAAATAAAAAAAAGATTTTATTTTATTTTATCCTTATTTCATTCTTTCCTTCCAAAACATAAATATATATTAATAAACATATATTTCTACCCCCCCCCCCCCTTTTTCCAATTTAAAATGATTTCTCGACATTAACTTAAAGTTAAATTAATGCAATATAAACCCAAATCTTTCCTTTAAACAAAATTGAATTCCGAAATTAACAAAATTGCCTTTAAATTACAGAGATTCTTGTTTCAGCTCATAAATGGACCGATTAAGTTTGCAAACTTTTTGCTCTTAACTTTGGGTAATGAATCCCTCGGGCTGCACTTATTTGAATTATGAAAAACTCAGGGTGTTACAGAGACGCCTGTTTCAACTCATAAATGGACCGATTCAGTTTGAAAACTTTTTGCTCTTGACTTTGGGCAATGAATCCCTCGGGCTGCACCATGTAAGTGGTCTCCTCAAGATTGTCATTCGGAAAGGTCTTCTTGACTTCCATTTGCCAAATCTCATAATCATAATAAGCGGCAATGGACAGGAGGATGTGGATTGACTTTAACATGGCAACAGGCGAGAAAGTCTCATCATTGTCAACTCCCTCTACCTGGATATAACCCTTTGCCACAAGTCGAGCCTTGAATGTTAGCACCTTCCCATCGGCGCTCCATTTCTTCTTGTAGATCCATTTACAACCTATAGGTTTCCAACTTTATGGTACTTAATTCAAATTATATATACATTAATCCTCGATTTGATGTATCTCATACATCACACTAGTTATATTATATATAATTGAATTTCCTCATGTTAATTTGAACACTTCAAATCAACTCGAAGAACTTATTCTCAACTTGATTCCATTGAGCTACCAAGGGGATCTTATGGACCTGTAGCTTGAAGCTCCAACAGTACGTGAATAATTGACTAAACCCTTTAGTCATGGGATCCACCCTCCATTAACTAACGAACACTCCACTAAAGACCGATAGTTGCACTCTTCTCATTACAGATATATTTCTGTGTCTATATCAATCAATCAACAGTGCGATAACCATTCACAGATCGCTCGTAAGTACAACTGGGCCAATTTACCATTTTTCCCTTATAGTTACATCTAACTCCTTAAGTACCACTGATTCCTCTAATGAATATAAGTCATAGTCCTACTATGACTTGGTCCTCTCTTCCAAAGAGAGGATGTGGCCACTATGTTCAAGACCCAGAATCAACCCTTAAGGGAGCAATCTATCTACTTACCTCTGCTTCGGGGAAGGAGTGAATTCCATCTTGAGTAACTGAGTTCCCAACTCCCAAATCAGACAAATTCCCAAAAAGGTAGGCTTGTTGAGTTGGCAATTTGGCCACTCTCACCCATACTAATCAAAAGACCACCCTCAAAGGTATGAGTTCTCAAAACACTCAGAATAAACGTTATGTCACCTATGGTCATTTAGGTGAGATGTAAGTCTCAAGTATCAACGGTGTTATATAAAGAAGCAAATCTTCTCGTAGTCCGATCTTATACAAATTCTTTGTATAGGACACCCTCGCTCGCATGTCTCCACATGAATGGTCAGGATCAAACCATCTATAGTAGTTCACAATACTTGCAAACCTTTACAAAGTGAGTCATATCCATAGTGTCACTAGGATAAGGTATCCCTCCTATATCTTTATACTACAAACCTTTTAGGTTATTACTTAAGGCATGATCCACTTGTATATCTCATATACATACTTAAGTTTACATACAATAACCATGAATCTCTGTTTATTGGATATGAGTAAATGCAAATAAAATAACTCTTATTTTATTCATAATAGTGTGTACAATATTTATAAACGACGAGACTACGGGAGAATTAGGACAACAATCCCAACAAGATGAAAAAATGAAAACTTATAAATCTTAAAGTAGTGGGAGAGTTATGAGGTGACTTAACCTCTTCAATTGCTTATTAGAAGTCAAAGTGATCATATAGGATGACAAGAATTGAAAGAGGTTGACAATAGAAATTATGTCAAAGTCATAAATCTTGAAATAATTAATGTACTTAATCTCAGTTAGTTTTTGTAGATTTTTGTTGATGGGGTTGTTGGGAATGGTGCCCTAAATCTTCTTGTAATCTCGTAGTTTGTAAACTCTGTATAAACATATTGTTGTTAATAAAATAAGTGTTATTTTATAAACATATACTCAATCCAATAAACTAAAATTCGAGGTTATTTCGTGTAATTTAAACAAGTATGTAGAGACATACAAGTAGATTTTATTTAAATAATAAACTAAACGATCTGTAGTAGATGGATAAGGCTGGGTGCCTTATCCTGGTGACACTATAGATATGGCCCGTTTTGTAGGTGTTACAAATGTTGTAAAGTTCTACAAATAATTTGATTCTAATCATTTATGTGGAGATATGCGAGCGGGGGTCTCCTATACAAAGAGTTTGTATAAGACTGGAACACGAAATGATTAATCTTTTTATATAATGACGTTAATTATAGAGACTTACATTTTACTAGGATGACCATAGGTGACATGATATGAATCCTAAGTGAGTTGTGAATGCTTGCTCATGAATGCGGTCCTTTGATTTGTATGGGTGAGAGTGGCCAGATTGTCAACTCAACAAGCCTATCATTTTGAGGATTAGTCTGACTGGGGAGTTGGGAACACAACTACACAAGACGAAGTTCATTCCTTCCTGATGCAGGGTGTGGCTACACAAGACGAAGTTCATTCCTTAAGGGCTGATTTTGGGTCTTAAACATAGTGGCCACACCCTCTTCTAGTCTGACAGGGACTTGGTCACAGTGGGACTATGACTTATTGTTCATTAGAGGAATCGGTGGTACTTAAGGAGTTAGATGTAACTACAGAGGCAAAACGGTATTTTGGCCCAACTGTACTTACGAGCAATTTGTGAAGAGTCATCGAACTGTTGATTGGTTAAATCCAATGGACATAGAAATATATCTGTAGTGCAAAGAGTGCAGCTTTCGGTCTTTAGTGAAGTGTCCGCCAGTTAACGGATGGTGAATAATGTAATTAAAGAGTTTAATTAATTATTCATGTACCGTTGGAGCTTCAAGCTATAGGTCCACGAGGTCCCCTAAGTAGTTCAAAATGATTTATTTGAGAATCAATTTTTGGATTAATTTAAATTGTTCAAAGTAATAAAGGGATTTAATTATATATGATATAATTAAATTATTTCAATAGCCATATCCATAGTGTCATAATGTATTTGATACATTATAGCTTAATTGGAGGAAATAAATATTTGAATGAGATTCAAATATCATTTTTATGAATTGGATTCATAGTTATTAAATTTAATATAAATATGATTTATATTAAATGCCATATAATAGAGAAAAAAAAACTATAGTTTATATTGTATGTGATACAATATTAAAAATGTGAAACCCGAATTTCTATTTTCCTTACTTAAGCAAGTGATAAAAGAAATTAACTAAGTGAAAGTTAAATACTATGTTAAATGGAAGGAAATTTCTAAGTGTTAAGTAGATTTTCCTTGAATAATTTAAGTTGAGCTTTAATTGGTAAGATTGCGATGAAATTTGTATAATAAGTAGGTTGATGAGAAAGTTAGTGTGGAATGGTGAAGAAGGAATGGGGATTTGAAAAGAAAAATATGGAAATTGAGTTTGGAAAATTTCGGCTAAGTATAGAGAAGTTATGTGAAATGTGTTATGGCTGAAGAAATGATTGAAGAACTGAGAAAAATATGGGAAATTATTTTGGGAAAAATCTGGAAAAAACGTGTAGAAGTTGCAAAGAGACAAACAATTCGCAGTAGGTAAGAGCGAGATCAGCGAGAGTGAGATCAGCGAGATCATTGAGAGCGAAATCATTTAGATCGAGACCAGCGAGATTGGAGAGAAAATGGTAGAGAGCGAGATTGGAGAGAAAATGGGAGAGAGCGAGAGCAGAGAGGCGAGATTTTGAGCTAGAAAGTTGGAGAGAGCGAGAGTGAAGAGAGCGAGATTTTGAGTGAGAAAGAGGGAGAGAGCGAAAGTGAAGAGAGCGAGACCAGCGAGAAAGTGGGAGAGAGCGACACTACTAAGAGTGGAGAGAGCGACACTACCAAGAGCGGAAAGAGTGAGAGCGCCTATGCGTTAGCCTTGCTTTGTCCGATTCGAATGTCACACCCATGCCTCCCCTATGCATTGAACGGCCGAGCAAGCTTCTGGGCGATGTATTTGGAAGTGTTGGGGTGGATTATGCATGTAAAAACCCTAATTTGAATACAAACAAAGCTTGAAGACGTAAGGGCAAACGCCAATTAAAATCTAGGTGTCCGATTAAGAGAAATTCTTAAACCGTAAGAAATTGGGTTGGATGCGTTTGGGAAGAACACATTGAACCAAGGTGAAGTCAGCTTAGGTTGATAAAGAGAGGATTAAAAATTTGGCCATGCAGCCAAGAAGGTGCTATCAATCCCATGAGCAATTTGAATGCCTATAAATAGGGAGTTGGGATTTCATTTTCAAATCACACAAAAATCATAAATTTCGTAGAGAAAGTAGAGGGCAGTGAGGGTTCAGAGGAATGTGTCAACTTTGGATCAGGAGATCTTCCAATATACTCGTGCGTTTGGAGTGATTCTAAAGCCATCTGAAATCTCTGGAAGTCTAGTTTTCAGAGTAGGGCTGCGGAGGAAAAGGCTCAAAGGAACTGGGCTGGAGGTTGAGAAGAAGGCAGAAGGGTCAGACTGTCAGATCAGTCTAAGCCAGTCTTGAAGATTTTGAGATTCCGCCAAACCACAAGGAATTTTGAGCTGAAAGTTTAGGGTAAGGATCCTAAGACATTTTAGAATAAGTTTGTAGAAGGAAGTATTTCTAAATAAGGTTCGGAACTATAAGTAATCTAAGTTGTAAATTGAATCTGGATTCTAGGGATGAAAAAGGGACCCGAGGAGCTACTAGAGTGAAAAGTTCCTAAGAGTTCGAGGTGAGTGGCTAAAATGTTTTCGAACTAAAACGTTTTTAAACTGTTTTGATTACAAATGTTTTACAGAAAGCATGTTTGCGAAAATAATTCTCATGCCTACTAGTTTTATAAAGTGGTTTCCAAGCAAGTTTGAATTGTGATTTGAACGCATGCATATTGTTGAAAAACTATTTACATATGTATATGTATTGATTTTATCCAGCATGCGTTACCATCTTTAAAGCCATGTTGTATATGTGTTATACTGTACATGCTTTAAAGAGAAAAGTTGTTTATAAATAGTTTTGGTAAAATGCGATGCCGAAGTACAAGGAGAAGGCATCCACCCAACTAGATACTGAAGTACAAGGAGAAGGTATCTATTGGTACTGAAGTACGTTTGAGAAGGTACCAAGCCAACGGGATACTGAAGTACGTTGGAGAAGGTATCCTAGTAGCTCGATACTGAAGTACAAGGAGAAGGTATCTGAGCAGTAGTACCTAATGTGGCCACAGGTGAATAAAGTCAGAGATTGAGCAAAAGGGTTCTCTCTGGACTAGTAGTTGGTGTTGGGATTATTTTACCAGTTATACAGTACTTTGATTTGAGAAATGATTTTACTGTTTTATGTTTAAAACAGTTTTATATAATTTACGCTTGGAAAATATTTATGCTGCAAAAGTTTATATTTCAGATAAAACTATTTTCTGAAATTATGCATGAGAATTTACTATGTTTTCTCGGTCACTCACTGGGCGTAAGCTCACCCCGTTTTCAAATGTTTTTGTTTTTCCCCCCCACAGGTAGCGGTCAAATCCTCTGAAGACAGCTCAGTATCTGCTCTGCCACTAAAGGACCAAAAGACTTGTAACCGTTTGCTAGGTGGTTACTGTTAATATTGTACACATGTTACTATTGTTCATATAGGGACTAGGGTTTGTGGGTTTTGGGACTTGTAAATCTAATGTTGTAAATACTCTAAACATATTAAGTTTCTAAGTTAATAAATTGTGGGCCTACAGCCGTCCCGTTGCATATAATTTGTATTTGGTATCAGAGTTATTCCGCAAGAGTTTTTAGGCAGTAAGTGTCAGCCTAAGGGTTGATAACTGCTACAGTCACGCCCTTCTCTAGGCTAAGAGGGTGATCTGGGGCGGGGTGTGACAGTTTGGTATCAGAGCATAAGTTTTTGGGACAATTGAGGAATTAGTTTATACCAGCTTGGTATCCAGTATAAGTTTCTGGGAAGGTTAAAGAGTTAGCTGGTACCAGTTTGGTATCAGAACAAAGGTTTACGTAAAACCTGGGAAAAGGTTGAGTGTAAAGTCTAAGTTGATACCAGCTTGGTATTAAAGGATGTATGGGAAAGATTTAAGCTAGCTTAGTACTAAAACATAAGACTTTGGGTGAAAGAGAGAGTTCATGCATTAGATTAAAGTCCCATAGATAAGTCCCTAACATGTGTACCTAATAATTAGGCAAAGATGCTGAGGAAAAGAGGCAGACCAAGCAAGCAGACTGAGAAGAGGAATATTGACCCTACCAGTGGAGGTCTGAGGTCTCGTCAGACCAGATCCGAAGGGGAAAAGAGTTAGAAACTCAGTAGAACAGGAGGCAACTTCTGAAAACGAGTCTAGTACACCAAAAGTAGATGTAGAACCCCAGATGGAGGATCGAGTATTCGATAGAATCACTCAAAGATTAGCGGCGAGTGTAGGATCGATTCAAAACGATCCAGAAAAGAAATTCGCATCGAGAGGCTGAAAGCTTTAGGAGCCACGACGTTCGATGGAACCACAGATCCATTAGATGCTGAAATCTGGTTGGATTTGATTGAGAAGTGTTTTAAAGTTATGAGATTCCCTGAGGACCGTAAGGTCGAGTTAGCGGCATTCTTGCTGCAAAAAGGGGCTGAGAAATGGTGGAAAGTGATAGAGGCTAGAAGGAGTAGTTCAGAAACTATGACTTGGTCTGAGTTTAGACAAGTATTTGAGGATAAATACTACCCTAGTTCTTTTAGAGATGCGAAGAGGGAGGAATTCCTTAGGCTAACTCAGGGAGTGATGACGGTTGCTGAGTATGAGCAAAAATTTACTGAGTTATCTCAGTATGCCCTTTCCGATCATCGCGGAAGAGAAGAGAGGTGTAGGAGATTTGAGAGTGGCCTAAGAAGAAAAATACGTACACCTGTTACCTCTACATCTAATTGGGTGAATTTCACTCAGTTAGTTGAGACCGCTATCCGAGTAGAGCGAAGTGTAGCGAAGGAGGATGAACTTCAACCAGAAGAAGGACAGTTTAGAGTGCCTGGAGAAACAAGAAGTAAAAAATTTAGATCCTCGTTCTCTGGACAGTCGGGGATAAGGAGTTTTGGGGGCATGAGCCAACAAAGTTTGAGTCGAAAGAAGTCCAGACCTGTAGCTAAACAAAGTGGTAGATCAGTATCAGGTCGTGCTAGTGAGTCGGTGGCTAGTACGGGGAGGAAACCACTTTATGTAAACTGTGGTAGGCCTCATACAGGAGTATGTTATGGTAATAGGAATGTGTGTTTCCAGTGCGGACAAGCTGGGCATTTCAAAAGAGATTGTCCTCAGCTAGGTCATGGAGCACAGAATGAGCAAAGAGGAGTTACCCAGACTGTAAACCAACCTAGAACGACCGGAACTAGAGGTGAGGGATCCGGTGTAGCTAAGCAGAAAGGGGTAGCTGGACGACCCCAACAGCAACCGCAGCAGCAGTAGGGTAGAATGTACGCTATGACACACCAGGAAGCGGAAGAAGCTCCAGATGTCGTAACTGGTACGATAACTTTATGTAATCAATCCGCTTATGCATTATTTGATCCTGGTGCTACACACTCATTCATATCTAGTATGTGTGCATTACATATAGATAAAATACCTGAACGTATGGATGAGGAATTATTTATCTCTACGCCTGTAGGAGATACTCTAGTGGTACATGAGTATTATAGGAATTGTGAAGTAATTCTTGGAGACCAAAGTTTTTGGGTCGACTTGATTCCATTAGAATTACTAGAATTTGATGTTATCTTAGGTATGGATTTCCTAAGTAAACACTATTCCACTATGGATTGCTTTAGAAGAGAAATAGTGTTTAGGAAACCCGGTGAAAAAGAAATAACTCTGGTAGGAAGTAAAAGAATACTCCCAGGAAGTTTAATATCAGCGTAAAAGCTAGAAAACTGTTGAGTAAAGGATGTGAAGCCTATTTAGCATCTGTAGTAGTTTCCCAAGATAAGAAACTAAAACCTGAGGATGTACCTGTAGTACAAGAATTCTTAGATGTGTTCCCTGAAGAATTACTAGGCTTACCGCCTGATAGGGAAATGGAATTTACTATTGAGTTAATTCCTGGTACTGCACCTTTATCCCAAGCACCATATAGGATGGCCCCAATGGAGTTAAAAGAGTTAAAAGTTCAATTACAGGAACTTGTGGATAAGAGGCACATTCGACCCAGTGTATCACCTTGGGGAGCGTCAGTCTTGTTTGTTAGGAAGAAAGACGGTACTCTTAGGTTATGCATAGACTATAGACAGTTGAATAAGGTGACCATTAAGAATAAGTACCCATTGCCTCGTATAGATGATCTCTTCGATCAGTTAAAGGGAGCAACGGTGTTCTTTAAGATAGATTTGAGGTCAGCTATCACCAGTTGAAGGTGAAAGACACAGATGTTCCTAAAACTGCATTCAGAACTAGATATGGACATTTTGAGTTCCTAGTAATGCCGTTTGGATTAACAAATGCTCCTGCGGTATTTATGGACTTGATAAATAGGATATTCCATTCTTATCTGGATCAATTTGTGATAGTATTCATAGATGACATACTAGTGTATTCCAGTAGTGCGGAAAAACACAAAGAACATCTAAGGATGGTATTACAAACTTTAAGAGAAAAGAAGTTATATGCCAAATTTAGTAAGTGTGATTTTTGGTTAAATCAAGTCATATTTCTTGGGCATATAGTTTCAGCTGACGGAGTTAGTATTGATTCCCAAAAGATAGAAGTAGTAGTTAATTGGGAACGACTTCTGAATGTAACTGAAGTACGCAGTTTTCTGGGTTTAGCAGGTTATTATAGGAGATTCGTGGAGGGTTTCTCTAAGATAGCCCTTCCATTGACAAACCTGACCAGAAAAGATGCGATGTTTGAATGGTCTTCAGAATGCGAGCATAGTTTCCAAGTGCTGAAACAAAGGTTAGTATCAGCACCAGTATTAACTCTACCTACACCAGGTAAGGGGTTTGAAGTTTATTGTGATGCATCCTGACAAGGATTAGGATGTGTGCTGATGCAGGAGGGAAAAGTTGTAGCCTATGCTTCACGACAGTTAAAGAAGCATGAATGTAACTACCCTACACACGATTTAGAGTTAGCAACAATTGTGTTAGCTCTAAAGTAATGGAGACATTACCTGGTTGGTGAGCGTTGTCATATATTACGGATCATAAGAGTCTAAAGCATATCTTTGATCAAAAGGAAATAAACCTAAGATAGAGAAGATGGCTTGAATTGATTAAAGATTAAGACTATACAATTGACTGTCACCCAGGTAAAGCAAATGTGGTAGCTGATGCTTTAAGTCGAAAAACTAGATCAGCTAGAGCTGGTATTAATTCAGTGAAGGGTACATTGATTCATGAGTTGTATAAAGCTAGGGCAGCATTATCAATCGGTAAAAAATGAGGATTACTAGCCTTATTTCAAGTGCGTCCTACTTTTGTAGAAAATATTCTACGTGAGCAATTAAAAGATTCTGATTTAAAGAAGTTAGCTGAAGAAGTGGATAAAGGATTGAGGACAGGTTATCAATTAAGAGCTGGCCAAGTGCTACTAAAGGAGGGTAAAATATGCGTACCTAAAAATCTACCCAGGAAGGTAAGTGTGAATTTAAGTTGTTCTCATTTAGTATTTGAGATACAAATGTTTATGTGGTAGATAGTTTGGTTCAACATCTAGCTTAGAGATAACTAGGTGAGGTATCATTGAATAAACTAAGATATTGAAATCAGAGTAGTGCAGTGGAAGCGTGGTAATAGACAAGGTTATAGGAGGTTACAACAGTGGTTGTTGTGAAACCTTAAACCAGAGTTAGTTCGAGTAAACTTCGAGGACGAAATTTTCTTAAGGGGGAAGTAAATGTGAAACCCGAATTTCTATTTTCCTTACTTAAGCAAGTGATAAAAGGAATTAACTAAGTGAAAGTTAAATCCTATGTTAAAGGGAAGGAAATTTCTAAGTGTCAAGTAGATTTTCCTTGAATAATTTAAGTTGAGCTTTAATTGGTGAGATTGTGATGAAATTTGTATAATAAGTAGGTTGATGAGAAAGTTGGTGTGTAATGGTGAAGAAAGAATGAGGATTTGAAAAGAAATATATGGAAATTGAGTTTGGGAAATTTCGGCTAAGTATAAAGAAGTTATGTGAAATGCGTTATGGCTGAAGAAAAGATTGAAGAACTGAGAAAAATATGGAAAATTATTTTGGGGAAAATATGGAAAAAAACGTGTAGAAGTTGCACGGAGACAAACAATTCGCAGTAGCTAAGAGCGAGATCGTTGAGAGTGAGATCAGCGAGATCATTGAGAGCGAGATCATTGAGATCGAGACCAGCGAGATTGGAGAGAAAATGGTAGAGAGCGAGATTGGATAGAAAATGGGAGAGAACGAGATTGAAGAGAGCAAGACCAGCGAGAAAGTGGGAGAGAGCGAGAGCAGAGAGAGCGAGATTTTGAGCTAGAAAGTTTGAGAGAGTGAGAGTGAAGAGAGCGAGATTTTGAGCGAGAAAATGGGAGAGAACGAGAGTGAAGAGAGCGAGACCAACGAGAAAGTGGGAGAGAGCGACACTGTTAAGAGCGGAAAGAGTGAGAGCGCCTACGCGTTAGCCTTGCTTTGTCCGATTCGAACGTCACACCCATGCCTCACCTATGCATTGAACGGCCGAGCAAGCTTCTGGGCGATGTATTTGGACGCATTGGGGCGGATTATGCATGTAAAAACCCTAATTTGAATACAAACAAAACTTGAAGACGTAAAGGAAAACGTTAATTAAAATCTAGGTGTTCGATTAAGAGAAATTCTTAAACTCTAATAAATTGTGTTGGATGTGTTTGGGAAGAACACATTGAACCAAGGTAAAGTCAGCTTACGTTGATAAAGGAAGGATTAAACATTTGGCCATGCAGCCAAGTAGGTGCTATCAATCCCATGAGAAATTTGAATGCCTATAAATAGGGATTTGGGATTTCATTTTCAAATCACACAAAAATCATAAATTTAGTAGAGAAAGTAAAGGGCAGTGAAGGTTCAAAGGAATATGTCAACTTTGGACGAGAAGATATTCCAATTTACTCGTGTGTTTAGAGTGATTTCAAAGCCATCTGAAAGATCTAGAAGTCTAGTTTTCAGAGTAGGGCTGCAGGAGGAAAAGGCTCAAAGGAACTGGGCTGGAGGTTGAGAAAAATGCAGAAGGGTCAGACTGTCGGATCAGTCTGGGGCAGTCTTGAAGATGTTGAGATTCCGGCCAAACCACGAGGAATTCGAAGCTAAAGGTTTAGGGTAAGATTCCTAAGATATTTTAGAATAAGTTTGTAGAAGGAAGTATTTTCAAATAAGGTTCGGAACTATAAGTAATCTAAGTTGTAATTTGAATCTGGATTCTAGGGGTGAAAAAGGGACCCGAGGAGCTACTAGAGTGAAAAGTTCCTAAGAGTTCGAGGTGAGTGGCTAAAATGTTTTCGAACTAAAATTTTTTTAAGCTGTTTTGGATTACAACATTTACAAAAAGCATATTTGCGAAAATAATTCTCATGCCTACTAGTTTTATAAAGTGGTTTCCAAGCAAGTTTGAATTGTGATTTGAACACATGCATATTGTTGAAAAACTATTTACATATGTATATGTATTGATTTTATCCAGCATGCGTTACCATCTTTAAAGTCATGTTGTATATGTGTTATACTGTACATGCTTTAAAGAGAAAAGTTGTTTATAAATAGTTTTGGTAAAATGTGATGCCGAAGTACAAGGAGAAGACATCCACCCAACTAGATACTGAAGTACAAGGAGAAGGTATCTATTGGTACTAAAGTATGTTTGAGAAGGTACCAAGCCAACGGGATACTGAAGTACGTTGGAGAAGGTATCTGAGCAGTAGTACCTAATGTGGCCACAGGTGAATAAAGTCAGAGATTGAGCAAAAGGGTTTTCTCTGGACTAATAGTTGGTGTTGGGATTATTTTACCAGTTATACAGTACTTGATTTGAGAAATTATTTTATTGTTTTATGTTTAAAATAGCTTTATATAATTTATGCTTGGAAAATATTTATGCTGCAAAAGTTTATATTTCAGATACAACTATTTTCTGAAATTATGCATGAGAATTTACTATGTTTTCTTGGTTCCTCACCGGGCGTAAGCTCACCCCGTTTTCAAATGTTTTTGTTTCCCCCTCCCCACTCCCCCCCCCCTCCCGCCTCCCCGGCCGGTAGCGGTCAAATCCTCTGAAAACAACTCAGTATCTGCTCCGCCACTAAAGGACCAAAAGACTTGTAACCGTTTGCTAGGTGGTTACTATTAATATTGTACACATGTTACTATTGTTCATATAGGGACTAGGGTTTGTGGGTTTTGGGACTTGTAAATCTAATGTTGTAAATACTCTAAACATATTAAGTTTCTAAGTTAATAAATTGTGGGCCTACAGTCGTCCCGTTGCATATAATTTGTATTTGGTACCAGAGTTATTCCGCAAGAGTTTTTAGGTAGTAAGTGTCAGCATAAGGGTTGATAACTGCTACAGTCACACCCTTCTCTAGGCTAAGAGGGTGATCTGGGGCGGGGTGTGATAAAAAACTACAGGTTATATGTTATATTTAATATAACATATAATTTAATCTAAATATAATGTGATAAGTTAGTTATCATATTTATTTATATTATATTATTATTTGAACAATAAGGAAGGGAGTTACAACTCCCTTCCCCGTCGTTTCTCTCCACCCACTTTAGTGGAGATAGTTATCTTTTATAGCAAGAGGAATAAAAGAAAAATAGTTTTTCTTCTTCCTCTACGTTTTGAACGTTGTTGTTGAACGATTGAGAAAAAGACATAAAAGTTTTGTATCTTTGAGTGTTCGTGTGAAAAAACTCTCAATCTTTCTCCTCCATATTAATCTTTCCCTCTAAACTAAAATAGTCAGAGCCCACCACTCCTGGGTTCTCACCCTAAGAATACCAAGGTAACACTGTGGTAGTGTCCGAGTTTTATTTCGAGATCTATCTTGAAGGAAGCCTTCAAGCTATACGTGACTGTTTGGGGAAATTCACAAAGAAAAGGTTCTTCAAAGGTAATATTTCTGAACTCTTTTCTTCTAATAGCATGCTGTAATTTAATTTAAATGCATATATGTTTGTATGTTTACTGTAAACTTTGTATCCGATAATTAATAGAATTTGGTCAATCCGCTTCCGCTCAAGGTTCTCCTCATACGAGTTCCTTTAGGAGTAAAACCCATCAGATATGAATGGACCTACAAAAAGGAGACTTGAAAGTATAGAACTTAGAGATAGAGATCTTCACAGTAAGACGCTTGGCGTAAGGTGAAAACTAGCGCTGGAACTAGTGGGTGAAAGTAGATTTCGAGTCAATTTTCTCACTGGCTACAATAATAGAGTCTTTAAGCATTTTTTTATTCATTGTTGCATATGGGATATAGAGAAATAAATAAATTATTTTATGAAAAGAAGATCAATGCATCTATACAAATTCAATAAAATTTTCAAAGATTGAATTGCAAAAAGTTTTCAAAGTTGTGATGTTCATTTGAGAAATGAATTTCACAATTAAGATATTTGAGAATAAGGGTTTGATATAGCATCAGAACTCATGACTTTGAACAATGAAAATATTCTTGTACAGACAAGAAAATGAAAGGTGGGTATTTATCTATTGTATATTGATTTTTACTCATTATGAATGAAGTAAAAATTGGTACGAAAGTTTGACTACTTAATCAATTTCAAATAGATGGTTTGAAGTGTTTTTGTATATTAAAAGTCCACATAAATATATTAAGGACATGATGTTGTAGTGTACCATTCTACAATGAAGTTGATATGTCTAAGGAAACGTTTCTTAAGACGTGGTTGTAATTCTTTAATGAGACTTAATTAACATTTATTATTCAATTGGTTAGTTATATCGGTTAAATCAATAGTATGACCATTGCCTTTGGAAATTAAGACTTATAATAATGAAATGTTGGTGTTTAAAGTTTAAGATTTGATCTTTTACGAGATACATTGTTTCATACAAGATTTAGAGAAATCCATATGTTTTATCTTATGTGGTGCAAATTGGACTACAAAACAGTATTAATATTTGAAAGTTGTTTCAAATATGCAATAATCTATCCACTTTATGAGATAATGTAGTACAAGGACTAAGTTTGAGGATAGTAATAAGCACCAAGTTGTAGGAATAACACAGAATGAGAGAAACATCATGGTGATGTCTAGATGATATTTGTTGATATTACAGTTTGAATTATATAAAAGGATTCTCTAGGCTGAAGTGTGAAAGGGTCTTTTAGAATGTCTGGGACTATGAGACATGTCTCTAGTGCATGCTAGAGCAAGTTGAGTATAGATTATGCCCTAGGATACATGTCTCGCCGGCTTTAGTGTTGTTGGGAGATTGTTAGGATGTATGCCCTAAAGCCTCATAGTTAATATGTTAATCAAAATAATGGTTCATTATTTTATGCAATAATAAATTAAAGAAACATCAAAGGTTATTCGTGTACCTTAAACATGTATGTGGTTGACATACATATGGATCATGTTTAAGTAATAACTTAATTATTCCGTACTATATGACGGTTGAATCAAATAATTATTCCGTTTCCTACTTTAATTCCATGGTATTAAGGGTAGTAACAGTCAAACCCCAGAGAGCCGATTAATTTTTCTACTAAATTAATTGTTGTGCGTAACCAAAAGAGGGGTTTGATGAGTTGATTTCGATTGCGAAAAAATTAAATTAAAAAAAGTAATGATCGAACAAAAATTTTGATGAGTAAATAGAAACTACAATGAGATAAAGCCTAGCTCGGGGCAGATCAAGCTTATTCTTAATTTGCTACTCAATCATCAATTAATCAGAAAAGTGCCTCGTAATTTCAATTGGTTTTTATTCAGCCAATCTCTTCTAGAAAAGCTAGAAGGGAGTCTGATTAATCTAATAGCTTTTAGGCTTAGGGGGAAAGCCTCCTAAACATGCAAACTAATTGCCGTTAAGATCTAGGGAAATTGTTAAGCTGAACAAAATAATTAGAAACAGTTGAATTAGGTATTCAATGCAAATTTCTCCTAAGTTAGATAGATGAATGCTATTCGATTGGAAAACCCGAATCAATATGCAAATCTAACTTAACTTCCATTACTTGCTGATTTAAGAACCTAACAATTACGGATTAGGTGTCAACCTATAACTGTGAATTAAACGTGCTTGATAAATTGTCAGAATATTTCAACCAATTCAACAAAATTAATAAGATCAAGGAGAAAACTCAGTAAACAATTAAAATTACAGACCACGATTGTTTATAACCTCATGAGAAAACGAATTAAGATAAAATCCTAAATCGAGCTAGACAATAGTACTTTATCCTTGATACATCCTCGAATCAACCAAATAACAATCTACCAGAGTCTCAATTGAGTGGGGAAGAAGAGATATGGAGAAAATATCAAGGAATGGTGAGAAATCTACACCCAAATCATGTCTAATCATCCATTTTGAAGAGTGGGTGGCTAGGTTAGTTTAAAGAGATTTTAGTCGCAGTGTAGCAACGATGTCCTTAGCCAGGCATATGCGGACAATCTGTTGGAGTTCTAGCATCGCAATGCTAGATGCAGCGTTGCAACGCTCTCAGAAAGGGAGCTCTCGGGTTTACAGCGTAGCGCACCAACATAACGTAACATCGCAAAGTGTAGACAATACTGATGCTACTACCTTACAGCATAGTATTATGCTCGCATGGAGGGTAACAACGCTCTCTAGGGGTATTTTGGTAATTTTTCACTTTTCTCCACAATTGATGCTACAGAGCTCCAATTTGGTTTGTTTAAGTCCCTTTTTGGCTTCGAACCTCCGTTCTACCTCATTGTTGCTCAAAGCCTACAAAATAACATAACAATACAAAATTTCACGAACGAGCCCAAATTAAACTGAGGAAGATAACACTTTTATGGTGCTATCAAACACCCCCCAACTTAATTCTTGATCGTCCCTAGCAAAGTAAAACACAGTCATACACAAAATACGTTTGCTTAATTACATGGCTTGTTACTCTCGTTTTAACAGTCTAGTAAGATCATTTATGTCATCAACTATGTACTCCAAAAGCAATCAATCAAATGAGATAAACTTATGAAAATTTCTTCAAATCAAGGCATACATAAGTGAGTTCAAAGCCTTCCTACCTAAACCTAAGAAAAACCCGAAATAAAAATTATAAGACCCTTAATACATTTTCCCCTACTCTGGCTCAAAAGGTCAAGTACTAAACTTTCTTGCTTTCAAAGTGGTAATAACATGCAAGAGAGAAAAACAACCTTATTTCTTATTATCCATTTTTTTCTTTGTTTTGAAATGGAAAGGAAACATTTTCCATAAAAACTACTTTCATTTTGGCTTACGCACTGGGTCACGTGAACGACATCCAACTATGGGCCGAATTCCTTCAAAGGTGTTTAAGCTACTCATTCCTTGGGGACACTTTAGCTAGGAGAGAAACTACGAGTGTCATAGTCCTCCTAGGTTAATCATGTCCTTAGGAAAGAAGAATAAACATCTCTTTATTAACAAATTCTTTTACGAGAAATAATTAAAACAACAGTTGGTTTGCACCTAGTGCTTGTTTTACTAAATTGAAATCTAGGGAAGTCCAGTTCTATCACTAAGGCCTTTCGATATGAAAACAAAAATATGGGCTCTATAATGCCAGTATGCGAGACCTAGGATAGTCAGGTAAAGAACTCAAATTTGACGCAAAAATGAAGAAACTTTTTAAAAGAACTCAAAAATCATGATTAATTTCTTCCTACATTGTCTCAAACATGCAGGTTCTAAATGAGTACATCATCAACGGTCATAACAATGAGCAAAAAAACAAGGCAAACAAACATTCAAAAGAAACACAAGTCCGAGCTCAAATGCTCAAGGACTACCAAACATGCATCAATCATAAGTACCAAAATACCAACACCCCACCCCCAACTTTTAAAAATACACATTGTGTCCCCAATGTGAGAAATCAAGAACGTAAGGGAACCAAAAATTTTCCTGAAGGAAGGATGGGGGAAAGGCTCCTTTCCAACAAGCATTCCCAACTCAAAAACCTAACAAAACAAGAAGAAGTGAAATATTAAGATCAAAAAGAGAGAAAAATTAAGAAAAATGAAATTTAACTAGGAAAGCAATAAAGATTTGAAGTCTGGCTGCTTCCAGGAAGCAAAATTTTTTAAGGTCGGTTGCTCGATCGTATTTAACTCTATTTAAGTGTAAATCGATGAGTCCAACTGATAAGCAAGATCAAAAAAATCCAGAGAATCTCCTTTGTGAAAAACCTTCAATCGATGACTATTAACTGTGAATGATTTATTAGTCTCAAAATTTTAAATTCTCACTACACCATTAGGATAAACATCAGTAACACTAAAAAAGCCTAACCATTTAGAATGAAGTTTACCTGTCATAAGCTTTAATTTATAATTATAAAAGAGCACTTTCTAGCTAACTTCAAACTCCTTAGGTACTATTATCCTATCGTAGAATTCTTTCGTTCGTTCCTTGTAGATAAGAGAATTTTCGAATGAATCTTACCATCCTCATTCTCCTGAAATTGTAAACATTTAGTGTCACCTGATGCCTTAGGATCCCAATTGCACTACTTAACTGGCCAATAGGCCCGATGCTGTATCTCCACAGGGAGGTGGCAAGCCTTACCATAGATCATCTTATAGGGAGTCATCCTTATAGGTGTCTTGAAGGTTGTACGGTAGGCCCATAATGTATCATCTAGCCTCAGATTCCAATCCTTCTTGCTAGGGTTCACAACCTTCTCTAAGATAGATTTTACCTCCCTATTTGAAAACTTTCACCTGACCGTTCGTTTGAGGGTGGTAGGGGTGGTAATACGGTTTTTCATGCCATATTTCTTCAAGAGAATAACGGTTACCTTGTTGCAAAAATGTGTACCGTGGTCACTGATGATTGCACATGGAAAACCAAACGTGCTAAGAATGTGAGATCTCAAAAATTTTGCAACCACTATAGAATCATCAGTGACAGTAGCCTTTGCTTCCACCCATTTGCAAACATCCAGAACAACAAAAATATATTTAAATGCGCAGGAAGAAGAAAAAGGGCCCATGAAATCTAATCTCCAAACATCAAATATTTCACAAACAACTATAAGGACCTAGGGTAACAGGCTCTTTAGAGAAAATCGAAAAGGTTCCCCGGCAATGACGCTAATTTGACGATCCGAAAAGCTATCGAGACTTTCGGTCTAATCAAGTAATTATTTTGTTTCTTACTCTAATTTCGTAATATTAAGGGCAGTAATAGATCAAACCATAGAGAGCCGATTAATTTTCTTACTAAATTACTTGTTGTGAGTAACCAAAAGGAGGGGATTTGATGAGTTGATTTCGATTACGAAAAAAAATTAAATTAAAACAGTAACGATCGAACAAAAATTTTGATGCTTGAGTAAATGAAACTATCAATGAGACAAAGCCTAGCCCGGGGCAGATCGAGTTTATTTCTAATTTGCTAATCAATCATCGATTAATCAGAAAAGTGCCTCGTAATTTCAATTAGTTTTAACTTAGCCAATCTCTTCTTAAAAAGCTAGAAGGAAGTCCAATTAATTAAATTGGTTTTTAGGCTTAGGGGAAAAGCCTCCTAAACATATAAACTAATTGGTTAAGATCTAGGGCAATTTCTAAGCCGAATAAAATAATTAGGAACAACCTAATAAGGTATTCGATGTGGATTTCTCCTAAGTTAGACAGATGAATGTTATTAAATTGAAAAAGTCAAATCAATATGCAACTGTAACTTAACTTCTGTTACTTGGCGGTCTAAGAACCTAACAATTACGAATTAGGTGTAAACCTATAACTTTGAATTAAACATGCTTGATAAATTTGTTAGATTATTTCAAACACATTAAACCAATTTAAAAAGATCAAAGAGAAAATTCATTAAACAATTAAAATTATAGGCCACAATTTTTCATAATCTCACGAGAAAATAAGTTAAGATATAAATCCTAAATCTTGAGATAAAAAATTGTACCTTAGCCTTGATAAATCCTAGAATCAACCAAATAACAATCTACCAAAGTCTCAATTGAGTGTGGAAGAAGAGATGTGGAGAAAATATAAAAGAATGGTAAGAATTCTGCTCCCAAATTGTGTCGAATCATCCGTTTATAAGAGTGAGTGGCAAGATTAGTTTCGAGAGGTTTTAGTCGTAGTGCAGCAACGCTGCCCTCAGCTAGGCGCGCACATACTCTGTTGAAGTTCGTAGTGTCGCAACACTAGATGCAATGTTGCAACGCTCTCAGAAAGGGGGCTTGGATCTATAGCATAATGCACCAACATAATGCCAACGTTGCAATGCTACAGCCGATACTGATGCTACTGCCTTACAACGTAGCATTACGCTCACATGGAGGGTAGCAACGCTCTTTAGGGGCATTTTGGTAATTTTGCACTCTTGTCCACGGTTAATGATATGAAGCTCCAATTTGGTTTGTCTAAGTCCTAGCTTCGAACGTCCGTACTACCTCACAATTGCTCAAAAGCTACAAAATAGTATAACAACACATAAAATTCCACGCACAAGCCCAGATTAAGCTAAGGAAGATAACACTTTAGTGTTATCAGTTGGGTACCTTATGCTAATGACACTACGAATACAACCCACTTGGTAATTATTACATTACAATTTGATCCTAATCGTTCATGTGAAGACATGTGAGTGGGGATATCCTATACAAAGAGTTTGTATAAGACTGAACCGCGAAATGATTAGTCTCTATCTTTATAACACCGTTGATTAAATAGATTAACATTTAGTAGGATGACCATAGGTGACTCAGCCTTAATCCTAAATGACTCAGCCTTAATCCTTTGATCTATGTGGGTGAGAATGGCCAAATTCGTCGACTCAATAAGCCTACCATTTTAGAGATTTTTTCGAGTAGAAAGTTGGGAACACAGTTACTTAAGATAGAAAGTACTCATACCTGTTTTTAGGGTAAGTAGATGAATTGCTCCCTTAATAGCTGATTTTAGGTCTTGAACAAAGAGGTCCCACCCTTTCACTGACCCAAGAGGGATTAGTTTATAGTTGAATTATAAACTGTTTGTTCATCAGAGGAATCAGTAATACTTAATGAGTTAGACGTAACTTTAAGGCTAAAAGTGTAATTTGACCCTGCTGTAATGTTGGTTAATTTGTGAAGGGTCGACTTACTGTTGATTGGTTATATCTATAGACACATAAATATATCTACAATGCAAATAGTGCAGCTATGCCTTTAGTGTAATGACCTACAATTAATGATTGTTGATTAATTTACTTAAAGAGTTTAATAAATTAATCTTGTATAATTGAAGCTTCTAATCTGTAGGTCTATTAAGTCCCCTTGTTAGCTCACTAAGGGTAAAAATAAGAATAAATTAAATTTTTATTAATTTGAATTGTTCAAATTAAATAAAAGATTAATTGTATAAGATACAATTAATATGATATATATAGATACGTTATAATTTAAAGTTAATTTTGAATGAGATTCAAAATTATACTTTATTATACGAGATATATAACTATTTGAATAAGATTCACATATTATTTATATGAATGAAATTCATATAAAATTATAGATTAAAATTAATGTGAATGAGATTCAAGTATTAAATAATATGAATGAGATTCATATTATAATTATAGGTTAAATTAATATGAATAAAGTTCAGATTAAAGTTATAGATTATGTGAGACGATATGATTTGAGTATAATTCAAATGAAATTAAAAATGGGATATTTAATAATTAATTATTTAATTGTTAATTAATTAATATTATTAATTTAATTGCATATTAAATGAGATTTAATGTATATTTAATTAAATAAATTTAAAATTAACTCCCAATGGGAGTTACTTTTTTGTCAATGTATAAAGGGAAGTTGTAACTCCCCCTCTAATCTCTCTCTCATTTTTTTTGAAGGATGATGGACGTTTGCGGCAGAATAGTGTGAGAAGATGAAAAACAAGTGTTGTTCTAGAATGAAAATGCTCTCTCCAAAATTCTCTCATCTAACCCCTCTCTCAATTATTCTTTCCCTTACCAAAATCAAGGAGCTCACACATCCTAAATTCTTATCCAGAGATAACAAGAAAGGTCTAGTGGTGGTGTTCTTGTGCTTGAGTTCGAGGGAGAAGTCAGTACAGACGAGCTTGTGGTTGTTCGTGAGTTGCAGAGAAGAATTATTCGAAGACGATCTTCATAGGTTAATTCTTCTAATACCTTTTTCTTTATAAAAGCATGCTTATATATAAATGTGTTTATCCTATACAGTGTTGTGTTTGTTTTCTCTGCTTTTTCTCGATTTCTAAAACAAATTTCAAAAGCACAAGCGTTCATGAGCATATTACCGTAGCGCTCTCGCTTTGAACATAACCATTTTTTCCTTATTTTTCTACAAATTTGATCTTATTTTCACAAAAAATATATATTATGTTTTCCCCCTCTGTAAGTTATTAAAAAACAAAAGAGGGAAACAGTGAAATAGTAAAGTTAGGTTTTTTACATCCACAAATTAATGAAATCTTAATTTTATAATTTATATCATAGTTAATTTTTTCTAAAAACAAATGAATAAAATCTCGTTATTATTAAATATTGTTGTACAACAGTTTTGATATTGAGTAGTATTTTATCACATGGTAAAATACATACTTCATTTATGATTTTTAAAGTAAAACACAAACAATTTTTTTCTTACATCTAGAAATTTTGATTTTAAAATTTATGTTAATGTTTATTGTCTGGAAGAAAAAAACATGATTTTTACTGTTATTTATTGAAAATGGATCTCCTTATTTTATTCAAAATGAATATCCTTATTTTAAAAAATTGAGATTGTTGCTACTTGCATTTCATAAGTTTCTTCTCAAAATCTTTTTTTATTATATTTAATTATAAAATTAAGATATAATTTTTTAATATCAGTTCTAAATCTCAAATAACACAACACCGAAAAGTGGATAAAAATATAAAATGTTACTTTATTTCATCAAAAAAAATATTTACATTTTATATCAAAAAGTTCCAAATGTACTTTGTATTTTTGAAACTTTTTACTATAAAATATAAATATTTTAAAATATTTTTTATGTTTAAAAACCTCAATTAGTAATTAGAAAGATTAAATCAATTTTACATAATACCTCCCTAATTTTCTCAACTTCTCTATTCGTATCTCTGTGTTCTCTAATTTTCTCAAATCCTTCCACTATATTTCCCTCTTTTTTTCTATTTTTCTCCCTTCTATCTCAATCGATTTTATCTTTTTCTTCTCCACATCTTATAGATATCGATTCCCTAACATCTCATAAAAAAAATTAAAATATCAGTTGCTACAAATGAATTTCATGGAAGTGTATTTTCATATTTAAATGGATTACAATAAGATAAAACACAAGTTTAAAAGATTGAAAACTAAATCCTACACAAGCTCTTCCTTTTCCAAATTCACACAAGATGAGAAATTTCATACAAAATTAACTAAGCTACTAAATGTTTTAGAAAATAATAGATAAATTAAAATAGATGATGTTAGATGTGTTAATTTTTCAAGGAAAAAAAGAAAAGAAAACAAGTTAAGAAATAGAAATAGAAAAAGAAGCACAAAGGAATACACCAAAAAAGCAAAGAAAACGATGGACAAACAAATATATATGATATTGTAGAATAAAAATTAACAAATTGGTATTGTGCCAAAAGAGAACTCAATATCCATGCAAGACTTTACAAGAAATTCATAAACTTATATACCAAAATATCTAAAAGAATGTTGGATGAATAATGGCTAATCTCTACCACTCGAACAAAATAAATAAATCCCTAAATCAAATCTCTTCAAAATTATATAAAAAAAAATAAACAAATGAACAAACAAAAATCCAACATGATATATGTCAATGAAAATAAAGAAGTGGAAAAACAAAATAAGAAAAAAAACAAACCCTTTCACTACTAATCATCAATTTCTCATCGAACTAAAAAACAGTTAAAAAGAATTTACAAACATGAGTAAATCATACTTACTTTCGTATTTCGACAACTTCAATTTTGTCGGAAAAGGAAAAAGATCTCCCATTAGTAACTTTCATCATTCTCATCTACGACCAACATAAACTATAAAAACAAAGAGACATTTAAAAAAAATAATAATAAAATTTTTTTAAAAAAACCAAAATCAAAATAGTTTTTGAAAAATGGAAGGCAAATTTCGACGGTTTTGGTGCTCCCAATAAATTCCTTGTTTCTTATACCATTGTTAGCGTGGAGGGGTATTGGACGGCAAAGTAGGAATTAAAATATATGTAAGAAGAAAAAGTTCAGGTAAAGATCTCCGCTCGTTGCCACAATTATGTATAGTTTGTCTATCGATCCACGTGAAATTTATAGTTTATTTTAATATATAGAAAAAAAAATACTCTATATAAAAAGATACAGTTTTAATGGTCTTCTTCCTTATATAAAAAGATACAGTTTTTTAAGAGATAGAAAAATACTCTAACTTCGTTTCTATATACAATTTCAAAAGGCTTTGTGAGTTACAAGTCCAAAGAAATTCGTAAGATCGCTTAGCTGCACACAAACATTTCCTAGATGGGTGTTGTAACTTAGAAGAGGAGTGTCGAATTACTCCGTATAAATGGGGTACTTCTTCTCTAAGGACAGTATCAACGCGCATCAACCCAAAAATCAGTCTTTTCCAAACCCTTAATTTTTTATTGAATATTGTGGTGTTTAAATATTTGGTTTTAGAATTATTGTCTTTCTTATTCACTGTTTGATTGTAGAGATTTCCAACAATCTTAGAGAATACATTCATTTCTGTTTTGTTGGGTCATGGCCTCAATGAAGTCAAAATCTCATTCTCGCAAATCTGAAAAAAAATTAAACGTTGGCAACAACAAATAAAATTTTATATAATTTCTTCAACTAGAAAAGAAAAAGAAAAAGGAAAAAATTAGTGAAGGCAACACTCTTCTAACCCAATCTGGCCAACTAAAATTAGTGTTGATAAAGGTCTAGAAGAAAAAGATATATTCTTATGTCATGTAAATATTCTTAGTGCGTTGTCTTTTAGACTATGTTTGTATTAGTGGTCTGCCTCATTAAATAAATTACACTTTGTTAGAGACTTTTAAAACAAAAACTTAAGAATTTTTCTTACATGAATTAATGATTTCATTAAGAATTGATGACAAAAATTGTGAATACTTGAAAGAGAGCGGCTTCTAATAGTATGGCCAAAACTCTGTTGGTAGAAAAAAAAAAGCTTATAAACAAGCAAAAAAAAAAAAATCAAGAAAAATGGGGCAAATAAAATTCAGGAAAACAATAATAAAACAAAGGATAATCATAAAATTTTGGGTCCTCCTATTTGTTTGGTTTGTGGCGAATCATTTGATAAGGGATTGCTTCAAAGATAAAACTTTCTAGCCAAATACTATCCGTCACAAGCAAATATTGTGACCGTAGGTCAGGCCGGCTCCATTCTCCCATCCAACAAGTATTATATTAGTAATCCAGAGTAAAATTTAGTTTATAACTCAAATAATTGATTGTTTCACACTAATGCGAATATTCATGTATGTTCTAATAACTATTCATTTTCTTTGAGTCGAGTACCAGATAGATAAAGATGGGAAATGGGAATGAGGCTCTCCTAACAAGGGAAGGAGAAGTTCGGCAAAAAAAACTTCTGTTAACTAAAAATTTAGTAACTATTTTCTTATTAGTGGAACAAGGTTTTAAAATTGTTTTGAAGTCAAGTAGGGTTCTAAAGGTGTGATTTTATTCGTATGGACTATGTTAGATGGGTTGTATGTGGTGAATGCTAAGATTTCTGAATTTTTATATTCATCTGTTGTGGCCAATGTTGAATGTTCCGACATGGTTGTCTTGGTCATGTGAATTTCAATTCAATAAAAAAGAATGATGAATATGGATTTAATTGCTAAATCATCCTTAAAAAATAAACATAAATATGAAATTTATATGTAAGCTAAAAAACCCAAAAAAAAAAAAAACTGCTTAAATCTGTCAAAAGAAATTCATTACTGCTAAAATTAGTTCATAGTGATGGTTGTGATTGCAATAATATCTTGACTCAGGGTGGAAAAAAAAATATTTTGTAACTTTGATAGATGATTGTTCAAAATATTGTTATGTTTACTTAACTCTAAAGATGAAGTACTTAATACTTTTAAAATCTATAAATGTGGAGTAGAAAATCAATTTGAAAAGAAAACAAAAGTTCTAAGATCGGATAGAATGGAGAGTATGGTTTAAATGAGATAAATGGATTTTATAGTATGCATTGCTTAATTCATCAAGTTACTCCCCTTATGCACCTTAATCAAATTGTGTGGCCAAAAGGAAAAACAGATATTTATTAGATAGGATAAATGTTATATTGTTAAGTTTTGCAATCCCTACTAATATTTAGGTGAAGCTTTATATTCGGCCTGTTTAATTATGAATAGAGTTCTTTACAAAAAATTTGATAAAAGCCCTTATGAAATATGAAACAATAAAACCCCAACTTAAAATTTCTTAAGTGTGGGTGTAGTGAATCTGAAAATTTGTACTCATTTACATTATTAGTGTCCCATGTATGTATTTAATTTATGTATTTACATTTATTAAAAGTTAATGTATTTAGTCGATAGATGAAAGTGAAGGAACTTGTATTGAAGGAGATCCTTGAGCAGAAGCAGATCATCCAAATCTCATTAATTATTGAAAACATAATTTATAGTAAACATACAAGATATGCGTTCAAAATAAATTGCAGCATGATTGATACAAGAAAAAAGGGTTCAAGATACATTACCTAGAAAAAAGGGTTCAAGATACATTACCTTTGAAGACCTTTTCTCCTCACATAACTCCCTCGAACAGTCATGAACTCAGTAACTCTTGAAGACCTTCCTCAAGAACTTCTCCAACCAAACAAGGACACAACCACAATGAGCCTTTGGTATTCTCAAGGTGAGAACCCAAGAGTGATGAGCTCTGACTATTTTGGTTAGGAGGGATTGTTTGAGTGTGGAGGAAGAAGATTAAAATAAGACACAGAACTTTTCTATAAACTCAATCGTTCAGCAATCATAATGTAAGTCGTAGAGGAAGAAGAGAAAATAATTTTCTTTTATTCCTTTTGCCACAAAAAAAAAAAAAAAAAAAAAAAAAAAAAAAAACAATAACCACCCACTAAGGTGGTTGGAGAGAAAAGAGGGAAGTTATTATTAGAGAATAATATATATATATATATATATATATATATATATATATCTCATAACTAACTTGTCATATTATATTTATATTAAAGTATATGTTATATCAAATATAATATATAAACTATAGTTTTATTATTGTATCATATACAATATAAACTATAGTTTCTTTATCTAGTTTATGACATTTAATATAAATCATATTTATATTAAATTTAACAACTATGAATCACATTCATAGAAAATATATTTGGATGCATTCAAATATTTATTTCCTCCAATTAAACTATAACGTATCAATTACATTATAACAATTATATCATATATAATTGAAACAATTTAATTATATCATATATAATTAAATTCCTCTTATTAATTTGAACAATTCAAATTAACCCAAAAACTGATTCTCAACAAATCCTTTAGAGCTACCAAGGGGACCTTATGGACCTGTAGCTTAAAGCTCCAACGGCACATGAATAATTAATTAAACTCTTTAATTACATTAACCACCATCAGTTAACTGTTGGGCACTCCACTAAAGAGTGACAACTGCACTTTTCACACTACAGATATATTTCTTTGTTCATTAGATATAACCAATCAACAGTATGATGACCTTTCACAAATTTCTCGTAAGTACAGCGATGTCAAATTACCACTTTGCTCCTGTAGTTACATCTAACTTCTTAAGTACTACCGATCCCTCTAATGAACAATAGATCATAGTCCCACTATGACTAAACCACTCTTGGGGCAGGAGAGAGTGTGGCGCCACATAGTTCAAGATCCAGAATCAGTCTTTAAGGGAGTAATTTATCTACTTACCCATGCTTCGAGGAATGAGTGAATTCCATCTTGTGTAGCTGTGTTCCCAGCTCCCCAATAAGATGTATCCTCAAAATGGTAGGCATGTTGAGTCGGCAATCTAGCCACTCTCACTCATACAAATCAAAGAACCGCCCTCATAGATAGGAGTTCACAACTCACTCAGGATTCAAGTCATGTTACCTATGGTCATCCTGATCAAATGTAAGTCTCTATTATGAACGATGTTATAAAATGAGACTAAACATTTCGTGGTGCGGTCTTATACAAACTCCTTTGTATAGAATATCCCCGCTCGCATGTCTAATACATGAATGATCATGATTAGATCATTTGTAGTACTTTCCAACAATTGTAACACCTATAAAACGGGCCATACTCATAGTGTCACAAGAATAAGGTACCCAGCCTTATCCATCTAATACAAACCATTTAGGTTATCACTTAAACATGATCCACCTATATGTCTCCACATACATGTTTAAGTTACAACGATAACCTTGGATGTTAGTTTAATTGTTTGTTGTTAATGCAACTAAAAGATCACGTATTTTATAGACAAAGTGAATAAAAAATCATATATTATTAATCACATAAAGAGTTTGTTCATACAATATTTACAAACTATAGGACCCTACGAGATTTTGGGCATCAACCCCAACAATCTCCCACTTATCCTAAAGCTAATGGGGTGTACAATATAATAAAATACAAAGTACACAAAACAATAAACTAGGGCATAAGACGCCTAGTACAATATCTCTCACTTGCCCTAGTCCAGTCGTGGTCTATCTCATAGACCCATACTCTGTAGATGACTCTCAAACACTGTAGTCGTGAGGGCCTTCATAAACAAATCAGCAATGTTGTGCTCTGAAGCTATCGTCGTGACAATTACGTCCCCTCGATGCAAAATCTGTCAGATGAGATAATACTTCTGCTTTATGTGCTTGTCGCGCTTATGACTTCTAGGCTCTCGGGAATTAGCCATAGCACCACTATTATCATATTAAAGTGTGATGGGCTTTGACATGTCGGAAACAACTTCCACTCAGTCATGAATTTCCTAAGCTAAACAGCCTCCTTAGCAGCATCATAAGCCGCTACATACTCAGCCTCCATGGTGGAGTCCGCGATGCACCCTTGCTTGGTGCTTCGCCATACTACTGCTCCTTTATTAAGAGTGAACACTGATCCTCATGTGGATTTCCTAGAATCCCTATCAGTCTGAAAATCAGAGTTTGTGCATCTTGTAAGGATCAAATCCTTAGAACCATACACAAGTATATAGTCTCTCGTTCTCCATAAATACTTGAGGATGTTATTAATGACTGTCTAATGATATAATTCTAGATTAGACTGATATCTACTGATTATCCCCACTGCATAGCAGACGTCAAGTCTAGTACATAACATCGCATACATCAAACTTCCCAAGGCAGATGCATAGGGGATTCGTCTCATATCCTCTACCTCTTGAGGTGTATTAAGACTTGTTCCTTAGACAAAGTAACTCTGTGCCTGAAGGGCAATAATCCCCTCTTGGACTTCTGTATCGAATACTTGACAAGCATCTTGTCAATATATAACGTCTAATACAGTGCTAGCATTTTGTTCTTTCGATCTCGAAAGATATGAATACCCAGAATAAACTGAGTCTCTCCCAAATCTTTCATTTGAAATTGGGTTGCTAGCCAGTTCTTAACTGTAGTCAGTAAACCTACACCATTCCCAATGAGTAGGATATCTTCTACATACAAAACTAGAAAAACTACTGAATTATTGTTGATCTTCTTGTATACACAAGGCTCATCAACGTTTTGATCAAAGCCATCAGATTTGATCGCAATATTAAACCTTATGTTCCAAGATCGAAATGTTTGTTTCAGTCCATAAATGGACCGATTAAGCTTGCAAATCTTTTGCTCTTGACCTTGGATTATGAATCCCTCGAGTTGCACCATATAAAATGTCTCCTCAAGATTTCCATTCAGAAAAGCAGTCTTGACATCCATTTGTCATACCTCATAGTCATAATATGAGGCAATGAATAGAAGGATCCTGATAGACTTCAGCATGGCAACAAGTGAGAAAGTCTCCTCATAATTGACTCCCTCTACTTAGGTATAGCCCTTTACCACCATTCTAGCCTTGAAGGTTTACATCTTCCCATCAGTACCATGTTTCCTCTTGTAGATCCATTTACAACCTATAGGTTTAACCCCATCAGGTTGATCTACAAGATCCCACACTGAATTGAAGTATATAAACTCCATTTCGAGATCCATGGCTTTGATACATTCATCTTTGTCAAGGAAATGGATCCTCAACCTCGCCATCATCTACAATAGCTAGGATTTCAGTTAAACCCATATAGTGAATAGGTGGGTACGCAACCTGATGCGTATTTTTATTGAATGGAAACATGGATGATATACGTTGATGAAATTTCGTTGTGCACTCAAGTTTCCTCAGCAGAATACAAGTGTAAATTCCTCTGAGTTTCCTGGTAAGTCCAAGGTCGAACATAGGGACTTGTGAAAACAGATCGCGTTGGTAATTTTTTAAGAAGACTTTGCGATAACCGGATAAATAAATAAAATGTTGGGAGTGTTGTTTGCATTGATGAAAAATAAATAAATGCGGCGGAGTTCGAAAAGAGTTGATAAACGGGAAATGCAATGAGTATGCGGTTAACGGGTTGAGAAAAGTTTCGGCTAACACTTCCTAGGATGCGTTCATGCTATGCGATCATGCAACATGCATATAACAGTAAACCACCTTTCGGTGCAAATGTCATGGCTTCTAAGGCTAGAACACATGCGATATATGCGCTAAGTCTGTAGGACCTACACATAAGTATCTACTCTTATGTATGCAATGACAAAATGACACACACACAAATAAGGCGACCATATAATATCATTCCCATCTCTAGAATGCATGCGATGCAAGTTGACAAACAGAGCTTATCTCTAAATCCCTATCTCTTGTTTATGCAGTTCTAATCTTGCTCTCGAGTCCAGATTCTAACCTAGCTCTCTCGAGTCACGAGGTTCTTTCTTTAAACTCTCTCTCAAGTAGCTCTAAAGGGTATTTGGCACAACATAAAACAAGACAATCCCAAGCAATGAACTTCCTAGGTCATGTTAGCTTAGTTTTTCTCAACCCATTCGACTAGTTTAGCTACTCATGCGTGCTAAGAGAGTGAACAGATGCAGAAATAGAACTTCCATTGTATAAATATAAAGATGAAGTACAAAATAACAATGCAAGTATAGAATAAAGGGCCTGAAAGCAATCTCTTGCTGCCCAGGCTTTTACACTGATTTCTACTCGTGCTCAAAAGTTAATCTCGCTCTCGCGAGAGTTGGCCCGCTCTCTACTTCTTCGCCTCAAGGGTCTCTCTTGAGTTGCCCTGAGCGATCTTCGGCATCACCACTCTTCTCTTGCTCCGCCTTAAAATGAAAGGAAAACTATGCACAAAGACGAGCGAACTGAAGTATGAAATCTCTAACTACTGAACTTGTTAACCCTTTTTCTGAAGAATGACCTTGGTATTTATAAAGCATCCAGGGTGAAAGGCGGCTTCTCTCTCATGATTGTATAGCTGGGACGGCTTTAATTCCTGACTGATTTGTTGAATAATTGTCACCAAAAAGCTGAATGTACCTGTGATCGTTATCGGCTATCAACTTAGTTCGGATTCGACTGTCATCAGCTTTCTGTCCCATCGCAATTAATTGGCCTTTCACTCAGATGCACCCACCATTTTGTGCTGACCATGTTGCGGTAATCCTTCTCGGGTGAATATTTTCGAGCACGATCATCGCAAAGCCTTGCGGTGAAATTGCGCTCGACTAATGATTTCCTATCGCAATTCTTGCATTGCATCAGCACATATTCTGCATAAAAACACTAAAATCAACTGTTCCTATGCAATGAACGCATGCGACCACAATATTATGTAATTGATGCTTGATGGACGCAATTTAACCTGTTTTATGAACGCAATCCAACATTATTTAAGAACTTAGCACTATGATAACGTGCATTTCTGCCCGTTATCACAACCCTCCCACTACATCGAGGTTCCTTCAACACTTGAGGTGGATTTGACCTACTAGATTAACCTACTTCGACAACTCTTGTTGAGGTAATAGGCTCTTTAACAACTCTTGTTAAAGATTCAGTAATTTCTTTAGAAATCTCATTCAACACGATTTTACTTTTGGGTTTGTGCTCCCTTATGTGGTCTTCCTCAAGAAAAGTAACATTTATTGATACAAATATTTTGTTTTCTTTAAGATCAATGAAATAACCACCTCGTATTCAATTGCGGTAGCTTATAAATAGGCATAACCTTGAACGTGGTTCCAATTTCTTAGGATTGGCCTCAAGCACATATGTTGGACAACCCCAGATTCTGAAATGATGTAAACTAGCTTTACGACCATTCCATAACACTAGAGGTCTTTGGCAACATTCTTGGGGAGAACACAGTTTAGGATATACGCTGCAGTCTCCACTGCATAACCCCAAAACGAATCAGGTAAAGAAGCATAACTCATCATAGACCGAACCATGTCCAATAGGGTTCGATTTCTCCTTTTTGATACACCATTTTGTTGAGGTGTTCCAAGTGTTGAGAATTGGGATACTATTCCATGTTCTATCAAATAGTTCTAGAAAGTCAAATCCATAAACTCTCCACCTCGATTAGATCAAAGTGTTTTAATTGTTCTATTTAATGCATTTTCAACTTCAGCCTTGAATTATTTGAACTTTTCAAAAGACTCGGACTTATGTTGCACTAAATAAATGTACCCATATCTTGAATAATCATCAGTGAAAGTGATGAAATATTCATAACTTCACCTAACTCTTACATTCATCAGACCATAAAGGTCTAAATGCAATAGCTCTAGAGGTTCTTTGGCCCTATGACCTTTTCCAGTAAAAGGTATTTTAGTCATCTTGCCTTCAAGGCATGACTCACACATAAGTAAAGAATTTTCTTCTAACTCGCTTAGAAGTCCATTCTTCACCAAGCTATCAATCCTATTGAGATTGATGTGTTCTAGTCTTAGGTGCCAAAGATGGGCATTTTTCTTAAGTGAAAATCTAAGTCTTTACAGAAGTTTTAAACATCTCTATGTTATGGAGGGCATTTATTGCTAACAGCCTTAGCACATACAAATTATTTTCCAGTTTAGTAGAACATGTATCAACACCATTTTTAGTAATAAACACTTTATTATAAGAAAACTTTAATTGATAATTATGTTCCAAAAGACACTTTACATAAACTAAGTTCCTTTTTAAATCAGGAACAACATATACATCATTCAGAATGAGAAATTTGTCCTATAAAGTTAATCAGAGACCTCCCACTGCCACAGCTAAGAGGATGTGCTCGATTCCAACTCGCATCGTCATCTCTCCAGCATCAAGTTGCTGCTAGGAACTAATTCCCTGAAATGAAGAATAAACATGGTTAGTGGCCCGAGAGTCAATAATCCAGGCCGAATCATCATTCTCCACTAAACAAGTTTTTAAAACAAACAAATCACATTTATCTTGTTTGGCCTTCTTCTTTTCTACCAAATATCTGGGGCAGTTCTTCTTCTAGTGCCCGTCCTGATTGCAATAAAAACACTTTCCCTTATCAACCCTCACTGGTTATCTACCCCTTGGAGCAGCAACTCCTAGGTTAGCTGCAGCCTTCCCCTTTCCACCCTTCTTCTTCTTCCAGTTTTTGGTGTCGGAGGAAAAAGGTGCAAACTTAGTTTTGGAGTTCGAACCTTTATGGAACTTTTTAGATGAAGAAGCAACATTTGATTCACCCTTCTTCTCTTTACTTTTCAACAAGGATTGGGAAGTCTGGAACTCGTTGAGCAGAGTAGTTAGGTTGTAGTCAATCCTGTTCAGAACAGCATTGCTACAGAAGTGAAGGAAACTTTCTAGTAAAGATTCTAGTATGATGCTAACCTGATTAGCCTCATCGATGTTTGACCCATTCATCTCTGCCACATTGAAGTGAATCATCATGTTAAGAACGTATTCCCAAACAGATGACCCCTCTTTCATACGGGAATTGAAGATGTACTTGAGAGTGTCATGCCTGATCTCACATGTAGTGACCATGGGCTTATGTTTCTTGGCCAAGACTTTGTTAAGGCTTGCCAAGAGATACGCTCGGGCCTTCTCGTTTGCCCTTCCCAACGCTCATAAGCTTCCCAAACATTTCGAGGAGCAGTAGAAGGTGGAATGGGAGGACATCATCCATCAAGATGAAACGTAAGTCATCGATGATTAAAATCGTCTTTATGGTGTTTTTTCAACTAGCGTAGTTTTCGCCAGTTAATTTGTCGGCGGCAAGTAAACTTAGTGTCGTGGTAGCCATTTAAATTATTAAAAAAGAACAAACTTAATTTAGTCTACTTGCATTAAACCACTTTTAGAAAACTAATCAAGTTTTAGCAAAATAGTCTAGTGTACCCTAAGTGACATCTATTTTACAATGATGCTTCAGTGAGGCAGGACAAAAGTCATCGTAGGGTGATCACATGCCCCTTCACTGAAATGAGACATTCTCAACCATTAGACAGAAACAACTCCTAGTAACTATAACTAATAGTCACCATTGTTCGGTCCAGGATTTGTTAACATCCTTAATAATTCTATGTAAGTGTAATTCCTCATTTTAGGTTCTAAAGTCCCGCTCCAATGAGCCAACCTTAGGAAAAAACCAATTGGAACAAGAGACTAAAGCAACCCTTTCCATTTCTGAAGATTAAATAAAGTATCATGCAAAACTGTTATCCTTTAGGGAGACACCCACGATGCCTCGAGGCGATGCATGAAACTTTATCCAACCTAATGAGAGAGACCGAAGGATATGTTGCCACACGTCTCACTCTTACTTACTATAAGCACTCTCTCCATTCACTTTGATATTAACCTACCCACATCTCACAGTGTGAACTTTTAGGGAGAAACATGTGGAGGTAAGACGAAGTATCATATACCCCATTTTTCTCCCACTGAGTGTTCTACCTAGAGTTAATTAACTTAGAAAATTAGGCTGCTGATCTTATCTAAGTGTTTGTTTAATTTGCTAAAAAACAACTCTTGTCTTTGATGATTAATCAACTTTGATTCAAGTCTTATTAAACTCTTTAACAGACTTTCATCAAATTTGCATGCATGTAACAAATCTATCTAATTCACCTTTCTAGGTTGGTTCCCAGGTAGGGGTGCGACGTTTCCGTCGACTTAAGTACCCCAGCCTAGCCAAAACAAGCCTTAGACAAAAGGTCCCTTATAGATATATTTGTTACATATTTAGTCTTTTGTTAGGAATCAATTTAATCCTATTAAACCAATTTAAAAGATTAAACTTAGATTTCTAATCTCATTAGAAACGTGATTTTAGGTCTATCTCAATCAAATTTTAAAACACTTCTAAAAAAATGATTATAGCCTAATGTTTGCATGCATCTCTTTATTATTGATTTTAATTCTAATTTTATTTATTATAACGTTTATAAGTAAATGAAACAATTAAAACCAACCATCACATGAATGACATACATAAGTCATTTATAACATTTATAAATTAACCTAAGGTAGTATCATGTTTCATGCCATGTTCATTCATTACTAATATATAAGTTTATATAACTAAGTAATGAACTAGGCTATAGCGTACATTCCATACAACCATTCAACCTTATATTATAACATTTATAATATAAATGATGCATGGATATGGTATAAAGCATGCATACATATACTATAACTCTTATATTATATGATGCATGAGCATGCTTTATGTAATTTAAATCATGCATACTAATATATTATAACACTTATAATATAAAATGACGCATGAAAATAAATGCATAACCTATGGTCGATTTTAAAACTATATGACATATAAAATAAACATACATCACATGTATATTCAAACTAAAGTTGATGGACCGGGATAGAACATCTCTAAAATAAGAAATTAAAGGCTGATCTATTATAAAAATGAGTCCACCGTTTGGAACAAGTGAATCTGGTCTTGAACCGCTCACCTCGAACCGTTCCACCAAGAACCCTTACAGCTGATCATGTAGCAAACTTTTGATCGTCGAGTAGCGAGGCGTGGAGTATAGACGATCGTTTATATACGATCGCATAACTTTTGACTATGTGATGAGCATGAAATTCTACGCAATCGTGTAGTTAACATGCGTGCGTCGAGTATCGTATACTAAGAGATCATGCAGCAAACGCAATACGATCGTGTAGCAAAATTTACACAATCGTGTAGCATTAGCTATGTGATCGTTTAGCAAATGCTACACGATTGTGTAGCAAACTCTACATAATCGCATAACAAAATCTATACAACCATTTAGCTCTAGCTACATGATACGGTTACTGGGATTAATGTCCTAATTCTCCCGGAGTCTCGTTGTTTGTAATGATACACATTGTTTGTTGAATAAAATAATTATTATTTGATTCTGGCATTTACTCATATCCAATAAACAAAGCTCCTTAGTTATCTTATGTGAACTTAAGCATGTATATGTGATATACAAGTGGATCATGCCTTTAGTGATAATCTAAATAGGTCTGTAGTATAAGGATTAAGGTTGGATACCTGTTCCTGGTGACACTACGGATATGGCTCGCTTTGTAGAGGTTTGCAAGTGTTGTAAACTATTACAGATGGTAGATCCTGACCATTCATGTGGAGACATGCGAGTGGAGGTGTCCTATACAACGAGTTTATATAAGACCAGACCACGAGATTACTAGACTCTGTATATAATGTCGTTGATACTAGAGACTTACATCTCACCTAAACGACCAAAGATGAATCGACCTCAATACTGAGTATTTTGGGAACTCTTGCCTTTGAGGGCGGTCCTTTGATTAGTATGGGTGAGAGTGGCTAGATTGCCAACTCAACATGCCTACCTTTTTGGGGACTTGTCTGATATGGGAGTTGGGAACTAAATCTACAAGATGGAATTCACTCATTTCCTGAAGCAGGGATAAGTAGAGAGATTGCTCCCTTAAAGGCTGATTCCAGGGCTTGAACATAGTGGCCACAACTTCTCTTTGGAAGAGAGGACTCAGTCATAGTAGGACTATGACTTATGTTCATTAAAGGGGTTAATGGTACTTAAGGAATTATATATAACTATAGGGGCATAATGGTTATTGGCCCAACTATACTTACGAGCGATCTATGAAGGGTTGTCGCACTGCTGATTGGTTAAGATGGACACATAATATATCTGTGGTAAGGAGAGTTCAGCTGTCGGTCTTTAGTGGAGTGCCTGACAATTAACGGATGGTGGATCCCATGACTAAAGAGTTTAGTCAGTTATTCACATACTGTTGGAGCTTCAAGCTACAGGTTCATAAGGTCCCTTTGGTAGCTCAATGGATTCAGTTGAGGATCAGTTCTTGGTGATGATTTGAAATATTCAAATTAATAAGAGGTAATTCGATTATATATAATATGATCGGTATGATGTATGAGATACATCTAGTGGAGGATTAATGTAAATGAGATTTACATTAAGTTCCATGGAATAGAAAAATTGCTATGGTTTATATCCTCATGAGATAAAATATTAAAACTATAGGTTATAAATATAGT
Source organism: Benincasa hispida (assembly GCF_027475165.1). Classification (NCBI taxonomy): domain Eukaryota; kingdom Viridiplantae; phylum Streptophyta; class Magnoliopsida; order Cucurbitales; family Cucurbitaceae; genus Benincasa; species Benincasa hispida. The sequence goes on along the minus strand of NC_143488.1, from coordinate 29,157,605 downwards.
ATGATAAGTTGGTTATCAATTATATTTATAATAATATTAATTATTGGATAATTAAATTTTCTTCTCTAATAACCAATTGAATGGTAGGTTATTGGTGATTTCATGGTAACCGTGAGATAAAAGAAAAATTGTTTTCCTAATTTTATTAAGTTTTGAAAAAGTTGTTGAAAATTGATTTTGAAATTTTCTCTCTCGGAAAATACTCTCACGGAGGTTGTCAAGTAAATAGGATTTACTAAGCAACAGCTTGACTTAGGTAAACGATCGTGTAGTGTTTTGTAAGTGACAGACATGCAGCTAAGCGATGAGCTAAACGATCGCTTAGCTTTTGCTAAACGATTGGGCATCGACCTATATAATAGGTTCTGTCTTCTCCCACTTGCTCAATCGTTTATACGATTGTTGTTTCCTCCGTCTTCTACCTCAAACCAAGTCACACAGAGCCCACTCTCTGGATTCTCATATCGAGAATACCAAGGTAGCCTTCTTGGTGTCATACTCAACTCGGCACCATCGAGGTTCTGTGGAGACCGTTCGTGTTGTTGGGATGTTCGTGACCGAGGCAATCACTGAGTTCGAGTGCGCACTGTTCGTACTATGTAGCGGTCGTGTTGGACGAGTGTTCGAGGTTGTTATGTTCGAGATTTTGTGATCAAGGAGCCCTGGTGATGAGTCTACAAATGTGTGTAGATTTCTCCTTGATTTTTGTTGTTTCGTGCTGTAATTTCTGTAATGAATGCATAACTGTATGTTTGTGTTTATGATTGTAATCTATAAAGTTCATATGTGATTGTAGTTTGGAATGAACTTTTCGCTGCTCATGGAAATCCTCGTGATCGATTTCCTTCAACGACAACCTTCATTTCGTCTTCTCCATCGAAACGCACTACAACCCTTCTTCTGTAGCCTCACGAGCTACTCAAAACTTAAACAAAAACAGACTCGGTTGCAGTTTCATGCCCAAAAATGCAGGGGCCCTTACAAACCAACTTTGTAAATTAAACAGAAATTTATAAAGAGAGATTTTTATCTCGAAACATCCATCAACAAACCATCCACAAAAATTTATCACATCAACGTAATTCAGATACAAAAACCCACCAGTACTGTAAATGATTTTAATACAAAAATAGAATTTGGAATCAGAAACCAACAACCTGGCTCTGATACCAATTGAAGGAATTCGTATTGAAAGAGATCCTTGAGCGAAAGCGAATCATCCAAATCCCATTAATTATTGAAAACATAATTTACAATAAACATAAAGATATGCATTCAAAATAAATTACAGCATTTTTTATACAAGAAAAAAAGGGTTCAAGATACATTACCTTTAAAGACATTTTCTCTTCACGTAACTCCCTTGAATAGTCATGAACTCAGAAACTCTTAAAGACCTTCTTCAAGAACTTCTCCAACCAAACAAGGACACAACCACAATGAGCCATTGGTATTCTTAAGGTAAGAACCCAGGAGTAGTGGGCTTTGACTATTTTTGTTAGGAGGGATTGTTTGAGTGGGGAGGAAGAAGATTGAAAGAAGACGCATAACTTTTTTGTAAACTCAATCGTCAGCAATCACAATGTAAGCTGTAGAGGAAAAAGAGAAAATAATTTTTTTTATTCCTTTTGCCACAAAAAACAATAACCACCCACTAAGTTGGTTGGAAGAAAAGAGGAAAGTTATTATTAAAAAATAATAAATAAATATGATAACTAACTTATCATATTATATTTACATTAAACTATATGTTATATCAAATATAACATGTAATCTATAGTTTTAATATTGTACTATATACAATATAAACTATAGTTTCTTTTCTCCATTTTATGGTATTAATATAAATCATATTTATATTAAATTTAATAACTATGAATCACATTTGTAGAAAATATATTTGAATCTCATTTAAATATTTATTTCTTCCAATTAAACTATAATGTATCAAATACATTATAACAATTATATCATATATAATTAAATTCCTCTTATTAATTTGAACAATTCAAATTAACCCAAAAACTGATTCTCAACTAAATCCTTTTGAGCTACCAAGGGGACCTTATGGATCTGTAGCTTGAAGCTCCAACAGTACATGAATAATTAATTAAACTCGTTAATTACATTATCCACCATCTGTTAACTGTCGGGCACTCTACTAAAGACCGACAGCTACACTCTTCGCACTACAGATATATTTTTGTGACCATTGGATATAACCAATCAACAGTATGATGACCCTTCACAAATTGCTTGTAAGTATAGATAGGACAAATTACCGTTTTGCCCCTGTAGTTACATCTAACTTCTTAAGTACCACCAATTTCTCTAATAAACAATAGATCATAATCCCACTATGACTAAACCCTTCTGGGGCTAGAAGAGGTTGTGGCGCTACATTGTTCTAGACCTGAAATCAGCTTTTAAGAGAGCAATTTATCTACTTACCCCTACTTTGGGGAATGAGTGAATTCCATTTTGTGTAGCTATGTTTCTAGCACCCCAATCAGACGTATATCCAAAATGGTAGGCATGTTGAGTCGGCGATCTGGCCACTCTCACCCATACAAATCAAAAGACCGCCTTATAGGCAGGAGTTCAAAACTCATTCAGGATTTAGGTCATGGTACATATGGTCATCCTGGTGAAATTTAAGTCTCTATTATGAACAGTGTTATATATGAGACTAAACATTTCATGGTCCGATCTTATACAAACTCTTTTATAAAGAATAACCCCGCTAGCATGTTTAATACATGAATGATCAGGATCAGATCATTTGTAGCACTTTACAACAATTGTAACACCTATAAAGCGGGCCATACTCGTAGTGTCACAAGGATAAGGTATCCAGCTTTATCCATCTACTACATACCATTTAGGTTATCACTTAAACATGATCTACCTGTATGTTTCCACATATATGTTTAAGTTACAACGATAACCTTGGATGTTAGTTTATTGGTTTTGAAGGATCTCATATCTAAGAGTTCCATGAGCGCGTTCGGATCGCTCCGATCTCACAGTGACCGATATACATCAATATACATTCAACACATACAGTTATGCAAACAAACATTAATTATCGGTATGCTAAGAATAAGATAAATAACAAGAGAGAAAGTTTCATACCAGTTGAAGATGCTCTTCACACTTCGGAACTCAATCGCAGCGGAAACCCTCCATGCGATCTACCAACGCCCAGCAGCAGTGTCAACAAAAGAAACACGAACAACCGCACGAATATGAATGCCACAGGGACGACACCACCACTAAAGAGCCACGGGTATTCTCGGCGTGAAAACCCAAAGGGTGGGCTTTGGTGAATTTGGTAGAGGAAGGAGGAACACGAATCGTGTAGGCGATAAGCAAGTGGAAGGGAAGAAACGCTATCGCATAGCAGAAATACTTATCATTTAGGAAGAGCTACACAATCGTGTAGGATTTGTTGAACGATCGTTTAGGAAAAGGTATACGATCATTTAGCTAAATCGGCACACTATACGATCGTTTTGAGAAACTATGCGATCGTGTAGGCGACAGTGTGTGATCGTTTAGCGCGAGGTGGATGATCGTCTAGACGGAGAGCGCTATCGTATAGGCTCTCAAGCGATCGTTTACTTTCACCAACGTGCGCTTCCGAATTCTCTTTGGGCAATCTAACGATGGACGATCAAAATGAAGAACTTTTTTCATTTTAATTCATCGGTTACATTAACCGACGCTCCCCATTAACCCACGTCCGAACGTGATATTAGGGTTAATTATCATATAATTAATCAATTGAAAAATTTTTAATATAATCATATTATATTTTTACCCTATAGTTTGATATCACATATCACTATAGTATTTTATCCTCTACTTGATATAAATCATATTTATATCTAATTTCCTCCAAAATAATGTATCTCATACATTTAGCCAATTATATCATATATAATTAACCAGTCCAATTATATCATATATAATCGAACTTCCTCTTGTTAATTTGAACATTTCAAATTAACCCAAATACTGGTTCTTGACTTTATCCAAGCTACCCAGGGGACCTAATGGACCTGTGGCTCGAAGCTCCAACGGTCCGTGAATAGCTGACTAAACTCTTTAGCCACGAGATCTACCATCCGTTAACTGTCAGGCATTCCACTAAAGTCCAACAGCTGAACTCTTCTTACCACAGATATATTTATGTGTCCATCGGATATAACCAATCATGAGTACGATGACCCTTCACAGATGTTCGTAAATACAGTTGGGCCAAATTACTGTTATGCCCCTGTAGTTACATCTCACTCCTTAAGTACCACTGATTTCTCTAATGAACAATACAACATAGTCTAACTATGTGTGAATATCTCTCGGGCCAAGAGAAGGTGTGTGGCGCCACATTGTTCAAGTCCCGGAATCAGCCCTTAAAGGAGCTATCTATCTACTTACCCCTGCCTCGGGGAAGGAGTGAATTCCATCTTGTGTAGTTGAGTTCTTACCTCTCAAATCAGACGAAACCCCAAAATGGTAGGTTTGAATCGGCGATCTAGCCACTCGCACCCATAAAAATAAAAGGACCGCCTTCAATGGTAGGAGTTCCAAAGTCACTCAGGATTGAGGTCATGTTACCTATGGTCATCCTAGTGAAGTGAAGTCTCTGTCATGAACGGTGTTATATAACGAGACGTTAACATTTCGTGGTTTAGTCTTATACAAACTCTTTGTATAGGATGCCCCCGCCCGCATGTCCTCAACACGAATGATCAAGATCAGACCATTTATGACAAGTCACAACACTTGTGACCATTCCACAAGTGGGTCACATTCATAGCGTTACCAGGCTAGCGACCCATGTTAAGAAACCCTTGAATATTGGATCTATGAACCATTTTGTAAAAAAAGACCGAAAGAACTCAACCCCAAAAGACCACAAAAATAATTTGATTTCAACCCCCAAGATAGACGAGATGATAGATTACTTAGATTATCTAATGTTAAGAAACCCTTGAGTGTTGGATCTATGAACCATGTTGTAAAATAAGACCCAAAGAACTCAACCCCAAAAAACCCCAAAACTAATTTGATTTCAACCCCCAAGATAGGCTAGATGATAGATCACTTAGATGATCTAATAAACCGATGATCGGACAAAATTTTGAAACATCCATCTATTGGGGTTATTGCCCTAAACTCTTGTTGGGTTCTATAGTTTGTAAACATTGTATTAAACAAATGCTTGTGATATAATAATATATGATATTTTCTTCACTGTTGTCTATGAAATATGGGATGTTTTAATTGTTTTACCACAAACCAATAAACTAAGATCCCTGGTTGTCATTGTAACTTAAGCATGTATGTGGAGACATACAGGTGGATCATGTCTTAAGTGATAACCAAAATGGTCTGTAGTATATGGATATAGGAGGAAAACCTTATCCTAGTGACACTGTGTATGCGGCCCACTTTATAGATTGTTACAAATGTTGTGACATGCTATAGATGGTCTGATCCTGATCATTCATTTGGAGACATACAAGTGGGAGCGTCCTATACAAAGGAGTTTGTATAAGACCGAACCACAAAGTGTATAATCTCATTATGTAATGCCATTTATGACAAAGACTTCACTTCACTAGGATGACCATAGGTAACAAGACCTCAATCTTGAGTGAGTTAGGAACTTCTGCCTTTGAGGGTGGTCCTTTGATTTGCATGGGTGCAAGTGGCTAGATTACCGACTCAAACCTACCATTTTAGGGATTCATCTGATTGGGGAGCTAGGAACTTAGCTACACAAGATGGAATTCACTCTTTCCCTGAAGCAGGGGTAAGTAGATAGATTGCTCCCTTAAGGGCTGATTCCGGGACTTGAACGATGTGGCGCCACTCACCTTTTCATGGCCCGAGAGGTGTCCACTCATAGTAGGACTATGATGTATTGTTTATTAGAGGGATCAGTGGTGCTTAAGAAGTTAGATGTAACTACCGAGACAAAACGATAAATTAGCCCAACTGTACTTACGAGCATCTTTGAAAGGTTATCGTACTATTGACTGATTATATCCGATGGACATAGAAATATGTCTGTGGTGAGAATAGTGCAGTTGTCGGTCTTTAGTGGAGTGCCCGACAGTTAACAGATGGTGGATCTTTTGGCTAAAGAGTTTAGTCAACTATTCACGTATCGTTGGTACTTCAAGCTATAGGTCCATAAAGTCCCCTTGGTAGCTCAATGGATTCAATTTGAGAATTAGTTTTTGGGTTAGTTTAAAGTGTTCAAATTGACAAGAGGGAGTTTGATTATATATGATATGATTAAACTAGTTCAATTGTATATGACATAATTGACATGATGTATGAGATAAATTCATTAGAGGAAAATAATGTAAATATGATTTACATCAAGTAATGGAGAAAAGGACTATGGTTTAAATGTTGCATATGATGTGATATTAAAACTATAGGTTATAAATATAATATGATAAATTAGTTATTATATTTATTTATAATTAAAAACAATTATGAGATAATTGTTGGTGGTTTTCTCCTTAACCATGCATAAAAGCGTGAGGTTGTATTCAGTTTTAATAACTGAAAGAATAAAATGAAAATAGTTTTCATTTTGGAGAACTCGGGCAATCGCTTCATAAGTTGTATACTACCTATCGTTTAACTCACGAGAGCTTACACGACAGCTCAAGCTTTCTTAAACGATCGTGTACACGCACAATTTCTAAACGATCGTGTTGTTTTTTTTCTAAACGATCGCATAGTTTTTACTAAACGATCGTTTAACTTTTATTAAACGATCAAGTGTCTGAGCAAGATTCACTAAACGATCATCTAAACAATCAATCTAATTTACTAAATGATCATGCACTTTATCTAAATGATCAAGCACCAGTCTATACGATAGACTCAAACTTCTCCCACTTCCTTAATCGTTGGATACGATCGTTCTTTCCTCCTTCCCTCTACCAAATCCAATAGAGCCAACACCTCCTAGATTCTCACTTCGACAATACCAAGGTCACTGAGTGGTGGTGTCCAAGCTGTTGCATGTTCATGGAGAAGATTGTTCATTTGTCGTGACAACAAGATTTGGTAGAGAATTGGCTTGGTGTTGCAGCGACAACAAGAGAGGCTGTTCTTGAAGAGAGCGAGAGATAAAGAGAAGAAAAGTTCTTCAAAGGTGAGTCTCTTGTTCTTTTGCATTTAATTTGTTGAAAGCATGCCCTAATTTATTCTGTGATGCATAACTTGTACATATGTTTGTGAATGCTTGTTTTATTGTCGCAATGAATTTGGAACAATCTTGCTTTCGCTCATAGGTCCTCTTTCATAAGAGTTTCTTCAATTTACCTTTGATCTTCAAGCACTCCACAAGAAGACAAATAAATCTTCACTTGAATCCTCCAAATATTCATGCAAACTATCTCAAAAGTACATAAGAAACAAATCTTAAAAGCTTTCAAGGTTTAAAACTCAAAGTTCTACATTTCATCAAATCTTTCTTCTTCTCTAGTGTTAAAATCACAACACTATATAAAGTAATTAAAAAGACACTATGAAAGGACACAACCTTTCATCTATTGACTAAATACATGAACTTTTAATAAATGTAAATACATAAATTAAATAGATACCTAAGACATTAATAATGTGATGAATCTGAATTTGCCGATTCACTATGACTTTTGGATGAAAAGGTGTCTTTAGATGTATGGAGAGTTACAATTCTTCACTTCGACTTGAAGATTTAGCTTGGAAGCAAGCATTTAATCCTTCTTAAAATCTTTAAGCTCTAGCTCACTTCATTTCAACTTATTTGCTTATCAAAATTTAATATTTCTTTTAATAAAAAGAGAAAATTAGGACCTAAAACCATTGATTGTATATTCGTTGGATACTCTTTGAACAATACTACGTATAGGTTTTTAATTCTAAATTCTAATGTTTCTTGCTATACAAAGAATACTATAATTGGACCTAGTGACCTTAGTTTTTTTTTTAAAAAAAATATTTTTCCTATGAAAAACAATTTGAACAAACAAATGGGTGAAAGTTCTAGTAATAAAGAAATATATTCTAATTCAGAACAATTAGAACCAAGAAAGAGTAAAAAAAATAGAATCAATAAAAGTTTTGGGATACTTTTACATATATTTAGTTGAGAATGACCCCAAAACATATACATAAGCAATGAAATAAATTGATTCACACTTTTGGAAAGAAACCATTAATAGTGAGATGGAATCAATTTTGTCTGATAATACTTGGGTTTTGACTAAACTTCCACATGGCTACAAAGCCACTGGGTGTTAATGGATATCTAGGGGAAAAAAATTTAAATTGATGGCTTTATAAATAAATTCAGAACTAGATTAGTTGCAAAAGAGTTTAGTCAAAAGAAAGGTGTAGACTTTTTTATACGTACTCTCTCATTGCTAGAATGAACACTATTAGAGTTTTAATTATCATTCCTTCTATTCTTAAGTTAGAAATTCACCAGATGGATATTAAGACAGCTTTCTTAAATGGTGAATTATAAAAGAAGAGATTTACATGAACAACCTGAAGGATTTATAAAACCAAGTCAAGAAAATAAAGTGTGTCAATTGGTCAAGTCTCTTTTCAGTTTAAAGAAAACTCCTAAACAATGACATGAAAAATTAGATAGTGTCATAATTTCTTATGGATTTCTAGTTAACGACTCTAATAAATGTGTATATACTGAAATGGTGGAAAATGTGTTATTCTATGCTTGTACGTGGATGATATCCTTATCTTTGATACTAGCATGAAAATTATTAACGATACTAAATAGTTCTTATCAAATCATTTTGATATGAAAATTTTGGATCTTGTTAATGTTATTTTAAGGGTTCAATTGATTAAAATGGATAATTAATTTTTGTTGACTCAATCACATTATGTAGAACATCTTTTGAAAAATTTTGGCTATTCTGATTTAAGTATTGTTTCTATTTCTTTTTATCCAAATTTGAAGTTAAAAAAGAATATAGGAGAACAAATTTCTTAGCATAAATATTCTCAAATAATTGGTTCATTGATGTATCTTGCTATGACATTGCATATTTTGTGAATCAATTTACTAGATATACTTGTAATCCAAATGAATACCATTTCGTATGCAATTGAAAGATTGTGTAAATATCTTAAGGGTACATCTAATCTTGCTATTTGTTATAGTGGATTTCCTTCACTTATAGAAAGGTCTAGTGATGCTATGGATAACTGAATTCGATGAAACTAAAGCAACTAGTGGGTATGTTTTTACTTTAGCTGGTGGTATTGTATCTTGAAAATCTACTAAACAAACATTAATGTCTAGATCCACTATGGAAGCTGAGTTCATTGCCTTAGATTTAACTAGCAAGGAGGCAGAATGGTCAAGATGTCTAATTGTTGATATTCCTATTTTTTTAACTGTTAATCTTGATGTGCCTTTACACTGCGATAATCAAGCTACTTTAGTTAGGGCTAGTAATAAAAACTATAATTGGAAAAGTAAGCTTATCGGAATTAAACATAATTCTATTAGCTAATTATTATCTCATGGTGTGATCTCTCTTGATTTTGTCATGTCTAAAGAGAACATGGTGGATCCACTCACAAAAGGCTTAGCGTGCAAAGCAAATTTCTAAATCATCAACAGGAATGAGACTAAAGTCCATAATATAATCACCACACGAAAGAGGTTCAATGGGTAACAACAAATTGAAATGTGACTAAGAGTAAAATAATTTTTACCCTATTCCTAAGGTGATGCTCATAATGTGCCGGCTAGGAAGAGTCAAGCTATAAATGAAACTAAGGCATGCATTATGTAGAGTGTTGGTCATAAACAACCCTTGGAGATTTCACCTATGTGGGTGTTGTAGTGAGGTCGCTATAATAGAGAGTTGGGCTACTGCTTTAAAACACTCATGAAAACGGGATATGCGCATGACCTCTAAAGCACAAAATAGACTAGAACTTTTAAATTGGCTTGTACGATGTGTAGGGCAAGTGGAAGTTTGATTTAAATGACCTAGTTCAAGACTATGAAATGGATACTTATTTTCACTAAGTGAAAGTTTAAACCTGAAAGGTAGCTACACCTATTGCATATTAAAAATGCTCACATTTTTTTGTTTTCTTTCAAGGAAGAATTTTATGTTACTTTATTTTATCCTAATTATTTAATTGTATTTTATTTAAAAACATGAGCGAGAAAATGTCGATTTTCTTCCTTTTTGAAGGAGACCATGACGTTACGTGGAGGTGGTTAGGGCTTTTTAATCGTCTTCTTCCTTAAAAATACTTTGATTTCTATATATGATTTCAAAAGATTTTGTGAGCTCCAGGTCCAAAGAAGTTTGTAAGATCGCTTAGCTGCACACAAGCGTTCTTGAAGGATGTTGTATACTGGGAGAGGAGTACCAAAATAATCAATACAAGTGGGGCACGTCTTATAAGGACAAAGCCTGTAACGACTCGATCCCCTAGGACTCAAGTTAGGTCGTTACTAAACACATGCATGCATGAAACTTAAAACGACACCATTTTATAGTGAAATAAATGCTAAATAAATAAGGTAAATTCAAAAGACTCTCATTAAATTCAAATATTAAAAACAAACGATAGGGTACCCATAAATCATAAATGATAATAAATAGGTCTGAAAACAAATCTTAATAGTAAGTTTCAAACATCAACACTGAAAGTTGAAAAACATGAAATGAAATCTAAATATCATGAGCGGAAGCATAGAACTAGTCCCAGTGACTCGATCACGGATTCCACTTGTCATTTTTCGGTGTATCTCTAACTTTACATGAAACAACAACATGAGAAATGATGTATTAAATAATCAGTAAGTCACCCCACTACTGTGGTCAAGCTTGGCATCTATGTCCTATAGATGCCCTCCTCTGGTGGAACATATACACTTCTCTAGTCCTCATGGGATACATACATACATGAAAAACTTATTTTTATCCTATTGTAGTTAAGTATGCCCACTACCTCTAGTAAGTCCCGTAGGACCCACAACCTCTGGTGAATCCCGAAGGAAAGCACCACCTCTAGTGGATCCCGAAGGAAACACAACCTCTGGTGGATCCCGAAGGAAACCACCACCTCTAGTGAATCCCGAAGGAAATACAACCTCTGGTGAATCCCGAAGGATAACACCACCTCTAGTGAATCCCAAAGGAAACACAACATCTAGTGGGTATCTAACTAATCAGTGAGGACACTATCACAATCTCAACATCACAAGTATCACAACATGGTTCTATAACATACATATACACCTCAACATCATGGCTCTACAACATACATATACGCCTCAATATCCTCAGATCAAATACAACTTCATGGAATCAAATATCATCTCATGCTAGCATTCAAGTATCTATGTGCATAATTAATCTTTCAGATCCTCATACAAGAACATACATCAGTTATACTATACTATCACTCTATCATGCTATCGTTCTGTCATAATATTAATCTGTTATGCTAGCATACATCTAGTGTATGGCCCGTGGGTAGCTCCCTCGACGAACGAGGCTGGGTGACTCATGGCGGCACGGTTGAAGCTTGGGCAGCAAGAAAGGCGACGGCGTGAGGGTTTTCAACAGGGGAGGGGGTGGTCATGCTTTTCACGAAGGGGAAGGATCTCTTTTGTTTTATATAAAAGAAAATAATAATAATAATAATATAATAACTTAAAAGGAAATAAAATAAACATTTTATTTTATTCTTTTCCAATTCTACTTTATTTTATTAAATTTCTTTCCTTCCTAAAATGAAATTAATTTCTCCCATTAATTTCCAACGTCAATAATTAAACTTTTACAATTACACTTAAAGTCCAAAATTTCAAAAGTGTCCTCAATTAATATAAATTACTGAAATTACATTAATAATAAAAATTTTAGGTGTTACAAAGCCTCAACCCAAAATTCATAGGCTTTTCGAACCCTTAATTTATGATCAAATATTTTGGTGTTTAATTGTTTTGGCTGTAGAATTCCTGTCTTTTTTATTCACTAATTGATTATACATCTTCACTTAGACAACTTTAGCTTCCTTAGACACATTGGTGGTGCAATTGAGTGTCTCACAGCTTTCTTTGACAACAATTGGCTCAAACCTCCAAACCACTTTGCGATCACATCATGAGTGCAATTTAGGTTGCACAATACACATTACTAAAAGATAACCTCAAAACATATCAAAATTACAAAAAAATAAAATAAAAGACGACTCTGTAAACAAAGCATTCATATATTTACACACTGAGGTCACAAGCATGTTTGATATTCATTTTTCACCTAAGTTTGCTCTTTTTGAGACTTGTAGCAATATATTTATAGTTGTGTTTAACCCACATCTCTTCCTCTCTTCTAAAGGAACTCAGTTATCAGATATTCTGTGGGTTTATTGGATTGGGGGCGAGCCGGACGCACCCCATGGCTCAGGCCAAGGCCGACGAAGAGGTTGGCCTAAAGCCCCAATTTTCCTTCCTTGGCCCAATATAGGTTGATAAAAGAATATAAATCTCAAATGGGTTGTTAGATTTTACTAAAAATAACTTTTTGTCAGTACAGAAATTTCATAAGTTTAGCTACGTCTCAACTTATACCATTTAAAAATAGTTATTTTTCTTGTTCAGAATTTGGTGAAAGAAAATAGTAAAAATATTATATTCTTAATCCTCCAAGCATCAGTTTATAAACTTTTCTGTATGAGTGAGATCCTCACCAACCACTTAAAAAATTGCTTATACACTTTACTCAATTAAACTCCAATAACTCAATTTAATTGCAATTTACCAATTTAAACCTGCTTAATTAATAATAAAAATTATTCTCTCAACTAAGAAGGTCAAACATTTGAATTATCCACTCCCACTTGTACTTGAAAACTCACCCAATAAAAAAACATCAATCACAACCAGATGTCATATATCACACACTAACCTGTTTCACTGTAGTGTGCATTAGTTGATCAACTTCTTCATATGTCCAAAATCTCTCAAGATAATGCAATTATGAGAAACCCTCCTTTGATATATGCATTTCACAATATGTTTGGTACAGTATTTGAAAATAAGTGATTAAATAAAATTCGAGTTATTTTTCATGTTTTTAGATATGTATTTAGTTGCATGATTGAGAAATTTGATTCTAATTTAAACAATTGTAAAGTAGTTGTAGTTGTCCACTAAATATTAGTTGACAATGAATTATTATTAATTTATTTATGAACCGTTTTACGTTAAAAAAAATGTATAATTGTTGTTTTCTAATATTTATAAGAAAAATTGAAATTTTAGTTCCTATCATTTGGAGTAAGTTAAAATTTAAGTCTTATGATTTATAATTAGAATTTATTCCATATGGTTTGATAAAAGCTTCCTGATAAATAGTTCCTATGGTAGGGATTTTAAAATGATTTAACAAATCATAAGGACTATATATGAAGTTATATTAAACAATAGTAACTAAAATTCTAAATTTTAAAATGATAACTTTATCCAAATTATATGGACCAAATTTGGAATTTAACCTAATTTAATTTATAATATATTACCTAATACATATTTTAACATCATATACTATACTTTTAAATGCTTTTATATTTATTTAATATAATTCTGCGCTTAAAATTTTAAAAAAATTCAAAATCTGTGTATAAAGAAAATATAAAAAAATTTCAGATTTTACATGATTTGAATCATAGAATCCGAAAACGATTTTCAACAGCAGAATACGGATTATCCGCAGAACATATTCAACGCCCTAATAAGGCACAGTAAATCTTCTCTAATGTTCTCAGAAAAATAATGGCCACATCCCTTTGGATTTCTATCTGGTGGAACAACCCAAACCACAATGTTAGATCAGAACTGATTTTTTTTATTTAAATAAAATAATAATGATAATGATATTTAAAAAAGGGAAAAAAAAAAAAAAAAAAAAAAAAAAAACAATACCACTAAATAACACTAACTAATGTATCTCTTTGTTTTATGTTAGAAAGTTTTGGTCTCCCACTTTGACAATAGCACACCAAAACCGCAGAGAAAGGAGAAAAAAAGGATTAAAAAGTTGATTATTCAGTTAATTGAACTGAAAAAATGAAGTTAAAGCAATATGGTGATTTTGCAAGTGAAGTGGGTTCGTGGATAGTTTGTTGTGTCAATTTATTTGTATTATATTTAGTTTGTGCTAATTATTAAGTCAATCTATATAACGGGTTTAGTTCACCTACTTAACCACATTTTGTGTTTAACTAACTCACTTCCCCAACACAATCCAAACTTCCATTCATTTACTATTAAATTGTTGTATCTTCTCATTTCATTTTAATTTTGTATGATGGTTATTCAATGCTTTATATTGCATTTGATTTTATTAAATTTAAATATAATTAAATTTTTAGGAAAGTTGTATTACAATAGTATATGGGTATGATTTTGTATATCAAAGCAAATTGGAATGTGATTTTTAAAAATTTAAAATTAAAAATTAAACAAATTTGGTCTCGGAGAAAATTAGAATTTAGTATCTATTATTTAAAATGTTAAAATTATATCTTCATGGTTCAATAGAATCTCATCATTCATATGGTTTTATAGGATTATTTATGAGAATTTTATCAAAATCATAGGACTAAATTTGAATTTTCTTCCGACTATAAATATTAAATTAATATTTTGACTTAAAAGATTAAATAATATTCAATTTTAGTTAGATTCTTTTCCTAATTGCTTTAGACCAACCTCACACTCTCAAGGAGAAATGTGTCACAATTATTCAACAATTTAACTAATACAAAATTCATTTTTCAATATTAATTATTGATTACTTACTGTTTTTTATAATGAAATAATTATTTATTGAGATTAATTTTAATTTCATCATTTGATATAATATGATTATTATTGATTATTTAAAAATGGTTAATTATTAATTGTGATTAATTTTTATGGTTAACCTATCATATTTATATAACAAAAAATTAGTATTCTTTAGTACTCTGTCATAATTTTGTCTCATTCTTTCACTTTTTTAATATAATATATTATTTATTAAATATATTTTCTTTTATTATTTCATTAAAATTAAAATTACTGAATATTCAACTTAATTAATTAAAAATAATTAAATATTGGATGATAGTTAATATGACATTCATTAAATTTATAATAAATATATTGATGGGTTAATTTTAATGATAAATTACTCAATTTTTACATATTCATAATTAAAATTATTATTTATTCTTAAATAATTCATTTTTATCAATATATTGAATGATATTTATTTTCTAATTAATTATTCTATTAAATTTGTATAAGATTTTCATGCTTATTTTCATAAATTAAATACAAACATAACTTTTGTTCAAGCACAACCGAACACATCATCTTTGATTCCCAAGCATTCTATTCTCAAGCATCTTTTATTCTCAGACACCTATAAAATCTTAAACCAAATGACTCCTTAGGGCCACTTTTAGTATGAAATTTGGAAACAAATGACTTAATGAAAAGACGGTTGTATTTCATGTTTCGATAAGTGTGTTTAGTAGCAGATTTATAATTTAGATTTTAATTTAAATAATTGTATAAAATGATGTTTGATACTATATATTTATAAATCATAAAGTAATGGTAGTTACCCATTAGATATTAATTAACAATAAATTATTATCAATTTATTTATGAACATGTTTTATGTTAAAATGTATAAATAATTATTCTGTTGTAATATTATAGAATTTATAGTACATTATATAATACATATTTTAATTTTAAAAAATAAATTGAGTTAATAACATGAAAAACTATATTTCTAAATGTATTCATCTTTATTTTAATACAATTCTTCATTTTAAAATTAAAAATTAAAAATTTTAATATAATAAAAACATAAAAAAAAAAATTTTTTTTTTTTTTTTTTTTTTTAGAATTTGCACTGTTTGAATCACAAAATCCGAAAATAGTTTTCAAAAATAAAATTTGGATTACTTGTGAAACATATATATATATATATATATTGAATTCAGTGAATCTGAAAATATATAACAAAATGCAAATTGGCTAAGAGGCCCTTAACTTTTTCAACCATTAAAGAAAAAGAGAACCAATATTTTAATATTAAAGTACACATGAGACGCTTTTTCTAATTTTATTAAAGTCTATTTCCCTTTTAAAGAATTTAAGAAAGGTAGGAGTAAATGAAATAAAGTTAATCACGAGTTAATCTTGTTAAGGGTAAAAATGGGCCATAGGGTAAGATGGTCATCTTAACACAAGATACTGGGCTTAAGGAAAAGGCAAGAAGGAAGGGTGGCATGGGACCTTATCTAGACACGTCACCTGCGTTTTGGCTTGCCCACACAGGTTATATGAAAGACATCCAACTACGAGCAATGTCTCCTAATAAGGTGCCAAAGCTTACTCATTCCTCGGGGTACTTTAGCTCAAATGAAAACTACGATTGTCATAGCCGCCTCAGGTTAATCATAACCTTAAGAAAGAGGAGTAATCCCCTTCAAAAAACAACATACAAACTTGCTTTTACTTTACAACATGTTTCGCCTTTTACAAACTTTCTTTTTATTTACTATAAACTTGAATTCTACAATACAAAACAAGAGTTTGACAAAAAAAAAAAAAAAAAAAAAAAAAAAAAAAAAAAAAAAAAAAAAAAACATAGGCATGCATTATTAGGTTGAGCTTTCAGTCACTTAACACATATCACATAGGCCTTTCCGGATGACAACAAAAATATAAGCCCAATAATACAACTCTAAACATACAAGACTTAATTTCGTCAGACAAAGGACTTAGGCATGCATGAGAGATAAGAAAAAAAAAATTTAAATGGACTAAAAATCATGATAGTTCTCTTCAAACATAATTTCATGCAACCTAATCACAAAGAGGGTACATCATCAACTACTCATCATAACAAACCAAGCAGGAAAGCAAGAAAGCAAGAAAGCATACAAACATTATTCGAGCATAACGCTCAGGACCCCAAGTTGTCACAACATACCCCACCCCAAACTTAAAATGATACATTGTCCTTAATATTCTCTAATCTAAGCCCAATAAAATAAAAGAGTCAAGGGAATAGAAAACCTCCCCTGATGACGTTTTCGCACACAGGATGGTGGTAAGAGGGATGCCTTAATTTAATCTTCTTCTTCTTTAGGGTAGGGGAAATAGCCTACAAAAGGAAAACAAGAAGTTAAACTAGAAAGTAGTAAAGGAAAGCAGTAAAATTTTTCACCTAACTCTCTCCAAAAAGGGCATATTTTTAACATCGATTGCTCGATGTGATCTATCTCCTGTCAATGTACAAAGAAATTCTCGTATTTCTCTGGTCCCTTCTTGGATAAGTCAATATAGCCCAGTAAAGCTATAACGCTTCTCATCTTTTGAAGAGAACTAAACAAGTCGAATTTGTATTTTTTGAAATATGGTAAAAAAGGAAAAAAGAAAGAATCGAAAGACTCAAGTGACTTTAAAGAGTCCAAAGAAAGAAAATACTCAACAGACTCATGAGGATTAGGGGAACAAAACTCGAATATATACGAAATACCAGGAGTCAGAACAGGACGAGGTCTTTTGACCTCTAACTTTATCACTTGAATGTTGTCAAGTTTAGGCTCGGAACCCTTCTTAACCTCACAAACTAGCAAGCATGGAGTGATGTCTCATCATCACTAGAGTAGTAGCACTCCAAGAGGAAATCTGGCTTCGAGTTACAAAAAATGAGCTGCTCTAGCACACTCTCTTTGCACAAGCTCTGTCAGTTGGGCAACATGGTCGGTCGTGCTTTGCATATGAACTTGAACTTTCTGCTGAAACTAAAGAGAGCTATTAGCAAGTTCAGAAATTAAGAACTCCAAAGTCATACCTAGGCATGAATCTCCAAGAAGTGATTCCTCCTCTTCCACCGCATCAACGTGGACTATTTCATGCTTTTAGACCTCTGGAAAATCCAAGGAATGTTCTGACAATGACTTGTTCGACCTCTCAACTGATGTTGTAAGCTGAGCAACAAGATCACTCAGACTTTGCAAGTCAGTTCTAGCCTCTATCTCATAGAAAAGACTCTTCTACAGGAAGCGCTCGAACTCCTGCTGCCTACGGAGATTTTCCTGCCAAAGCTTAAAAGTACTATCAACAAGCACCATAACCAAAGCCTCTAAAGAATTACCTAACCCTAAAGACTGAGCATGAGTCGATTGATGAGGTGATGTGAAATCTTGGTTGTCTAAGATCTGTTGCCATCTTGAGTATCCATGGTCAATAGACTCCTCCCATCTAGGAAGATGAGACTCATAGTCCAAATGACCATAAAACCCCTCCTCTACGAATCATCATAGTGCTGGGAGCCACTGCAACTTCGGGCATGCTTGCATAGGATGCCCCTCGACCTGCACACCTCTACTTGCTGTGAACTCCTTTCCATCAAGTGGCCAACTAAGGAAGTCAACTTGGCAATGTGGCATTCAAGGCCACTTACCTCATCGTCAACACCTACAACTCGGCTTTCAGATGTCCAATATTTATTTGGAAATCCTGTCATGCTTAACTGACACAAAAAAGAAAACAAATCAAAGCAAAAGAAATATTAACTAAAAACTAACTAAGAAGAACTAATTGGCTTCCCCGGCAACGACGAAAACTTGCTAGACTCAGAGTTTATCGTCGCCCATAAACCCTTGTTAGTCAAATAATATTTATAAATCACCAAACGAACTACTTATACTAACTGGTAATACAAGCGGCAAATCTGAGGTCAAACCACAGGGAAGCATGGAAGATCGGTTGATTGAAGCTCATTTTTAGTTAAAATGGTAAAATGAGGGGGGTTGGTGTAGATTGGAATAGGAAATGCATAAAAAGAAATAAAATGCAATAAAAATAGAAGATAGAAATGCAATTAAAGGAAATGACCTAGCTTAAGGGAATTGGAATTGTTCAATGTAATTTCGATCGTCGAATTGCTTAATGTAATTTTAGTTTCTTAACTATGTCTAGCCCAATCGATTGGACATCTAACCAACGGTTCTAATTACCTAATTAGCTAAACATACTTAAATGAATCCATATTAAACATGATTACCTAACCGCATTAAGTTCTAGGGCTTACGCTAGAATGAATGTTTAGTTTCCACCATATAATTAAACACCCACTATGGTTTTCCCTAGGTCGATAGGAGCAATACGATTCATGTTAGATAAAAAAAAATTGCAAGCCTAACTAACATATTGCTTCTTATGGACTCATTAACAATTTCATGTCACATATTGCTAGATAATCCTAAGCATTCAACCACAAATTCTCAAGTAGTTTGTCAGACAATTAAGAGAAAATATAATTGATTAAGCAAGATAAATAGAGGTAAACCCATAGCCAAGATATGAAAATTACAATTAAACAAAACTCTCAAAATTACATTGTTCTAAAATCCCCTAAACTAGAAAATAGCTAGAATTTACCTTCCCATGGAGTCGGAGAAGACAAATCCCAACATTATTCCATTAATTACATGAGAAGAAGGAAGAAAATAATATATTTCTATCGATCAGATATCACAAACCCTTTAATATATTAATATTAAAATAAAATAGAATTTTAAAATTCATTGAATTTGTTCACTACTTATGTAATAGATTTTTATTGGAAACGCTCAAATCGTCTACATGTCTTGCCTTTACTACTATATCAAGAGTACTAATCAGGAAATCCCTATTAAAAAAAATAAAATAGCAAATTATTTCTTTCGTAAAATTTTGCAAGGGGAACAATATAGAAGTTTTTTGTATTTTTTATTTTAACAACATGGAACTTTTTCGTAGATTCCACTGTTAAAAAAAATCGCTTTGCATAAAAGTTAACGGCGAGGTTCAAACAAATAAAGGCATATGGTAGATACCTAGGCACCCAGAGCCAAGAGTTATCAGTATTTACCGTCTGATTAGCTAGCTGGTGAGGCAATAACTTACCAAGGCAATGATCAGTAGCTAGTCCGCATTCTTTGCAGTAGGTCGAGTGAACAAAATACCTATTAATAGATAAGAACACATTCCAACCAATTCCCAAAAAATATAAATTTGGATCAAATTCGAACTAGTAAATAATCCCAACATGGACGTATTGAACAAACTCATATACGCAAAAAATCTCAAATATCCTTGACATGAGACATATAATTGTCACTATAAATAAGAACCATAGTTCCAACAGTCGTGATTAATGTTGACATAATACAAGTAAGTGGGTCGATCAAGTAGCCCAATTCTAAAGAAAAATCATTATTGATAGTTCAAGACATACATATTGATAGATATAATATTATATTTGATCAATAGACAGATAAACTGAAAAAATCATAACTATACTTAATAATAAAATACTCGGAAAAGACCACATACGTCGAAGGTTTTTGGTTACCATCGGAAAAAGTAGAAGTCCCACTCCTATTAAGATAGGAATTGGAAGTGGGTTGAGGTATGATCCATGAATATTGATACGTATATTCCATAAAAAATATATATATTTAACTCCTAATTAATTTTTCTGATTCACCAGCTCTTATCTCTTTTCAAAAGAATCAGTTAATAAAAAATTTAAATATCCAGAACATAAATGAATTTTCTTTTTCTATTCTTAATTTTTTTGCCAAATACTTCAAATATTTCAAGTCACGATGTTATGATTGTTCAAATAAGATGATCCATTTAAACTGATAATGAACATATCCATTGCTTTTAGGTAAAATTTTTTGACAATATAGAAACTGCAAATTTTCTTTGTTATTTTAGTATGCATTACAAAAATTTCCCGCTCTAGAGTAGTAGTATATTGTTCCATGGAGCTTGTCAAATAGAGATGTTTTTCTTTCGAGTCGGCGGCTCTCTTAGGGTTCTCTCATATGAATATCTGAATAAAACGAATCACCCTGTGGTTTGTTTCGGAACAAAACAATTAGAAATAGGCTGTCTTCTTTTGTTTCTCGACGGTGAAATAGTAAGCTCATGGATCCATCCAACCTGATATGTATGGTGGAATCAAATTGATTTGACTTCAAGCATTAGATCGCCTATCTCAAAGAAGTGGACTCTAAATGTACTACTAATTGAAAAATCAAACTGTATTGTTTTTGGTTTATTTCATAGATCCTTTTTTCGAATAAGCCAATTCATTTGAGATCCTATAGATCCACTTTTTTTCCTATTCAAAGATCAGCCTTTTATCTATGTGTTTTCACATCGAGAATTCTTTGCAAATGAAGAGATGTCAAAAGGACTGCTTACTTCTCAAACAAATCTTCCTACATCTATATATAAACGTTGGTTTACCTCTCCAACCATCTCACCATTAGGTAGGGTTTTATTGGCCCAAACACTTATTTGTTGAGGAGAAACTAATCCAATTTGGAGTTGTTGATGTTTATATCAATCGATCATAGAAAAAATGAATATAATTTATTTTGATTAAGCTTCCTTCCAATTAATCTGGAAGTTCTTCTCAGATACAAGCAAATGATTCAGTTATTCGAATTACATTTATCATTGTATGAATTGCATTTCTAATAGAACATCTTTCACAATCCCTGGAGAGATAGTTCACTAATAGACCAAGGAATAAGTAATTCGGATCATTCATGCCATAGTTCCTTACTTCGACAGGGTACAAATATCTAAATTTTCTATTTTTAGATACTTTTTCAGACCTATTGCCGATAAAAACACAAGTGGAGAGGTGAAAATAGGAAGAAATCGACTTAAGAGTCGATTGGGGGTCGATAATTCTGCCCTAAATCAAAGAAAAGCATTATATACTGCAGTCGATTTAGGCTTATTTGATGTATTTAGCTTTTCCTCTCGCTTGAACCATCTAAGTAGCAATTAGTTAATCATGTATTTTATGGCTAACCTAGAATGCATGCTTTAACTAGATTCAAAAATAAAATCTATTAACTAGTTAGGCTACCTAATTGATTAATCACACAATAGAACCCTTAATCATAATGTGAATGGTTTAATTTTAGATGGTTGCTATCGATCCCAATAAGACTAAAATTATTTAGTTTAATTAGAGCTTATGTTTTAATTATTAATTAGGGTGCTTGATTGGTTTAATCGAACAATTCAACTGCCTATAGCATTAACGAGCTTGGTTGGACCAAGTAAGTTATTGTGCACATATAAATCGAATGCATGTTTAGTTAACAGAAATCGATGATTGAAATTACATAGAAGCCCCTCTCTTCTTCTCGAAACTAGATCAATCTTATCCTAGGTTAAATTTAGCCATTGCTTTTATTTTTCATGCTCGTTACCGCTCAATCCACACCAACCCCCTCCTTCCCTCCCTTCCCCCTTCCTCCATTTACTACTATAACTAGGAAATTGGCTTTATGAAACTATAATCCCTACTTCCCTACAAATCAACCTGGACGTGCCACTATTGTTATGCCATCGTAGTAGCAGGAGTATATTTCGATTATTATAATTTTTATTTTGGTTAATAGAGGTTTGCAGTCGATAGTAAATCGTTTTTCTTGTGTCCGACTTTATCAAACCTAATTAGTCTAATAGTGTGATAAGTCATTTTTCCTTCTTTAGTAGCTTTTCTAGTCATTATGCTCAGACGTTTTTCTAACGCTCCTTCCAAGGATCCTGGTGGAGGGGCCAAGTCTCCATCTCGGCTTATCCCAACTGACCTGGAGAATATAAGGGAGCATTATCACGTTGCCCCTAGGATTACTCCTAATCTACATAGGCTCAAGAAGAGCATCATCAAGCCCCCTATTAGTGACGTCAGAATGTATCACCAGATGTTTAAGGTCAACATTCACCACCTGCTGCCCCTATTCTCCCTTGCCTTCTCTACTGTTGGGTTGTATGTCCTAAAACTCGTGGTTTGTAAATATTAAACATATTCTATTTTTCAATAAAGTTATTATTGAGGTTATTCAATAAAAATGTTATTGAATATGTGAATTGCACCTTTTATCCCTAAATTCAATAAACTAAGAACCCCTGGCTATAACATGAATACTTGAACTTGATGTGGAGATATAAAAATGGATCAAGTTCGAGTAATATCCAAAATGATCTATAGTATAGGGATAAGGTTGGGTCTTAACCTGAGGTCATTATGGATGTGGCCCACTTTGTATTTGATACAAACGATGTGATCCTAAATCGTTCTTTTAGGGACATGCGAGTAGAGGCGTCCTATGCACTGCATAAGACCGGACCACGAAATAGTCAGTTTTACTTTATAATGTCGTTTTCTGATAAGATTGACTATTTCAATTTGATGACCTAGGTAACTCGATCTTAATTCTGAGCTAATTATGAACTCATGTTTATTTGGAATTATCCTTTAATTTGCATCGGTGAGAGCAGCGCAACATTGCCGACTCATAAACCGTTCATTTTAGTGGTAAGACCAGGTAAATAGTTGGGGACATAGTCCTACAAGAATGGAATTCATTCCTTCCTGATTCTAGGATAGTAGATAGATTATTCTCTTAAGTGCTGACACTGGGTCTTGAACAAGGGGCCCCACCCTCTTATTGGCCCGAGAGGAACTCGGTTTGGTGGTTGGACCACAAACCTATTGTTCATTAGAAGATCAGTGGGACTTAAGGAGCAAGATGTAATTACAAGGGCAAAACGATAAATTGACCCAGTTGTAATTACGAACAACCTCTAAAGGATCGACTTATTAATTATGGGTTAAATTAAGTGGACAAAAATATATCTATAATAAGAAGAGTGCAGCTACTGGCCTTTAGTGGTGTGCCCTAGTAATTAATGAATGTTGGTTAACTAGGTTAAAGAGTTTAGCCGGTTAATCTCGGATCGATGGAGCTCATGATCTGTAGGTTCACTAGGTCCTCCTGCTAGCTTATAACGGACTAAACCTTAGGACAGCATGATGAGAGAATTTTAAATTTTAAATTTAGTTTAGGGAATTATCGTTAATTATATGTGATATAATTGACGTTATCATAGTTTAATTATTGAATTAAACAAATTATAAAGTTGAAAATATTTAAATGTGATTTAAATATTATATACATGAATAGGGATTCATGATCGGAATTGGTGATTGGATATTAATTTCACATTTGATATTAAATTAATATTATTAATTAAATTATTTAATTATTTATTTATTTAAAATTAATTATTTTGAATTAATTTTATTTAAAATTATTTTAAAAAGAAATTAATTTTATTTAAAGTTAATTATTTGAATTGATTTTATTTAAAATTAATTTTCATTTAATAAATTGAATTTTGAAAATGGAATTTTTGGGTTAGTGGATTTACCCCACTTTTCCCACTATAATCACCACCTTAAAATTCATTTCATGCATGTTGAATGTGCGTAAATTTTTCTTGCAATTTTGGTTGCTTGATTTTAATTGATTAAATAGAAAATTGAAGGAAAAAGAGTTCCCTTGGTTGAGGTTTTAAAAGAAATTTGTTTTCTAAAAGTTTCTTCACACAAAAACTCTCTAAAACTCAAAATTTTCTTCCATCTCACCACAAATTGGATCTCACAATTCATTCTAAGGCCAGAGAATAGCGGGAAAGACTCTAGAGTGGTTCACGAAGTGTTCGTGATCAGATTCGTGCAAGGGATTGGATCAATTTGGAGGTTCTTCAAAGGTTATTTCTCAAAACCGTATTTCTCCAAATGATGAACATTCATGCTTGAATCCTAAAATTAAAACACTAATTCCACAATCATGAATCCTTATTCATGAAATTGAAATTAATATTTAAACCAAATTTAAATATTATCCAATTCTCCAATTTCGTTTAATTCGATGATTAAACGTGTGATTATATCGTATATAATTATTAATTCTCTTAATTTGAATTTGAACGTTTCAAATTTACTCATCACGCTATTATAAGGTTTAATCTGTTTGTGAGCTAGTAGGGGAACCTAATGAACCTGTAGATCATGGGCTCCAACGATCCAGATTAACTAGCTAAACTCTTTAACCTAATTAACCAACATTTGTTAACTACCGGGTCACACCATTAAAGCCCAATAGTTGCACTCCCTCACTGTAGATATAATTGTGTCCACTCAATATAACCATAATCAGTAAGTCAACCCTTCACAGGTTGTTCGTAATAACGATTGTGTCAAAAGCTATTTTACCCCCGAGATTATATCTTGTTTCTTAAGTCCCACTGATCCTCTAATGAACAATTGGTTTGTGATCAAATCAACAAATCGAGTCCCTCTTGGGCCAATGAGAGGGCGGGGTCCCTTGTTCAAGACCCAGAGTCAGCACTTGAGGAAAATACTTCTCTATTATCCCTAAAAACGGGTAGGAGTTTATTCCGTCTTGCACCCTATGTCCCTAACTATCTACCCGGTTTTACCCTTAAAATGGGAAGCTTATTGGGCCGACGTTGTTGAGCCAACCCTCACCCATGAAAATCTAAGGATAAACCCGAATAAACAAGAGTTCATAGTTAATTCAGGATTAAGGTCAAGTTACTTAGGTCATCTCTTTGAAATAGTTAGTCTTAAACAGTAAATAACATTATAAAGTAAGAGTGACTTATTTCTTGCTCCAATCTTATACAAACTCTTTGCATAGAACGCCTCCACCCGCATGTCTCCATATGAACGAATCAAGATCACTTCGTTTGCAGTACTTTACAACAATTGTAATATTTACAAAGTGGGTCGCATCCGATAGTGTCCCTAGAATAAGGTACCCAGCCTTATATGTATATTATAGACCACTTTGGCTATTTACTCGAACTTGATCCACTCTTATGTCTCCACATAAAATTCAAGTACTCATATAATAGTGATGGATCTTAGTTTATTAGATTTAGGTTATTTGTAAAATCAATCCATTGGAGCTTTTCAACTGTTTAAATTTTCCGTGGTTAGTTTATTGGATTTAGGTTATTTGTAAAATCAATCCATTGGAGCTTTTCAACTGTTTAAATTTTCAGTGGTTTCATAATATTACTATCCCTATGTAATTTTCTCCTATTTCTATTTTTCCATTCTCATATAATTGCTTTCAAATTGTAGAAAATGGGTGTTAAACATGAAGGATTGTATCAGCAACAGCGGAAGCAACAAGGATCATTAAGCACTCTAATTCATTAATTTTGGCAAAACATAAAGCATACTCTTACAGAAACAAGTGAGTTTCATGACATACCTTTGTAGAACTTCTTCAAAGTTTGATCTAGCTGCAATCTTCTCCAAAACTTATTGCAGACCACCTCAAGATCTTCCCACTATTCTCTTGGTACTTTAGATTGAGTTGTGGGACTCAAAACAAGCTTGAATCAAGGAATTTTTTAGAAGTGCTCACAGCAGCAATCTGGTTGAATAATGCCTTATTCACCACGAATTTTCAACTAAAATTCTATCGGTTGCATGCCTCAAATTCACTTCAATCTCTTCAATATATTACAAACCATCATACAAGGAAGAGAGCTACATGAGTTACAGCTCATGCTTTGAGTAATTGAAGACAATTGAATGGATTTTGTATGAGCTACTAATGAAGGTGATAATGGAATAACCAAAATTCCATTTACGTGTTTTTCATTTTTCCAACTTTTCAAATTGATTTCAAAAATCAATTTCATTTATAATATTGGAAAAATTATTAATTTTACAGAATTAATTTCATAAATTAATTTTTCTAATAAAATTAATAAATAATTATTTAAACAATTTAAATAATTCTAATTAATTTAATATCAAATATTAAATTAATTTTTACAAAAATCTACCTTCATATATTTAAATCATATTTAAATATTAATTCTCCTATTTCGTTTAGTCCTTAAAATTAAACATGTAATTATATCTCATATAATTACTAATTCCCTGAATTCTAATTTGAACGTTTCAAATTAACTTATCACGCTACTCTAGAGCTAATCCATTTACGAGCTAGTAGGGGGACCTCGCAGACCTATAGATCATGGGCTCCAACGATCCGAGATTAATTGGCTAAACTCATTAGACCAAATTAATCCGCATTCGTTAACTAATGGGTCACTCCACTAAAGCTCATAGTTGCACTCCCTAGATATATTATGTCTACATGATTTAACCATAATTAGTAAGTCGACCCTTCACAGGTTGTTCATAATAACAGTTTGGTCAAATATCTGTTTTACCCTCGAGATTATTTCTTGTTCCTCAAGTTTCTACTGATCCTCTAATGAACAACTAGTTTGTGATCTAATCACTAGACCAAAAACTCTCTAAACCTAGTGAGAGGGTGGTGCCCCTTGTTCAAGACCTGGATTCAGTACTTGAGAGAACAACCTTTCTCCTATCCCTAAATCGGGTAGGCATGAATTCCATCTTGACCCTATGTCCCCAGCTATCTATTCAGTCTTCCCCCTGAAATAGGAGGCTTATTGAGCCGACGTTGTTGGCTAACCCTCACCTATGCAAATCTAAGGATAATCCCAAATAAACATGAGTTCATAGTTAGCTCAGGATTAAGATCAAGTTATCTAGGTCATCTTATTTGAACTAGTCAGTCTTATACAGTAAACAGCGTTATAAAGTAAGAGTGACTTATTTCTTGGTTCGATCTTATGCAAACTCATTGCATAGGACACTCCCACTTCTCATGCCATAATATGTACAAATTAGTATCACTTCGTATGTAGCACTTTACAACTCTTTGTAACAACTACAGAGTAAGCCGCATCCAATAGTGTTACCAGAATAAGGCACCCAACCTTATTCATGTACTATAGATCATTTTGACTATTTACTCAAACCTGAAACACTCTTATGTCTCCACATAAAGTTCAAGTACTCATGTAATAGTCATGGGTCTTAGTTTATTGGATTTAGCTTTCATGTATACAATTTATAAAATCAATAATAAGTTTATTGACTATAGAAAATGTTTATCATTTTACAAACTGTGAGTTTTATGACATAAAACCCAACAGAACAAATTTCTTGTTATGTCGTGGAATGACCGCTACTTTAAAAGAAAATGTGGCACGACCTCGGTGCTAATTGTCTCATGTCGATTGCTTTTTAAGGTTACAACTCTCTTGACAGACGAGCACTCATCAGAAAAGAGTTTGAATCGGTTGAAAAAATTGCTTAGAGAATTTAAGAGATGGAAAAACAATGAGAAGATAAAATATGTGTTCTCAAACCGAAATCTATGTCCTATATTTGTAGGAAAATTTTTTAAAGAAAAACATTTTAGATCGAAAATTGATTTTAGATCGTTAACAATCAAATGGTAAAAAAAATGTTTGTAACGGCCAAAATATTAAATTTGTAACATTTTGGTAAAATATAACGTTAAACATTTAAAACTTCCAAAGTGGAATATTTTTTGACAAGTCATTCTCTACAATGACAAGTCATTCCTAACAATTATCATTCCACAGTCGTCCTTGCTAGCCCTCGAGAAGCCAAACAATATCTTCCCTTTATATATATATATATATATATATATGTATGTGTATATATATGTAAATTAAACAGATAAACAGGATGTAAATGAACAATTTTCCTTTACAGGTGTTATAGCCAGTACCCACGCCTGAACAAGATGGATTTTGAAAATTTGGGAAAGGAGATACTCATGTGGTTGGTTTATCAATGATATTTACGTAGGAAGCAGAAAACAAGTTTTAAATTTTAAAACGTGGCCGTGCAAAAATAGTACTCAACAGTGACCAGTTTTTTCTTCAAATTTAAAGACGGGGAAACAGTGGAATTTTTCGATGGGAACTATTACAAATTTCAGATAACAAACCTATTTTAAGTTTACCATTCATTTGGTGACATGATCAACAAAATAAATGAATGAATGAATAAAGTATTTCTTGTTCTATTTAATGAGGGTCGACTAAGAATCCGTTTGGATTGATTTGAAAAAAATTTGTTTTTCAAGAAAATTCATTTTTATTTTAACATTTTTGGCAAATTTTGTTGAAAATACTCTTCAAAAACTATTTTGAGTGGTTGCCAAACACTTCATTTTTTCCAAAATTACCTATTTTTTTAATTAAACACTTAAAAAAGCATTCCAAACACACCATAACTTTGTCGAGTCTATTTTTGTAAGTTATTTTTTAACACCTAAAACTTTATAGGTTGAATAAATTAAAGGGACATTTGCAAAAATGGCAAAACAAAATATATTAATTAGGCCCACAACCCACATGTTGGTTATTTTCAAAAATGGCAAAAATGTAATCCAACCCACATGTAAAATGTCGCAAATGTCTTCACTACTAATATATATATATTAGCATGATATCAAAACCATTAGACTTAGGTTCAAGCTTCACTCATTACATTTATTTTTACTAAATTATATAAAACTTCCGTGAACATTTATTTCTGGAATAAATCGTAAACTAAATTTCAGATTTTAAGATTTTGCTATTTTTACAAAAAGCATTAATATGGAAGACATATACCTGCAATAAACAATTTTAAAATTGGATTCTCCACCTCCCTTCTTGTAGAAAAAATGCAAATGCTAGGATAAGGGGGATAAATAGCACCTTTCATTAGTATGTGTTGTTTTGTCAACTTTTCTTTATTTATTTTAGAAGAATTACGGGAAAGTTTTTTCATGTAGAATTTTGACTAAAACATATTCACTTATAAAAAATTTTAAAATTTTAATTAATTAATAAAATTATGTCTAAAGTTTTTAATTGATTCAACTATAATATAAATAATGTTAATAATACCATTTTTGTTTATATACTTTGGTCTCTATTCCATTTTAATATTTATACTTTATTAATTTACTTTTAATAAATCTTAAATTTAATATAAATTTAATTTTAATAATATATTTTTAATAAATCTTAAAATTCATTCATACATTTTAAATAAATCTTAAATTTAGTCTTTAAAAGTTTTTTCTCTAAATTATTTAAATAATAATATGAACCATCTTAAGAAGTCTACTAAGTGAACATATTTTTCACAATTTATAAAAGAAATGTTAATGGGGACTATTTTTTATTTTTGGGAAAAATCAACCATAGTAAAACAAGCTAGGCCAATTTTAAATTGTTATTAAAAGTATAAGGACTAAAATTGAACACTTGAAGGTATATGTATAAAATTGAACAAAATTCAAAGTAAACAAACCAAAATAATTTGGTTAAAAAACCAAAATAATATTTTAACCTATAAATTATATGGATTTATTCCCTATTATACATATATACACTTCTATAAGATTTTAATTTATCTTATTTATTATTTATTTATTTATTTTGGTGAGCCCAACTCCTATGTTCATATAATTTGAATTTGCTATGTATAGGTTTTTCTTTTATAACAAAATTGCAGTGCATTCTAATAAGGCAAATTAATATAATTAAGTTTCAATTTGAGCATAACCCAAGTAACTAGCTAATTAATCAGTCAATTAAAGTGGAGTATTTAGAGATTTAAATTTCTCAACTTTCAATTGTTGTAGAAGATTATTTTTAAATACAATTAATTATTCACTTTAATAGAAATCATGAATATTTATTAGTCAGCTTGGTTTAACTATATATATATATATATATATACTCTCTCGGTGACACTGCAACAAACATCACATACGCATTAAAAAAACGTTGTCGTAGACTTTTGATAGTGTTTTTTAAGACACTGTCATAGGCGATGTTATTAAAATTCCGAGACTTTTCATAACGTTCTTTGAGTGCTATAAAGAGTGCTATGAAAAGTGCATTTTTTATTGCGAAATTACCATGCTATGGAAACATTTCATAGCATTCACAAAAAAATGCTATGTTTTCTCTTAATAGTGTTTCTAATCGCATGAAAAAAAACTATAAAAACCTTTCTATAGCATTTTTAGGCATACTGTCATAGCCAATGTCATTGAAAGTTCCTTACTTTTCATAGCATTTTTTTAATGTTATAAAAATAAATAAAAATTTTATTTCCAATTGCATGATTTTAATGTTATAAAAGGATTTCATAGCATTATAAAAATGCTATGATTTACTTTTAATATCATTTCTCATAGCATTTTTATATGCTATAAAAATATATATCATTTTTTACACAGTAGTCATGATCAATTTTAACAAAGTCATATATTGTTTATATTACAGTTTATTTGAGTAACAAATTATTACAATGTAGTTATAAAATCAACTTCAATTATATACACATTTAATATAATCAAGTATACATTTACATCAAGATGAATTCTCAATAGTCTAAACTTATATATTTCTCGTAATGTGATATATCAATCACTACAACACTCCATGTACATAAATAATCTTTTTTTTTTTTAAGGTTCATTATGTTCTTCAGATTATATTTGAGTGAATAATTAATTTTTTTTAAAAAAAGTAACTATTTTTCTAGTTTCTAAGATACATATCTATCTATCAATCTTCAATTTTTTATTGCAATGCAACATTTAATCTCCACAATCCCAATGATCTACTCAATCTCTTACCCTTGAGTGCTACAAAATGAACATATATATACCATAAAACAAATCATGGGAGCTATAAATTCTAACCAATGAGTTGTAAGTTTACATATCAAGCAACAATCCTAACATATAAATCTCACATAAGCACACAAACTTCATATTTTCTTCATAGCACACCAACCTCAAAATGTCCAAGCAATAGTCCTATAAAGCTTGAGCAAGAAGTGAAATAAAGGCATACAAAAATCTTTTATAGTCCAAAGCATTTGTAATTCATGTCTAACTTAATTATTTTTCATTCTACAACTTAGCTTGTCAAGCAAAAAAATCAAAATGCATAATCGTGGCAAACATGATAATCTGTGGTAGCCATTCTTCAAAGCCCTAAATGAAATTATCAATTGATCCATATCCAAATAGCCACAAAAAAGCATAATGCCCAATCACACAATCTTTAAAAAGCACACAAATCCTTCCAGTATATCATTCAAGCCAAAAACACAATAAATTGAACAAACCGAAGAAAAAAAACAAGAACCTTCATGCCAAGAAACCAACAACCTATGCTTATAACTCAAACACAATACAAAAAGCAAGCATTATTGAAGGTGGGGAGGAGGTAACTTAGGAACTATATGGGAAAAAAAAAAGAAGCTAATGAAGAGAGAATTGTAACTCGAACTTAAAAATGAGGAAAAGAAATTCTAACATACAGGCATGGATGGACTATTATTGAAGTAAGAAAAACAAAAAGTAAAATAGAAGGTCAAAAGAACAAGAAGAAATACTTTATAATCTATTTCAGAATCAAATGCAATCAAACAAAACATATAGCCTTCACTTTACAAATCATAAAAGCATCCAAGTATTTAATTTCACTAGAAGCCGTTTGGATTGAGATTTTCTCAATGTCCAGGAATTAAGGATGTCTGGGAATAAAATTACTGGGAATCAAGGATAACTATATTTGATTGTGCATGGGAAAACAATGTTTGGAAATAGTATATGTGAGAATAGTATGTGGGAATTAAAAAAAAAATTGAGATTGTCCCTATCAAACATTTGTTGAAATGCCTTGAATCTGTTTGTTGGCGCTTCGAACAACCAAGGTTTAAATCATTGCATTCATTCTTTGCATCTAGTTGGACATTTACCTGACACCCACCTGAAGAGAGGATAGATTAAAAAAAAAAAAAAGCCCTAAAATATGGGATGGTTGAGGTTTTAATAACACAACTAAAATAAATGAAGTTCAAATCCAAGAAATGAGAGAGACCAAGAAAGAGGCATAAATCTATTGTGAACTTGGATTAAGCAACAGAAAGTACCTACATTTTCCCTCTTGTTTCAAGGGCTTGAAAATCACCTTTGAACTCAATGTTCCATGTAGAACGCCAACTTCCATTACTGCACAATACTAAGCTAAGTCCCACAAAGAATAAGAGTCCCAAACAAAAGTTTACATACGTAGAGGGAACAAAAGGCCTATATGGGGAATATGTTACTAAATGAGAAAAAATGAAGTTCTTAACAAGAAATTCCATTAAGAACATGGCAGAAAATGATATTTGTATAGGCAGGGGTCTGAATATAAGAAATCCCATCTGAAGGGAAAAATAAAAAACAAATATTTTTTTTTTTTTGCTACCCATCATAATTTCCCTTATGTGAACCTAATATAAAAACACCTCCCACATTTCACTCCTATTAGTCACAAGCCATCAAAGATTAATGCAAACAATTACACTTAATCAAAACTGTGAGCACCATAACTTCAAAATAGTCATACAATACACTTAAGACAATAGCTCAATCTCCACATAAATAAAAATAAGTTGTGTAAAAACACATAAAATTTAGAAATAAAATACAGAGAGCAACCCTGGAATTCCAAAATAGGATAACGATGCACCACACAATTCCTTGTCAATATCTTAATGAAAAAATAAGACAATTTGCTGAATTTATAAGCTAAGGACAATATATTCCCAGTCACCAAGACAACTTTCGAATTCGAAGTTTACTTATTCTTTTCTTTAAAAGACTTAACCGATTCTTTAAATTTGGGGATGTGTTTCTCTGAATCACATTGGAAATTGCAAGTAGTATTAATAGGGCATAGAAAAAATACAAATGTGTCAAAAATAAAGGAATTCCTTAATTGAACTTCAAACAAAAGTTAGTTTCAAGGTGATAGTAAGGAGCATATTTTATACTTCACTTGTTCTTTAATTGAACTTTCAAAAATCAATGGTGCACTTTCTCTAGTAAAACTTGTAACTAAAGGATGCTTGTTGGCAAATAGAAATTCAACAATTGCAGACGTGGAAAACTCGTCATCTGCAACAAAAACAAAACTCAGTAAATTACAATCCAACCAAATAAAACTCTCATATAACATTGAGCAACCCAATATAATCTTATAAGCAAAACACCCTCACATTCCACTATAGTTACATTCCACTCTTATTAGTTATTAGTCATCAAAGATTAATGCAAACAATTACACTTAATCAAAACTACGATTAAGCCACCACCAACAAAATCAAACACAACAACAACCAATTCAATGTGATTTACTTCCTCCTTTTGTTGAAAACATTATTCCATTATCTCTCTCTAATACCAAATACAAAAACATGACATTATTTTAAAGAAAAAAAAATCTTTTTCTTTCTTCTAGACTCCATTTACTCATTTTTAAGCCGCCATCACTAACAATACCCATCGAACAAAGCTTTAAAATTTTACGGACATCACTTCTAATTTTTACTCCACAGTAAGAAAGAAAACTTACCTGACTAAGAAAGGGATCACAAGAGGTTGCACGATGTGACAAGGCTGACAATATCAGCGAATGAACATAGTGGACACCACTAAAGTCATTGTGAGACGAGGAAGAGAAGGTTTGGCATGAGGGATTGAGGATTGAGATAGATGCTCCTAGTTCAACACAAAACCAAGAGAAATTTTTTCAAACAAAAGAGTGCTATCAATAGGAGAAATGTTGGGAGGGAGAAATTTTTTAGAACAAAACAATGCCATCAATCGGAGAAAGGTTAGGAGGAATCATAAGCCAGCAACGTAGAGAAGAGGAATAGATAGAACTGGAGATTAGGCAAGATGAGAAATATGAAAAGAAGAAATGGGAAGGAAGGGGGATACAGAATTTAGAAGAAATGGGAAAGAACGGGATTACAAGTTAGCACGCACTAATTTTCTCTTCCACCTTTTTTTCCCCCTTTTTCCCACCTTTTTCATAGCGTATTTGGTAAATGCTATAATAAAAAGCTATAAAAAGCAGTATTTGTGGTAGTGTCAAGAGGTCAAAGATTGAACTAATCTTCGACCCTGCATATTGATGAATTCAAAAAGAATGCAACTTGGCTCGGATACCAAATTGATGATATTGGAATTTATGTCCTAAATCTCATAGTTTATAAATATTTGTAAACAAATTATTAATAAATACAGTATTATTGTTTCTCAAACGAGTGTTATTTATTAATTGCATAACCCAAAATCCAAAAACTAAGATCCAAGGTTATTTTATGTAACTTGAACAGTATGTGGTTAATATATTAATGGATTGTGCTCAAGTATATGAATAAGGTTGGGTGTCTTATTCTGTAACAATATGGATACGATCCACTTTGAAAATGTTACAAATGATTTGATCCAAATTGTTCATGTGAAGACATGTAAGTGGAGGTATCCGACAATGATTTTGTATAGGATTGGACCATGAAATGTATAATCTCCTTTTATAACATCGTTAAATGAAGAGATTAATATTTCAAATAATAACCATATAACTCGATCTTAATCCTGAGTGACATATGAATTCTTGTTCATGAGGGTCGTTCTTTGATTTATATTGGTGAGAGTGACCTTAGTTACCGACTCAATATGTCTACCATTTGGGGATGATACTGAGTGAAGAGTTAGGAACATAGCTTCACAAGATGAAATTCACTCTTTCCCGAGTTTAGAGTAATAGATAGGTTGTTCCCTTAAGTGCTGACTCTAGGATTTGAACAATGAGGCCTCACCCTCTCACTGACCCGAGAGGGGCTTTGTTTATGTTCGGATCGTAAACAGAATTGTTCATTAGAGAATCAGTGGTACTTAAAAATCAAGAGGTAATTACGAGGACAAAACGATAATGTGATCCAAATGTAATTACGAATAACTTGTGAAGGGTTAACTTACGTGTGATTGTTAAATCAATGGACATATAAATATTCTACAGTTCATAAGAGTGCAACTGTGAATCTTTAGAGGAGTGATCCATGGTTAATGAAAGTTGATTGATTTTATTAAGAGTTCAATTAATTAATCTCTTATCATTAAAACTTATAACTGTAGGTCCATTAGGTCAATCTACTAACTCACAATGGGTTAAACAAGGATATTAAATGTGGAAGGAAATTGAAATATTCATATATATATATATATATATATATATATATAATTAAATTATATTTAATTAATAAATTAAATAAATAAATTTTGATTTAATTAATATTTTTATTAAAATGACTCCCCTGCAGTTGTAGGGGAGTGGTGAGTGGGGAGGGGAGTTAACCCCCTCGCATAACATTAAGGAATAGATCCCAAATTTGAAGCTAGTGTTTTTTTTTTTCACATAACGATTACTCTCACTTCCAAATTTTCTCAAAATCTCTCGAAAAAAAAGTTCACGTAGAATTGGTTTTCCCTTCCTCACTTTTATAGAGAAAGGTTCTCACAAACCTCCTTGTCCAAAAAGAGTAGAAGGCAAAAGTGGTGGTGTCTTGTTTGTGGTTTTATGTTCATGTTGTGAAATTCATCAAGACTAAGAGAAGTTCATAAGACTATTCATCAAAGGTTCTTTTCTTTTCTCAGTAATTTTCTTTTTCCCAGCATGCTTAATTTATTCTTTTTTAATTTTGGAAAAAAAAAATCTTTTCTCCCAAATTCAAAGACAAAAGTGACAAAACGCTTCCGCATTGAGATTCAATCCCTTCAAATGAAGCAATACTAATCCTCAAGTCAAAAATCCAAGCTTTTGTTGAAGCAAGTAAAACTTTGAATCTAAGAAACAAACAATCTCATTACACAAAAATTATATCAACCAAGAGAAAATGTTAGAATTAGATTACCTCTTAGATCCTAGAAGCAAGATTTAGAAACTTGTTCTAGATTGAGTAATTTCACAAACAAACTCGATGAAGACTCAGTTGAATGCGAATCGCATGTATTCTATCACACAAATTGCAAGAAAACTTTAAAATGACCAAGGATGTCGCTGAATTCTAAACGAAAAGTCTCAAACTTGAGAAATAATTTTCATTTTTCATAATCTTTGATTTTTGGAGTAAAATTTGCATGTATCTATAGCCACTTCTTAAAAGTAACTCTAACCCTTGATATGCCCAAAAGTCATACGCAAAAAGTCATGGCCATAATTGGCAAGTTTGGTAACCCCTATAATTAATTACCTAGACTTTAACTTATCATTTAAAAGCTAAAATTACATTAATGACAACTCAAGTTTATTAATAGCAACCCTATGCTCGTGATTCATATTAGACCTATTGGACACAATTATAATGGTAGGAAAATATCAATTTATACCCCTAAAACTTTAGGTGTTATATCAATTTAAATCCATAACTAATAATTATATCAATTTAAATTCTGAACTTTGTAAGTGTATCAATTTACACCATTCATTAGGTTCTATTTAGGAAAATCTCGTGTAAAACTTATAATGGTATCAATTGAACCCCTAAACTTTCATAAATGAATATTCAGTTTAGACTCTGTCATAATTTCTTTTCAGAATCGTCAATGTATTTACTCTAATTGTCCATTTTGTAAAACCGACATTTGAAGAAGTCTACAAATGTTTGAGAATCATTGCATGAACCGTTTTAAGAGGTAATCGTAATGAAAAGGTTTAAATTGATTGCTTATAAAAATTTAGGAGTTTAATTGACTCAAATCATAAACTTCACACAATAATGATAGAACGAAAGCTAGA
The DNA here is from genome assembly GCF_027475165.1 of Benincasa hispida. Classification (NCBI taxonomy): domain Eukaryota; kingdom Viridiplantae; phylum Streptophyta; class Magnoliopsida; order Cucurbitales; family Cucurbitaceae; genus Benincasa; species Benincasa hispida. The sequence goes on along the minus strand of NC_143488.1, from coordinate 29,120,032 downwards.
GAATGGTATAAATTGATACAGTTAAGAAAGTTCAAGAGCTTTAAATTAAAACAATTATTAGTTCATAATTTAATTGATACAACCTCCATAATTTAAAGGCTATAACTTGATATTTCTCCAAAATTTTAAAAGACTATTTAGCATTTTTATTTTAAGTTCTCTGATCTAAACAAAAAAAACATATATAAATTTATTGGACATTTTTTAAAATTTAGTGACCAAAATTGACATTAACGGTTATGAACTATCCTTCTAGTTTAATCTAGACATATTGGAGCACATGAAAATCTAAAAAAGTAAACCTTATATTATTCTCATTTAAACCTTGACACATAAACTAACCAAATAACTCGGCTTGCACAGCCATATCGTTCTCATAAAGAATTGTAAGATAAAAGAATTTGAATTTATTTTTTTTTTATAACAACCTATGTAATATGAGAAGTTCTGAATATTTGACCTTTTTAATCGATGATACATTTATGTGAATTTTTTATATGGATGGTCTTCTTTCGCATGTCTTTATGTTTTATGATCCACCTCTCATTATCTTACGAATTATAACTTTTTGCTTAGGTCAGAGGGTACTTTTACCCTTTTCAATGAACTCGCGTTCAGGATGAGATCTCCAGCCCAACGCCTTTTTAAAGTCCGAATCCGATGCTATCATATAACGTGACAAATAAAGTTAAGGGGAGATACAAGGGACTAATGATATCAGATTGGGGATGAACTCACCAACCCGATTGCTTTTCTGAAGCCCTTACCCAATTTCAAATATGCAACCTGATTGAATAAAATCCAAAATTCGGATGACATTACCTGTGATATCGCGACAGTGGTGAACGTCTCAGCTTGACTGCACCTTTTCTGAAACCCTAACCCAAGTAATATAAGTAGTGATCAATAGAAACAGAGATAGAGGTAATGTATCTACCGTATTTCATTTAGTCTATGTTTTTTTTTCATTCTGATTAATAAATTTAAATCTCGGATTCTTTCTTTAAATTTCGTAAAAAAAAAAAAGAAAAAAAGAAAAAACTCTACTTTGTGTTCTTAACACTTTAGCCAACAAACTTACCCTCATAGCTACTTTTTTTCCTTTCCAATTTACATTTTAAGCCGTTTCTTGAGTAGTAAATTTGAATAAAGAAGTGGGAATTTCTCGAATTTTGATCACTTTAATAGAACCAAAAATCTAAAATGTCTCATTTATTTATGTCTCGTTTGGTAACTATTTTATCTTTTCTTTTTAGTTTTTCAAATTTAAGTCTATTTCCTCCTCATTTCTTGTAAAAAATTGCATCTTTCTTAAGTACAATAGTTGAATTCTTAGCCAAATTTCAAGAACAAAAACAAGTTTTTAAAAGCTACTTTTTTTTAGTTTTCAAAATTTTGCTTGTTTTTTAAGTCATTGTTAAAGAGTATATAACAAAGGAAGAAATTTGGAGATGGAAATAGCATCTATTAGCTTGATTTTCAAAAACAAAAATAAAAAGTGAAATGGTTACTAAACGAGACCTTACTTTTTCCAAATTCAAATTCGAGGAATTACGTAAATTTTTATTTTACAAATAAATATATAAATACTATATATTTTACAAATAAATATATAAATACTATATATAAGAACTATTGGGATTGATATCCTAAATCTCGTGGGTTCTATAGTTTTAATTGTAATGTACAAATAATTTTTTAATTTAATAAAATATGAGATGTTTTATTCGACATTTAGTAACATTAACCCACAAAACAATAAACTAATATTCAAAGTTATCATCTGTAACTTAAACATGTATGTAGAGACATACAGGTGAATCATGTTTAACTGGTAACCTAAATAGTCTATAGTAGATGGATAAGGTTGGATACCTTCTGGTGACAGTATGAATACAGCCCGCTTTGTAGATGTTACAATTAGTGTAAAGTGCTACAAATGATATGATCTTGATTATTCATGTGGAGACATGTGAGTAGGGGTATTCTATATGAAGGGGTTTGTATAAGACCAGACCACGAAATGATTAGTCTTATTATATAGCACCATTGATAATAGATACTTACATTTCACCCGGATGACCATAGATGACATGACCTGAATCCTAAGTGGATTGTGAGCCTATAAAGGTGGTCCTTTGATTTGTATGGATGAGAGTGGTCAGATTGTCGACTCAATAAGCCTACCATTTTGGGGATTCGTCTGATTGGGGAGCTGGAAACACAACTACACAAGATGGAATTCATTCATTCCCCAATGTTAGGTAAGTAGTTAAATTGCTCCCTTAAGGACTGATTTCGGGGCTTGAACAATGTGGCGCCACACCCTCTCTTGGCTCGAGAGGAGTTTGGTCATAGTTGGACTATGATTTATTATTCACTAGAGGGATAAGTGATACTTAAGGAGTTAGATATAACTACAGGGGGCAAAACGATAATTTTGGCTCAACTGTACTTACGAGCAATTTGTGAAGAGTTAACACACTGTTGACTGGTTATATCCAATGGACACAGAAATATATCTTTAGTGTAAAGAGTGTAGTTGTCGGTTTTTAGTGGAGTGGTCGGTTATTAATATATGTCGAATAATTTAATTAATAATTAAAGAAGTTTAATTAATTATGCAAGTACCATTGGAGCTTAGTACCATTGGAGCTTCAATCTACATGTTCATAAGATCCCCTCTATAGCTCAACAGAAATTATTAAGAATTGATTTTCGATTAATTTGAATTGTTCAAATTAATTGATGGAATTGATTATATGTGATGTAATTAATTTAAATTTAAATTAATTATATATGATATAATTAATATAATGTATTTTGTACATTATAGTATAAAGTTTATTTAGAGAGAAATTAAATTCGAACTTGATTTAAATATTAATTATATGGATGAGATTCATATAACTAAATTTAGTATAAATGTGATTTATGTTAAATACTATACATTGATGACAGAATTAAAAGTTATATGTAATATTGTACTTGATACAATATAAGAACTATAGGTTATGTGTTATATATGATGTAACATATATATATATATATATAATAAATTAGTTATCATATATTTCTCATCAGATCGTGGAAGGAAGTGGGAAGTTGTTACGTGATTTTAATCCTCTTCATAATTTTGTTTTTACACAGACTCTCTGTCGTGTGTGATCTGTGAGATCTCTTTGCAGTGTCCTATACGAATTGTTTGTGACCAGTTCAAGGGATTTCGTGAAGAAGGTTTTGGTTTTTCAAGGGTAAGTCTTCTCAAAACCCCTAATTTATTTTTTCCCCTCTAAAGTTGGGACGTCACATAAAGTATTTATATCTCGAAAACAAAATGTGAAATTAAAGATTGAAGTTTCTAATTTAAGATATGTGATTTACGTAAGTTGGTGATTTCATATTCAATGACCATTTATTGAGGGGTAAAATGATATTTTCACGTGGTAGATCTCCCACTTAAAATTGAAAAGATGAAAAAAATGTTTAAAAAGTATATTTTAAAAAATGATGTTACTATTAAATTGGAAAAAACTTTTTGGATCAAAATCCGCGATTTCTCGAAGGCATCCACGTGGGAAATAAGTCTTTTACTAAAACTACCAAATTTGCCCCTGCAGATATACAATACTTACGGACGGTTGGTTTTCGGATATGTTCGGCGTTCTGGATGGATTGGTGCGGCAGTTACGGCAAAATCCACGAGGAAAATTTAACGGCTGAGATTGCTTGGGGAGACAGATAATAAGATTCCATCATTTTAATAGAGTCTTGTGTGTTTGTGGGGAATCTATGATAGCCCTTTTTCATGGGTCTTCTTAGATATACTTTGAATGTTCCTTCTTACCAAATTTATGGTAAAATCATACATTTGGTGTATTAATTCAAGTTTTTTTTTCTTGTTAAAGGTATATTATTTTAGGTTAGTTAATATGAAATGTGTACATTATTGAATAAATATGTCTGGTAGTGATCGATACATTAATAGAACTAAATCGTTAAGACATTTATTCTCTTTCTTTAAAATTGGAAGTTCAAATTTTATTTATCTCGTTTATTATAGTTAAAAGAAACATTCCATGAAAAGTAAATAATTTAAACCTTTAAAATTGTAAACTTATAGTATTTTATTTCTTAATATTTCGAACATTTTATTTTAATATTTGTATCTTATAACAAATTATTTTAGTTGTTAATATTTAATAAACTATTTCAAAATTTTGACAAAGTCACATCTTTTACTTCACTTGATAAACTTATGTGGAAAAAAAAAATTAACCCTACTAGTATGTCAAATATCGAGATGTTCAATTTTTCCATCCCACATATGTCAGAAAGAAAAGAAAAAGATGAGAATGTGAATCTTTAATTGTTTTAGCAAAATTGACTTTATTTTTAAAAATATGAAAACATAGTTACCAATCATCCTTTTAAATAAAAAAAAATGAATGTCACATATTTTGGTTCCAAGAGGAGTAGTTTGGCCCATATATTCGTAGGTCCCACGATTAAAAAAATATTGTAAAATACTTAGATGGTGCAACCCAAGAGGCGTATAGTAAAAAATTGTCACAGGGTAGTTTTTGTTTTTTTAAAATGATTTTTAAAATCTTTTCTTTGTACGTTAAAAAAAAAAGGGTGTACGAGATATGATATTAGACTGCAATTAATCATTATTATGTCGTGATTTATTAACTTGTTGCACTATTTTCCACGACTAAACAACTCCACATCTTATCCGAAGGCCACATAAAAGGATTTTCCATAACTAAATTAAAAATGAAAAAAAATAGTGTTTAAAAAAGAAAAAAAAAATTAAAAATTGAATTGAGGGTTATTATCCAATGGACGCTAAAGTAGAAAGGAAGTGTGAGTATAAATAAGGGGCATGTGTTTTATTCCAATTCCAAGTTGGTTTTCCTTGGCTTCCTCTGCTCTTCAAAGAATAACCACCTCCTAAAGATATACCCACCCCCTTCTTCCTCTTTCAATTTCCTCTCTCTCTGATTTCCTTCTGTTCTATCCAGGGGGAGCTTCCATTTCTGATCCCCAGATCATGTGACGGAGGTTCCTTCCCCTTTTCTTTGATTTCATCTTCAGATTCCACTTTTTCAATTTTTTTTCCCCTTTAGAGGAGATTCATTCATCTCTTTCTTCTTATTGTTCTTTCCCAAATCCATTACCATGACTGTCCAAGGTAAATCCATTCTTCTTTTCATTTTGATTCATTGCCCTTCTCTGTTTCTCTCTGTTTTCAGATGATATTCATTCCTTCATCCCATCTCTCTTTCTTCTTCTATTCATGCAGTGGAGATTCAAGCTCAAACAGATCAGATTCCAGAATCGGAGGTGGAGATTGGTAAATTCTATTCCCATATTTTTGTTTTGTTTTATTTTGTTTGCTTTTTTTTTTCTCGAAGAAACAATTGGTTGGATTGGTGAAAAAAACAGGGGAGGTTGGAAAAAGAAAAAAGGAAATGGAAGAGACAGAAGAAGGAGAAGAAGGAATGAAAGTGAAAGATGCGGTGGAGGAGGAATATGTGTGCGGTGAAAACTCGCCGAGGGGTGTGTTTGAGATTCCGATTGTGGGGACGGATTCGGACCAGAGCGAGAGCAGCAGTGGCGGCGGAGGGGTCGGAGAAGGCACCTTGACAGTGGCAGACAAGGAGTTAATACCGGCGGTTCTTCTCCAAGAGGGTGGTGGAATTCCATGGAAGACGATGATCGGATGCATAAAGAAAAAATCGGTTTGGAGATTCTCCACCATTCCATTACTTGCTGCCAGTTATGAGATTTCTAGGAAGAATTTCAAGAGGAAATTGGCCAGGATTCGGAGTGCCGATGACGCTATCACCAGCGATGATATTCCCTTTTGCAAACCTTCATGGAGGAACTATGGCTTCTCCGAGCTCTCCGCTGCTACCAACAATTTCAGCCAAGGTATTAAATTCCCTTCTTTTTTTTTTTTTTCAAAATTACAAATTTAGTTATAGTTATAGCCTCCATTTTTCATTTTTTTCTCCAATATATATTTTTTTTGTCATATTGAATAACTTTTTCTAAGTTAGTTTGTACTTATTAGACACAAATTTTCTTGTGACAAAATTTCTTTAATTTATTTTTCAAATATTTAATTATAATTTTAATATGCATAATGAAAGTAGAATGCATAGAAATAGGTGTATCTTGAAATGCATTCAATTAGCTTCTTAAAAATCATGTTTATTTTCTCACTTTTTCTATATTAAAGTTTTAAGATCCGTTTAGCATTTGAATTGTTTGTGTATATGAATTTTTAGAACATTTTAAGAAAGTAAATAACAAATATATATAATAACTAAAAGGTAGTATTTGTAAATTTAATTTTAAATTGAATTTTTAGAATATTTTGAGAAAGTAAGTAACAAATACATATTTTTGTACATCCCACAAATTCATTATTTATGAACTTAAATTTAATTAACCATAGATGGTTTGAATGTAACAAAATTGATAAATTTTAAAAATAAAATTAAAATTATTAAAATGAATATAATTCAATTGACATAATGTCTCAAAGATTACGAGATTATTGAATTTCCCTACAGTTATTATATTAAAAAAATAGCATAAAAAGATTGATTTACTTTAAACATTTACCATCAATTAAAAAGTTGAATGCTTGAATAACCGCTCACACCGACAAAATAATAATAATAATAAATAAAAAATCTCCAACTATAATTTGAGTTTGTCATTCTTGGTTTGGTTTTATATATTTCAATATTTATTTTGTGGTTTTTTTAATCTCTTTGGAATTGTATTGGGCTAATAAATTATCTACACGTGGCATTATGGCTCAGTATGTAATGAAATCTCCAACTTCAGTAATGTTATTCCCTTTTTAACCTTTTGTCACCATTGTAAGCTACAAAGTGTACACTTTATTATTTTTGACACTTTATAAAAATGGTTTAAAATTAAATTTGAAAAGTTATTTTCGAGTAGTAGTTAAATATTTTAATTTTTTTTAAAATGATTTATTTAAACCCTCATAATCAACATTTATAATTCAATCTTGGTCTATAAAATTGAGTCAATATTGTTTATGTTTCTTTGTTTCCGCTAGTCATGGCTGATTGTCGTTGGTTGGTTCTAATTTTTCTGACAAGTATTTTAGCTTCATCTAGTCTCTGTCCCATGTCAAGAGATTGAGTGAGCAAGACCACCATAGACTTTCTTTTTTTCTTTTCAAGAAAAAAAACTAATTTTTTTTATAAAGTAGAGTGGGTGCTCCAAATCTCTTTAGAAATATAAATTAAATATGCTCTATTCTATATAAATTTAATATTTTATCTGGATTCGATGATAAATTGTACAAAAATGATTGTAGCTCAAGATGTATTTAAGTGTTTGATTTGGTAAGATGGTTTATTTTTCCTTCCATCAACATGATAGTGATTTGTTTGGTCTTACACCCATAAAGTTAAGGGCATTTAAGTATGCATTAAACGATATTTGACAAATGAGATTTTGCAACCTTAGTTATTGCATTCTTGGTCTAAAGTCTCTTGCCAATAAAGTTGTTTAATATAAGTTTGAATAACTTACATGGGTAGGTTGAAGATTTACAATAGTTAACTGGTATAAGTAGTTGGTATTTTAACTGAAATTAGGTTAGTAACCTGTCATAATATTTAGCTTTGAAAGTCAATATATTCAGTTTTCAATTCATAAATATCAAACTTCACAAGTTGGTCCCTTGTCTTCTTTCAGTGTTTGTAGCCTTTCATAACCAAATAAAACCCAACCACTTTTCAGACTCAAGTGTAAATATGTTTTGGTTGTCTTTATGGTTCTAAATTCATAATTTTATGCTTCAAACTGTTTCAGAAAACTTGCTTGGAAAAGGAGGACAAGCAGAGGTTTACAAAGGCTGTTTATCCGATGGCCAAGTCGTGGCGGTTAAGCGACTTATGAAAAAGGAGAAAGAAAATGAGGAAAGAACTGCTGATTTTTTATCAGAACTTGGAATTATTGCCCATATAAACCACCCGAATGCTGCGCGGTTGCTCGGGTTTGGAATTGATGGTGGCCTCTACCTTGTCCTTGAATTCATTCCTTATGGCAGCTTTGCCTCGGCCCTTTTCGGTTCGTCACTCACCTATAAGTATTGTATTAGAATCTCGACGATGGGGATCTGCACTATAAAAGAAAAATTCATTTGAATGAACAAATTAGGCCACTTCTAGCTATGTCTGTTTTAACATTAGTAGTGAGTTGAAAATTGAAGTTAAAACACACATTCAAAAAGTATAGGTTGGATTGAATTGGACAAGGGAAAACCAATCTTTTAAAAAGGTATGTTTGGCTGATGAAGGTAATGCTTTGAATCAGGTGCGGAATCTTTAGAATGGAAGATAAGATTTAAGGTGGCTGTTGGTGTAGCAGAAGGATTAAACTATCTTCATTGTGAATGTCCGAGGCGCATCATTCATAGAGATATCAAAGCCTCTAATATTTTGCTTGATGAGAACTACGAACCACTGGTAACACTTTTATCCGGTCGGAGCATCGAGGAGTTTTCGGCATTTTTTTTTTTTTTTTTGCATAACAATGAATGCCCTTTCTTCCCTTGCAGATCTCTGATTTTGGATTGGCAAAGTGGCTACCTGAAAATTGGGCTCACCATGTCGTCTTCCCCATCGAGGGTACATTCGGGTGAGTTAGTTATATGATTATGCGATTCGACTTGATTACTATAACAAGATTGTATCTACAAGTGTGAGATCTTTAAATTGGTCACAGATATTTGGCTCCAGAGTACTTTATGCATGGAATTGTGGATGAGAAGACTGATGTTTTCGCTTATGGTGTTTTGTTGCTTGAGCTCATAACTGGCCGTCGTGCAGTTGATTCGAGTCGGCAAAGTCTTGTGATCTGGGTATGATTTGTAGCTCCATAGCTTTAAGTAGTATTTATGTTTAAGCATCTTAATAAGTTAGTATTGACTGATTCGTGGGTTGTATGCTACTTAGAAAAGGTTTTAATTTTGCAGGCAAAGCCATTACTTGATAACAACAGCTTCAAGGAATTAATAGATCCAAAGTTAAGAGATGAGTACGATCAAACCGAAATGAGACGAACCATGTTAGCAGCTTCAATGTGCATTAACCATTCGTCGTCGATGCGTCCACATATGAACCGGGTAAGGGGGGAGGGTCTCATGGAATGGACATCTGATATCTCCATACATCTCACTGTTCTCACTTGAGTTTTGTGGTGGTGGGAGTGTAGGTAGTACAGCTGCTGAATGGAGAAGATGGACCATTAGATCAATTAAAACATAAGTCGATGGATGGGGATCGATCGTTCTTTTTGGAAGCCTGCGACCTCGAAGATTACACAAGTAATTCGAACTACTTGAACGACCTTAGTCGTCACAGGGAGCTCGTTTTGGAGTGAAGCCTTATGTTTGTGTGCTTCTTCTAAATTGCTAAATTGTTTGTGTTGAAAGTTATATGAAATGATGCCTATGCAATTGTGTCAAAGGCTGAGATAATGTTCACACAAGTCAATGTCACTTTTATGGCTCTGTTATATGCCTATTGAAGAGCTCTTCTTTTTGTCAAACACATAGAGATGGTAGAAGGGCCGCTTAAATATATATATATACCACATATATATATATATCTATGTATGTGCATATTCGTTGGCATATGAGAAACAGAAATTGTATATTGATTTTTATATGGTTGTGATACCCTTATTTTATTGGAAGTGACTTTCTTTTTCTTTTCTTTTCTTTTTTTTTTTTTTTTTTTTTTTTGTATAATAGTGGTTGAAAAATCCGAATTACAAGAGATTAGTCTTTAACACACATCTATATGATGAGTTATGTTCGCTTTCAAGTAACTTTATTTCTCTTATTTAAGCCCATAAAAGATACAGACTCTTAATATTATGTGACTAAACTTTAATACTTGATTAGAAAATAATAACACAATGTCGGTTAATTTTAAAATACAAAACCAAAACAATTATTGAAACAAGATGGAGTGGACATAAATATTAAAAAAATTAGGGAAACTTACCTTTCAAATCTCCAAATTTTGAAGAATAGGTGTGTTTGGTCTTTGAGTTCTCTAGATATTCCATTTTTAGTTCACAAGTATTTAGCATTTAGTCCAAAATGTATCTTTTTAGTCCCAAAGTTAGAATAAGTTTAAAAGGTCATTGAAGTATTTTTTTTTAAAAAAAAAAGTTATTTTACATAATTATATGACATTTTGCATTAAAAAATAAGTTTAAAAAATTAGATAAAACAGGTATTTTTTAAAAGAAATAGTTTTTCTAATTTAAATTAATAAGAAAACTACTGTACCTTTTAAACTTATCTCTATAAACTCACATACTAAAAATATACATTTTAAAAATTTAGGAACCAAAATACACATATTCTTACGGCAACTTGCTTTCTTTGTGTGCGAGAACGTGGACAGTGGGAAAATGAGAGAAATATAAGAGTCTCGATGATTTCTCTTTACTGTTAATTTCAAGATAAATAGTAGAGTTGTGATATAGTTTGAGGATTCTTTGTAATCTTCGAATGCAATGGTAGAAGACTGAACGTAATCTCGAATTTGAGGTAAACCAGTTATTCTTTTTTGTTCTATCATGTAGATTTGTAATCTTTTTTATAATTTAGTTTCCGCATTTTATTTATATCTAAATATAAATTTCCAATAACAATAATTGGTGTACCTTTCTCACCTATCGATCATGCAATAAAACAAAAAAGATAGAAGCACAGAAAACAATCCAAAAATGGAATCAAAAGCAGAAGACAAAGAAAGAAGAAGAATAAAAAAAACAAATAAAAATCCCATCGAATCTAAAGCTTGCTATGGAAATCGGAAAAGGAAGAAGAAGATAAAAAAAAAAAATTGCACTGGTTTTTAATAAAAGTCAAAGGGAAAAGATTTCTGTAGCCGAAAGAATTTTGGGTAAAGTTGGAAGAAAAAGAATTTACCAGTAGTCTATTCAAAAGGTGATCTCTATTGGGTCAAATTCATAAATTGAGGAAACATTTGAAACTTTAATTATATTTTATAATTAGATTTTCAAAATTTTTGGACAATTTTAATCTCACGATACATTCTATCTCCTATTAAATATTCGTATTATTTTACAATTTTAAATAATTAATTTCATTATATGTCATCATCAATTGTATATTTTTATTTAATATTTTCGGTTTTATATTATTTTATAATACATTCTTTCTCATATTAAATTTTTATATTACTTTATAATTAAAATATTTAAAAAATCCAAACCGAATTTAGTATTTATTAAATTCGATTTATATTTCATTAATAGAAGATTTTGTCATAATATCATTTCTTTGATTTTAGGAGTTTTTTCTTTTGAACGATACTTTTTCCAATTAATTACAAATTTGTCATAAATTTTCCTTTTTTACGTATTTGAGATTTTGATCAAAAATTTAGAATCTCTAATTTTAATGCAGAACTATTGTTACAAATATTCTTTTTCATCTATATTTCATTTTTTATGTATATATACGAGGTTTATTTCAAATATATACAAGTTTTATTCCAAATGTATTTAAAACTAGTATAAATTTAAGGATGTTATGTACCATATATTGCATATTTTAATTTTAGCATCGTTTTTATTAGGATATATATTCCACATACATTGTCATATTTACACAAGTATATATTTGAAATTGGGATATATATTTAGTTATTTTGTAAATATACACTTGGTTCTATAGATTTCAGATTGTGACTTAAAATCTAGAATCTTCAATTTTTGTGGACTACATTTAATGTAAAATTATGGTTACAAATCTTTGTTTTCATTTGTTTTTCGTTTTTAATGTATATATACTAGGTTTATTTAAAATATTTATGAGTTTATTCAAAATGCATTTAGAACACGTACTAATATATACTCTATATTTTAATTTTAGTCTCGTTTCTATTAAGATTATATTCTACATAATTCGGTCCAAATTCTAAATAAAACCTAATGGGCTAATAAATTCCCAAATCTTATCTAAAATTATGTGATTTTATTGCAAATTTGTATTGTTGATGAAGCCAAACAATATATATATGCTTTGGCCAATGGATGCAAATATGTACAAAGTAGAAAATCAATTTACAAACCAAATTCATATTTGGATCATCAAAAGCCGAAATTATTGCTCAAGTTGCAATATTTTCAAAATGCACTGTAAGCGTGCATAAATTTCAAAAAGAGGCCTTTGTGGGAGAAGAAACTTTGGCCAACCAAATTTTCTCATGTCATCCCAAAAGCTAAATTTTATTAAATTTATAGTCAATTAAAAGTTATGGTGCCCTTAAATTAAAGTTTGGAGCTAACTAAAAATAAATATCATGTGTCTCCTTTTTGCCCATATAGTCAAAATTATAGGCTTGTCAAATTCAACAATGATTAAGCCTATATCACATCGTTGAGTAGTCAAATCGTTTAAGTTTGAAATCCAACCTAATTCAAGCCTATGGTAGGAATTTGGACCTAAACCTAACTTTAGTCTAGACCCAAGCACAATCTTTGAGCTCAAAAGTAAATGGGCCCAAGTCCATATAAGGTCCATGGAAATCTTCTATAAATAAAGGTCTTACCCCTTCATTTAATGGGGGTTGAAAGAATTGACAATAAAATACTAAAGCTCTCGAGACTTGAGAATTGAAGCTTTGAAACTCTTAAGACTCTAAAACTCTGATTGATTTCAAAACTACAACCTTCTGAAGATTGAAGACTTGAAAGACTAAAGTTTACTTGAATTCCAAAAAACTAAAGCTTTGATTGATCTCAAAATTACAACTTCCTAAGCTTCATTCAATATTTGAGAGAAAACATCAAAGGAAACATATATTAGAGATAGTACCTACTTACACTACAAATCAATGTAAATACAAGTTCACTCAACGAATCAATATTTTTTTTTTATTGGAAATCTCGTCGAGTACTGGTTTTCATTTTTTATTATTCTAACTTTACCCTCTTTGGTGATAAGCGTGCATATCGGTAGTATATCTAATATACTTTATGTTTGGTGTGTCTATTAATCGATATACTTTATATTTTATTTATCGGTCAACTAATATACTTTGTATTTGGTAGATCAGTTAGTTATTCAATTGGTATCAAATTTAACATTTATTATACTAGATTTACCGATCAACAATTATTTATGGACTTAACTTGAATTCTTATTCGTTTGTTTTATAGTAATATTTTTCTAGTACATCATCGTCATCGATTTAAAATAGTTTAACTCGTCCTATTGGAAATCATTTTGAATGAATGTTGATAAATTATTGATATATTAATGTTACATTTGGAGTTAAATTTTGAAATTATGGTTATTTACTACTGATATACTGGAACAAATGTATTTCTAAGAAGTACTGATATACTTATGATACATCACTGTTATGCTTGAAATAGATTTTGAATTGACGTTGATATACTAATAATATACAATATTATACTTGAAATTTAGATAGAATAAATGTAATTGATGTACTATTGATACACTAATGTTATACTTGAAATGAATTTACAGTTGGTGCTAATGTACTATTTATACACCAATGACAAACTCGAAGTGAATTTTTAATGACTATAAGTATACAATTGAATCTTGAAGTGAATTTTTAATGACTACTAATATACTATCGATATACCAACTATCAAAATTTAAACCGATTTTGAATGAGTGATGATAAACTACTCATACAATACACTAATGATAAGTTTGAAATGCATTTTAAATTATTAGTGATATAAAATTGAAATATTAGAAGATGTTTGGGTCACCAATATGAGTTGAGTTGACTTGGTATATTTTACCACTCACCCCAACTCACTCCAATTCTCCCTTCTTCCAATATTTTCAATGGCTCCATACATCCTCCATTGTCGACTACTATTGCTGTCACACTTCGGGAACCAACTTAAGTCTTCGACAACCACCTCCGATGACAACTCCAGCGACCAACTCCGACAACCAATTCTGAGCTCTGGCAATCACATCTGATGATAACTCCAATGACCCAACTCTGACGACCACCTTCGTGTGACCAAGTCTGACAACAAACTTTGATGACCAACTATAATAACCACCTCTGACTACAAACTCCAAATCACCTTCGATGATCAACTTTGATGACCATCTTTGAGCGAGCAACTTCGACGACCAACTCCGAGCTTCGACAATCACCTCTGACAAAAAACTCCGATAACCACCTCCGACTACAAGTAGTATGTAACAGTATAATATTTCAAAAAATATATATGCAATTGAAAAGTATGTAACACATAACAAAAAAAAACAATGAAAATGAAGATTTTTTTCCTATAACATTTTTTGGCAAGAACTAGTGAAGAATGAAGATTTGTTCTTTGATGATCCTCAAAATTTAGAGGAATTGAAAGTTCCATTGGCTGCTAAGATGATGAAGGAGATTCAATTAAAAAAATTAATGGCAGAGTAAAGATAGAGAGCAACAACATGAAGAAGAAGAAAAAGAAGTTGATGATGAAATTCATGGAAAAAATTAGGAATAAAAAAATTTGATTTCTCTTTGGTTTTCCATTTTTATTTAACTATATTCCTGCAAGAAATGTAATAGGTTAATTGTTGTTCATTAGCCAAAAAAGAAAAAGAAAGAAAGAAAACTTTAAAAATTAAAAGAAAAAAAATTGCAATCTATATTTTATTCAACACAAATATGAGTAGAATTATTTAATAAAAAGTTTCAAAACAAAAATAATCATCATAAAAGCAGATTATTTTGGAGTTCAAAAAACTGTACCAGATACCTCAAACATATGAACCAACACTACAAATAACTTTGCACCCCAAATACAGATATATGAACTCAAACCAAATAACCTTACACCCCAAACACATATATATAAACCCCAAACACATATATATAAACTCCACAGATATATGAACTTCACAGACATGAATTTCAGACATCATATCTCAGCTTAGTGTCCCAAACAACCCCTTAGTGATATACTTGAAATATATCATTTTTTAGTGATATAACTCATATTTAGTATATCAATAATATTGTTGATATGATTTTCTCTCTATAAAAAAAGTATATTAGTCAAATGATATACAAAAGATGAAATCTTTATATAATTGATATACCAAATTAAATGCAAATTACATGTTGTCAAAATCATATCAAATTTTCGAAAAAACACTATAACAAATTAACTGATATACCTTATATTTTGTATATTAGTTGACATAATTAATGCAATTAAAATATACTATGAAAATTAGATATCAATTTTAAAACCATAGGAAACGTAATGCCAAAAACCTAAACTAGACCATCAATTCAAACTAAATGAATGAGAAAAAAAAAACTCCATACCAAAGTGAAAGAAAAAAAAACCAAAAACAACTTCCACCATGACACAATTAAAATCATGATATTCCATTTGTATAAATACTCTACTTTATATAAATTAATATATCAATTTATAACATGTCAAAAATAAAATTTATCAATCTATTAATATACTAAATATAAAGTATATCATATAGACCTATTGATCCATAAACGAAGAAAAATTGAAATTCTAAAAGAAATGAAAATCATATTTAGACATTTTGTTATATTTACCATTCTAGAAAATCATTGATACCTATTACAATTTCCCCATTAATCAAGGGGGTAACTTATTCAACTTTATCCCATTGTTTTAATGTAATAACGGTTCAATTGAGTTAAAATTTGAACAACAAAAAAAAGGGAAAATTAAAAGAATATTGTCCTTTTAGAAACTATTTAGGAAAATATTGTTGTTTTCAAACTATTTGTAAAAATATATATATTTTTTAAATAAGTCGAGGGTTGAAAATTCGACCTAGATAGGTCGAATTTTGAACTCTCGACCTTCCTTTCATTTGTACATTGAACTTTGAACCCTCGGCCTTGCCCTTCCTAACATTATTATTGAGTCTATTTAATTATCATTCCGGAGACCTTGCCCTTCCTAACATTATTATTGAGTCTGTTTAATTATCATTTCGGAAACCTTCCTCTATCAAAAGATCGTATTTCTAAATTTTCATAAGGTCCCCTGGAATTCCTTCCAAAGCTTGTTGAATAATTTTTACGGATTCTGTCATCTCAGCAAGTCTGACTAAATAACAAGCTAATGAATCTCTTTCTA
The DNA here is from genome assembly GCF_027475165.1 of Benincasa hispida. NCBI lineage: Eukaryota > Viridiplantae > Streptophyta > Magnoliopsida > Cucurbitales > Cucurbitaceae > Benincasa > Benincasa hispida. The sequence continues at coordinate 29,103,787 of NC_143488.1, read as the reverse complement.
ACCACTGAACTTCCCAATCAAATTCGAGAGCGAGATAATGAGAGAGAGTAAGATTTTAAGAGAGCGAGATTTTGAGTGAGAGTAAGATTTTAAGAGAGCGAGATTTTGAGTGAGAGCGTGAGCGAGAGCAAAATAGCGAGATTTTGATAGAGAGCGAGAATATCGTACAAATTTCCCCCTTTTTTTTCTTTTTAATTATTACACATTCCACCTTCTTCATTCTAATCCTCTCTTTTTCTTTTTTCTTTTTTCTTTTTTTTTTTTTAATTTCCATTTTATAAAAACAATTTCTAAAAATATTTTATTATTTTATTTAAACTCTAAAAAGAATAAATTAAAAAAATAATAACTCATAAAAATAAAAAAAAAATATAAATTAAATATCTCATTTATATAAAAATAATTACAAAAATCAATGTGTCCCACGAGGCGGACGTCGTCAATTTTGAGCTGATTGTCGTTATCGACTTCGAACTTGAGGTTGCTCGGGTTCTTCTTGATGTTGCTCTGATACCTCTGCAGGCGCTTCATAATATAAATATTCATTATGCATGCTCTCCACGACCCCGACCATGTCCATGCACATATGAAGACGAAGGACCAGCCTCTGAGTCATAATGTCCTGAACCAAATGTTGGCATCATCATCATCGGACTAACATAATCAGTTTGACTCTGCGTCTGCATCATAGGGGGCAACTCTTCCACATTATGTGCAACTTCATCAAACTCATCCTCTTTCCGAACAGGTCCTCTACGTCTAGGAGCTGGTGGAGGAACAATAGGTATATCGTACATATAATGAATTTCCTCCATATAGCTTTGGTTGTCACTACATATAGCAAGAACCTGGTTCGAATCATTCGCAACCTCACGGAGTCTACTGTTGTTCGATCTCTGTGAATTATAAAACAATTAGAAAATATTTAAATTAAAAAAAATAGATAATATTCATTCATTTACCAGATGACCCACAGCTGCTCCTGGACGAGTGACGTAGCGCCTTGTGATATTATTATACCAATGAATATATTCTGGAGTGACATCTGTGTCAAACTGTTCGAGAGAAACCCCCACTGCAATAAACCTTGCACGATAGTGCCATCGCACTACCAAATGTGCAACATTTTTGGACCAATCTCCAGTCCTTAGGTCAATATCATGCAGTATGGATTTAGTATTACAAGGCGATGAGACATCCTACTGAAAACCAAATTGTCTCATCACTCTGTCAGGAAGATGCCACTCACCAATGTGAAAACATATGAGAGGACTCATCGTCCATCATATGTTTTGACCATTTGTACAAAAATTAGGCAAAGTATGCACAATAATTTTGTACGGCTCCCAAATAACCTGAAACACAAAATATTATATTAGAGAATATTAAAGACAAATACAATAAAAATGTGAATAAAATAATCAATTAGGTTTAGTGTAATGTACCTGTTCAGGTTGAAACAGATCAAACATGTATCTATATTGGTTGACTACATGTGTGGCTGTCCTAGTGTACACTTCTATGTCTTGTAGAGTGATAGTGTACTGTTCATGTAATAAGTGGCAAGCATTCAGCATTCCATGCTCGCATTTTATAGCCGTTTGCTCACATTTTAACATGAACTACGAAGATTTTATTGAGGACTACTACAAATTGTCAACGTATGCTGAACGTTAATCTCCTCAATTTCAACCTGTACCGCATGAAGATTACTAGATCACGCACTCTAATATGCCCATCTTACATCCCGATCCATTGCTATTGAGAAGACCTGGTAGACCGAAAAGTTCACGTTATCACAACGAGATGGATTGGACAGAACCAACCACTCGACAACGATGTGGATTTAGTAACCAGTTAGGACATAATCGAAGGAAGTGTCCTTCATTACTAAGACGGGCTCCAGATAGTTAGGGATTGAATAATAAATAATTTTTTTTATTATATATTCATTTTATTGTATATTCAATTTTTTTATTATAATTTATTGTATACTCAATTTTTTTTTATAATAATCTACTGTATATTCAATTTTTTTTTTTTTGTAATCAATAAAGTTTTACATTATAATAATATAATATATTCAATTTATTCAATTTATTGTCTATGATTATTCAATTATAGTATAATAATCTAATATATTCAATTTGTTGTCTAATGATTATTCAATTATAGTATAATAATCTAATATATTCAATTTATTGTCTAATGATTATTCAATTATAGTATGATTATTAGCTCTTTATATATATATATATATATATATATATATATATATATATATATATATATATTTCTATGAAAAGTTCAAATAAAGTAAAGACTTTCGCTCTCTCCTAAGATCTTGCTTTCTCAATCTCGCTCTCCCCTAAGATCTTGCTCTCTCGCTCTCGCTCTCTCTTAAGATCTCGCTCTCTCTCAATATCTCGCTCTCTCTGTTATTGTTGTTATTTTTCCATTAATGATTATTAGCTTTCATTTCTTCTAGAACAATCACAAACACTTTTTTTTATTATGGATCTACTACCAGAAACTCAATGCGTAATCTTAGAATTCAATGTGTATTCCTGAATAATCTAATTTTTCAATTATTCAACCATTTCATTTTACCAAGTTCAATGTTAGTCATATTAGTCAATATAAACTAAATCTCGCTCTCTCCTAAAATCTCGCTTTGAATCTCACTCTCTCCTTAATCTGTTTCAGCCCACTTATCTCCTTAATCACTTTAAAGTTTCGACATGTGTATAACCTTCGACAACCTAATATACAAAATTTTGTTCGTAGACAAAGCTAATTCGGAATTGTCTTTCATTCCAAGGCATAACTTGTATCCATGCTCTTTATATTCTCCTGGAGTTCGCTCCCAGAAATATAGTCATCCCCACTCCCTTACGTCAATCCCACAAGCCTCCGTCTAATTCGAAATGATAACAAAATGCATAGGTTGTTAGAAGCAGCTCGAGTATACAGATACATATAGTATACCATACACAGATACATATAGTATACCATCTCATTACTTTATTTCCTCTATGAGGGAAAAAGAAAAGTAATAAACCTGCAATCTCGAGGGTGGATGTGTGTCGAAACTTCAACCTTCGACAACCTACGTGAGATTCGCGAGATTTCCCTTGTCGAGGGTTGAAGTTTCGGGCTATGTATTGTTTCCAAGTTTTTCTTTGTTCGTCGAGTTCTCGACGTTCGACCTCTACATTAGTCGAGTTCTCAACATTCGACCTCTAGCCTCGAACTCCCAAAACAACAATATTTCTTTAATAAGTTTCAAAACAACAATATTTCTCTAATAAGTTTTGAAAACAACAATATTAATATTAAAGGTCCCAAAAAAAATTGTTTAAATTACATATGATAAAATGTCTTGAAAATCATAAAGAAAGAAAAAAGAAGCAATAAAATATATATCAGATTAGAAAAAGTTTATAGTAGTTGAAAATAATGCAGACTTGAACCAAATCAAGTATACCTCAATTGATATTCGAGCGTGTTAGTAACCATAAGGTCGTGATTCTAATTCTCTTCTCCAATCGTATTAAAAAATAATAATAATAAAGGAAACTTGGAGATGAAGGCTTATAATCCAGTCAGCAATGACCTAACTTCCCATTAAAAAAATCTCAAGTTTCACAAAGGGCAAAACGGGTAAGAAATAAGATCAACTTGGCATAAAATATACAAACAAAAAAGAAAAAAATAACTAAAACCCCCAACCCCCAAGTTCCCAAGGATGTTTGTTTATTATAAATATTGTTAAAACGAGAAGATGAAATGAATGTATAACAATGGCTCCTGAAACCGGCAATAATCTGAAGATAGTGATGTTCCCATGGCTAGCCATGGGCCATTTAATCCCTTACTTAGAGTTTGCTAAGCTCATCGCCAAACAGGGCCACCATGTCTTCTTCGTTTCCACTCCTCGAAACATCCAAAGGCTCCCCAAAATCCACCCTTCTAGTTTGCTTCCTTTTATCACCTTCGTCAGCCTCCCGTTGCCGCCCACCGCCGGCCTCCCCGACGGCGCCGAGGCCACCACTGACCTCCCTTCTCACCTCGTTAAGTTCCTTAAATTGTCCTATGATCAGCTGCACATTCCCATGGCTGAGTTTCTTAACTCCTCTGCTCCCCATTGGATCCTCCATGACTTCGCTTCTTACTGGCTCCCCCCCATTGCCTTCCAACTTGGTGTCAAGATCGGGTAATTTCTTCAATCAAACCACAATGTTTAAGCGAAATTACCTCACATACATATAATTCAAATGTCGTGTGAGACTTATAATTTTGATTATTATTTATCATTATTTTCTTTTTAGATTTTAATTTTATTTGAAAAAATTACAAAATCCACAGTTTTTTTTAATTGGTTTTAAAACGAAATTAGTAAGCTTATGAAAGGAAATTTTGTTTCCCTTTTTCCCCTTTTAATTTTGATTGTAAATTTAGATGAAAAAATAAATGCAAGCATATATAATAAACCATCAATTTTTCAACAATGAAATTTATTTTTTTCGTTTTTCAAATTTTAGTTCAACCTTGAAAATCATGGATTAATCTAGAAATAAATAGAAAGACGTGACTTTGATGCAATTAATCATGGATTTTTCTACTCACCTACAAAAATTTAACGTATACTGGATGCAATTAGATTCAAATATTTTCTTTTACAAATTCCTAATTTTTAGATTTCCACATTTGTAAATGTTAAAAGTTTACAGGTCCTATTGTGGAGAAACCCTATTCTAATTTAAAAGTTTTAATTCGTGTTGAAATCAGGTACTTGAGCACTTTAAACCCGGAATTCCATGGATTCATGGGGCCAGTTTCAGCGATGAAGGGTGGAGAAGGCAGCCGCAAGAAGCTAGATGATTACATTGTCACTCCCACATGGATCCCTTTCCCCACAACGGTGTCCTTTCCATACTATGACGTCAAGAAAATATTCGACAAATTATCTCAGAATACCACCGACGACGGCGTCTCTGATATCCACCGATTCGCCGACGTCATTCAAAGCTCCGACGTTATAGCAATAAGAGGCTCCTACGAATTCGAACCCGAGTGGTTCAATCTCCTCAACCAAATCTACCAAAAGCCCGTCTTTCCAGCCGGCCATTTCCCGACGACAGAACACGACCCAACACAGGACGAAACAGAACCATGGAAATTCATCAAAAACTGGCTGGATAATAAAAAACAGGGGTCGGTGATTTACGTGGCATTTGGAACCGAGGCCAAGCCAACGAAATCGGAAATTACAGAGATAGCACTGGGTTTAGAAGAATCGGAGCTGCCATTCTTCTGGGCTCTGAAGACTCGGCGGGGACCGGCGGACGGCGACGAAATTCAGTTGCCAGAAGGGTTCGAGGAGCGAATTGAAGGGCGTGGGGTTGTTTTCCGGAGCTGGGTTCCTCAGGTGAAGATTTTGGGGCATGAATCGGTCGGAGGTTTTGTTTGTCACGGTGGTTGGAGCTCGGTGATGGAAGGGATTAAGTACGGGAAAGCTATGGTTCTGTTGGGTTTCTTTGGGGATCAAGGGTTGAATGCGAAGTTTCTTGAGGAGAGGAAAATTGGGTATCCGATTCCGAGGGAGGAAAGTGATGGGTGGTTTACGAGAAGGTCGGTGGCAGAGTCGGTGAGGTTGGTGATGGTGGAGGAACAGGGGAGGATTTACAGAGACAGAGTTAAAGAGGTGAGACCTTTGATTGTTGATGAGGAGAGACAAGATAAATATGTAGTTGATTTTCTTGACTATCTTAAGAAGCATAGGAATTGCAAGAGGTGAGTGAGACCAAGAGATTGTTCTCCCATTTCTATGCCTCTTTTCTTTCTCCTTTACACTTGATAGTGGAGAATAAAGAAGAAAAGAAGAAAAGAAGAAAATGTAGGGATTAAGAATAAAGAATAAAATACTTTGTTTGGACAAATGTCATGTGAGACTTATAATTTGATCGATTCTTGAAACTTTTTAACTACTCTCCGTTAGGATTACTTTTGAAAATCACTAATGGATCAATTGTAATAGTTCAATATAAGTATTGATACATTAACGATTTTTATAGATAACATTAATAGAAAAATCTATATTCATTCACTTTTAAAAGTTTAATTGAAACAATTATATGTCTCCTAAAATATTTTGGTGCAACTTGATTGATAATTGATAGACAACATATCAATGTTGAGTCAATAGGTGTTACTTTTATCTGCTAAATTGGATTGTACTTCAATGGACTAAAGTCACTAATTATCATCTTAGTTTTTTTTTTTTTAATAATGTTATTTTAATAATTATTGATAAAAATAGGGATGGGTGAAAAAATTGACAAAAATAGCATAGTGAAATTGTGGACCCTGTACATGATTACTAGTAAGCATCTAAATGATGGACAAGGTTCACGACTTCCTTCTCATCATGTGAATCTAGCATCCAAACTACCACATGCAACATTGACCAGGCAATCATGAATCGGGTCCACGACTCTCTAACTCGTGTACCGGTACACGAGTTGGTGGTCCCAAATTCCTACCCCACGACTTTTCTCTCACTTTCTTCCCCATCTCCTCTATCTCTTATTGGAGGATTTTTGTTTGCTGACAAATCAAACACTCTAGTACATCTTATGTTTCTTTCGCTATTGTCTGATTTCAAGCGTACTCATGGGATGGTGTCTGCCTTGCATGACTTTATAGAAGACTACTAATGCACAAGCTTTGGAAATAGCGGGGCCACTAATACTGCTACAAGTATGAGCTTATGAAAGATTTAACATTATAACACCACAAATCTAATTACAGGCCCCAGATTAGCGTCCACCCAATGCCCCTGGGATTATTTTATTTATACAATTATTTTGATATTATTTTATGTAATAAAATAAATTAATTGTATTTTTTTTTATATAGATAGAGGGGTATATTAGCTACCTCTGAACAATCAGCAAATATGTTGCTAATATACCAACAAATATTTGACCGACTGATGCACAATCAGGTAACAAATGAATATGCAAATGAATATTACATACTTTTTTGGTGTCTATTTTTTTTTCCAAATTAATTGGACACCATACATGCAAGATATTTGGTCATTACTGCCTGATTATTGTCGTGATGATCTAGACATTTGGCTAACTATTAGCCCTTTTATATGCTTCTATATAGTAGAATGGCATCAACCAGATCGTGTGTTGAGACAGTTCGGTAGGTGACAAACGGTACTATCGTTGTGCTATACACTCCCAGCACTACACCAAATTGATATGAGAGGTAAGCACAACCAAGACTGGCGCCAAATTCATGCAAAACATATATCGCACTGGTGTGCACATCATGATCGTTGTGCACAAGGAGAAATAACAAATGGACCAGTTGTATCAGATGATTATTTTTTCCTTGTACGATTCAATCAAAAGAAGATTTATCACACCTAACGATGCTTACTATTATTATATGGTAAGAATTCTATTATCTTACGTTTCCCAATTGTATGATTTGTGTTGGGGTTGATGCCCAAAATCTCATAGGGTCCTGTAGTTTGTAAACATCTATATGAACAAACAGTTTGATGATTTATAATATGAGATATTTTATTCACTCCAATCTATGAAATATGAGATATTTTAGTTGCATTAATCACAAACCAATAAACTAAGATCTCTGGTTATCGTTGTAACTTAAGCATGATGTGAAGACATACAAGTGGATCGTGTTTTAAGTGATAATCTAAATGGTCTGTAGTATATGGATAAAGGAGAGAAACCTTATCCTGGTAACACTATGAGTGTGGCTCGCTTTGTAGATGTTACAAGTGTTGTAAAGTGCTACAAACGGTTTGATCCTGACCATTCATGTATTAGACATGCGAGCAGGGATGCTCAATACAAAAGAGTTTGTATAAGACCGAACCACGAAATGTTTAGTCTCGTTATATAACACCATTCATGATAGAGACTTTCTTAGTTGTGAAGTGTTATTTTGAAGTGTTCATAGATTAAAGGGAATTTGATTATATATGATATAATTAAATTGATTCAATTATATGTGATATAATTGATTTGATGTATTTGATACATTAATTGATTAGAGGAATTAATATAAATATGATTTATATTAAATGCCATAAAGGAGAAAAAGAACTATGGTTTATATATTACATATGATGTGATATTAAAACTATAGGTTATAAATATAATATGATAAATTAATTATTATATTTATTTATAATAAATTAATTATTAGATAATTGGTTATCTTTTTCTCCAATAACGGACTTAGTGGAAAGTTTGAATCAGTTTTTGATAATTGATGGATAAAATGAAAATTGTTTTCATTTTTTCATAATCCAGGGTGTAAGAAGGAAAGGTTACACAATAGCTTTGAAAGAGTAAACGATTAAGGAACGAGTATCCTATATGATAGTTGCTCGCTACTAAACGATCGAGTACCCAAGTCTATACGATAGGCTTCTTCATTCTCCCACTTACTCGATTGTCTACCCGATCGTCAAGTTCCTCCTTCCCTCTATCAAATCCATATAGAGCCCACACCTCCTAGATTCTCACATCGAGAATACCAAGGTAGCCTCGTGGTAGTGTCGAGTTTGTATTCGAGGGTCGAGTATCGAGTTTAACTCGATTGTGATCGAGTATTTACCAGTTCATGCTGTTTGTTGGATTTGCTCGTGTTGTGTTCGTGCTATGGAATGTTTTGTTGATTGATTGAGGGAATACTAGAAGAAAAGTTCTTCAAAGGTATCATTTACTCAATCTCTTGTATTTTCTTTTTGAAGCATGCTGGAATTTAGACTTGATGCATAATTGTGCTGTTAGATTGTAAATGTTTATGTTTTTTCACAATGGAATTTGGAACAATCTGCTTCCGCTCATTGGTTCTCTGATTTAAGAGTTCCTTCAATTTAAACATTATTTATTATTATTTTTTTCATCATACAGAATAATTTTGTCCAAGATGTACAACAGTATTCAGTACAATACAACTTACTAGAGTTGGGTTCAATGTATGACCAAACCTTGGTTAATGTGGAAAATATATCCAGTAGACAAGACAACTCAATGTTGTTGATACTAATCGAAGATGTATTCGCCATAAATAACAACGGCAACAAGGTGAAACTAATCTAGAGACACATGAACACGACCACCATGTGAAAAATTGAGTGACTTGTAATTTAACTTTTTAGCTTCATGTGAACGTCTATTTTGAAATTAAAGAAATAATGAAATCACATTTTATCATGAGACACTAAATCTAGTAAATGAGTATAATATAAAAGATCAAGAACAAAACAAGTAAGGAAGAACATTGTTAGTTAAATTTTTTTTTAAAAAAAAAACCATCAAAATCGGAAAAAAAAATAAAAAACTAAAATCGTGGACCCTGACACCACGAGTTTGGTACTTTGACCAAGTCCACATGGCTAACATGGCAGCCATCTAGTGTCCATAGGGTGTTGAGTGAATTTCGTGTACAGGTACACGATTCTCCTACCAACTAAAAATTACCTATTTTTGTCGATACCTTTCCATTCAACCCTACCAAACACCCAAACTTTAACGGTAGATATAAAATAGTCGGCTGTGGAAAACTAGCTTGAAATTAAATCAGGAATATTTGTTGTTAGAAAATTTTATTACATTTGACACAATATGTGGAGACTCAATTACTTTAACCATCGTTATATTGATTACATAGAAGAAAACGATGATCAACTTGCCTTTTTTGTCAAAATACTTTTGGTAAACTCATGAAAAAAATTACAAAAAGTTCCAAATTTTCTCAAAACTTTTCAAAGATAATAATCTTTCTTAAGACAAAATGAAAAGGGAAAAATGCATTCCATATAATGAATGTCATGATGTAATAGTGCTATTCAATATGAATGTGCAAATGATTAGACCCAAAGTATTAGCAAAAATATTACAATGTAAAAGAATTTGCAAATATAAAAAATTTAGATCAAACTCTTGAACTCTATAAGCGAGATTGATAAATTTTGCTATTAATTTTGTTAAGTCAGTGAAATCTAATAAATTCTTTAACTTTCAATTCTATGTATCTATCGAACGCCTTTAAGGAGTCTTTAAACCTTCAAAATGGTTAGAAAAAGGCATTCAGAAGCAAGAGAAGAAGAAAAATAGTGTCATAATTGAGAAACAGCTAAGTGCATATGTTTGGAAGCATTAAAGCTTAACTCTAGGTCAAGTCACTGGAGATCCATTTGCTGTTTCACATATCCTTGACTTGGAGGTTTGAGTGCTTGATAAACCCATGCCACAACAACCAACAATTATTGCTTCAAAAAAAAAAAGAAAAAAAAAGAAACAAAAATTATTGTTTAGATTTAGTTGGATAATTATTTAATTTCTCATAATTTTACCTCGAGACTTATGTATATTTGATAATCTAAAAATTTGATAATTATTTTTTCATATTTTAATGTATGCTATTTTATTATACACAATAAATTATATTTAAACTTAAAATAAGAGAAACTGTTAGAGAAAAAAAATACAAGAAACGAGAAATAAGAAATTATTATCATATAAGTTTTCATTTCTTTTTCTTTTTTTTCATGAAACAAGAACTATAAATAGTTATCAAATATAATCCTGTTTCTAATTTTTAAAAAATAAGATATAAAAAACATGAAATAAGAACATAAAATATGAAACATTAATGTTATCAAAGGGGCCTTAAAAGGCTTGCTATGTTTGCGAAAGGCACAAAACAACTTCAAATGTTATTTTCTCAACCATGCAACAAAAGGTGAGAGAACAAAGTAAAATTTTAACATTTATTCTTAAATGTCATATTTGTTGTATTTATGGACATTAAACTTAAATGTTTTACATTAACGAACTTAGTGAAAAATAGTATGTTCTTATGCCTTCGATGTTCCTAAATTTGAAAAAAAAAAAAATTGAGAAAATTTGGTTGGAAAAAAAAAATAACTTGAATTATTTTGTCACTAGATTCCTATTTTTTAAAAATATTTTTAGATATCTTTGGTAAGATTTTACTATTGGTGACAATTTAGGAATATAATATTGCATGCATGTCATTCACTTTTTATATTTTACACATATGACATTTTTTAAAAAAAATCCTATTTTGAATTTAATATTATTCTCAAATTGCCCATAAAATTATTTTTACTACAAGAAATTTTTTCTTTGTAGATGAAATTTTTTTCGACACAAAAAAAGTATTGAAAAAAGACATTTTTTTCGACAGTGAGTATACCGTCAGAAAAAAGGGGCTTTCCCAACGATATCTTGTTTTATTTGCAGGAAACGGAGGACTTTGATAAGCATAACTTCGATTCTGGTGACTGTTCTTGACCTCAATGAAGAAGAACCAAATGTGAAAGGTATGGATTTCCCTCTCCACCTCCAGTGTTTTGAGGATTCGGACTTTCTATTAGCCCTAATTCCTTTCCATCCCCTGTTTGATTGCTGACAAATTTTTTGAGTTATCAAGTTTTTTAGTTATGTTAGATTACTTTTTTTTATTAATATTGTGCTTGTTTTCTTATCATTTATTTCCAAGTTCCATCGGGTCTAGAAAATAGAAACATTTAAATTCATGATCAGATTCTAGTAACAAAACCAACTTTTTAGATTCTATTTGGTAACCAAAGTCTTTGGTATTCTTTTTTAAAAAATTATGCATGTTTTCTTAAGACATATTTACCAAGATTTTCATCTTTCTTCATTAAAAATCTGAATTTATAGCCAAATTTTAAAAGGAAAAACTATATATTTTTTTTAAATTTTAAGAACACTTCGGTAACCCAAAAAAAAAAAAAAAAACAAAAAAAACAAAAACAAACAATAGGTTGAAATAGTATTTATAAACTTAATTTTCTAAAAATAAAAACCAAATAGTTCTCATATGAAACTTTAATTTTTAAAATTTGAATTGATTTTGTAAACAACCTTAACAGTTAAATGATTGTTCCTATTAGTATACAGGTGTAAATACATAGTTATGTTTAAGTTTTATATAATTGTTGCATTAGTATATAACTAAATGCATAGTAATACTTGAGTTAAAATTTATAACATAGTTCATATACTTATATCAAGTTAATTATATGGTGGCATTAAAACTATTTAAATTTGTATTTTGTAGGTAGCTCGAAGGACTAGCTTCAAGATATATATCTGGACGAGCAAAGTTATGTTGTAGATTTGTATTATGCAGATCTATAATGTTATTTTGGTGTTAATATTTTGTGGATATTATGTGATGTTGAAGTTAATCTATCATGTTATTTTGGTGTTAATATCTTAACCATGTAATGTTGAAGATAATATGTAATGCTATTTTGGTGATAATTATAGAAGAAAATTAATGATATGTTGAAGATTTTAGTTTACTTTGACTACATTAGTAAGATTTAAACATGTTTGATATTTAGTAAACTATAAAATTTCATTTGGAAAAAAAAAACCTCTCCTGACGCCAAATTTAAAGGTGTCGGAAAAAAAATAAGATTATCATAAATTATTTTTTAGAATTTTCTCAACGTCATGCTAGGGATGGCAACAAAGCCGGGGTAGGGCAGGGATGCACTCCTCATCCCCATTCCCATCCCCATGGAGAATTTTAATCCCCATCTCCGTCCCATTCCTTGTTTTGGGGGGGAGGGGGGGTCAGAAAATCCCCGTTCGGGCATAGGCGTAGGCATAGGCATAGGCATAGGCATGGGCACTACTGGGCCCACTCAATGATCTGTTAGTCTTTCCATTGGACCAAAGTACACAAGGGCATCATAGGCGTAGGCATAGGCATAGGCACAAGGGGCGAACCCGAAGGCACGTTTTCATAAGTACTGGCCCCAAAGGTCACAGGCATAAACATAAGTGGTGGTCCCAAAAAGGACACCGTACATAAGCATAGAGTGTGGGCTCGAAGGCTTACAACATGCGATGAGCATAGCCCAATGACAACACTAACAGTCACTAAAATCTCAAACAGACATAAGCATGCAATCAAGGCCATGAATCATGCCACTAACAGTCATTAAAATCTCAAACAGACATAAGCATGCAACCAAGGCCATAAATCATGCCAAGATCATCCAACAGTTCACAATCTACCCATCCATCAAACTTTATCACATTTTACCCATACATCAAACTTTGTCACATTTTATCCATGCATCAAACTTTATCACATTTTACTCATACATCAAACTTTATCACATTTTACCCATGCATCAAACTTTGCAACGACATATCACAACGACATACAGTGACATAAGTGTAAGCTTTCAAAATTTTCCTTCTAACTAGCAGGCTTATCAATATTTTATTCCAACCTAGGAATCAATACGTAACACATGCTTGTGATTGAGGGTAAACCGGCAGTAAACCACTTACCTCGGGATATTGAACTGTCCCAAAACGAACCATCACTCCGCTTGGAAACTTCCTTCACCACTACATGTTCCTGAGATCAACCACAAATTTCATGGGTAAAGATTAGCTTTGGCCCAAGATTCCAAATGACGATGGGCTGCCAAAAGGAACCGAAACTTACCCTAACATAAAGATCGAACGGAACCACAGCGATCCGACGGTAACCAAAACCGGTCGCGCCAAGACTGACGGACGATGCTTGGGTTTAGACCGGCAGTTGGCAGACGGTAGGGGTGTTTAAAAAACCCGGTAACCCGACTAACCCAGACTACCCAACCCAACCCAACGGTTGGGTTGGGTTGGGTTAGATTTTATTTTGGATTGGGTTGGGTTAAAAATGTTAAAAAATATTAAATTCTGGTTGGATCTGGGGTTACTCCATTTCAGGTTCGGGTCAACCCAACCCGACCCGAATATATATATATACAAGTTTAAAAAAAATAGAACCGATGACCCAACCCAGCCCAACCCGAAAATTTTGGGTTGGGTTGAGTTGGGTTGGGTTGACCCTCCAAAAAAGAACTAATAGGATTCATTATTAACCAACCCGATTTTTTGGGTTGGTCCACAAAAATCTTACCACCCAGCCAAACTCGGACATGTGCACTCCTAGCAGACGGGGAGGACGATGTGGCCCAGAGAGAAGGACGCGGCTTCGATTCGTCAATCGTCGTTTTGGGTCGACGGACAGGGAAGAATGACGGCTGGCGAGCGTGGACTTGGTCGACGACGAAAACGAGCATGGATGCGAGCGACTGGACCTGCGGAGGCTCCTCACGCGACTGGAAGCATGAGATTGGCCAGAAGGAAAAAAGAAAAAAAAGGACTTCTGGAAGGTGGCGGACGGCTGATTGGGAGAAAAGAGGAAGAAAAAGGGTTTTCTTTTCTTTATTAGTTTCTTTTTCTACTGCACACTTCCCAATGACCCTATTTAAAACAATTACCAAACCCTTAACTCTACCTCTTTTTAGAAAAGGGTAAAACAACCACTAAATAATTTTTTTTTTTAAAGGAAGACCTAAACTTTGGCCTTTAAATAAAAGAAACACCCAAATGCACGATTTAATTTAAATCTTACCTAGATTTTGGGGCGTTACAGAGAATGAAATGGGGAACGGGGACAGAGATGAGGAATGACATCCCCGGCCCTGCTTTGCCCTGTGGACATCTCTAGTGGTGGAAGTATAACCCTTTCACCACATACATGTGTCACCATTCATTTGGATGACAAATTTAAGTAATTACACTTGCTCGAAAAAAAAAACTTTTTACTACCTATCCTTTTAAATATTTATAAAAAAAAATATCATTTTATTACCGTTAAACGTTTTTATTTACCAAAATAGTTGTGTTAATAATTACATATCTCAAAACGTTTTTTCTTCCTCTTCTTAGAAAAGATTTTTTAGCAGTCTGTGTATACAAAGAAAAAATCCTAGTTTCTCATCTTTATAGATCTTCTATGTTTTCTTCCATTCCTAAGCTAATTTTCCTTTTGATTCCAATCCATTCTTCGACAAGTGCACGTCAAAGTCCCAGTATTGTGTGAACCTTGGGGAGCAATCGGCTTCTTGCGATATAACACCGAGGTCGAGCCGTTCTTGCTTTCAAGGTAATGGATTTATTCACGACACAACAATCTTCATCTGGAATAACAAGTTGAAATAAGAATCTTCTTTTACCCATCCTACGTTCCAGATGTCGTTCAAGAACGGTAAGATTCTTCTAGATTTATCGAAATTGAAGCCTTTAGACAGATCCAATTACCGTTGCTGGTCTTAGAAACTTCTTATATTTTTCGAGTAACTGAAAGTTGATTACATCCTCACCATCAATATATCTAATGAAGGTAAGGTTACTGACAAAGGTAAGTCTACTATGGAGATTGATCCGAACAACTCCAAAGTCACAGTCTATTACAATCCGATCAGTCCAATACCGAACCTACTGCAAATACAGAAAAATTTTAGAAAAATAACAAGACAGTCCGTGGCCATTTACTCAATCATATGACGGACTCGTAGTTCAATTTATTCGTGGTCCAAAAATTAGCAAAGGTGATATGGGACACTCTCGAGTCTAGATATGGAGGAGATGATGCAAGATGTAAGAAGTATATCGTTAGAAAATTGCTACAATTCAAGATGATGGATGAGAACCAATTGTGGGTCAGGTTCATGTATATGAGAATCTAGTGGTAAATGTACTGTCGAAGGTATGAAGATGTGGAAAATTCTCCAAGAAAATGTACTACTCGAAAAAATTCTATTGTTTTAGAGTGACTACTGGAATCATCTAAAGCATAAGAAGAAAGACTTAACGCTGCAGAATTTGATCACTTATATGTGCGCGGAAGAAGCGAATCGACAGAAAGATAAGCTGATTTCTGAAAAATTAAATTCAGTTAATGTTAATTTGGTTGAGCCTTTTGTTGTTAACAAAATCAGGTTTAAAAATAATAGTAAGTCATTTGTCAAAAATAGTTCTGCTCAAAAGAAGGGACATCACAATGTTACTAGTGGGAAGATCGAAAAGAAAAAAGATAATCTGCTATGTTTGTGGAAAACAAGGACACAAAGCCTACCATACAATCAAAAGAAAGGAAAGCCAGATCAACAACCTAACCTACAAGCCCATCTTATGGAGCAGAATGACATTATTGCTATTGTGGTTGGTGGAGACCCACCTAGTGGAAAACAAATCTGATTGGATTCTTGACACCGGAGCATCGAGACACTTCTGCTTAAATCGAGAGTCGTTTCATGACTTTCAAGATACAATTGACAATGAATGTGTGTTCATGGGTAACTCTACCACTGCAGGGGTACTTGGAAAAGGGAAGGTTTTCTTAAAACTAACTTTTAGAAAAACTTTATCTTTGAGTGATGTTCTATATGTACCTTCTTTACGTAGGAACTTAGTGTTTGGGACAGGGCTGGGCTTAAAATTGCTCTAGAGACTGATAAAGTTGTTCAAACAAAAAACGGTGACTTTGTTGGTAAGGGGTACTTAGCTGACGATCTTTTTGTTTTAAGCATCATTAATGTTGCTTTTAAAATAAATGAAATTACTTCTAGTTCTACTTATATCGTTGAATCAATTGATTTGTGGCATGGTAGACTAGGTCATGTGAATGTTGCATCAATAAAAAAACTCAAAGCATTAAATCTTATCCATGCATATGAATCACATAAAAATGGTAATTGTTCTATTTTTGTAGAAGCAAAATTCACTAAAAAAATGATTTAAATCTATCACTACTAGGAGAATATAATTACTTTTGATTCATCCTGATTTGGCTGATTTCAAAAACACTACAAGTCGGAGCGGTAAAAATTATTATATACCATTTGTTGATGAATTTTCTATATATACTAAAATTTATCTTTTAAAAACAAAGGATGAAACTGACAGTGTTTTTGAAATATAAAGCAGAAGTAGAGAATCAATTAGACAAAAGGATTAAAAGGTTAAGGTCAGACAGAGGTGGTAAATATAGTGATAAATCTCTTAAAGAATTTTGTGAATCAAATAGTATTATTCATGAATTGACTGCACCTTATTCACCATAACAAAATGGTATAGCTAAACATAAAAATAGAATAATTAAGGAAATGATGGATGCTATGCTTTTAAGTTATGGATTATCTGACAATATGTAGGGAGAAGCTGCGCTCTTTGCCTGTTTCATTTGTAACAGAATTCCTCACAAAAGTTGGATTAAACGCCACACACCTAATCTCAACTATCTGAAAGTGTGGGGTTGCTTGGCTAAGGTAGCGTATTCTGCATTAAAAAAACCTACGATAGGATCTAAAACCTTTGACTATGTTTTCATTCGTTATGCCCATAATAGTGCTACATATAGATTTATGTGCATGAGTGATAAACCAATATGTGAGTGTAGGGATGTTGAATTTAATATATTTCCTATGATCAATGTAGATAATAAATCAGTTAAGATATCTAATAGTGACAAAATATCTATATATTTACCTTTTTCTTATGATATTATGCATGAAATTGAACCTAGGAAAGTTATGATAATATGCATGAAATTGAACCTAGAAGAAGTAAAAAACAAAGAATTAAAAAGAATTTTGGTTTTGATTTCTTAACTACCTTTAGAAAGGCCATATGATATAGATAATCAATTTGCATGCTTGTGCCCAATCAATGAGGATCCCAAAATCTACTAAGAGGCCTTAGTTCTGTAAATTCGAACTTATGGAAAGAAGTAATTAAGAGCGAATTAGATTCACTAACCATGAACCAAACTTGGGACTTGGTAGATATTCCCAAAAATAGTAGAACAATTAGATGCAAATGAATTTTTAAAAAGAAAATTAGACCTAATGGCTTAAGTGAAAGGTATAAGGCTAGGTTAGTAGTTAGGTATACTAAGAAAATAAGATATTGACTACTTTGACACGTATTCTCCTATTACTAAAATAGCTACAATTAGAGTCCTAATTGCCCTAGCTGCCATTCATGGTCTTCAAATACATCAAATCAGATGTAAATACGACCTTTCTTAATGGTGACCTAGAGGAAGAAATCTATATGGTACAACTTGAAGACTTTACAATTGCTGGTCAAGAAAATAAAGTATGCAAACTTAAAAAATCTCTTTATGGTCTTAAACAAGCTCCCAAACAATAGTATGAAAAATTTAACAATACTCTAGTAAACAATGATTTGAAGGTGAATTCTTCTGATACCTGTGATTACCCAAAATTGTTTGGGGCAGAGTGTGTGATTATATGTTTGTACATTGATGATATGCTTATCTTTGGAACAAGCATAAATGTAATCAATAATACCAAGTTGCTATTATCTTACATTTTGAAATGAAAGATTTAGGAGAAGAATACTTGGTGTTAAGATAAGAAAAATTGAGAATGAATTCTCTTTGTGTCAATCACACTACATAGAAAAACTTTTAAAGATATTTGATAGATTTGATGACACCCCTATAAGAGCACCTTATGATGCTAGTATGAGTTGAAGAAAAATAAAGAAGATGGTGTTTCTCAATCTGAATGCAAAGATTATAAGAAGTATTATGTTTTTAATGGATTACACTAGACCTGATATTGCATATACTATGAGTAAATTAAATAGATATACGTATAATCCTGATAAAGATCATTAGATTGCGCTTCGTCGTCTATTAAGGTACCTTAAGAGCACTATAGATTATTGTTTGCATTTTAATAAATTTTCTATTGTATTAGAAGGGTATTGTGATGCAAACTGGGTAACAGACAACGACGAAGTAAGTTTCACTAGTGGATATGTGTTCTTATTAGGAGGGGGAGCCATATCATGGAAAGTCTACAGAACAGACTTGTATAGCTAGGTCCACCATGGAGTTAGAGTTTAGTGCTCTAGAATTAGCAGAACATGAGGGTGAGTGGCTTAGAATCCTATTGAGAGATATACCATTGTAGGGGACATCAGTACCAGTCTCTTTACACGGTAACTCACAGACTGCCATAGGAATTGTAAAAAATGGTGTATATAATGGCAAAATAAGGCATATACGTCTCAGACATGAAGCTGTGGAACAATTGTTAAAAGGAGAAATTATCTCTTTGGAGTTTGTGAGGTTGGAGAGGAACTTAGCAGTTCCTCTAACCAAAGTCCTAACAAGGAGAATAATTCAGGAGTCTTCATTGTGCATGAAACTCAAACCCATAAAAACTCCATAACTCTTTCCTTGGGTGGTTCTAATGTGAACTTGGTGGAGATAACTAAAATCTTAAAGATCCATAACCTTTTCTTTGGGTGGTTCTGGTATGGACTTGATGGATAGTTACAAAAAACTTCGTAGCTCAGTTTTGAGTGGTTTGTCTTTTGACAGACTTGATGAAGTTGGTCAATGTATGGACTAGATGTGAAGTCTTCCTAGCTCAATTTTGAGAGATCTGTTGCGATAGACTTGATGAAGCAATAAATATGAATGTGAAGGTGTGACTACCTTCTATGAAAAAGTTTAATGGTCTTTTTCTAGAGCTTTCATAGTGACCCAAGTATTATGTGCATGACCTTATATAGTACACTTTATATCGCGAAATCAAGAAAAATTTAAGGAGTAAAAACGTGTTATGGAGTCTCAACCATAGTTAGTGAAAGTTCAAGAGATAAACTCAATCTCCCTAATAAGGTTATTGCCCTACTTCCCTATGCATTAATTCAAATCGTAAGATATTGATGTTTAAGTTTGTTCTTCTTTCTTCGCTCAGAAATTGGTATTCAAACTCTTTTTGTTGTTTTGATTGGTTTGCTATACTAGTCATTCGTGGGGAATTTTTGTGAATTACTTTGGGCTTTTGGCCCATAGCAAAAAGAAAAAGTAGTTTCGAGAGAAAAGAGGTAGAAGTTATCCCACGTTGGAAGTTTTAGGCTTGACAAGTGAGTATATATATAAACGCTTTTTAAAGTGTAGTGGTGATGGAAGTATAATCCATTTACCACATTTGCGTGCCGCCGTCTGTCCAGTCGAACAGGCGGGTTCGGGTTCTGGTAATTGTGCTTGCACGAAAAAGAAATAACTTTTTACTACCTATCATTTTTAAATATTTATAAAAAAAATATTACCATTAAACATTTTTATTTACCAAAATATATATGTTAATAATTCCAGATCTAAAAACGTTTTTTCTATTTTTTAAAAAAAAGATTTTTGAGCAGCTTGTGTATATAAACCCTAGGTTCTCATCTTTATAGATCTTCTCTATTTGCTGCTGTTTCTGAGCTAATTTTCCATTTGATTCCAATCCATTCTTTGACGAGTGCATGTCAGAGTCTGGGTGTCGTGTGTAACTTGAGGAGCAACTGACTGCTTGTGATATAGCACCGAGATTGTACCGTTCTTACTTTCAAAGAAGTGAGTTTATCCACAACACAACAATCTTCATCTGGAATAACATATTTGAAATTGAAATTGAAATTGTATTTCAATTTACTTATGTGTAAGTATCTATTGATCATATTCTCATTTTCACATTTCTTCCTCACTGATATTATGTATTTTCAATTGAGGTGATTGTGATTAGTTGGATTTCTTTTCTTTTTTTTTTTTTTTTTTTATGGATTGTTTTGAAATATAGGAAAATGAACCAAAATATTTACAAATATAGCAAAAATCTACTGTCTATTTACGACATATAGCGATAGACTACTATCTAGTTTATCGCAAATAGATTGTGATATATGTTATTATTTGTAAATATTTTTAGCAGTTTTGTTATTTAAAATAATTTTTCTCTCTTTTTTAATTTTTTTTTATCAATTTTGATTCTACACACATTATACGAGTTGAACAATGTTCATGTTGATGGGAAAAATAAAATTTAAAAACTTCTTTTTTACTTGTCCAGTTCATTCAATTTGACACAAAGGAGTAGAATGTAATCCTATTAGTTTTATAGGTTTAATATATGTTTTAATCTTGTCTGAAAAGTTTTAACTCTAGTATAGTTTCTTATGTTTTAACATATTTAAATCTAATATAGCCTTTTAAGATCTGTTTGAGGTGATAAGTTGATTATTATAGTTTGTGGTTATTATAGTCTGTGGGTTATAATAGTAACTATTTTAGGATATAATAGTCTGTGACTGGGGTGCATACTAAAACAATATGAGTTATAGTAGTATGTGTTTAAGGACTATTTTAGTTAAAGCTATTCATATAAAAAAAAAATAGGAAAGTTTAGATAATCGTGTAATTTGACCTAATTATTTAGGCTTATGTATAAAAAATTCTTATAATAGTCTTTACTTGGGGTGTAAGGAACATGGCACCCCAGAACCATGACATCCAGTAACAGCACCTCCTTGCATGCGAGAGACAACTATGCTAGATAAAAGGTAGGAGCATAAACTGAAACATTATGGAGCTAGAAAGCTTGTTATTAACTAATTTTCACAGTATAAAAACATTCCTCCGTAGAGGATGATCAAATCCGCTACACCCACCCTTTTCCCTGATCCTGAATCGATAAAAAATTTGACCTTTTCGAACTCTGTCTATAACTCACTATAGGCTCGAGAAACAAAGAGAAGATGTGTACGATTGATAGAATTGAAATGGTGTTGATTTGAATGTTCAAATTGGCAAGAGGTATTTTGAGTATATATGATATAATCGGTTTGATGTATGAGATACATCTAGTGGAAGATTGATGTAAATGAGATTTACAGTAAGTATCATGAAATAGAAAAAGAACTATGGTTTATATGTTTCATGAGATGAAATATTAAAACTATAGGTTATAAATATAGTATGATAAGTTAGTTATCATTTATATTTATAATAATATTAATTATTGGATAATTAAATCTTTTTCTCTAACAACTAATTGAGTGGGAGGTTATTGGTGGTTAATGGTAACCGTGAGATAAAAGAAAATTTGTTTTCCTAATTTTAGTAAGTATTGAAAAGTTTTTACAAAAGGTTGAAAATTGCTTTTTGTTTTTTTCTCTCTCGCAAAAAGAAACTGACAGAGTTTGTCAAGTAAATATCGATTTACTAAGTGACAGCTTGAGCGAAGTAAACGATCATGTAGTATTTTGTAGGCGACACACACGGTACTAAATGATAACGGGCATAAATGCACGTTATTACAGTGCTAAGTTATAAAAAAATGCAGGTTTGCGATGATAAAAATATACAATATTGTGTCCAAAAGCATTAAGTTCACAATATTACGATCGCACGCGTCCATCACATTAAAACAGTTAACTTATGTATTTTTGTGCAGAATATGCATTGACGCAAGGCGAAAAATACGATCCAAAGAAATCAACGGCCGAGCGCATTAAGAGATTGCGTTAAGGCAAGACTATGCGATTATTTACGCTCGCGAATATCTGCTCAAGAAGGTTGCCGCATAGAGCCGGCGCAACTTTGGTGGGCGCATCTGGGTGAAAAGTGTAATAAATCACGATGGGACAGAAAGTTGATGACGATCGATTCCGAATTAAGTTGACAAGCCGTTAACAAACTACTATAGCAAGTACACTCAACTTTTCGGTGACAAATATTCGGCACATTAGACAGAGAATTAATGCCATCCCATCAGTGCAATCATAAGAGAGAAGAAGCCTTTCACCTCGAAGCTCTATAAATACCAGAGGCCACCTTCAGTGAAGGAGTTCGACAGTTAGATAATTTTCTCCATAGTTAGAAGTAGCCTTGTTCTTAGTTTTTCTTTTACTTAGAAGGCGGAAGCGAGGGAAGTAAGATTTTACCGAGAGATCGTTCCGATGAACTTGGAAGAGTGCCGGAAGTGTCGACATCAGAGAGAGGGCCAACTTCTGAAGAAGTAGGAACATCTTTTGAACATAATAGAGTTAACAGTGTAAAAGTCTTGGGATGCAAGGAATTTCTACCAGGCTCTCTACTCTTATCTTCTATTGTCATTTGTACTCTGAACTTATTTAAAGAAATGGAATTTACTTCTTTATATCTGTTCACTCGCTGTACATTACGCATGAGTAGCTAAATTTGTCGAATGGGTTGAGAAGTACTTAGCTAGCATAACTGGGGATCTTCATTCTATGTGATTATCTTATATTATGTATGCACCATTCGTTCATTAGAGATACTCGGGAGGGTAGCCTAAGGATAGAATCTAGGCTTGGAAAAGT
Organism: Benincasa hispida; assembly: GCF_027475165.1. NCBI lineage: Eukaryota > Viridiplantae > Streptophyta > Magnoliopsida > Cucurbitales > Cucurbitaceae > Benincasa > Benincasa hispida. The sequence goes on along the minus strand of NC_143488.1, from coordinate 29,080,667 downwards.
CAAGTTAGAATCTAGGCTCGAGAGAGTCAGATTAGAAACGCATAATCAAGAGATAGGAGCTTAGAAATAAGCATTGTTTGCTATTAACGCATCGCATGCATCCTAGAGATAGGTTATGATTGTATGCGGTCACCTTGTCCTTGTGTACATCTTGCATCATCGCATAGGCAAGAAATAGAGACTTAGGAATAAGCTCTATAGACATTATCGCATTCATCGCATGCGTCCTAGAATTAGGAGCTACCGCATTTACATTGGAAAATGATTTGTTGTCGCATGAGTGTAGCATGATCGCATAATTTGAAAACATTCCCGGGAAACGCTAGCTAAAAATCTTCTCAACCCGTTCCTCCACATACTCAGTGTATTTGTCGCTTAATCAATCTTTTCTTAGATCGCCGCATACTTTTTATACTTCAAACAACAAACCAACCAAATCATTACTTTATTTGTTATTGTAAAGTTATCTTAAGAATTACCACCACATATCGTTTTCCTTAGTCCCTGAGTTCGACCCTGGACTTACCAAGAAACTCAGTAGGATTTATACTTGGGTTCTACTGAGAAAACTTGTTGCTCAACGCATTTTCCATCACCGTAATTCCTTTCATAAATTCACTGCATAAAAGAACGCATCAAATTTTTGGTGATGACATGCAGAAATGCACGTCATCTTATGCCTTTTATTTAGAATTATGAGGGATGTTAAGCAGAATATGTGGCAATTATGTTAGAAATTCATGAGAAAATGAGTTTGCATCGTTCAACATTAAGAATCTCGGCTAACCCACTATTATCTGTTATTATGCGTTCAATTGTCTATCTTTGTAGCTAACACAGGAAGCGGACGTAGATGCGAGAGCCAGGCTATCGCGATGACCGCATGCGGAGAAATTCTCCATCACAAACGTGAATACATACGTTCAATGCATGGGTATTGCGGTAATCAACCACATGCGTCCATTGCATAGGAGTTGCGATCGTCAAGCGATTGCGGTCATCGTGTAGAAGTTGCGATCGTCAAGCGATTGCGGTCATCGTGTAGAAGTTGCGGTAATCAAGCGAATGCGTTCATTGCAAGTTTGCGGCTACACAATGATAACCATAATAGAGGGATGAACGCAAGGTTGGTGGAATGGAAGCATCAACGCATATCTCGAGAAAATCAAAAGATGATGTTGACATTTCACCTACCACGCCGTTAGCAGCAGAGATTCAGAAAAGGACCATCGCACCGCGAATGTCAAAATCAGAATAGGTACATTAATGCTATCGGTGATCAAGCTCTATAAATAGAAGTCGATGAGCAGAATTTCAAATCATCCAGGGTTTCCATCCAAGGTTTCCTACCTTCGGGTGGATCCTTGTGATCCACACCAAAGCGTTAGAAGAAAGCTTAAGAGTTCTTCATCTCCTTCATCCATTCCGAGTGACGACCGAAGCCTTCGATGGAGTTAGATCTCGAGAGAATCAGCTCCACCACCCTTCCATGGCACCACCGGCAGCCTTGACACACATCTGCTGGAAGCAAGACATTGCTTCCAGCTGGTCCTTTCATTTTCACTTCTTTTCTTATATTGTATTGTATTAAATTTTGGATTAAGAAATTAATACATTGTGTGTTCAATGCATTTTTATGTTTCCTTCGATTCCATCTCCATCTTTCTTTACTTAGCATCCTTAACTTCCATTGCATCACTTAGTGAGATTGCTAAAGTATCGCACATTTAATCATGCGCCATAGGAATATGAAGCATGTAACAAACTACCAGGAGGTGTGCGTTGCGTGAGTGTGTGAGAAAACCTTATTTGCTTAGTGTAAAGCTGTTACAACGCTTGTCTATAAACAGACGAATTACTTTTCTATGAGTAAAATCAGGAACAACTAATTGCCATGGAGGGTAAGTGGTTGGTCGCGTTAAGCAGTGTAAGCAAGTGTTCACTAGAGATAGGACTAATCTTACGTCAACCAAGCTTTTGCGGTTACCTTGTCTTATGTATGCGTCCATCACACCTTTAGAGCTACTCGAGAGAGAGTCTAAAGAAAGAACCAAAGACTCGAGAGAACTAGGTTAGAATCGATGCTCGGGAGAGCTAGATTAAGGTCGCATAAGCAAGAATGGAGACTTAAGAATAAGTTTCGTTTGCTAATACAAATCACGTGCATTTGCGGCGGGCGTGTATGGCATGAACACATTAGTTGGCGTTGGTTGAGGTTGCCCTTACGGTCAAGCTTAGGGTTGCGATGAAGACATCCTCACCATTTTTATCTATTTTTCCATACATTTACTACGTGCCAACAATTGTTGTGTCTCTACTTCTCATTCATACTTTCAATGCTTTGTCTGTTAGTTAGGAGTAGGAGTAGTTTCTAGTTAACAACCCCTCATCATTCTTTTATTCATCTACTGCAAGTCCCTAAGTTCGACATCGGATCACCCGAGAAACTTGCGTTTGCATTATACTTGGCGTGAGCGCAAGAAAACTTGTGACAGGAACGCATGATCATCGCATACATTCGTTAACACATAGTTTCATTCCAATGCATGACCATCAACGCATGAGTATCAACGCATACCTTAAGACATGCATAGTAATTTCGTTCACTAATTTTCATCATCAAGTTTTTTGGCGCCATTGCCAAGGACTTGCCAGCTAATTTTTTTGTTGAGTGTTATGTTTTCGCAGGCAACCTTTTTATCTTGGGAGTCTTGTAGCTTGTGCGACCAAGTTGCAAACAATATTGAAGTGCAGGCGATGTGCCGAAAGCCAGTATTGACCCCAAGATAGAAGGGCAACCAGTCGTATGAGTTAAAGGTAGTTCTAAGCGCATGACGGCCGCATGCGCCCACCAATTGCCGAAAGTTTCAAAGGTCAGGGCAAGCTTCTTGACTTAAGCAGTTGAGAGCAATCTCCTGCATGGGAGACTCCTTGCGGTGACATTACTCCAATTTCTCCAAGGACGTTTTCTACTCTATCCTTACCTTGCTTTCTTAGTTTAGTTTATTTTTATGATGAGCTAAATGATCGTTTAGCTTTCGCTAGACGATCACTTAGCTTTCGCTAGACGATCGCTTAGCTTTAGCTAAACGATTGGACATCGACCTATGCGATAGGTTTCTGTCTTCTCCTACTTGCCCAATCGTGTACACGATTGTTCATTCTTCCTTCGTCTGCCTCATACCAAGTCCAAACAGAGCACACCCTCTAGATTCTCACACCGAGAATACCAAGGTAACCTTTTTAGTAGTGTCATACTCAACTCGACACCGTCGAGGTTCTGTGGAGGTCGTTCATGTTGCTGGGGAGTTCGTGACCAAGGCGATCACTGAGTTCAAGCGTGAAGTGTTCATGCAGTGTTACGGTCGTGGTGTTCAAGCGTTCGAGGTTGTTGTTGTTCGAGCATTCGTGAGGAAGGAGCGTTGAGACGAGTCAACAAACGTTCGTAGCGTTTATCCTTGTTCATTTGTATTTTTATGTTGTAATTTTTGTAACAATCGTATAACTGTATATTTTGTTTATGACTGTAATTTGTAATGTTCATTCATGATTGTAATTTGGAATGATCTATTCCGCTACTCATGAAAATCCTCGTGATCGATTTCCTTTAATAAATCCTTTTGAATTCATTCATATATTGGAGGATTTTGTCTTATATGGGGAAATCCATTATTTAAAGAGAAGTTGTTCATCACTGGACCAAAAAAGTATTCCAGGGTTTTCAAGAAGAAAAAGAATGTACCCGACGTCATGATTACAAATAGTTGAGAGCAAGTAGTGGTTGTAACGTAATTAATTGGTTAGTGGGGATAAACTGGGTTGGGATTCAAAAGAATTGGATTACGGGTGGGCAAGAACTGATCCTCAACCGAATCCATTGAGCTACCAATGGGGCCTTATGGACCTGTAGCTCGAAGCTCCAACGGTACGTAAATAACTGACTAAACTCTTTAGTCATGGGATCCACCATCCATTAACTGTCAGATACTCCACTAAAGACCGAGAGCTAAACTCTCCTTACCAAAGATATATTATGTGTCCATCTTAACCAATTAGAAGTGTGAAAACCCTTCACAAATCACTCGTAAGTACAGCTGGGCTAATAACTGTTATGCCCCTGTAGTTACATCTAACTCCTTAAGTACCACTGATCCCTCTAATGAACATAAGTCATAGTCCTATTATGACTGAGTTCTCTCTTCCAAAGAGAAGTTGTGGCCACTATGTTTAAGCCCCGGTATCAGCCCTTAAGAGAGCAATCTCTATACTTATCCCTGCTTTGGGAAAGGAGTGAATTCCATCTTGTGGATTGAGTTCCCAGCTCCCAGATCAGACAAGTCCCCAAAAAGGTAGGCATGTTGAGTTGGCAATCTAGCCACTCTCATCCATACTAATCAAAGGATCGCCCTCAAAGGCAGGAGTTCCCAAAACACCTAGTATTGAAGTCGTGTCACCTATGGTCGTTTAGGTGAGATGCAAGTCTCTAGTATCAACGACGTTAAATACAGAGTCTAGTCATCTCGAGGTCCAGATCTTATACAAACTCTTTGTATAGGACACCCCAGCTCGTACGTCTCCACATGAATGGTCAGGATCTACCATCTGTAGTAGTTTACAACACTTGCAAACCTCTACAAAGTGGGTCGTATTCATAGTGTCACCAGGATCAGGTATCTCATCTTAATCCTCATACTACATACCTATTTAGGTTATCACTTAAGACATGATCCACTTGTATATCACATATATATGCATAAGTTCACATAAGATAACCAAGGAGCTTTGTTTATTGGATATGCGTAAATGCCAAAATTAAATAACACTTATTTTATTCATTAAACAATGTGTATCTTTACAAAACAACGAGACTCTGGGAGAATTAGGACACCAATCCCAACACTTACATCATCTACGAGGGAAAACGAGAAAGTACCTTGATCAGTGGAGTAGGTTAGTACCCTGTATCACAGACTTGAGATTCATTTTGCTTTGTGAGTCCGATTTGTAGAACTCATTGAAGAGTCCAAATATCGTAGTGGTTGTGGGCCTCTACAAAATTCTTTCTTCTTGAACTTGTATAGTCCGTGTTTATGTTTCTTTTACTATATTTTATTTTATTTTATCAATTATATTTTTTATACTTTAATTTTAGAAGGAGAATTGATTACATTTTGCTATGTTTCAATTTTTATAACTATACTAAAACTAGAAAAGGTATATTTTGAAACTTTTTCAATTTTTTTTTCTTCTGAAATTACATTGTTTATACTTTAATTTAAGAAAGAAATTTGACTATATATATATTTTTTATAAAACTAAAAAAAAGTCAATGTTCAAACTTTTTCATTTTTTTTGTCATTACATTTTTATATTTTAATTTAAGAAAATTTTTGAATACATTTCTTTTTATACATTGATTTTTTTAATTACATTTTTATACTTTAATTTAAGAAAGGAACTTGAATATATTTTTTCATGCAGATTTATCATTATTAGATGACATTTATCATCAAATAATGACAAATACTTTTTTTAGTACAACAATTACGAGATGAAGGATTAAACCCCCAACCTCTTAGAAATGAACATATCTTAATACCATTAAGTTAAGCTTACTTTGACATGAATGATAAATACTAATTTGTTTTCAAAAGTTCAAAATAAATGGATATAACTTACCATCTTTTCTTAAACGACTTCTTTTCTCTTCAAAATTTTTAGCAACCCATCATTCACTACATAAACATACATAAATGACTAACTTGAATTTCTTTTAAAAAAAATTGGGGCTAAATTGAAAAACCAATAAGTTAGAAACTAGGTTCAAATACTATTTTGTGCCTTATATTTTTTGTTTTGATTCATTTTAGTTTATATACTTTTAATATATTGATTTTCGTTCCTATATTTTTAACTTTTGACTGATTTTGGTCTTTATATTTTCAAAAGGTTGTGTTTTATCTTTATACTTTTGAAAAGAGAATGTCTCTTCATTTTTATTTTTACTTGGATCAAAATGATGATTTAGGTTGAAATTTCAAGTAATAGAGCATAAAATACTCAAAATGGGAGTGGGATAAACTTGAATTGCAAGATTCCTCCACTCTACCATCAAAAGCAACTCCATTGAACAACTTTAAACTCAGATTTAAACAAAATTATTGTGTTCCAAAGGACGAAGAAGATAGAGGAGGGAAAAAAAAACAGTACACTGTTCTTGTTACAACCTTCAATTAATATCTCAGTGGCTCAAAGATCCATCGAATTCCAATCCACTGTTAGCGACTTTCGGCGGTAATCCAATTTAATTATAATGCAAATCCGTTGAAGTGGATAAAAGATACCTCAAGCTAAAGGTTTGAAGCTCACTTTCCTTTCTCTGTACACTCACTATGCTCTTCGAACAGATGGGGTTACTGATTCATTTCACAATAATGTCACGCACCTTCTAAAACCTTTCTGTCCATCCCCCACATTAGTCCTATCTTGCTTTGCTTTTACTCTTTCTTTTGAAACTGTTCATCGTTTTCAGTTTGTACTAATGGGTAAGGGGTGACTGTGACTGTGAGTGGGACTGGGACTGGGGCCTTCTTCTACTTTGGGAGTTTTGTTATCAGTTTTTAAGAAGAAAAGGGTACACCCATTTTAGGAAGAACTTAGATGGATACTGGGTCGAGGGCAATGGACAAGGTGGAGACTGGAAAACGTGGAGGAAAGCTTGGTTCGATGCTCCCAAATGGCCCAATGGTCGATCGGTTCGTACCCAGAACAGATCACAATCCGAGAGAGCTAAGATCTTGGGCTAAGAGGACTGGTTTTGTCTCTACGTTTTCTGGTGAAGCAACTAGTAGTGTTGGGGAGAAGAATGAGAGTGCTAGATTTGATTTGGAGAAGGGTCTCGAACGGAGAGGCGGTGGGTCGTCCCCCAAAATCGAGATCGACCCGATTCTGGGTCGGACCAGACCTAACAGAGAGATTGAAGTGGAACCAATTACAGGGACTGGAAAAGGAGAAATGAGGACTGAGAATGAAGGGGTTTTGAGGTTTAGAGATGGAGCAGTGAGGGGTGAAGAGAGGAGACGAAGTGGAATCGAACCTCTGATGGGAGGAGCTAAAGAGGATGAAAGAGAAGTGACGAATGTTAAAAGAAGTGAGAAAGTGGATGGGGCTGCGAATAGGCAGAGTGATGGAGATTTTAATGGAAATGCCCATGGGGTACCTTTGGTTTCTCCTGCAGCTGAGCCTAAAATGGAAGATGACAGAGATAGAAGAGATGAGGATATCAATGTGAATATAGGTGAAATGGAAGCTACGGAAAGAGAATGGGGAGGACCTTCAGGAATGAAACTTGGGCCAACTGAAAATCCGGGTTACGGTTAGCATTCTTGAATCTCTTTCAAAATTTTGTTACTTGTTTTCTTTCTTAAATTAGTATGTTGATTTTCATCATAACTAGTGCATCGTAATTAATTAGTTGGCATAATATGAGACAACTATATTCGAATTGACGCAGAATACTAGCAGATCCTACAATCATTTTTGTTGTTTTGCTGGTTGTGTAGTGCAAAGAGAAATTTCAATCCACTAGGCTTTGTATTACATTTCAAAAATTGGAAGTGAGGAAACAAATTTCGATATTTTCTTTGTTTAATTAATTAATATCCAGGAGGCAATTAACTTTTAACATTTAAATATAAGGATGAAGTTCTTTACAAGTCCTTTGTTATTATAGCTAATCTTCAGAATACCTAAGTTCAGCTCCCTACATTTTATTGTCAGATCTAGAGGTCAATTTTACAAAATAATAATCAAACTAATCTCGTACAACTGGGATGTGTTTCAACTCTGACAGACTTATATGGATAGATAATCACATATCATGTAAGATAATGTGAGGTGACAAGGGAATGACCCCACGGTTCAGCTCTAATATTTCCTACAGGTTACCAAAAGTGCCTTCAGCATCCTTTTGTTGTTGGAAGTGTTGACGAACCCACTCTAAAATTCACTGTAAATCTCACAAGTTTCGAAGAGAAGAAACTTGTTCTCTTATAAAACTCAAGAACACAAAAGAGAAGAATATTGTTCTCTTGAAACTCAATTTCTTTATAACTTCAATTTGCTTCCATTAATTTGATTTTTACTTTTACTTGATTACGAATGAGGGAAATGAACCCTATATATAATACTCAAGAGATATATCCTGAAAGACATAAAATAAATGGAAGTACATGTATATAAACCATTCATGTGCTTGAACAATTACATGTACTTAGATGTGCATGTATCAAGAAATTAGAAATACATGTATTGTATCTAGGAATGTATTAACCATTATGTATCTAGCTTAATTTCTAACACCTTTTCCCATCAGACCAGCTCGTCGGTTGTTTAGTCTGTAAACAGCTGAGAAAACTGAACTTATGCATGGCTATTCACTTTGGTTAGTTTTCGGTGATATAAGGTTAACATAGCCACACTTCAATGTGTGCTTCCCTAAAACTTTTTAAATACGAATAAACGAGCATGCTTAAAACTCATTCGAAATGGAATTGAATGAATGAGCTATTATCTTGTATCTTGTATTTTGAGCATTAGTCTCTTTTTACTACTTCAATGAACGAGTGTTTCCGTTTAGAAAAAAAATGGAACTAAATATTTTATCCAGGAAAAATTTATGTTTCACCATGTAGCTGTAGATGCCTCTAATGTTTGTGTTGGCTGTCTTTGCAGTTCCACTAATTTATTATGGCCTTCAGCATTTTTTGTCATTGGTTGGGTCTGTTGTTTTCATTCCCCTGATCATGGTACCAGCCATGGGTGGAACAGATGTAAGCATCGTTTTTTTTATCGTCTTTTGATTTCAAATGAAAATCTTAAGGACAAGACAGGTGTGCTAACAAGCCTGTTTACCAAGATATAGGACTAGAAAATTATGAACTCAGTTCATGACTATTATAGTCACAGTTAGCAGGCCTGGCTGCTCACTGATGTGCAGCTACTGAGCCCAATCTTGTCCAACTTTTAATGGAGTCAGAATGTTCTTGCTCAGTCATGTGTTATTTCAATAATGACAGAAAGATACAGCTACAGTAATTTCAACTTTATTACTGGTTTCGGGCATTACAACAATTCTTCACTCCTACTTTGGTACTCGACTACCATTAGTTCAAGGAAGCTCATTTGTGTACTTGGCTCCAGCACTAATTATCATGAATGCTCAGGAGTACCGCAATTTGACTGAACATGTAAGCTCTGAGAACTGAATTTGACCCTCTCTGCTGTAAAAAGTACTGATTTGTATTACAAAAGAGATAACTGTTCTCATAAAATTTCGAAACCTGGAATTGAAGGGTGTTATGGGAGTGGAGGGATCTTGGATAGAGGTGTGGAATTTGGTCCTCTAAATGCTTCTCTTCTGGCCTGTATTACTAGTCTGTTTAGACATTTCTATTTTATATTACTTATAGTTAGAATTCTTTTCAAAAAGTTCTGCTTAATCCCAGGTTGTGTTGGCCATATATTTCTTTCAGGCGACCTTTATTTCTCTCTAACTTTTCTTTAAAAAATTTGGTCTGTAATAAAAAAGAAAAAACTCAAAATATTTATTATACCTGATGTATATGAATCATTTTTCTGAGTAAGATGCACTAGTGCTTTTTTCCCTCAACATTTTTGTAACTTTTATCTTCATTTCTATTTTGATTCGAATTCTCTCTTACCACCAACTATTACTATGGATGTTTAAGCTTCATCATGAATAATAATATTCTATATTTTTCTCCCTTACGATATGTATCAATTAACCCTTTTGAAAAGTTTATCTAATATTTATAGTTGATTACGTTGTTCTCTTTTCCTACAGAAATTCCGGCATATAATGAGAGAACTGCAGGGAGCAATAATTGTTAGTTCAATATTTCAAAGCATTTTAGGATTCAGTGGTTTAATGTCCCTTTTCCTTAGGTAATACAAATTGTTACGGTATAGTGCTGATCAATTCCATTATCACTGATTCAACACTTTCCTTATGTTATGAAGAAGGTATAAAATTAGTCCCTTGTACATCTTTTTGATCATCACTTACCCAACAATTTTCCGTATGAAAGTTGGAAGATTATTTTTTATTGAGCAAAAGTAATTGCAGCATGTGTTAAATTACAATCTTCCCTATCTCGAGAGTGATAGTTACAGAATTTCAATGTTAGATAAGTTCTTCCTTAACAATCTAGAAATTTACCAGAACGTGATGGGGAACTGGATATCCTGTGAAGAACTTTAAGGAGACCAATTAAGATTAGCAATGATGATAAGCTCATCATTTTAGCGTGTTTGTTCTTTTCTGATGTCATGTGCTACACAGCAAGATTTATACTGGAACTAAATTGTTGAATGTACGAAATTATTGTTCTAAGCTCTTGTCTCCTCATATATGAAAATGATATTCTGTTGTCTTCTATAACTGTTCAAAGAATTTTACTCAATGCTCATTCTCATAATCTGTAGGTTGATAAACCCGCTTGTGGTTGCACCGACGGTTGCTGCCATAGGTTTAGCATTTTTCAGCTATGGCTTTCCACAAGCTGGTAGTTGTGTGGAGATCAGCATCCCACATATAGTTTTGCTTCTTATATTCACCCTGGTAAGCGACTTGTTAATGTTAAAAGTTAAACAATTGATTACCAAGCTCAATAAAAGTCAAGTTTTTGATAGGCCTCAGCCAAATCAATCTATTTATCAACACAGAGGGAGAATTCGAGAGCTCCCATATTCTCTCCCAAGTCTCTCACAGAGAGCTATTACAATCAAGAAAATACTCAAGATGAATTTCCCTACAATCCCGAAAGAATACATACTCCTCCTTCATGCCCTTAACTAACAAAATTCCCTTGGGCCCCACACAATCTGTCAATTCTCTCACACGTATTACAAACCTCGCTCTCCCTTATCTCTCACACGCTTGCGTGCATACACCTTAGTGACCCGAGACCTACAATTACCTGCCCCCAAATAGCCACCTTGTCCTCAAGGTGGAATTTAGGAAACTTTTCTCTCATTTCTAATTCTAACTCCCAAGTGGCATCAATTGCTGAACAATTTTCCCAACGAATCAACACCTCCAACGCTCCTTGATCAGTGGGTGAATCGCGTGCCCCCAATACCTCCACTGGCTGGAGAACATAAGCCAAGTCAAGTCAGGCGCTAAGTCTTTTGGAATGGGAAGGACGGGCAAGTTATGACCCACAACCTTGTGCAACAAAGATACATGGTAATATGTAATCCCGTACCCATTGGTAAATTCAATCGATATGCCACTTTTCCCACTCGCTCTGTAATCTGAAAAGGCCCTATGAACTATGGGGCTAGTTTCAGGTGCTTATATCGAGCCAAGGATAATTGACGATAAGGCTTTAACATTAAATAGACCCACTCCCCTACAACAAACTCCACGTCTCGTCGCTTCTCATTGGCTTCCTTGGTCATTCTTTGTTGAGCCTTGTTCATTGATTCTTTCAAAGTAGCTAACATCACATCTCGGTCAAGCAACTGCACATCAACCTCACCAACGACATTGAATCCCTTCTCATAGCGAAGGATAATTAAGGATCGATCCGTAATTAGCCACAAACTTCTGATAATATCCTGTCAGACCAAGGATGCCCCTCAACTCTTTAATATTTTTGGGCTTTGGCCACTTTTGCATCGCTTCAATCTTGGATGAATCAGCCACTACTCCCTCAGCCGAAACCTCATGACCCAAATACTTAACACAAGTAACTGCGAACTGATACTTCTTCAAGTTGGCCAAAAAGTTATTACCCATCAATATGTCTAAGGCAATCGTTAGGTGCTCCACATGGTCCGCCATCGAACGACTATAAATGAGGATGTCGTCAAAGAAGACCAACACGAATTTTCTCAAACAAGGCCTCAAAATGTCGTTCATGGTAGCTTGGAAGGTTGAAGGGGCATTTTGTAGCCGAAGGGCATCACTAGGAACTCATAGTGTCACTCATGAGTCCTAAATGCAGTCTTATGGATGTCTAACTTACGTACCCGAATTTGATGGTAACCAGACTTCAAATCTATCTTTGAGAAAATAGTGGCACCAAACAGCTCATCCTACAACTCTTCGATCACTGGAATGGGGAATTTATCGGGCACGGTCGCTCGATTAAGGGCTTGATAGTCCACACAAAACCGCCAACTGCCATCTTTCTTCTTAACCAAGAGAACTGGGTTGGAAAAAGGGCTTCTACTAGTTTGAATAATTCTAGCCATCAGCATTTCACGAACCATCTTTCCAATCTCGTCCTTTTGGAATTGAGGATACCGATACGGTCGAACATTTATAGGTCTTGTTCCAGGCTCCAATTCGATCACATGATCATGATGCCTTTCGGGTGGCAAAGTAGTTGGCATCACAAACATTTGTTCAAATTGTCGAAGAACTGCTCGAGTTGCTTTAGGAATTTGGAGCACATGCTTTTGGAACTCAACCTTTCCATCTTCCTTTATCCCCGTATCCAGAGCATTGAGTTCCACCAACATCCCTTGGTCGTCCTTCCCAAGTGTCTTCATCATCAATCTCAATGAAATTTGGGATTTCACCAAACTATGGTCTCCGCAGAGCTGAACCATCCATTTCCCCACTTGAAACTCCATGATCGACAAACGATAATCCATTTCGATTCTAGCCAAGGACTCCAACTAAGTCACCCCCAAGATCACATCTAAGCTTCCTAAAGGCAAAGGGTGGAAATCATGAATTAGGGATAAATCATAAATAGTGAGGAACACACCTTTACAAATTCCGGCCGCCCGAACATATCCTCCCATTCCTAAAATAACCCCATATTCTCCGGTTTGTGACACGGGCAGCTGTAATTCCGACACTAATTCCTCATCAATAAAATTGTGAGTGGCTCTTTCGACAATTAGAACCACCTTCTTGCATCCGTGAATGCTTCCTTTTGACCTTCACGGTCTTAGGTGAGTGTAACCCAACCATTGAGTTGAGGGATAGATTGGCCATCTCCGTTTTCGCGCCGTCCCGCTCAACCTCACCTTCCACACCGACTTGTCAGGCACAACCTCTCCGGCCTCATCGTCAGGCGACATATCTTCCCCCTCCTACACAAACATGAATTGTAGCTCTCTTTTCTTGCACCGGTGGCCAAAGCTAAATTTACCATCACACTTGAAGTAAATGCCCTTTTCTTTGCTCTCATCTCTTCCTCTATTAATAGACGGTAAGGAAGAGTATTCCCACTCTTTGTTGTTGAATCGCGGATCGGGGTAATCGTGGTTGACGAAGCCGTAGAATTTTGATTAGGGCTAAATGAAAAAATCGGGCACTCGACCTACCTGCATTCGACCCGCTTCCACTGGAACCTGACCCGTTAGCTATTGGGTTCGATTTCGAACTTGGCCACTTCTCGAGCTAGCTTGCTTAAACCTCTTTTCTTGGAATAGCTGATCTTCCTCAATCAATTGGGCCATTGTCATTTTTGCTTTTAGGCCCGTTGGTTTCATCTTTCTCATCTCACTCTGGATTTCTTCTTTCAGCCCACACACAAACTTGCTTTCTAGGGCTTGTTCCCCCAGCTCCTTCAGCCTAGCAGAATATCGTTCAAATTGTTGGCGGTACACTCTCACCGTCGTCTCCTGCTGAAGTTTCATCAGCCATGCATATCGATTAGCTTCATTCGACGTATGGAATCGGTCCAACAGCAGCTCGTGAAATCGTGACCAACTTCCCACCTGTCGGCAATCATCTTCCCATTGATACCAATCTAATGCTTTTCCTTTCAAATATAGCACCACTGTATCCAATTTGTCCTTCTCTGATAAACGATTCACCACAAAATAATGTTCCATATGGTGCAACCACCCATTGGGATTCTCCCTCTCTTCCCCTTTGAAACTCGACACCTCTAGTTTCCTCAGCCTCATGTCGAACAAAGGAACTTCTTTACTACTAGGTGCGTGAATCCCATTTTTCTCTTCATCTACTTTCGACCCCATTGGCGATGAATCCACTGGTTTTTTCCCTTTGTTCGATATTGTCCTCTCTGACGATGTCGTTCCCGGCTCTGCCAATAACACATCTAGGCGCGATAAAACCAGACTCATTTGCCCATTCATCACTTAAACTTCTCGTTCGACTACTCGAATCCAGCCTCCACCTTGCTTTCCAACGACGATTGCTTCTCACCTATTTCACTCAACTTCTCTTCCATAGCTACTACCCTCCTTCCATCTTTCCCACCATACCAAAGTCTTACTGCTCTGATACCAAAATTGATGGGCCTCAGCCAAATCAATTTATTTATCAACACAGAGGAAGAAAATTCGAGTGCTCCCTTATTCTCTCCCAGGTCTCTCATAGAGAGCTATTACAATCAAGAAAATACTCAAGATAAATTTCCCTACAATCCCATCATAATACATACTCCTCTCTTAGGCCCCTAACTAACAATATTCCCTTGGGCCCTGCACAACCTCTCAATTCTCTCACACGTATTACATACCTCGCTCTCCCTTATCTCTCACACGCTTATGTACATACACCTTAGTGACCCGAGGCCTATCAGTTTTTTCATTGAAAAAAGGAAAAAAAAAAAATTGATTACCAAGCATTTTAGTACGTTGTTACTAAAAGTTCAGATCTGAGCACTTTATTCATCGGTTGCAAAAATTCTATGAAGTATCTTTTAAAAAATTTTGCTCTACCAAACAGTTTTCACGTTTCTTGTGCCTAACATGTTACTCAATTGCTGCTTGTTTATTCTTTTTCAGTACCTTCGAGGAGTATCCATATTTAGCCATCGTGTATTCAGAATTTATGCGGTATATATATCTTATCTTTAGAGGAATGGTGACTTGGCTGTTGCAACAAATTCTTCGGTTTAGTCTATCTTTCTTTTCTTCATAAGAAATACTGCATTAGCAAAAGAAGTTTATGAAAATTAGTTCTCAAAGAAAGCTAGAAGGATGTAAAAAGTCCTCTATAATTCACTTGAATCAATTGTGAAGTATAGTTTAAGTTTCAGCTCAACTAGGTCTTCTTTCCCCTTGGATCACTTCTGTACTGACCAGACCTTTGAAACGTTTATGATCTATCCTAACCACAACCCCCGAACCTATGGAGCATAGACACATTAGTTTGGAGAATGTATGAGTTCCTGCAATGCGTTGGACACTCTTGATAATTGTTGGACTGTATACTAGAATCCTCTAACGTTAACTCTTTAATCATGGGAGAGAGTTTGATCATTTAATCGGTTGGAATCTGGAAGTATATAAATAATGATGGAGTCTTCCACATTGGTTAATTACTTTTTAATGTGGTTTATTTTTATTAGCTTGAAAATATAACATAAAATTAATGTTTATTTTATACTAAAGACTAAAGTGAAACCATCAGAAAGTAATTAGCCCTAATACGTTAAATAAAATCTAGGCATGGTGGTTGGTTATAAATATGTCAAGCGTGTTACTATCAAAGTTACCAATTCTTCTAAACCCTGAATTTGCTCTATTTTCCAAACAAACTAGTAAAATACTCAGGAGAATGGTTTTAGGTTGTGCATTCTTATTTTCCTTAGTCAAGTTGGTTGTAAATTAATGATTTCCAAGTATGATAAGTTTCTTGTTCAAAGTTTATTATGAGTTTTCATTTTAAAGTATGATTGATGCTTCATAATTCTGTTTAGATGGGTATGTTGGGGTTCATGTTTTTCGATACCACTGATCTTAAATTCTTCTTTTGTTGATTATAGGTTCCTCTTAGTGTCATGATTATATGGGCATACGCATTCTTTTTGACTGCTGGAGGAGCATATAATTTCACAGGCTGCAGCCCAGATGTTCCGAGTTCAAATATCATAGTAGATGCGTGTAGAAGGCATGCATATACCATGAAACATTGCAGAACTGATGTTTCAAGTGCATGGAGGACTGCCGCATGGGTTCGAATTCCTTACCCCTTGCAGTGGGGTGTGCCAATCTTTCATATAAAAACTTCAATTATCATGATCATGGTTTCTCTGGTTTCCTCAGTGGACTCTGTAAGTACCTTGAGAACACATATACCATGTCTGTTTACTTGATCTCACAACAATTGACGAGGGAAGTTGCCTTGCACTTGATTCCCATGTCTTGAAATCTATCCCCGATCATTGTCAAGACTAGATATATTCCCAAGTCAAATATTCAGGATCTCTACTACGTTATTTTCATCCTGATTTATGGTTATGAGTGGAGATTCATAAATTAATATTCAAACTTAAACACGAGGAGTGTCAAGAATTTATATAATATATTGAAGATATCCTAACCATAGTTTACGTGTAGTTTAACCATTAAATTGAAAAGGAAAAAAGAAATCCGTGTAAACCCAGTAAGCATCATCACGTGTCAAATTGTTTACTCTGAATTATGCTTGTGTTAATTAAGGAAGAACATACAGAGTCATGGTGTCATTGAATAGACAAGCCACACGCTTGGCATTAAATTACTTCGTAAAAGTAGTTTATTCCTCAGGGATTTTCAATTTGTAGAAAAGATCACCGATATCAATATGTGCTTTTTGGAATACTGAACCCAGGCATCTAATCAAGAAAGATAACTCTTTTTTTCAGATCGGTACCTATCACACTGTGGCTTTGCATGTTGCTTCAAAGCCACCAACTCCAGGAATTGTTAGCAGAGGAATTGCTTTGGAAGGTTTCTGTAGTATCTTGGCTGGACTCTGGGGTACAGGTGCTGGATCAACAACTTTAACAGAAAATGTACATACTATTCATGTAACAAAAGTGGCAAACCGGAGGGCATTGGTAGTTGGGGCAGTTTTCTTGATTTTCGTCTCATTCATAGGTAAACTGTCCATCCCATCGCAGGAAAATCAAAGATGTTCTTTGAGTATTTACCAATTTTTATGAATGCTTACTGACACCCCAGCCAACAGTTGAAGTTTTTATACATAGTGGTTCTTTTTGTTTTTTTTTTTTCTGAAGCTGATACATAGTGGTTGTTGGACACCAACAAATTTTCTTTTTTAAGGCAAAGTTGGTGCTGTTCTTGCCTCCATCCCACTGGCATTGGCTGCTTCCGTTCTCTGTTTCACGTGGGCTCTAACTGTTGCATTAGGTCTTTCCACACTGCAGTATAGTCAAACGGCAAGTATCAGAAACATGACAATAGTTGGTGTCTCATTGTTCCTTGGCTTGTCAATTCCTGCCTATTTTCAGCAGTTCCAATCTGAAACTAGCTTGATTTTGCCTAGTTACTTGGTTCCCTATGCTGCAGCTTCTAATGGACCAACCCATACAGGAAACAAACAAGTGAGTCACTACTATTAATATCTCTTGCAGTTTCCGAATCACAACTTCATTTCAAATTCTTTTGTCTTGATTCTTCTCCGCTGATCCTAACTATATGAGATATCTTGCAGTTTGACTTTGTATTCAATGCCCTCATGTCCTTGAACATGGTCGTGACGTTCTTGATAGCCATCGTACTCGAAAACACTGTTCCAGGCAGTCGACAAGAGCGAGGAGTGTATATATGGTCACATGCTGAAGACATCAAGAATGACCCATCTCTAGTTGCAACTTACTCCCTCCCAAAAAGGTTTTTGAGGTTGTTTTGCAGGTCTAAGTGTTTGTGAATAGGAAAATGGCATACCTCGATGCGAGGTTGGCTTTCAGGTTTAAGTCTTAGCATGTCGTGATGAAGGTTAGATATGGCATACACACAGCATTTATAGGTTTACAAGATGTGGAAATTTGGTGGTGTATCAACCATTTTTGTCAAACCTGGATGGTTCATTGTTAAATTACTTAAAGCATTCTTTTTAGTAATTACATTACCGTATATCACCAAGGAATTGAATTGAGAGTGTAGGTCTCAAATTTATATGAAAGTCTTCCATTCAAGGCAAATTGACACCAATGATATGATTCAAATGTTCTTTTTTTCTTTTTTGGTAGTTTAACAATATACAGAGTTATGGATTTGAACTGCTTTTGGTCAAAGAATACACACGTTATTTCAATTGAATTATGTCGTGTTAGGCAATTTAAAGGAAGAGTTCGAGATTATGTGTGGATCGAAGTAGGTATATTTTTAAGTGTAAAAGTGGGGTAGAGAATCATGAACATCTCTTTCTTCATTGTGAAGTTGCAAAAAGGCTTGCGGGTTAATATTCTTCATACCTTTGGTTTACATTGGTGTTTTCCCAATTCCACAAGTGAGGCTATCATTCAACTTAGTCTGAGAAAGGCGGCCTTATTTTGTGGACCAATAGGTTTAGGACTACAATGTGGAGAATTTAGTTGGAGAGAAATCAGAGGATCTTCAGAAGAGAAATTTTCAATTTCCAGAAAAAATTTGGAATTTTATTTCTTCTATTAAACTCTTTGCTACCATCTAGTGTTATAGATCCAGAAGAAATTTTGTACATATCTTGACCAATAGCCATCCTATATGGCCTTTTCATCCAAATATGATCTTAAGAAGAAAATAAAAAATGGTAGGGATGAGCAATTGACCCATTTAACATTTGAGATCATAATATATGTCTTTATCCATTAGGATATGTTATGATTAGTTAAATGTGTTTACTGAATATGTAATTCAATAAAAACTCAGTAATTCAATTTTAGAAAATTTTTATATATGTTCTAGACAATACTAAGGATTTCTATTATGTTCTAATTATTTATTTTTTTGAGTTCAACAGCATGAGGTAGAAGAATTCAAATCTCGACTTCTTGGTCAAGTGTATATGATTTAACTAGTTAATATTTTAGGCCCAATGTTAAGTTGGAAAAAGGGGAAAAAAAAGAGAATTATATGAGAGGCATATTCCATATTACTAGGATTTAAGTTTCATGTAAAATTTTCTTAAAATTTACAAATTTTATTTGAGATGCGTTTGGATTGCATTTTCTAATTTTTTTTTTTTTTTAAAAAATCATTAAAAAAAAAAATGTAGTGTTTGATAAGCCTCAAAATGATGTATTTTGCATCAATTATATGACAATATATAAAAAGAATTTCTGTTTGTATATATTTATATATTTTTATTTGATCATATAATGAAAAATATATTATTCTTCGCTATTAGTATTATACATAGAATATATGGTTTTTTTAATGTATATATATCCTCTACACAAATGATCAAATAAACAAGTGATTATATATATATATGTGTGTGTGGTCCACATATATACACTAAACCTACTAACAAAGATGATAAAAATATATACAGTATATATGTGAAAACAGTAACATGACAATGAAAATGTGGAAATGGAGATATTTAAGTTTTTCATTTTTTTTCATATCTTACGTTTAAGTTTATTTCACATATTTATGAGGATGAATATCTATATGCATTAGATAAATTTGATTAAGTAGATTTCCACATGGAGCTTAATAAAGACTATATTGATAGATACAAAGTTGTTCAGACTTTCTATCAATCAAATAATATTTATATTCACGATCTAGTACTTCAACCAACAAATAGTATCAGTTTCAAGACTGGATCGATCTATATGGAAGTACGAAAATTAGTTCTTCAAAACTCATTTTCGGTTAAAGTGGTAAATGAGGGGGAGAGGGAGGGGGGAGGGGGAATTGGTGTGGTTTGAGATTCAAAGATGCATGAAAATAAAGTGCGAAGGAAAATAAATGATAGAAATACAATCTAACGAAATGTTCTAGCTTAGAAGAACAAAATTACCCAATGTAATCTTGATCATAGGATAGCATTCAATCATCTTAAACACATGGTCAACTTAAGTGGAAAAGCCAACATTAAGCGTCCTTAATTATCAATAAAATTTTTATCTTGATTAATCTATGTATCGATTAACTAACAATGAAAAGCATCCATTAATTAACCAAACACATGCAGTAAGTTCTAGGGTTAAACCATGACATGATTAGCTAACGAAGAAGCCGATTAACTAATCAATTGATTATCCTCTATATCTAGATTACTCAAGACAACCATATGTCGCTACTGGAAGTGCTGCGAAAATAAACATATGCCCATGAGACAACTTATGCTACTTTGGGAGCCCACACCTAACGATTATGGTTAAATGTAAAATTTCTAGCATTTAGCATACATAAATGATTAGGTCGTTAGTCCTAAACATTCACACATACTAAAGAATGAAAACAAGAGACAGTGATGTTTAAGAGCTAGAAATATACACATTCAAGCCCCAGATCCTCCAAAAGTTACAAAAGGTTCTTCCAAAATCCTCTAAACTAGAAAATCCATAGATCTTACTTTTCATAGTGATGAAGCAGGCATCGTTCTAAGAGATTACATGATAAAAATGAAGAAATAGAAGTGGAAGAGTGAAAGAGGATGAAAAATAAGTTGGAGGCTAATTGGGTGCATAAAAATGACCTAAAATCGAAGAGGGATTAAATAGACATCGTGTGGCACCGCAAGTGTAGGGCCAAATAGGCCCTCGGCATACGACGCAATGCTACAGCATTGGGTTAGTGCAACGACGCTGATGCACCTTTGCCCCTATTAAATCTGCAGTGCCACGGCGCTACTGTGCTTTGTTTCTGGAAAATGTTTCAAGCTCTACACCAGCCTCCATGGGAATATTTTCGTCTTTTTCGCTTCTTTGAAGTCCGGTTGCTGTAATTAGCTTCTAATTACTCCAAATTAACCCCTTATGGCTCTTAATGCCCCTGAATGTGTGATTTGCTCGAGATCTTATAAATATAATCATATAAACACATCAAACATCATAAACGAGCAAGATTAAAGATACTAAGATAATAGATTTTGGGTGCTATCAAACATGAATGATTATATTTATTTAATGGGATATGAATGAATATAAAACTTTATAGGGGATATTTGACTATTATTACACAATATATGACATCTATATTTAATTCATAGAAGAATGATGTTTAGTTGATTGTATGCTTGAATGATGCTTAACTCTGTATGTCGTATAATGATGGAAATAGACAGATAAGACAGATATAACACTAAATTATTAATGAAAAATGAAAAAAAAACCATAGATAAAATAACACTACAACAAATATCACATATGATAATTTTGAAAAAGTGATATCGTAGACTTTTTATAGCATTTTTCGAAATGCTGTCGTAGGCGATGTTAATGAAAGTCACAAGCTTTTCATGGCGTTTTTTCAATGCTATAAAAAGTGCTATAAAAAGTTCATTTTTGATAGCATATTTTCATGCTATGAAACTTTTCATGGCTTTAGCGAAAATGCTATGATTATTTTTTGATAGCGTTTTAAATAATAAAGAAAAAACGCTACAAAAAACATATCATAGCATTTTTAGGCACACTGTTGTAGTCGGTGTTATTGAAAGTTCCAAACTTTTCATAGCATTTTTTCAATGCTACAAAATAAGCTATAAGAATTTCATTCTTTATTACATAAATTTAATGTTACGAAAACTTTTCATAGTATTACAAAAATGATATGAATGACATTTAATAACAATTTTTATAGTAAAAATAAAACGCTATAAAAACATATAACATATTTAATCTCATTATAATATCTACTCTTATATATAGTAATCAACTTTTAATAGCAATTTTTTTGTTTGCATTTGTACTACTATAAAAGTAAAAATATAGTTTGTATAGCATTTTGAAAGGACATTGTCTCAAATATTGATAAAATCAACTTTAATTATATAAACTTTTAATGCAAGTGCATTTACATCAAAATAAGAGTAAACATACTCATAGTGTAACTCTTTAAACCTCATGTAGAAAATAAAAATCGATGTAACATCACATACCTTTCCTAGATGGTTTCATGAAGCGTATCCCTCCATTTTGAATCAATCCCTTACTGACCGTTCTGCCACCTTCACCAAAGAACATCCCCATGGTAAACCCTTGATCGGTCTGTTGGAACAACCTCACTAACATGTACCTCTTATTGGAGCAAATCTCATCTACCACTGTATCTACATATAAGGTTGGTACCTCCATTTGCTTCATACAAGGTTGTTATTTACTTCTATTGTTGTTGATTAAACTATGAAGGTTGCCGATTCAACTAAGCTATGAATATTGTCATGTTGTCATCTTGGGCTCCTGATAACTATGCACGTGTATGCTGATGTAGTTATGTACAACACGATTGTAGACATGTGTTGTTGGTATAAACTATGTACATGTATGGAATGATTTGTTGTGCTCTTGTACATATGTGAATACAGAGTGCATGATAACTTTATTAGGCTTGCGTCCTTTTGTGTTCGTTCATGTTGCTGACTTTATTGCCGTCTACGTATACTATGTTTCATTATTAGGTTTAAGACTCTTTACAAACTTTTATTCATAATTAGGTTAATGTGGCTTTGCTGTCAATACGTAATTAAAACGCTACACAAACTTTGCTTGCCTAACAGGATGACGGTTACCTAGGTACTTGTTGAACAAGTATGGGTCATTCGGCTGTAAATATCAATATATATATGGGATAAATTGGATAACCAAAATACACAAAATAGAATCTAAACAAAAAAAACCAACGCATCTCTTTTTTTATATTAAAAAAATTGAATAAACAACCAATTTAAAAAACTAAATAAAGAAAAAAAAAAAAAAAAACTAATCTCACGTGTGTAACAGAATCAGCAATTTCCTCCTCGATATACTAGAGATGACCTAGTTGTAATTACCAATATATTAGGGGTATAATCGAAAAAAATCATTCTCACTCCTACCCAAAAATCGATAAGGCATACTTGCAATATACCCAATAAACTAGGTATTTCTCAACCATGGGTATTTAAGGTAGGCATTTGTTATAATTTTTCTTTTTTTGGATCAATCTGAAAATTTGGATCGGTTTTACACTCAACCTTAGTCGTTCTTTATAAAGGGTCAACCCAACTCTACTCATTGTTTTTGAGTTGGGTCATTGGTTTGTTTTTTTTTTTTTCCCTTTTTTTCTTTTTCCCTTCCTTTTCTCTCCATCGAAGAATTTGATTTTTGCTGCTCAATTCAAACTTTCATATTTTTATATAAATGAACATAAATATAATACGTTAACAATTAAAATTTCATAATAAATATATGAATATTTGTAATAGATAGCAAATTAAGAGAAAAAAAATCTAAAAATATATCATTTCTTTAAGATATTTGCAAATATGGAGGTGTTGACCAGTCAATTTTTTATTTTTTTTTTTCAATTTTCCCCTATTGTTAATCATAAATGCACATTTAAAATTCAAGCACTTCGACCATAGAGGAAAAATTTATTAAAACGATAAAGACAATTTCCAAAATAATTATAAAATTAATAAATAAAAAATAAATAAAAATCCTTGTTCGGGGCTCCTAAAATAGTTAAGAAAAATAATAATTAGACTGATAAAGTTTTCAACCTAACGTCGAGTTCTAAATTAAAAATTCAAATAACTTAAAAACATAGATGGAATAGAAACGATTTTCTTGTCCCATATGACACGGTCATGGGTCCTGCTTGTCACTCATCGATTTGTTCTTGTCCTTACCTGAAAAACATAAAAGAAGAAAGGATGAGTATGAAATACTCAGTAACTAACCTACTACTGGGCCCTCTAGGTAAACATGTTAACCTTCCTATCTAGGCATCAATATACATCCTATAGTATATCAATCGTGGTGATCCCAAAGGATCACAAATCAATCATAAGTATGATCCCTAAGGAACACATATATGTCTTCATAGGTGTGAATCCGAAGGAACACATATCGGTCATAGATGTGAACCCAAATAAACACATAACAATCATAGGTGTAAACCCGAAGGAACACAAAACAGTCATAGGTGTGATGTAGCACATATCAGTCATAAAGAGTACACCGCTTAATAAGAAGGCTAACAGTTACCACCAATACTAGCATGCAACAGTCCACCATTAAACATCGTAATATAATCACATCATATTAACATGATCATCACATTCAGTGAGCAGATTAGAAACATAATATCCTGCTTCATGTTCACGGCAACATAATCCATGAAAAATACCAGAATGGCCACAGTCAATACATCATAGAAGCGTAATCAAAACATTTCATAACATTCTATATGTTCATACAGTCTTAACATCATCATTTGGTTGGGACAATTGATTAGAAGGCAAATCAGTAGTAAGACATTTACCTCAAATAAATTATAATAATAGGTGAATTAATCTTCCCCTTGACCTAGCTTGGATCTTGGGTCAAGTCCCTAAATCAATTACCAAAAGCAACTTCGATTTTTTTTTTCTTTTTTTTTTTTTTAAGATTAAACAAAACATAAAACCCATCCCAAACAGTCTCCAATTCTTACCCATCGAGTGGCTTGCTACCAAATATGCTTCCACCTTAGCACAGGGAAGACAGTCTACACATAAACTCAAAATTAAGAATTTAAAATCCACATTGTAGCACCAAAACTATTCCAAAAAGGTTCCAAAATCTCAATACTCACAAAAAACTGGGCCAAATTCACCAAAACGAACCTTTACTCCACTGGACAGCCTACTTAATAACCTCAAATTCCTGAACCCAACATCCAAAATTATGGCCAAATTAAATCTTGGGCCTAGACCAATATCAATGGGCATTTAAAAAACAACCAAAACACCCAAAAACTCAAGATTCTGGCAACCGGAAAGAGAGAAACAGGGCTGGTGACCGATAATTATAATATGATATAATTACTATAATATATGTGATATAATTAATATAATGTATTTTGATACATTATAATATAAAGTTTATTTGAGAGGAAATAAATATTTGAATATGATTCAAATATTAATTATATGAATTTGATTCACATAATTAAACTTAATATAAATGAAATTTATATTAAATGTTATTTGTGAGAGAATAGAAACTATAAGTTATATTATATTTGATACAATATAGAAACTATAGGTTGTGTATTATATTTGATATAACATATAGTTTAATATATATTATATGATAAAGTAGTTATCATATAAATATATATATTAAATTGATTTATGAAAATAAATTAATTTAATTTATTTTTAAAAATCATTTTGGAAGGGAGTTGTAACTTCCTTCTTCTCTTTTCTCTCTAAAACGTACTAGTGGGTAGAACAAAAGTTGAAACGTTCTGAGAAAAATCCGAATCACTTCCTCTCATCTCTCTAAAAAATCATTCTCTTCCACAATAGCTACAGCCCACAAAACTCTTAGATTCTCACCCAGAGAATACAGAGAAGAAATCTCGTGGTGGTGTCCTTATTGGTGGTTAGAGGGTTCGAGATTGTTCGTGACAAGATTCAGAGAAGAAATCTCGTGAAAAAGAGTTCTTCAAGGGTAAGATTTCTTAAACTCTTTTTCTTTTTTGTAATCTCTGTTTTTAAGCATGTTGCAATTATCTTTTAAATGCACAATCTGTATGTTTTTGTTATAAAATTTATATTCTGTAAATTTTTGGTATTTGGTCAGATTAGAGATGTCCACGGGGCGGGGCGGGGACGGGGAAGCCTTCCCCATCCCCGGCCCCTTATTCCATTCCCCGTCCTCGCGAATTTCCCTGCGGGGAAAAATTTTCTGCCTTTATTTTTCTTTAACATTTTTTTAAATTTCAATTAAATATATATTTTTTTACAATTTTTTTAAACATTTTCAATGAAATTTTTATTTAAATGAAATATTATCAATTTTACTAATTAAAACAATAATACACATACAATTTTAAAAATATAATTAAAATGCTAAATTCTCATAATTTGTAAAAATTAAAATTCAACATTTAGAGCATCATATCTTAAATATTACAACATCTAAAGAATTAAAATAATAAAAATATTGAACTTAAATAATTAAAACATCTATAATTAACTTAATAAAGTCTACAATATTAATATTAATATGAATATATATATATATATATTAAAAATTTATAATTTATATACAAAGTCGGGGCGGGGTCAGGGTCAGAGAATATATTCCCCATCCCCGGCCCCGAATTGTAAATGGGGAAAAAAAATTCCCCACTTCCTCCCTCATTCCCCATACGAGTCCCCGCGGGACCCGTCCCCACAGATTTTTTGGACATCTCTAGGTCCGATCCCATGCTTCCGCTCAAGGACCTTCAATGGTTCCTTCAACAACAACCTTATCGATGTAAATTAATTAGTTTCTACAAAAGCCAACAACTAATTAAAACTGAATCGATTAAGCATCCTAATTATCAATTAAAGCCTATGCTCAAATTGAACTACATGTTTCTAAACTCTATTGGGATTGATAGCATCCAAATAGAGATAAAAACATGCAAATTACGAATAAGGATTCCATTGTGTCGATTAATTAATGGGGAAGCCCTAACTTAATTAACCAAATTATCTTTGAACTTAGTTAAAGCATGCATCCTAAGATTTAAGCCCAAACTATAAATCCTAGCATATATATTCAACTAATTGCTACTAATGGTGATTATGGCTAGATGAAGAAGAAGACAACATGCAAGCCACAAATTGATTAGCGAAAACATATACCCATGAGAGGAGCGTCAATCCAAGCGTAAGCATACATTTGGAATAAATAGATTCAAAGAAGCATAAATTCAAATACATTCAGTTCATTCAAAATAAAATCTCAAGAAATATACATAAGCTTGCCCCCAAGAACTAGAAAAACTCACTTACCTCAATAATCCATAAAGATGAAAAAGAGAGGGAGCACCCAATCCATGATTACAAAAAAAAAAAAAAAAAAAAAGAAAGAAAGAAAACCTAAACACTAATACTGTAGATGGAGAGACGGAAAAAATGAAGAAAACGATGGTCACTCACCCAAATTGGCCACCCGGATTGAAAGTTACGATAAAAATACCGAAGAGTAGTTTTTATAATGTCGCGGTGGTGTGCCCTATTTTCAACTTTTGTTTAGAGCGCCAAGTATAGCGCTGCTACGCTCTCACTTAGAGGTTGTTTTGATATTTTCTCTTCCATTTGAAGCCTCAGAAGCCCCCTATCACTTCTAATAACTCCAAATTAATCTCCAATAGCCTGTGACACTT
This sequence comes from Benincasa hispida, assembly GCF_027475165.1. Classification (NCBI taxonomy): domain Eukaryota; kingdom Viridiplantae; phylum Streptophyta; class Magnoliopsida; order Cucurbitales; family Cucurbitaceae; genus Benincasa; species Benincasa hispida. The sequence goes on along the minus strand of NC_143488.1, from coordinate 29,053,571 downwards.
AAAAATGGATGATTTGCTCGAGAATCCTACAAAATAGATATTAAACTATTGAAACCATAACAAGCTAGATTAAAGACATAAAAATAGCTCTTTTCAAGACCTATCAACCACTTATATAATTTATAAGCATGGGGGAGTAGTCTCATAACTTATTCCTAAAACATATGAATTAAATTCAAATGATTTACAATCTTGACCTCTATCACTTCTAATTCTTTTAATTTTTTTTACCAAATAGTTTTTCAACATTGAGGATAATTTTTTTAAAATTTTCAGAAGCATCACTTTTATTTTTTTAATAAATAAACAAAAGTATATTTTAAAAAATTATTAATAAAAGTGGTTAAGTATCTATTTCTTACTCTAGTTAAAATTCTATCAAATTCACACAAATTTGTATGAATTAATTCTATTAATTCACTATTTCTTTCAAGACTTTTATGAGGTCCTTTTGTGATATTAGCTTTAATGCATGTTTCACATTTCTAAAAATTATTTTATAAGAAAGAAATTAATCCAAGGCTACTCATTATCTCCACATATTTACTATTTATATGACAAAATGAGCATGCCAAAAATTTAAAGAAGAGAGCATATAAATCGAACTGGTAGATGCTTTATTGATATTTTCAATGTTCAATTTGAACATTTCATCACATGCATAACTTTTCCCAATGAAAATTCCCTTTTTTGTTATCACATATTGATCAGGGTCCATAGTCTGTTTAAAGCTAGCTTTATTAAGAAGATAACTTGACATTAAATTCTTCTTCATGGAGGTTGTAAAGCACATCTTTCAGAGTTAGAACACTTCCAGAGGTGAATTTTAATTCAACCTCACCAATTACTAAAATTTGGATGGCATGTGAATCACCAAGTATTATTATTTTAAGCTTCTCAAAAGAAGTATAAACTTTGAACCAATTTTTGTCATAACAAACATGTCTATTGGCTCCAGAATCAGCCCACAATCCTTCAATACTTTGAACTATATATATATATCACTTATCAGCCACAATTGGCTTTTTGGTACCATTAGTCTGAGACATAGGTTCTCATTTATGAAATGTGCAAATTCGAGCAGTATGCCCACTTTTGCCATAAACGAAACAAAATGGTTTGGAGTATTGAGGATGTGCTTGGTTTTTATTTACTGATAGCTTGTATTTCTACAAATTATTGTCTCTTAAAGTTAGAATATTTAGGAATATTTGATGAGAAAATCATTAGATTCGTAGAAAAGTAAAGCAAAATTGCTTTCCATGCATTCATTGAGTTCAAAAGAGGGTCTAAATGAAAATCATGTAACTAATGCGTTATATATGCAAGAATATAGGCAAAAAGCAAAGACAAAGGAACCATGTGCTAGATCAAAAAATGACCCATGTGGCTAAGTAGCTCAAGAAGAAAAGCAGATCCAAAGATCTAGCCGGAAGAACGGGAAATCCAAAGACAAGTCATGCGGTGAAGTTGCTTAAGCAATAAACCAGAAAGTCAAATGCATCTGAGAGGACCATCGACAATTGTAGAAATGAACGCGCAAAAGTTACCTAATGTGCCTGCACTGTCTTGTGTGGAAAAAGTGGTCCCCGCATCTAGCTATATATATACCTCAGCCCCAAATTAAGAAATAGATAATCAGTGAGAGTAGATACACACCATTTTCCAAGAAAGAAGAATATTCTTTAGAATTCGAGTGAAATTTGAGAGAACCTTCCTCCCCCATTCCCAAGACGATCTTCCTTGAACAGCATCCATCATCACTGCCAGAGAAGAAGACTAGAAAAGGATATTCTCCATAGTCCACTGCAAAACATAGAATCACAGACATCTCAGACCAAAGTAAGCAAGAGACAACTATTAGCGATTATTATCTCTGTCTATTCATCTTTTGTTTTATTTTCACCATTTTCTATATTTCTATTTCTAAACACTCCCACTTTATCTTGTGACAAACTTCTTTCCATCTTAATAAACATATCATGACTTCATCATCTATCTCTTCCACTTTTATTTTCCTTCTCATGAATAGCTAAATCCTTAGTGAATCGGGATGAGTTAATCCTCATCCCGGTGAGCTTAATGATTAAGCAAATGTTCATTCGAGTAATGAAGCATTAAATCCAACACTTGATTTCTTTTAACCACTGGAATCATGAGGTAGCAATCAACTACATGAGAGAGCAAGTGATTGTGGATTTCCTTAACTCAAGTAAGTGTCGTGTTTAGAGAGAAAGATTTTCTTACATTTCAAGTAATCTAAGCATGCATCATAGAGACATGATTCATGTGGCTAACTCAATGAGAGGTGGAGTCCTAAAGGTTATGAACATGAGCACAAGCTTATCATTAAGTCCAACGGTTTGAGGATTGTTTGTTCCAGTTTCGTACTCTTATATATTTCTTTTCTTATTACATCACACATTCATCTCTACACTCTCAACAATTTACTTACATTTACTTAGTTTATGCATTCCACAACATCAACCACATCACCATTTATTGAAAAATACACCCCTGCGTTCAACAATAGAGAACTATTAGCTAAATTTGTTCTTACTTTAATCGAAATCCTCGTGTTCGACCTCAGTCCTCATTGAGACTATCTCCTATCTAGTTTATACTTGGGATGTTTAAGAGTAAAGTTAAGTGAATTATTAGAGATTATTATCACATTATTGAACATGATTAAGCACACAACAAGTTTTTGGTGTCGTTGTTAGGGATTAAGATTGAAGATAACTAATTTGGTTTTTTCTTTTTCTTTTTTTCTTTTTTATAATTTTTTTGGCTTTGTTCGTAAGCTTCCTCCACCTTTGCAACTTTTGCCAGAATTTTGCAAATGGTATATGAGCGACCATACTCAACTAGAGTTTGATATCGATCCTGAAATTGAAAGGACTTTCAATAAAAGAGCCAGAACAAAGGTGTAGGAGACAAAGACAAAGATATGGCGAACCAACAAGATCAACCCAACGCACCAAATCTTGCCAATAACATAGACGCACAGGACAATCCCATTCTCTTAGCACATGATCGAAACATATGGATTAATGAGTACGCATTGTCGATCTTGTATGATTTCTCACTAGGAATCATATGTTTGGACTTCAATGACACAAGATTTGAGATGAAACCATTCATGCTACAAATGATTTAAGCGGCTAGCCAGTTTGGAGGTACACCAGGAGAGGATCTCCATATAAATAATATAAATAAATAATACAGAAAAGTGTGAAGAAACTCTAGGAAAAAAGAAGTCTAGGAAACAAAGAAACAAAATTAATTAAATTATAGCTATTTCAATTTATTAGTTTTGGTCTAGTTATTTTCATTATATTTAATGTTGTCTTTTAGTTGATATGGAACACTATCATGTCCAATTAATTAAATTATAAGTATTTTGATGCTTTATTAGAATCAAGTAAATTAGGGAAACTTATATTTATTGCGGCTTTTCTGAATAAAAGAACAAAATTCTTGAATTAAGAAATGTTGAATAGAAGTGAAATAAACTACATTCGGTTACAGTTTTGTTACAAACCTTAGCTACCTTTAAAAACTCTATATAACTAATTTTGTTTAAAAAAAGAGAGAGAGAGAGCTATTGTAATTGAGTGTTTACACTATCTTGAAGCAATCTTGAATAAAAAAAAACTTCGTCAGCTTCTCCGTGGACGTAGGCCTCCTTGGCTGAACCACGTAAACGATCGTGTTCATCTTCTTCTTCTTATCGTCTTCCTTTTTTGTATACCCCCCCTGACCTAAACAATCGTTTAGCTTTACCCAACGATCGTTTACTTCTGCAAGCCTCATCGTGTAGACGACCATCATCTAGACGACCTTCACCAAAGCCTCATCGTCTAGATGATTCCTGCCTTATCATCTAGTCACCCCTGCTTTACCTCCATCACCTAGACAATCGAAGATTCCTCGCCTTAGCGAATTTCGGTAGCCTCCCGACATTCCTCTCTTTTCTTTTCTCTCGATTCTTTCTCTACGAAAGGAAAAGAAAAGATAAGTCAGTCGAAGAGTTTATCCAGCAGAAGTTTATGATTCTAATCTCAGCCATTGAAGAGTAAGGCTGAGATCGTATGTCACCAAGTTTGTACATCCTACACACGACCTAACGTTTATCTGAAGCAAGGGGTATCTGATAGTCGTGTAAGGGCCTTCGTTCACTTTCGGCTCAAGAAGACTTTATAAATCCGTCTTGCATTCTTACCTGCTTCTGCATTTCAAGCCCTACAAGTGGTATCAGAGTCTGCAAGAAAGCTTCAAGATTAGTCAAGATTCAAAGAAGCAATAATCTTCAAGTCTTTTAGTCGAACTTTCAGTTCAAAAATGGTAGTTGCAAGGTAGACATCGAGAAATTTGATGGAAAAGATGACTTTGGTCTGTGGAAGGCCAAAATAAAGGCTATCTTGGGATAGCACAGGGCACATAAGGCCCTTGATGATCCAGCAAAGCTGCCAAGTATAGTGACAGAAGAAGAAAAAGAAAATATGGAGCTTACTGCTCATGGAACACTCGTTTTGAACTTGTTAGATAATGTTTAATGGCAAGTAATCGCCCAGGAGGCAACCTACAAGATGTGGAACAAATTGAATGAGCTTTATGAAACTAGGAATCTGCCTAATAAACTTTTCCTAAGGGAAATGTTCTTTACATTTAAGATGAATGCATTGAAGCCTTTAACAGAAAACTTAGATGGTTTCAAAAGAATAACTACTGAGATTAAAACTCAAAGAGAAGAAATCGGGGCAGACAATGAAGCATTTGTGCTTCTTAACTCATTGCCGGAATCCTACAGAGAAGTGAAGACAACCCTGAAGTATGGGAGAGATTCCATTACTACTGATATCATTATTTCTGCTCTTAAAATCAAAGAAATGGAACTCATTACAAGCAAAAAATAACAAGGAGAAAGGCAAACAAAGCTCAAATGAAGAAGGGGGAAAAGAAAAGTCCAAGGTCAGATGCAAATACTGTAAAAAGCTTGGACATTTGATCAAAGATTGTAGAACACTCAAGTGGAAAAATGAGCAGAAAAATAAACAATCTCAGCCACAACCCAAAGTCCAACTAAACCAGTCAGGTGAAGCATCAGTTTGTGAAGATTCTTACTTTTATTTTGATACTTTGGCTACATCTAATTGTAGGGCAGAGGAAGAAGCAAATAAGAACCTAGATTGGGTTCTAGATTCATGGTGTTCATTCCATATGACACCTCACAAGGGTTGGTTCAGTACCTACAGAGAATTGGATGGAGGTTCAGTCTACATGGGAAACAATAACTCATGTCCAGTTGTTGGGATTGGTTCAGTCTCATTGAAGTTAGATGATGGAAAAGTCAAGCTTTTAAGAAATGTCAGACATGTGCCTAAGCTGAAGAGAAATCTAATTTCACTAGGCATGCTTGATTCTATTGGCTGTGAATACCGTGGCAAGGAAGGATATTGTGAAGTGCTGAAGAACAGCAAGCCTATCCTTAGAGGGGTGAAGATAAATGGAGTGTATGTAGTGTAAAGTGTTCATTAAGTACACTCAGCCTTGATTGTGAGTCATAATCAACCTACTGAAGGAGACCTATGGCATAAAAGTCTCTCTCATATCAGTGCCAAAGGTCTACAAGCTTTAGCCAACCAAGGTATTCTACCTAAGGGAGTACATCAGAGCCTATCCTTTTGTGAACACTGTGTAATAGGGAAGGCTACTAGGCAGAGCTTTGCAAAGGCACAACATACAACCAAGGCCATCCTCGACTATGTCCATTCCGACCTATGGGGTGATGCTTAATTTTTATTGAATGGAAATGTGGATGATATGCGTTGATGAAATTGCGTTGTGCACTCAAGTTTCCTCAATGGAATCCAAGTGTAAATTCCACTGAGTTTCCTGGTAAGTCCAGGGTCGAACACAGGTTGAGAAGATCTTTAGCTAGCGTTACTTGGGAATGCGTCAGACTATGCGATCATGCTACCACCATGCACAGCAAGTCATTTTCCAATGCAAATGCGATACTCCTAAGTGTAGGACGCATGTGTTGAATGCAAAAGTGTCCATAGAGCTTATCCCTAAGTCTCTACTCTTGTCCTATGCGATGATGCAAAATGCATAAAAGCAAGGTGACTGCATACAATCATATCCTATCTCTAGGATGCATGTGATGCTTTGATAACAAATAGTGCTCATTCCTAAGATCCTATCTCTTGATTATGCATTCTAATCTGACTCTCCCAAGCCTAGATTCTAACCTGACCTTCCCAAGTCTAGATCCTATCCTTAGACTACCCTCCCGAGTATCTCTAATGGACAAATGAATCATATATAATACAAGATAATCACATAGCATGAAGATTCCCTAGTTGTGCTAGCTAAATGCTTCTCAACCTATTCAACTAATTCAGCTACTCATGCGTAAATAATAGAGAGTGAATAGATATAGAGAAATAGATTCCATTTCGATAAATAAGTGGAGTACAAAATGACAATGGAAGTTAAAGGTAGAGAGCCTGGTAGCAATTCCTTGTTAACCGAGGCTTTTACACTATAATCTCTATTCGGTTCTAAAGATGTTCCCACTTTTGCAGGCGTCGACCGTCTCTCTATCCTTGAAGCTTTCGACGCTCTCCCAAGCTTATCGGAACGATCTATCGGCACAACCTTCTCTCTCGCGTCCGCCTTAAAACGAAAGAAAACTATGAACAAGGACGTATGAAACTTCGAACTAAAGAATGGTGAACTGGTGAACCTCTTTTCTGAAGGATGCCCCTGGTATTTATAGAACATCCAAGGTGAACGGTGGCTTCTCTCTCATGATTGTACATATGGGACGACTTTAATTCCTGACTGATGACCCGAATATTTGTCACCAAAAAGCTTAATGTACTTGTGATTGTTATTGGCTGTCAACTTAATTCGGATTCGACTGTCATCAGCTTTCTTTCCCATCGTGATTAATTATCCTTTCACCCAGATGCGCCCACCATGTTGCCCTGATCAAGTTGCGGCAATCTTTCTCGGGCGAATGTTTGCGAGTACAATCATCGCAAAGCCTTGCGGTGAAGTTGTGCTCGACCGATGATTTCCTATGATCGCAATTCTTGCATTACGTCAACGCATAATCTACATAAAAACACTAAAATCAACTGTTCATATGCGATGAACGCATGCGACTGCAATATTATGAAATTGATGCTTGATGGATGCAATTTAACATGTTTTATCAACGTAATCTAACATTGTTTAAGAACTTAGCACTATGATAACGTGCATTCTGCCCGTTATCATGGGGTCCTTCACTTTATCAATCATTGAGTGGTGCCAAGTATTTCATTACATTTGTTGATGATTATTCAAGAAAAATCTGGATCTATTTCCTTAAATCTAAGGATTTAATATTTGAAAAGTTTAAAGAATGGAAAGTGATGATTGAGAAAATGTCTAACTGTCAAATTAAGTGTCTTAGAACAAATAATAGGCTTGAATATTGTGCAGAGTTCAATGTTTATTGTAGACAGTAGGGCATATTAAGACACAAGACAGTTAGGTACACACCCCAACAAAATGTGGTAGCAGAAAGGTTAAACAGAACAGTAATGGAGAGGGTTAGAAGCTTACTATCTGATGCTTTGCTACTTGAGAAGTTTTGGGCAGAGGCAGCTTCATATACAGTCTATACACTGAATAGATGCCCTCATGCATCTCTTAACCTTCTAACCCCTGAAGAAAGATGGACCAGGCAGTTACCTAACCTGAATAACCTGAGGGTATTTGGCTGCACTGGCTATGTTCATCAAAGTAAAGGGAAGCTTGCTGCCAGAGCTGTGAAGTGTATGTTTTTATGCTTCACAGAAGGTGTTAAGGGGTATAGAATGTGGCACCCTATTGAGAAAATATGCATAACTAGTAGAGATTTGATTTTCAGGGAAGAAGAAATGTATATGTAGAAAACTAATCCAAATGTTTCAGTACCTCAAGAGAAGAGTGATACAATTGAGGTGGAGCAAGTTCTAGTTCCTACTTCTGATCCTTCAAGCTCTGAATCACACTTTGATCAACTACCTCATCAAAAAGAAGAAGTAGAAGATGCTATTATTGATATTGAGCCAGAAGAATCAGAATTGAGAAGTTACTGCCTAGCTAGAGATAGGCAGAGAAGAAACATTGTCCCACCATCAAGTTATGAAGACTACTTAGTCTTGAATACTACTGATTTGTCTAATGATGCAGAACCCTTAACCTTTTAGGAAGTAGTTAGTTGTTCTCAAGCTAATATGTGGATAGAAGCTATGAATGAAGAGATTGATTCACTGGTGAGAAATAATACATGGGAGTTAACATCCTTGCCAAAAGGATGCAAACCAATTGCATCCAAATGGGTGTACAAGCTGAAGAAAGGGTTCTCTAATGATCAAGGACCTAGATTTAAAGCGAGGTTGGTTGCTAAGGTCTTTACACAGAGGCCAGGTGTTGATTTTAATGAAATTTTTTCTCCAATGGTTAAACAGACTTCTATCAGATTACTATTGTCAATTGTGGCTCAAAACAACCTAGAGCTAGAGCAACTAAATGTAAAAACAACTTTTCTACATGGCTTCCTAGAGGAAGTTATATACATGAGCCAACCGAAGGGATATGAGGTCAAAGGGGAGGAAGATTGTGTTTGCCTGTTGAAAAAAATCCATCTATGGCTTCAAATAGTCCCCAAGATGCTGGAACAGACGGTTTAGTGACTTTGTTCAGAAGAATGGTTTCTACAGAAGCTTCTATGACAGCTGTGTTTATATTAATACAGAGTCCTATACACATCCTATTTACTTGCTTTTATATGTGGATGATATGCTTCTAGCAGGAGCAACAATAAAAGAGCTGAACAAAGTAAAAGATCTATTGAAATTAGAGTTTGAGATGAAAGACATGGGAAATGCAACTAGAATACTTGGTATTGACATTATTAGAAATAGAAAAACAAGCATTCTAAGCATTGATCAGTCACAATACTACAGTAAATTGTTGAAAAGGTATCAGATGATAGAAGCTAAAGCTGTGACTACTCCAATAGCCAACCATTTCAAGCTTTCAGCAGAAAATTCACCTAAAGATTCAGACATTGAGCATCAGCAAATTATGTCAACAGTTCCTTATTCCCAAGCTATGGGAAGTTTGATGTATTTAATGGTGTCCACAAGACTTGATATAGCCTATGCTACTAGCCTGTTGAGTAGATACATGGCTAATCTAGGTAAGAGACACTGGGAGGCTACAAAGTGGATTATGAGGTACCTAAAGGGTACTACTAATGCTAAACTTAAGTACCAACAGCTATCAAACAGTGAACCAGAGCTGGTTATGCAGGAGATCTCGACAAGAGGAGGTCATTATCGGGGTATATCTTCCTATTTGGAAGATGTGTCCTAAGCTGGAAGGCTACCTTACAATCAGTAGTAGCTCTTTCTACTACTGAAGCAGAGTTCATAGCATTATCAGTAGTGAAGGAAGGCCTATGGCTAAAGTGTCTCCTAAGTGATTTTAGAATTAAACAAGACACAGTGAAGATCTTTTGTGATAATCAGAGTACAATTCATTTGTCAAAGCATCCACAGTACCATAACAGAACAAAACATATTGATGTGATATTTCATTTCATATGACAGCAGATAGAAGCTAAGTAGATTGAAGTTCTGAAAGTTCATACCTCAGAAAATGCCTCCGATATGTTGACAAAAACAGTCACTCAGCTCAAGCTCCAGAAATGCCTTGATATAATAGGGTTTGAGCTGAGTGACAAAGGTTAAAGCAGAGAAAATCAGATCAGAGAAGTTGTAGTTCATTTCAAGGTGGAGATTGTTGAATAGAAGTGAAATAAACTACATTCGGTTACAGTTTTGTCACAAATCTTAGGTACCTTTAAATACTCTATATAACTAATTTTGTCAAAGAGAGAGAGAGAGAGCTATTGTAATTGAGTGTTTACACTATCTTGAAGCAATATTGAATAAAAAAAAAATTAAGTAACAAATTTTTCCATTACTAAACTTAATTATATATTTAATCTGGAATGAAAACTTAATTAGTCTGCACCCATATTAAAAATAAAATTTGACTTGAGTAAGTAGTACATCTCTCTACAAATAAAAAGAATAGATCTAATGTATATGGTAGAGTCTTATTTAGAAAAAGAGAAATTAGTTCTTTAATTTCAAAATAGAAGTTTACATGAAGTTTAAAAACAACCCCTCTGGCGCTTACTTAATAGGGGGTTATCTTCGTGTGCCTCTAAATTAAATTCGCCTTGTTGTCGTTGTCGTCTACGATGAATACATTTTCGATCAATTTCAGCAACATTGAGTCGTCTTGTTTGTTGAATAATACTTTCTATGTTAACCAATGTTTGGTCACACATTGAACCCAACTTTGGTAAGTTATACTGTACTGAATATTGTTGTACATTTTCGATAAAATTATTCTGTACGATGAAAAAGATAATATTAAATAATATTCATATCATATATTTGGGAAATGTAAGATTATAAATCTCTTACCATGTAGTAATAGATGTCACTGTATGTGCAGATGTCAAACCCAATTTGTAACATTCATCAATAAGAGGTATGTATGTCAAACGCATGTAATTACAAACTTTTCTTTGAGTCCAACAACCCGTTTCAAGGCTGGAGGATAGTGGGGAAGATTCTTATGGTAGTCGATGTTGAGTTCATGATAAGAATTAGTGGAGAATTTGGAGTAATTGAGGGTTCTACAAAGGTTGTTTATCTAAACCCTAATTTAGTTTTGAACATACATGCTTATTTCCTATAAATTAATGAAATTAGAGTGCTTAATATCTAAATTGCTTCTGCATGTTAATAGGTAACACCTTCAAATGGTATCAGAGCATGCTTAAAGTACTCAATTTTTTGGTTAATTTTTAATTTGCGGGTATTTATTCATGTGATAGATGTATGTGTGCTAAAATGGATTTATTGGTCTTTGGCATTTTTTCCTTCAAATTTATATTAATTATTGTATTTTCCTGGTGCTTAATGGGCTTTAATGTCTCTAGAATAGAAAGATTTATAAATTTTCAAGAGTCATTAGAGTTAATCTTAGATTGTAATCGAATGGTTTCAATAAAGAGGACAACTTCCAATTTGAAGGAAAAGAGCTTCAAGACCTGGAAACACCTTCCATACCCGAGACCCGCTCCATGACCCGACTCGAGATGATGCCTAACTCATGTGTAGCAGCACCAGACTCGACCCATGTCTGCGTTTGACCTGGTTTGTGAAGGCTCTAAACCTGCACGCCTCCTAAACCCAAGATTTGACCTACTTTCCTGACCCATCAGCCCGCGTGGGCCCAACTATTGGCTCAGATGGTCTAGATGGTTTGAACCAGTCCGATTCGACTTGTTTTGCCAATTTTTGGTGTTTCTGAGTCGATTCGAGGGGTTTTCAAGTGGTTCGAGCTATTTCGAAGTGTTAGGGTCCGGTTCAAGACTAATTTTTAAACTATTATTGTAATAATTCAGTTGCTTTGCTAGTTTAGGATGCCAAAACCAGTCCATTGTAGTGTGTGTTTATTTAAATGTGCATTGTGGATGTATAGTTTAAATAATTTGTCTGCTATGTGCATATAGTATTCCATGTAGATTTAAATCCCACCATAGGATAAGCATGTAGCATGCATTGAAAGTATGTTGTAAATGATATAATGTATAGTATGCATGTTTAGGGTTCCATAAGTTATGATATAATTTGTTATATTATTGCATGGAATGGATGTTTATATAATTGTTATATGAAGCATGTTAGATGAATATTATAGGGTTTGTCTAAGTTTTAAGTTTTATAAAATGAATTAGACTTTAAAACCCATAACAAAAATAAATGCATGTTCACTTAGAGTTAACCATAAAGCAAATTCAGCGGGAAGAAAAATGTTTTTAGCTCCCACATCCTAAAAGTCCAAAACGTGGGATTCATGCTTGGCTTCGAGTTGCCATGGGAGTAGCCTTCAATACGAAAATTTTGCATGAGTCAATAACAAGGAGAATAGGGGAAGTTTTTCATAGTAAGTGGGTGAAGGAAGTATGTCCACACATCCTACGGTCTCCCCCATTAGGTTGCACCGTGAGATTTCCATGATGTGCTTGCAAGTCTGCTTTGGGAGAGACCACCATTTATGAGGGTTGTATCATGGGATTCGGAACATCGTGAATTTCAGAAATGGATAGAGTCTCATAGGTTTGTTTTCAGCATTGTCTTTCGAAATTCGGTAGCTTGTTGACTCCAATCTCTAAGGTCAAAAAATGGAGGGTCACGCTTACAGGAATTACTTAGTGTTAGTGTTGGAATTTAGGAAAGGGTTGTTTATTTATTTATTATGGATGGATGGGGTTGTACATGAATTCATGCGTTAGACATGGTTTATGTGTTTGCACCCATGCGTCTGAGGTCATGCGTCGGAATGAAGATGCGTTAAACTAATATGCAATGACCACGCGTTCCTATCACAAGTATTCTTATGCTCGCGCCAAGTATAACGCAAACGCAAGTTTCTTGGGTAATCCGAGGTCGAACACAGGGACTTGTCACTCAATAATTGTTGTGAAGCAATGCGTTTGAGGCGATGAAAAGAAAAAAAAGAAGTTTAATGGATGTACACACTATTCCTACTCCAAACTAAATGGAATTGAGCAATAGAAGACTTGCAATGAAAATGAGTAGAGACACAACAACCATTAACGCATAGTAATGTTTATTATCTTAAATCACCCGAGTAATCCCAGCTCATTGCACTAACGCGTTGCACACCTCTCGGTGGTCAGCTGCATGACTATATCTCTATAGTGCATGGTTGCGTCGAGCATAAGATTGTGCCTATCTCTAGGAACAATGTGAACTTTGCTTTAGTGCGTTCCATCTCTTACCTTCTCAGGCAGTTAGATGTGGCTATTTAACTTATAGACAAACAATCCAACATCCCATAGACAGGCGTTGCTACAGCCTTTAACCAAGAAAAGAGGATTAACTCACTATACTCGCACAACGCACACCTCTCGGTGGGTTGCTTCATGCGTCCTATCTCTAGGCTACACGATTAAGCATGCGATTGTCTTTGATAAATAAATGCTGAAGATAAACTATAATAGAGATGAAGATGATGAAGATGATGAAGAAGACGACAATGAAGGAGTTAAGATTTGCATTGATCACAAAATATCTTAATATCTTAAGCTAAAATGTAATACAACACGGAGATTAGAAGAGAAAGGAAGGACTCTGCGTCAAGGCTACCGGTGGTGCCATGGATGAATGGTGGAGATGTCTCTCTCGAGCTCTATCTCCGGCGAAGGCTCCGATCGTCACTCGGTCTGGTTTGTGGAGATGAAGAATTCTCACTGAAAATCTCATTCAAGCTCTTATCTGTGATCACAAACTTCTGTCTTGAGGCAGAAATTTGGATGTTTTGAAATGAAGGTCCAAAAGGCTATTTATAGAGTTTAAACGTCGATAGCTATAATGATTGTGTTATGGCTCACTGATGCTTTTGTAGCGGTATGGGCAATGTCACATCGCCTTATCTTGTTGATACTCTCAAGGTATGCATCCGAGCTTGATTCAACTAAAGCATCAATGCGTTTTACCCGTCTTGCGATCGTCCTTCTATTATGGTCGTCACTCCGTGGCGCAATTTCTAATTGATCACCGCATTCGCTTGATCATCGCAACTTCCATGCGATGGACGCATACGATTACCGCAACTTTCATGCATTGGATGCATACGATTACTACAACTTCCATGCGTTGGACGCATACGATTACCGCAACTTCCATGCGTTGGACGCATACAATCACCACAACTTCTATATGATGGACGCATACAATCCAACCTTCAGCGCATGCGTTTGTCTTTACGATCACCTGGCTTCGGCGCATGCATTTGTCAGTGATTGCTTATTTCAAATGCATGCATTTGATTCCTGTGATAGCTATAAAAATAGACACTTTGGTATGGAGTAACGCATAATATTGGGGTAATTGAGGATCTAGGTGCTAATTGACGCAAAACTCAATTTTTCGCAAATTCTAAGTATTATCACTGCATTTTCTACTTATTAGCCCCATGATTCTAAATAAAAGGCTTATAATAACTGGTATTTCTGCCAGTTATCACCCCCCCAAACTTAGAATCATGCTTGTCCTCAAGCATGCATTATACTCAATAAATTTTAACTCACCTTCCGGCGTCTTTTTACGATGACCATCTTCTCAAAATATAATTTTATCGTGCCTCTAACTATGGACGCAGTGCTCTCCTCTACTTCGACTTCTTCTCCAAAGAGATATTTTTTAAGTTAAATTCGGAAAGCCTTTGCTCAAAAACTTTTTATTCATTCTCCGCAACTTTTCGTTCAGCTCATGAAAATGCGTTCGTTCAAAACAATTCAAGCTTATTCGTTTACTTATTCTAATGCGGCATTGAACCTGGTTACGCTCTTCGTTTTGGCTTACCCCACGTGTGTCATGCGGGCATCCAACTTCGGTTGCATTCCATATTCAACTCAACTCATGTCTTGCTTAAGTTGGCTTGCGCCAGACAGAGGAATTGCGTTTATGCGTTGATCCTTGTGACTTACCTTCGTTTTGGCTTGCCCCCACGGGTGTCATGCGGACATCCAATTACGGGTAAGTGCCTTTTATAACTCAACTCTTGTCAACGTGGGTTTCCCCATTGCGTTGGCAGTGGAGTTGTTATTTTCAATTTTTTTTTGAAGGAATGATCGCAATGTGATGAATGCAATTATCCGAGACCGCTGCCACCCCCCCAAACTTAGAGGGTGGCAGCATTCTCATTGAAAGCTAAAAACAAACTCAACAGGAATGTGACAACAAATGTTTGAGCAAGGGTTTGCACACAATAAAACTAGACTTTCACACTTTGAAGAGGCTATTAAAAGTAAGGGGTGCCTTGTGATACTAGTTAGAGGACGCAGTGAATTGTTTGTACCATTATAGACGCATCTCAAAGAACTGCAGTCAGACAAAGAGAATTTCAAAAGGATAAGGCATAAAAGATAGCAAGAATAGAACCTTAAATAGAAGAACGCATGCGACAATGCATTGGAGTTCATGCGATTGAAGCCATGCGTTGAAGGATGTGGAGGATTCTTCGGTTATAATTGTGCACCGAGGAGAGTTATTATCGCACCTACAAGGAGCAGATGCACCACAATCAAGGAAGCAGCTGCATATCCAAAATAACAATAAATAAAAATAATAAACTAAATTAAAAAAGCAATGTAAAAGATAGAGTATAAGACATCCCTAGAGAAATTGGAGTGTTGTCACCGCAAGGAGTCTCCCATGCAAGAGATGGTTCTCAACTGCTTGGGTCAAGGGGGCTCGCCCTAACTATTGGAGCTTCCAGCAATTGTTGGACACATGATGGTTGTCATGTGTCTAAGACTACTTCCAACTCATGCGACAGATAACCTTTCTATCTCGGGGTCAATAATTGACTTTTGACGCATTGCCTATACTTCAAATATTGTTTGCAACTTGGTCGCACAATCTACAATACGCCTAAAATTGAAAGGGTGCCTGTTAAAACACAAAAACTTCACAAAAAATTAGCTGCCAAGTCCCCGGCAATGGCACCAAAAACTTGTTGGAATTTAGGAAAGGACTGTTTATTTATTTATTATGGACGGATGGGGCTGTACATAAATTCATGCGTTAGATATGGCTTATGCATTTTCACCCATGCGTCTGAGGTCATGTGCCGGAATGAAGATGTGTTAAACTAATATGCAATGACCACACGTTCCTATCACAAGTTTTCTTATGCTCGCGCCAAGTATAACACAAACGCAAGTTTCTTGGGTAATCCGAGGTCGAACACAGGGACTTTTCACTCAATAATTCTTGTGAAGCAATGCGTTTGAGGCAATGAAAAGGAAAAAAAAAAGAAGTTTAATGGATGTACACACTATTCCTATTCCTAACTAAACAGATTGAACAATAGAAGACTTGCAATGAAAATAAGTATAGACACAACAACCATTAACGCGTAGTAATGTTTATTATCTTAAATCGCCCGAGTAATCCCAGCTCATTGCACTAACATGTCGCACACCTCTCGGTGGTCAGCCATATGACTATATCTCTATAGTGCATGGTTGCGTCGAGCATAAGATTGTGCCTATCTCTAGGAACAATGCGAACTTTGCTTTAGTGCGTTCCATCTCTTACCTTCTCAGGCAGTTAAACACGACTATTTAACTTATAGACAAGCAATGCAACAACCCATAGACAGGCATTGCTACAGCCTTTCACCAAGAAAGAGGATTAACTCACTATACTCGCCCAACGCACACCTCTCGGTGGGTTGCTTTATGTGTCCTATCTCTAGGCTACACGATTAAGCATGCGATTGTCTTTGATAAATAAATTCTGAAGATAAACTATGATAGAGATGAAGATGATGAAGAGGACGACAATGAAGGAGTTAAGATTTGCATTGATCACAAATATCTTAATATCTTAAACTAAAATGTAATACAACATAGAGATTAGAAGAGAAAGGAAGGACTCTGCGTCAAGGCTGCCGGTGGTGCCATGGATGAATGGTGGAGATGTCTCTCTCGAGCTCTATCTCCGGCGAAAGCTCTGGTCGTCACTTGGTTTGGTTTGTGGAGATGAAGAATTCTCACTGAAAATCTCGTTCAAGCTCTCATATGTGATCACAAACTTCTACCTTGAGGCAAAAATTCGGATGTCTTGAAATGAAGGTCGAAAAGGCTATTTATAAAGTTTAAACGCCAACAGCTATAATGATTGTGTTATGGTTCACTGATGCTTTTGTCACGGTATGGACAATGTCACATCGCCTTATCTTGTTGATACTCCCAAGGTATGCATCCAAGCTTGATTCAGCTGAAGCATCAACACATTCTACCCATCTTGCAATCGTCCTTCTATTATGGTTGTCACTCCGTGGCCGCAATTTCCAATTGATCACCGCATTCGCTTAATTACCGCAACTTCCATGCGTTGGACGCATACGATTACCACAACTTCCATGCGTTGGACGCATACGATTACCACAACTTCCATTCGTTGGACGCATATGATCACCTTAACTTCCATGCGTTGGACGCATACGATCACCTTAACTTCCATGTGATGGACGCATACGACTGTCTGTGATTGTTTATTTCAAACGCATGCATTTGATTCCTGCGATAGCTATAAAAATAGACACTTTGGCATGGAGTAACGCATAATATTAGAGTCAGTGAGGATCTAGGTGCTAATTGATGCAAAACTCAATTTTTTGCAAATTCTAAGTATTATCACCACATTTTCTACTTATTAGCCCTCATGATTCTAAATAAAAGGCTTATAATAACTGGCATTTCTGCCAGTTATCAGTTAATAACTTATTGACTAAAGTAACGATAGCTAAAAAGATCTATTGGAATATGAGTTATTCTGGTAATAGTGATTAGCCAAGATTCTCTCGATTCAAAAGGAGGAGTAGCAAACTACCCCTACGTGGATGTTACTCTAAACCTCTGAAGTATCATTGCAATAAGAATAATGATGGGTTCATTATTACTTTTGCTAAATAATATTGGATTAAAATTAATGGCAATTCACTATTAATTATATATATATATATATTTTCAGCATGACTAGCTCAATAGTACAGTTACTTGCTTCCGAAAAACTTAATGGGGACAATTATGCAATGTGGAAATCAAAATTAAACACAATACTGGTTCTTGATGATCTAAGGTTTGTTTTAACTAAGGAATGTCCTCCAAACTCTGGCTCAAATGCAAACCGAAATGTTCGGGATGCATATGACAGGTGGACAAAGGCAAACAACAAAGCCTGAGTCTACATTCTTGCTAGCATATCTCATGTATTGGCTAAGAAACACAATGGTTAGGATACTACTAAAGAGATTATGGAATCTCTACAAGGGATGCTTGGATAGTCGTACTTCTCCCTTAGACATGATGCCATCAAATACGTTTATAACTATCTAATGAAAGAAGGGACCTCTGTTAGAGAACATGTCCTGGACATGATGGTCCATTTTAACGTGACAGGAGAAAATGGAGTTGTCATTGATAAGAATAGTCAAGTCAGTTTTATTATAGAGTCTCTTCCGAAGAACTTCTTACAATTTCGCATAAATGCGATGATGAACAAAATAGAATATAACTTTTGTTGGGGGTGATGCCCTAAACTCTCGTTGGGTCTTGTAGTTTGTAAACACTGTATTGAACAAACGCTTGTGATGTAATAATATATGATATTTTTCTTCACTGTTGTCTATGAAACATTGGATGTTTCAATTGCTTTACCACAAACCAATAAACTAAGATCCCTGGTTGTCATTGTAACTTAAGCATATATGTGGAGACATACAGGTGGATCATGCCTTAAGTGATAACCAAAATAGTCTGTAGTATATGGATATAGGAGGGAAACCTTATCCTGGTAATGCAACGGATGCGGCCCGCTTTGTAGAATAGTTACAAGTGTTGTGACTTGCTATAGATGGTTTAATCTTGATCATTCATGTGGAGACATGTGAGCAGGGGCATACTATAAAAAGGAGTTTGTATAAGACTGGGCCACGAAGTGTTATCATCTCGTTATATAACGCCGTTCATGACAGAGACTTCATTTCACTAGGATGATCATAGGTAACATGACCTCAATCCTGAGTGAGTTGGGAACTTCTACCTTTGAGGGCGGTCCTTTGATTTGCATGGGTGCGAGTGGCTAGA
The DNA here is from genome assembly GCF_027475165.1 of Benincasa hispida. Taxonomy (NCBI): domain Eukaryota; kingdom Viridiplantae; phylum Streptophyta; class Magnoliopsida; order Cucurbitales; family Cucurbitaceae; genus Benincasa; species Benincasa hispida. Next base: position 29,034,754 of record NC_143488.1, on the reverse strand, counting down.
TTGCCAACTCAAACCTACCACTTTGGGGATTTGTCTGATTTGGAAGCTGGGAACTAAGCTACACAAGATGAAATTCACTCATTCCCCAAAACAGGGGTAAGTAGATAGATTACACCCTTAAAGGCTGATTCTGGGGCTTGAACGATGTGGCGCCACACATCTTCTCATGGCCAGAGAAGTGTCCACACATAATAGAACTATGTTGTATTGTTCATTAGAGGGATCAGTGGTACTTAAGGAGTTAGATGTAACTATAGGGGTAAAACGATAAATTTTCCCAACTGTACTTACGAGCATCTGTGAAGGGTTATCATATTGTTGATTGGTTATATCTAATGGACATAGAAATATATTTGTGGTGAGAAGAGTACAGTTGTCGGTCTTTAATGGAATGCCTGGTAGTTAACGAATGGTGGATCTCGTGGCTAAAGAGTTTAGTCAGCTATTCACGTACCGTTGGAGCTTCGAGCCACAGGTCCATAAGGTCCCATTGGTAGCTCAATGGATTCAAGTTGAGAATCAGTTTTTGGGTCAGTTTGAAGTGTTCAAATTGACAAGAGAGAGTTTGATTATATATGATATGATTAAACTGATCAATTATATATGATATAGTTGACATGGAGTATGAGATACATTAATTGGAGGAAAAGGATATAAATATGATTTATATCTAGTGGAGGAGAAAAGGACTATAGTTTATATGTTGCATATGATGTGATATTAAACTATAGGTTATAAATATGATATGATTATATTTTTTTAATTAAATAATTATGAGATAATTGTTGGTTTTTCTCCATAACCGCACGAGATAGTGGAAGGTTACATTTAGTTTTCGTATCTAAAGGATAAAATGAAAATAGTTTTCATTTTGCAAACGGATCAGACAATCGCTCCACAATTTAGTACACTGCCCATCGTCTAGTAAACAAGAGCCTACACGATAGCTCAAGTTATCCTAAACGATCATGTACACGCGCAGCTTACCTAAAAAATAGTAAGGGGAAAGGGAAAACTCCTACTAAGTGCAAAGGAAAGGTTCAAGTTGAAGACAAATGAAAATGTTTCCACTGCAATCAGAATGGGCACTGGAAAAGAAATTGCCTGAAGAACCTTGTGGAGAAGAAAGCTGAAAAAGCAAAAGAAACTGGAAAGGCAAAACAAGGTAAATATGAGTTACTTGTTGTTGAAACATATTTAGCGAAAAATGATAACTCCACCTACGTAATAGATTCAAGGGCCACTAACCATATTTGTTCTTCTTTTCAGGAAACTAGTTCCTGGAGAATGCTTGCGAAAGGTGAGATAACTTTTAAGATTGGAACAGGAGAGATTATCTCAGCAAAATCAGTGGGAGATTTAAAGTTGTTTTTAGAGATAGATTCATTATATTACATAATGTATTTTTATTTCCAAGAATGAAAAGAAATCTTGTATCTATCTCTTGTTTATTTGAACAATTGTAAAAAGTATCTTTTAAAATCAATGAAGTGTTCATTAGCAAAAGAGGTATTCCTATTTGTTCTACAAAACTAGAAAACAACTTATATATGTTAAAACTAACAAAAGAAAAAGTTGTTTTAAACACCAAAATGTTTAAAATCAATGAAGTATTCATTAGCAAAAGAGGTAAAATGACCAAAAGATCTTTCTTTGGAAAAGGTCTTAGAGCCAAAGAACCCTTAGAACTCGTGCATTCGGACCTCTATGGACCAATGAATGTTACAGCACGAGGGGGGTATGAATATTTCATCAATTTGATAGATGATTATTCAAGGTATGGTTATGTTTACCTAATGCATCATAAATCTGAATCACTTGAAAACTTCAAGGTGTATAATGCTGAGATTGAGAACTTGTTAGGTAAAACGATTAGGACGCCTCAATCAAATTGAGGTGAAGAGTATCTAAGCTTGAGATTCCAAGACTATTTGATAGAACATAGAATCCAGTCACAATGCTCTGCACCTAGTACGCCTTACCAAAACGGTATATCAGAGAGAAGAAACGGAACGTTGTTAGACATGGTTCGATCAATGATGAGCTATGCTCAGTTGCCTATTTCATTTTAGGGATATGCAGTAGAATCTGCTGCCTATATTTTGAACAATGCTCCCTCTAAAAGTGTTTCTAGAACACCTTATGAGTTATGAAGAAGGAGTAAAACTAGTTTACGTCACTTCAGAATCTGGGGATGCCCGACACATGTGTTGGTACAAAATCCTAAAAAAGTGGAACGTCGTTCAAAAGTATGCTTATTTCTAGGCTACTTAAAAGAATCAAAAGTTGGATACTTCTCCAATCTAGAAGAAAATAAAGTATTTGTATCGAAAAATGCTACTTTTCTTGAAGAAACCACATAAAAGACATTCAACCTCACAGTAAGCTAGTATTGCGTGAAGTTTCCGACGAAACTAAAGATAAATATACAAAAGTAGTTGATGAGTCTGGTCCCTCAACAAGAGTTGTTGATGGAGCCAGTACTTCTGACCAGTCACATCCATCTTAAGAGTTGACAGTACCTCGACGTAATGGGTGCTGGGGTTGATACCCTAAAGTCCCGTGTCTTGTAGTTTGTAAACAATTTCTTACGAACGCTTGTGATATATAATATATGATATTTACTTCATATCTTGATTTTGCTCAATTGTTTGTTTTATTTGCTTTATCACAAACCAATAAACATAAAATCCCTGGTTATCAGTATGTAACTTAAGCATGTAAACCCCATACTCCATTTTTCCTACATAAGTGAGTAACACGCATGTTAAGTAAAATTATGAAAGGAGGTAAAGAAAGTAGGCAGATGGAGGAAGAAAATTCTAAGTGTTAGAAATACTTAGTCAAGGGTGGCTTTTAGATAATATAACAAGTGGAAATTTGCTAAGTATGGAAGCAAAGTGTAGGCATGCGTTGATAGAGAAGTGTGGACGCATGGGGTTGCGTGTGTAGCAATCAAGGCTTGTAGAGGTTAAATGTTGAAGGCAAGGGTAAATTATGCGTTGGTACTAAGGATGAACACATGGGTTGAAAGGCATGAAGCGTTGATAAGACTTGCGGCAGCCTCAAGTGTGTGCGAGCAAAGGCACTGGACGATTGTGTAGCAGATGAGCGGTGCTATACGATTGGGTAAGCGATCGTCTAGTAAATGAACCACACTACACGATGAGGTACGCGATCATGTAGGCGTGTGCTGGGCGATCGCATAGTAAATACGCGGAGAGCTAAGCGATGCGATAGGCGATCGTATAGTAATTGCGTGGAGCTGAACGATGCACTAGACGAGTTAAACGATGGCGCTACGCATTGGACGATAGCGTAAGCGGCACTACACAATCGGCATCAGCGCTAGACAATTGGCACTAGACGATAGATGTTGGGCGCTAGACGATAGACGATTGGCGTTAAACGATAGATGAATAGCACTAGACAATAGACTTTGGGTGCTAGACGATAGACATTGGGTGCTAGACGATAGGTGCAGGGCGCTAGATGATAGGCACTGGGCGTTAGACGATGGAGTATGCGATGCACGCTAAATTTATATTATGAGGCGAAGGCCTAACATGGGTTATGAAGGGAAGGAAAAAGAAATTAATTGAAGAAACTCAATAATGGGAATTGGCCGGAAGCACTAAGTGCTGGATGAGGTGGCAGTTTAGCCCTTGAACAGGGGAGGCGGAAGAAAGTATAAAAGGGAGAGGAACTTCAGAAGCTTGGTTTTGGAAAATGACTTGAGAAAATTAAGTGAGATTAATGCCGTTCGAAAGCTGGGAGAATCTAGTTTTTGAGGTTGTTTTTTAGGGGAAAGATCTCACACGGAGGAGAACAAAAAGTGAAGAATTTGCAGAAGAGGTAGATTCTCAGATTAATCAGAGCCCGAAGTGAAAATTTGAAGCTCTAGGACAAATTACAAAGAATTTTCGAATGATATTTTAAGGTAAGAAAGTAACTCAATTCTAAACAAGTTTGTAGAAGGAAGTTTCTTAAGAAGAGTCCTGGATTTTGAGTTATGAAATTTTTAAGTTGAAATAGGGAATCGGTACGTAAGCAGGCAGCTGCTTGGGAAGAATAAGCAAGCAGCTCACCATAGTGAGCGAAAGCAAGCGAGAGATAAGAAAATGAGTGAGATAGAAAAATAAGCGAGAGCGAGAGCGAGATAGGAAAATGAGCGAGAGCGAGAGCGAGACAGGAAAATGAGCGAGAGCGAGAGTGAGTTGAGGAAGAGGAGGATCTCGCTAAGGATGAAGATCCCGTTGGTTTTGCGTTGAATCTCGCTAGAAGTCAAAAATCTTGCTAGAAAAGTCACAAATCTCGTTTGGAAAGTCACAAATCTCGCTGGAAAGTTACAAATCTCGCTAAAAGTCACAAATCTCGCTAGAAGTGGTAAATCTCGCTTAGAATGATCGTCTTACTAGAAATGTTGTTTTGCTGGTGAAAGTTTCATTAGTAAGTGAGCTACTTGAAGCCTTTTGCAGAGAATTCTAAGGAATCTAACTGAGGATTATATCCTTTCAGGCCAAGAAGTGCTAGGAGAGGCATATAAATCGATTAATAGCCTCGACGAGCTGTGAGTGACTATAAATGATTTATAAATGGTTTATAAATATTTTAATAATCCATGCTTTATTGACAGTTACCTTTATGTTGGTTATTTTACAAGAAGTTCCAAGCAACGCATTTCTCTAAAGTTTATAAACGCATGCTAGTTACAAAGTTTATGAAATATGTTTTGGTACAATGGTTGAACCATGGTAGTTTTCAAAAGGAGATTCTATGACATGTTTATGTTACAAGTAATTGTATTATGTTTTAAGGCATATGTGCTCTTAATGTTGTTGAGCATGCATTAGAAAATGATGTTCTTGTGAAAACTATGATTTATGAGATCAAGCTTTCAATAAGCATGTTTTATGAAAATGTTTTCCTATCAGGTATTTTCAGCTCAATACTAAAGTACAAGGAGAAGGTATCCGAGCTATGCTACCTAGTTTCAGTTATGTTATTATTCTGATGCTGAAGTACATAGAGAAGGTATCAGAATAATTCACTCAGTTCAGTGATAAGCAGTGGTACCCTACCTCAGTTATGATCCCTGATATCAGGATCCAGTTTGCTCTACGTGCACGTATGACAGTTAATCAGTTCAGTAGGATTGAACAAAAGGGTTCTTTTCTAGCATTGGTTGTAAGGTGCTGAACAAAAGGGTTTTCACCCCAGCCCAGGCTTATGTTTGAGAGATCGAACAAAAGGGTTCTCTCTTAAACATGATACCCGACGATAAGATTGAACCACGAGGGTTCTTTCTTAGCATTGGCTAGAAGGTGTTGAACAAAAGGTTTCTCACCCCAGGCCAAGCTAATATTAGGGTTCTCTCTTGAACATGATATCCGACGTTGAGATTGAACAAAATGGTTCTCTCTCAACTGGGAATCAGTTTAACTATGTTTTCAAATACAATGGTTTTAAAAGTTTTATGTACACATTTGCTTGGCATGTTTTAGTTCCAGTATTATGTTTTCTAGCTTTCAGTTTAAGCATGAGATTTATGTTTTTATTAAGTCACTCACTGGGCGAGTAGCTCATTCTTTCAAATGTTTTTCTTTTCCTAGGTAGTGGTCATCTCCCCAGAGGTTAGCTGTCATCCTGCTCTTCCACTCAAGGACTCCAGTTAAAAGTCCAAAGTTTAGAGAGAAGTTTTAGGTGTTTACTCTGTAAATGTCTGTACATATGTGTTGCTCACATTAGGGACTAGTAAAGTATATTGGGACCGCTGAACTCTGTATGTGTTAATATGATGTAATTATGTTGTTGTTGATCCTTGGTGTTCTATGGTTATTTTTAAAGTTCCATTAGTTTGGTGAATGTTATATATGTATTCCAGGGATCTAAGCAGGTTAAGGATGTTAGTTAGGTAGTAAGTGCCACAAAAGGGTTGGTAACTACTGTCGTCACATTCATTTCTGGATTAAGAAGGGTAATCTGGGAGGGGGTGTGAAAAGTTGGTATCAGAGCAAAAGATTTTGGGAATAGAGAGAGAGTTCATGCATGAGTCTAGGTCCCTTAATGTACGTTCCTAACATGTGTACTACATAATTAGGAAAGGATGCTAAGAAGAAGTGGCATGCAGAGCAGTCAGATAGCAGATGGGGACCCTGACCCTACCTTAAGAAGTTCTGATATTCAAAGGAATCCAGATTTTAGTGAACAAAAAGGTAAAGACCTAATAAATTAGGAACGACTTCAGATGGGGAGTCGAGGATTCCACAAACAAAAACAGATCTTCAGTTAGAGGACAGAATATTGAACAGGATCGCCAAGAAGTTGGCGGAAAGTGTTGAGTCCATTCTAACAGATTCGAAAAGGAAGTACGGTATTGAGAAAGACCTAATAGGTACTGATAAAGGACGGGAAGCAAAGAAAGAACGACAACGAGCTTCAGCAAGGTCGAGAAGTGAGAGTTCCAGACCTCCATTTTCTGGTCAGGCAGTTAGAAAGAGACAGAGAGCTACAAGGTGTAAGAAGAAAGAAGCCAAGACCTGTGGTTAGTATGAGTGATAGATCAGGGTTTTGGCATCCTACCGAGCTAGTAGCTAGTACGGGTAAGAAACCTTATGTACGAATTGTGGTATGCATCATCGAGGGACGTGTTACAGAGGAAAAAACGTATGTTTCTAGTGCTGACAAGCAGGAAATTTCAAGAAGGAATACCCCCAGCTAGGTCGAGGAGCTCAGACAGAACACAGAATGACTTTACAGATGATAGATTAGCCTAGTGGCTCAGGAGCCCAAGGAATGGATTCAAGAGAAGAAAAACGAGAAAGGGAACAGGACGACCTCAACGGTGGGGCAAGTTCTACACGATCATCCTTTTCCTCCTTCCTCTACCATTTCCATCAAAGACCACTCTTTGGATTCTCATTCTGAGAATACCAAGGGCTCTAAGTGGTGGTGTCGTCCCCGCTCCTGCTTGTTCATTTGCTACCGTTAGTGTAGACAATCGTGCTGTTGGTAGTCGACTATTTGCTGGGTGATAAAGACCGTAGAAGGTTGCTTCCGCTGGGTTGAGTTTGAAGTGAAGACAGCCTTCAACTGGTACGTGAACTCAAACTCTTGTATTTTACTTGTGAAAGCATGCCGTTAATTATTGTTAAATTGCATACCTTTTTGTTAGAATGTGTGTGTGGTAATTCAGTCACAATGAAATAGGAAAGATCTGAACACGCTCATGGATACTCTTGTTCATAAGTTCCTTCAATGGGAGGGTTGTACAACAGTCTGATCGACATGGGTTTAATAGAAACTCAGGTCATCATACCTGAAAATAGCGTCGAAGATCCATTGACCTACAAACAGGCCATGAGTGATGTTGACATAAATCAATGGATCAAAGCCATGGACCTTGAAGTGGAGTCAATGTACTTCAATTCGATCTAGAAACTTGTAGATCAACCAGATGAAGTAACATCAATTGGTTGTAAATGGATCTATAAGAGAAAATGAGATACAGGTAGAAAGGTACAAACCTTGAAAGCTAGACATGTAGCAAAGGGTTATACCCAAAAAGACGGTGGACTATGAAGAAACCAAGGTGAACGGGGTTGTGGGCACCGCTGACGGGTAAGTCAAAGAAGGCTACCATGGATGATGAAAAATGGCAAACTCTTGAGGAGAAGGCTCATTCGACGATCATGCTATGTTTGGCTGATGATGTCATCATCGAGGTCGCAGATGAAAAAACTGCCGCTGGACTTTGGTTGAAGTTGAAAAGTTTTTACATGACAAAATCTTTAACCAAGAAGTTGTTTCTAATGAAACATCTGTATCATCTACGTATGTAGGAAGGTACGTCTCTACGAGACCATCTTGATCAATTAAATAAAATTTTATTAGATCTACGTAACGTAGAGGTTAAAGTTGATGATGAGGATGCTGCCCTAATTTTGTTGACAGCTTTGCCCTCGTCGTATGAGACTTTTGTTGACTCGTATATTGGAGGGAAAGAAACTCTGACCTTAGAAGATACAAAGTCCATGTTGCTTATGAGAGAGGACCGTCAGAATGCAAGAAGTTTAGTTACAGAAAGTCAAACATTTGGGTTGGCCGCTATAGGGAGCAAGGACATAGGAATTCTGGTAAGCAGAATTCGAACCAGAATAAAAAGTCTTCGAATTCAAAGGGTTCTAGGTTAGATGATATTTGTAACTACTGTAAAGAAAAGGGGCATTAGAAAACCGAATGTCCTAAGATAAAAAGGAATCAGAAAAAGAAGAAAAATAGTGACAAAAGGGAAGCATCTGCCTCTATCGAATGTCCTAAGATAAAAAGGAATCAGAAAAAGAAGGAAAAGAGTGAAAAAAGGGAAGCATCCACCTCTGTTGCACAAGTTGAGATTGATTCTAAACAAGTCGAGATCGATTCTGAAGGAGATCTAGCTTTAGTTGTGAATGAGCATTCACATTCTGATGATGTGTGGGTTCTTGATTCTGGGGCATCTTATCATATGTGCCCAAATAGAGAGTGGTTCTCAACCTATCAGCAAATAGATGGAGGGAATGTTAGCATGGCTAATGGTGTTGTGTGCAAGATAGTTGGAATCAGCTCAGTCAAGATACGAACACATAATGGTGACTTCTACACTTTAAAAGAGGTTAGGCATGTTCCACTAATGAAGAAGAGTTTGATATCCTTTAGTGTACTCGATAGCAAGGGTTACAGTTTTGAAGGTAAAGGTGGAGCAATGTATATCTATAAGGGTTCTGAGGTAGTTCTGAAAGGCATAAAGCGTGGAACACTATATTTCCTATTAGGTTCCATGATAACATGTTATGCTGTTGTTGCATCGTCGGTCGTTCACAAGGATGATATGACTAAGTTATAGCATATGAGCTTGGTCATATGAGTGAAAAAGGGATGCAAATTCTATCAAAAAAGGATCTTTTTTGTGGGCACAAGGTGTAGGATTTTGAATTCTTTGAACATTGTGTATTTGGGAAGCTTCATCACAACAAGCTTCCAAGAGGTGTTCATCGTACAAAAGGGACACTTGATTATATTCATTCAGACTGTTAGGGACCTTCCAAAGTTGAATCTATTGGAGGCAGTAGGTATTTTTTGTCTATAATTGATGATTACTCAAGAATGACTTGGGTTTTTATGATGAAACATAAAAGTGAAGCCTTCAAGAATTTCAAGCAGTGTAAGATATTGATTGAAAATCAAATTGGTAAGAAGATCAAAAGGCTGCAACCTGATAATGGTCTGGAATTCTGTGGATCTGAATTTAATGAGTTCTGTAAAGCTGGGGGTATTGTTCGCCATTACACTGTTAGGGATACTCCACAACAAAATGGGGTTGCAGAACGTATGAATCAGGCGTTGTTGGAGAGAGCAAGATGCATGCTCTTTAATGCAGAGTTGGCTAGAAGGTTTTGGGCAGAAGCAGTAAATACAATATGTTATCTGATCAATCGTGGACCTCACACAGCTATTGATTGTAAAACACCTCACGAGGTACAGTCTGGTAAGCCTGCAGATTATTCTTTATTAAAAAATTTTGGTTGTACTGTCTATTATCATGTTAACGAGGGTAAATTAGAACCAAGAGCTAAAAAGGGAATATTTGTAGATTTTGGGGATGGAGTTAAGGGATATAGAGTTTGGTCACTTCTAAGAATAGAGTCATACTTAGTAGGACTGTGATATTTGATGAAAATTCCATGCTTAACTCAACTGTAAAGCCTTTTGTGACGTCTACTGATGTGGGAGAAAGTAGTAGTGTTGATAAACAGGTGGAGATGCAATTCCCTTCAACTGTGAATGAATTACAACATCAAAGTGGAGAAGATCAACACGTTACTACAGAAACTAATGTGCAACCAGAAATTAAGGTGCCTAAAACGTCAGAAGTTGCTTTGCCTGAGAATTCTAGATCACGATCAACCAAGTATAGCTCGTGATAGAGCTAAAAGAGTTAGTGTTGGACCTCCTGTGAGGTTTGGTTTTGAAGATATGGTTACTTTTACATTGTAGGTTGCTGAAGAGGTGGATCCTCATGAGCCATCCACCTATAGAGAAGCTGTGTCATGTGGTGAGTCTGCTCAATGGCTTGCTGCTATGGGGGATGAAATGAAATCTCTTGACAAAAATCAGACTTGGAAATTAGTTAAACGACCTAAGGAGAGAAAAATTGTCACTTGTAAATGGGTCTTCAAGAAAAAGGAGGGAATAACACCTTCAGAGGGCATTAAATATAAAGCTCGAGTTGTTGCTAGAGGGTTCACACAAAGGGAAGGAGTTACTAGCTATAGCAGCACATCAGAATTTGGAACTTGAACAACTAGATATGAAGATAGCTTTCTTACATGAAGCGTTGAAGGAAGAGATTTATATGACCTAACTAGATGGGTTTCAGTGTCCAGGTAAAGAAGATTATGTTTGCAAGTTGAAGAAATCTTTGTATGGGTTAAAGCAGTCTCCAAGGCAGTGGTACAAACGATTTGACAGCTATATGATTGGACTTGGCTATAACAGAAGTCCCTATGATTGTTGTGTATATCACAACAAAGTTGATGATGGTTCGATGATTTATCTACTTTTATATGTAGATGATATGCTCATAGCTACAAAGTCCAAGTCTGACATTATGAAATTGAAGAATCTTCTCAGTGTTGAGTTTGATATAAAGGATTTGGGTGCTGCTCAAAAAATTCTTGGTATGGAGATTTATAGGGACAGAGATAAGAATAAGCTCTTCTTGTTGCAGAAAGGATATATTCAGAAAATATTGTCCAGGTTTGGTATGTCATCAGCTAAGCCTATAGATACTCCTAGTGTTGTAAATGCTCGTTTGTCATCTGTGTTTTCACCACAGTTTGAAGCTGAGAAGGAGTACATGTCTCGAGTTCCTTATGCTAGTGCAGTGGGAAGTTTGATGTATGCTATGGTTTGTACTAGGCCTGATCTTGCCCATGTTTTTAGTGTTGTCAGCAGGTTCATGGGTCAACCTGGGAAGAAGCATTGGCAAGCCGTTAAAAGGATTTTTCGTTACCTTAGAGGTACGTCTAATGTTGGTCTCGTTTATGGGAATTGCACAGAGTGTTTGGTGACCGATTATTCTGATTCTGATTATGCTGGAGATGTTGATACTAGGAGGTCTATGACTGGCTATGTGTTCACTCTAAGTGGTTCTATTGTTAGTTGGAAAGCAACCTTACAGCCTACAGTTACTTTGTCTACTACTGAAGCAGAGTACATGGCCTTGACAAAAGCTGCTAAAGAGGGAATATGGCTGAGGGGGTTAGTTGTTGATCTTGGTTTGCATCATGACCAAGCTATTGTACATTGTGATAGTTTGAGTGCAATATGCCTAGCCAAGGATCAAGTTCATCATGAGAGAACTAAGCACATAGATGTAAGATATCACTTCTTAAGAGGTGAGCAGAGAGTTAAAGTGATGAAAATTGGTACTGCTGATAACCCTGCTTATAGGTTCACCAAACCGGTTCCACAAGGCAAGTTCCAACATTGTTTGGACTTACTGAATGTTTTGAATTGTTAGTGGTCCCCTTTGTGGGACACTTTGAGGGATAAGGGAGAAGTCTGGGTACATCTAGCAATATTGATTTATGTTGTATTTGGTACATCTGTTATCTGGGAGAGAATTCAAGTCAAGGTGGAGATTTATTGAAATGCCTTTGTGCCGTTTTTTATGTAATTTTCTGAAAACATTCTCTCTAATAATACTGTTCTCCCTCTGCTCGTGGACGTAGTTGACACACTGTTAGTGAACCACGTATATCTGTGTGTCGATCTTTTCTATCTCTACGTTCCTTTTTATGTTCTTTAATTGTCGATTTCATAACACAATCATATAGACAAAGCTACTCGATCGTTTAGCTATGATCAGTTGATGAACTATCATATAGTCAAAGCTCCACAATCGTTTAGTCTCTGTCAGCTATCGCTTAGTGAAACACTTTCACTTGATAGCTTTTCTTCTTGAGTTATTTCTGCATGAGGCAGCTCTCTAATTTTAGGAAAACAATTTTTCTTTTATCTCACGGTTACCATAAAACCACCAATAACCTCACACTCAATTGGTTAATAGAGAAAAAGAATTAATCATCACATAATTAATTTATTATAAATAAATATGATAACCAACTTACCATATTATATTTATAACATATAGTTTTAATATTTCATCTCATGAAACATACAAACCATAGTTTTTCCCTATTTTATGGTACTTAATATAAATCATATTTACATTAATCCTCCACTTGATGTATCTCATACATCACGCCAATTATATCATATATAATTGAATTTCCTCTTGTTAATTTAAACACTACAAACTAACCCCAAGAATTGATTCTCAACTTGAGTCTATTAAGCTACCAAGTGGACCTGTAGTTTGAAGCTCCAACGGTACATGAATAACTGACTAAACTCTTTAGTCAAAGGATCTACCATCCATTAGCTACTGAGCACTCCACTAAAGACCGACAGCTGCACTCTTTTCACTACAGATATATTTCTGTGTCCATATCAACCAATCAGCAGTGTGATAATCTTTCACAAATCGCTCGGAAGTAAAGTTACGCCAATTTACCGTTTTGCCCCTGTAGTTAGATCTAACTCCTTAAGTACCACTGATTCCTATAATGAACAATAAGTCATAGTCCTACTATGACTTGGTCTCTCTCTTCCAAAGAGAGGATGTGGCCACTATGTTCAAGATTCGGAATCAATCCTTAAGGGAGCAATCTATTTACTTACCCCTGCTTTGGGGAAAGAGTGAATTCCATCTTGTGTAACTGAGTTCCCAGCTCCCCAATCAGACAAATCCCCAAAAAGGTAGGCTTGTTGAGTTGGCAATCTGGCCACTACCACCCATACTAATCAAAGGACCATCCTCAAAGGTAGGAGTTCCCAAAACACTCAGGATTAAGGTCATGTCACCTATGGTCGTTTAAGTGAGATATAAGTCTCAAGTATAAATGGCGTTATATAAAGAGACTAATTATCTCGTGGTTCGGTCTTATATCTTTGTATAGGACATCCCCACTCGCATGTCTCCACATGAATGCTCAGGATCAGACCATCTGTAGTAGTTAACAACACTTGTAAACCTCTACAAAGCGGGTCGTATCCGTAGTGTCCCTAGGATAAGGTATCCCTCCTTTATCCTTTACTATAGACCTTTTAGGTTATTACTTAAGATAGGATCCACTTGTATATCTCATATACATGCTTAAGTTTACATACAATAACTATGGATCTTAGTTTATTGGATATGAGTAAATGCAAATAAAATAACTCTTATTTTATTATTAACAATGTGTACAAAGTTTACAAACTACGAGACTCCGGGAGAACTAGGACACCAATCCCAACACCATTAAATTTTACTACTTTCGATTCATCGATTTATAAGGACTCGTTGTATTCATCAAGATTGCATTAATTTCTTGTAATTGAGTCTGTATTTAAGTCTGTATCATTCGTGATGGTGTTCCAGCTTCGTTTTGGAGAACTTTGGAGCAAGAACGGAGCAAAACGGATGAACGGGCGAAGTAGAGTAGGCATTCTACCTTAGAGCGTAAGGCTAGAGCGTCGTGATGCTCGCCCTACGCTGTAAGAAAGAGGGCTCAGGATCGCTACGCTCCAACAGTAGCATTACAATGTTGCGCAAAACGTTCCAACGTTGTGTAGAGCATCGCGACGTTGCCAGCAGCACAACGTTACGCTACGGCAACTCACAAGCCAGAGTCACAACACTGGAGGAGAGCATTGTGACACTCCAAATGTGAGGCACACTGTAGCATTTTCATATCATGGCTTTGAGTCTTGGGACTACAGTTGAAGGCAATTTTTTGTATTTTTTAATTGTTCTTTATAATAAATTTTTTATTATCTTGTATTTTTATTAATTAAATTAATATAAGTGTTATATTAATTTAATTAATATTTAGGATGCCAATTTCGGTCCAATGTTAGTTATAATTTTAATTGTACATGTGATGTATGGTCTTTTAATTATATATGTCATAATGTATATCATATATTTTAAATCCTACCATAGGATAAACATTATGTCATACATCATTTTAATATAAGTATTATATTATAGTTACATGATTTATTAAGCATGCTCACGCAACATAGATTAAATTGGTTTTAAATAGTTTAAAATTGATTTCAACTTATATCTATGTTAATAAAAATTTCTAATATGATTTGAAATATGTTTAATTTTTTAATTTCGTTTGATAGGATTAAACTGGATTTGGATAAAAGATTAAATTTGTAATAATTTATCTATAAGGAACTTTTGTCTAAGGAAAGTTCTGTCCAGGCTGGGGTATTTAAGTTGATGAAAACCACACACCCCTACCTGGGAACTGAACTAGAAAGTGAATTAGATAAATTTGTTATAAGCATGCAATGAATGATTAAAATTTGTTAAAGTGTTTAATAAACTTAAATCAACATTGTTAAACTGACCAATGTAATTGTTATATTTGGCAAAGTTAACAATCACTTAGTAAAAATTGATAGCCGAATTTTTCTAAGTTAATCAACCATAGGTAAAATACTCAGTAGGGGGAAAATGATGTATACGATACTTCAATTTCTTTGCACGTTTCTCCCAAAAAGTTCACACCATGAGATCTATGCTCAGCCTCGAGACACATTTGCTTGTGTCCCCCTACGGATGGTATTTGCACAGGTCAATACCAAGGTAAATGGAGAGAGTGTTTATAGTAAGTGGGACACACATCCCACGGTCTCCTTTATTAGTTTACAGTAAACTTTCATGCTCAGTCTCGAGACACCTTTGCTTGTGTCCCCCTATGGATGGTGTTTGCATGAATTTTCATTCAAACTCTAGAAATGGATAGGATTGTTTTAGTTTTTGTCCCAATCGATTTTTTCCTACGGTTGACTCATTGGGGTAGACATCTGAAGTCTAAAATTGAGGGTTATACTTGAAGGAACTCTAATTATAAAGGACCTTTGAGCGGAAGCGGATCGTCCAAACTCCATTGTGACTGAACTCATATATTTACAATTAAACAGAATAGATTATGCACCTAAGTTAAATTACAGCATGCTTCTTGAAATAAATACAAAGGATAAAGAGACAATACCTTTGAAGAACCCTTCTTCAAGTGTATCCCTCGATCGTTCACCAACGCGTCGAACAACACGAACACAACAAGCAAGATGAACTCCCTCGAACGGCAATGAGCAGTAACTCAATCTTTGAACAAATCGAACACTACCACAAGATAACTTGGTATTCTCGGTGTGAGAATCCAAGAGTGGTGGACTCTGGCTTATTTTGGTTTGAGGGAAGATTTAGCGTGGAGGAGGAAACGATTGAGTAAACGATAACACGGTCGTGTAGAAGATGAAATCTATCGCATAGACTCGATACTCGATCATTTAGATAAGAACACCATCGTATAGTTAATCGTATAGTAACTTGACAGCTAATCATAAAAAAACGTCTAGGATTTTGAAAATACAAATTTCATTTTATCTCAAAATTGTCATAAAACTGTACAACTACCCACTAAAAATGGTTATTGTGAAAAAGATTTTTAATTATTAAATAATTAATAAATATGATAACGAACTTATCATATTATATTTATAACCTATAGTTTTAATATTGCATCATATACAATAGATAAACAATAGTTCTTTTTCTTTATTTTATGGTAATTTAGTACAAATCATATTTATATTAAAAATAACTATGAATCTAATTCATAGAAATTATATTTGAATCATATTCAAATATTAGTTCCTCTAATTTAACAATAATGTATCAAATACATTATATCAATTATATCATATATAATTTAATTAATTTAATTATATCATATATAATCAAATGTCCTCTTATTAATTTGAATATTTCAAATTAACCCAAAAATTAATTCTCAACTTGAATCCATTGAGCTACCAAGGGGACCTTATGGACCTGCAGCTTGAAGCTCCAACGATATGTGAATAACTGACTAAACTCTTTAATCACATTATCCACCATCCGTTAACTGTCGAGCACTCCACTAAAGACCGGCAGCTGTACTCTTCGCACTACATTTATATTTCTATGTCCATTGGATATAACCAATCAATAGTACGATGACCCTTCACAAATCGCTCATAAGTACAACTGGGTCAAATTACCGTTTTGCCCCTATAATTACATCTAATTTCTTAAGAACCACTAATCCCTCTAATGAACAATAGATCATAGTCCCACTATGACTAAACCCCTCTCAGGCCAAGAAAGGGTGTGGCACCACATTGTTCAAGACTCAGAATCAGCCCTTAAGGGAGCAATTTATCTACATACCCCTGCTTCAAGGAATGAGTGAATTCCATCTTGTGTAGTTGAGTTCTCAACTCCCCAATCAGATGAATTCCCAAAATGGTAGGCTTGTTGAGTCGGTGATCTGACTACCCTCACCCATGCAAATCAAATGACCACCCTCATAGGCAGGAGTTCACAACTCACTCAGGATTAAGGTATCCCTCCTTATCCATATACTACAGACCATTTAGGTTATCACTTAAAACACGATCCACTTGTATGTCTCCACATACATGTTTAAGTTACAACGATAACTATGGGTCTTAGTTTATTGGTGACTAATGTTTGTCCATACAAGTGTTTACAAACTACAAGACCCTACGAGATTTAGGGCATCAACCCCAACAATACTCACAAGAAATTGTTAAGTAAGTAAATGATTTCTGGACGAACAATGGTGACTAATCATTATAGGAATAAGAGTTATTCTGGTGTAATGACTAGTTGACAATGTCTCAATTTAGTAAAAGGGTAACTGATCACCCTACGGTGGCTTTTATCCTAACTCACAGAAGCATCATTGCAAAATAGATGTCATATAGGGTGCATTAGATTTTTGCTAAATTGATTGATTTTATTTGGGCAATGCATGAATAACTAATATAAATAAATTGTATGGTATCAGCAACTATCATTATGATGAGTGTCAATTTAAACTTGCTTTCTATTGATAAACTGAATGGGGATAATTACACAAGTTGGAAGAATACTATTAACATAGTGCTAATTATGGATGACCTGAGATTCGTCCTAGTTGAGGAGTGTCCTCAAGTTTCTACTGTCGATGCAGCCCAAAATGTTCGAGAGGCATATAAAAGATGGGTTAAGGAAAATTAAAAAGCTCGAGCATACATCTTGGCCAGCTTATCTGAAGTCTTAGCCAAGAAGCAAAAACCCCTTGTCACAGCTCGTGAGATCATGGATTTGCTGAAAGAGATGTTTAGACAACCGTCCACACAACTCCATCATGACGCTCTTAAGTACATCTTCAATACTCGTATGAAAGAAGGGGCCTCTGTTCATGAACATGTTCTGAACATGATAGTTCATTTTAATGTGACAAAGGTGAACGGGTCTATCATTGACGAAGGGAATCAGGTTAGCTTCATACTGGAGACTCTACCTGAAAGTTTCCTCCAATTCTATAGCAACACTATCATGAACAAGCTTGACTACAACCTGACCACCCTCCTTAATAAGCTGCAGACATACCAATCCTTGATGAAAGTCAAGGAGCAGATGGGTGGGGCAAATTTTGCCTCGTCCTTAAAGAATTTCTACAGAAGTTCGAACTCTAGAACAAAGTTTGCACCTTCATCTTCCGACACTAAAAAATGGAAGAAGAAGAATGGAGGTTAGGAGAAAGTTAACCCCGCTTTGGCCCAAAAAGCAACAAGGCCAAGGTTGCTAAGGGAATTTGTTTCCACTACAACCAGGAGGGATACTGGAAACGGAATTGTCCAGAAAATTTGGTAGAACAGAAGATGGCCAAACAAGGTAAATAAGATTTACTCGTTCTGAAAACTTGTTTAGTGGAGAATGATGATTCTGTCTGGATATAGATTCAAGCACCATTAACCATGTTTGTTCTTCCTTTTAGGGAATTAATTCTTAGTGATAGCGAAGGCTGGGGAGATAATGATGCGAGCTAGAACTGGGCACGTCATCTCAACGATTGCAGTGAGAGAACTTCGATTACTTTTCCATAAAACTTTTTTTTATCTTTAGATGATGTTTATATAGTTAAAAGAATTTTATCTTTAGATGATGTTTATATAGTTTCAGATATGAGGCGGGACCTAATTTCTATGACAACTTTGCTAGAACATTCATATTCTGTAAATATTCTTATAAATAAAGCGTTTATTTATAAGAATTGAGTAAATATTTGTTCAGTAAACTTAGAAAGTATTTTGTATGTGCTAAGGTTGTTAGCATCTAAAGCCCTCCTTAATATTGAATTATTTAGAACCGTTGTAACTCAAAATAAAAGACAAAAAAGTTTCTCTTAAAGAAAATGTCCAAGTTTGGCACCTAAGGTTAGGTCACATAAATCTCAATAGGATTGAGAGGTTGGTTAAGAATAGACTTCTAAGCGAGTTAGAAGATATTTATCCGTACGTGAGTCATGTCTTGAAGGAAAAATGACTAAGGGACCTTTTACTAGAAAAGGTCACAAAGCCAAGGAACCCTTAGAACTTGTACATTCAGACCTCTGTGGTTCTATGAATGTTAAGGCAAGATGATGGTTGAAATATTTCATCTCTTTTATAGATTATTATTCAAGATATGGGTATGTTTACCTAATTTAACATAAGTTTGAAGCCCTTTAAATGTTCAAGGAGTCCAAGGCTGAAGTTGAGAATTTACTACGTAAAACAATAAAGACAGTTCAAACTGATCGAAGTGGAGAGTATATGGATTCCATGACTATTTAATAGAACATAGAATTATATCAAACTCTTAGCAATTGGTACACCTCAACAAAATGGTGTATCGGAAAGGAGAAATCGAACTTTGTTAGACATGGTTTGGTCTATGATGAGTTACGCTCATTTTCTTGATTTGTTCTAGGTTATGCAGTACAGACTACAACCTATATTTTGAATCGTGTTCCATCCAAGAGTGTTTTTTAAATAACTTTGGAATTATGGAATGGTCGTAAAGGTAGTCTACGTCATTTCAGGATCTAGGGTTGTCCAGCATATATGCTTAAGGCTTATCCTAAAAAATTGGAACCACATTCAAAACTATGCCTATTTGTAGGCTACCCCAAAGGAAAGAGATGTTGTTACTTCTACAATCCTAAGAATGATAAAGTGTTTATCTCGAAAAACGCTACATTTTTAGAAGAAGATCACATCAGGGAGCATAAACCGCACAGTAAGATAGTATTAAATGAGCTTTCTAATGAAACTATTGAACCTTCAACAAGAGTTATTAAATAACATACTACATCAACAAGAGTTGTTGATGTTGGTTCATTTAGTTGATTATGTCCTTCTCAATCGTTAAGGGAACCTCGATGTAGTGGGAGGGTTGCAAACTAATCTATTCGTTATATGGATTTGATTGAAACCATAACCGTCATATTTGATGTCAACGTTGATGATCCATTGTCCTATTAACAAGCAATGGAGGATGTGGACAAAGATGAATAGATCAAAGCTATGGATCTTGAAATGGAGTCTATGTACTTCAATTCAGTCTAGGATCTTGTAGATCAACCTAATAGGGTAAAACCTATAGGTTGCAAATGGATTTACAAGAGGAAAATGGGTAAGGTGCAAACCTTTAAGACTAGACTGATGGCAAAGGGTTATATCCAGGTTGAGGGAGTTGACTATAAAGAGACTTTCTCATTTGTTTCCATGTTAAAGTCTATCTAGATACTCCTGCCCATTGCCACATATTATGACTATGAGATTTGGCAAATGAACATCAAGACTGCTTTTCTGAATGGCAATCTTGAGGAGACCATCTTTATGCATAAACCAGAGGGATTCATCTCCCAAGATTAAAAGCAAAAGGTTAGCAAGCTTAATCGATCCATTTATAGACTAAAACAAGCTTCTCGATCTTGGAATATAAGGTTTGATACTACGATCAAATCTTAGGGCTTTGATCAGAAAGTTGACGAGCCTTGTATCTACAAAAAAATCATCAACAATTCAATAGCTTTCTTAGTATTATATGTAGACAACATCCTACTCATTGAGAATAATGTTGCTCTACTGACTAATGTAAAACAGTGGTTGGTAGCCCAATTCTAAATGAAAGATTTGGGAGAGGCACAGTTTGTTCTAGGCATCCAGATCTTTAGAGATTGTAAGAACAAATTACTGGCCTTGCCACAGATATTGTATATTGACAAGATGCTTGTCAAATATTCGATGCAAGACTGCAAAAGAGATTTGTTGCCTTTCAGGTATGGAGTCGTTTTGTCTAAGGAACAGTGTTCTAAGATACCTCAAGAGGTTAAGAAAATGAGACGGATCCCCTATGCATCGGTCATTGGCAGCCTGATGTATACAATGTTATGTACTAGACCTGACATTAGCTATGCAGTAGGGATCATCAGTAGATATCAGTTTAATCAAGGATTAGATCATTGGACAACAGTTAAAACCATCCTTAAGTATCTTCGGAGAATAAGGGACTACATGTTTGTGTATGGATCTAAGGATTTGATCATGACTCTTATTTTCAGACTGTTAGGGATTCTAGAAAATCAACTTCAGGTTCAGTGTTCACTCTTAACGAAGAAGTTGTAGTCTAGCAGAGCACCAAGCAAGGTTGCATAACTGACTCCATCATAGAGACAGAATATGTAGCGGCTTGTGAAGTTGCTAAGAAGGTTGTATGGTTTAGAAAATTTTTAATTGATCTAGAAGTTGTCCCAGACATGTTTGTCCATCAACCTTTATTATGATAATAGTGGTGTTGTGGCTAATTCTAGAGAGCCTAAGAGCTACAAACATGGAAAGCATATAGAGCACAAGTATCACCTGATTCGGGAGATTGTGCATCGAGGGGATGTGATCGTCACAAAGATCACTTCGGAGCACAACGTTGCTTATCCGTTTACAAAGGCCTTCACAATTGTTAATGTTGGGGTTTTAACCATAATATCAAGGTTGGAGACGTTGTATTTGTTGAATGAAGGTTTTTTTTTCATATTGATTTGTATTATGTTTGTTTGTAGACATTGTATTTTTATGCAAACACGTTGTTTTTACAGGTACTTCCTTTTGCTTTCATACAACTTTTTTTATATAATTTACTAACTAATGCTTCAAATGATTTTCAATTAAATCTTTTTTCATTTTTTGTTATTTTGAATTATTAGAATATCTTCTTATTCCTTTATTTATGATATTTTTTTAATTTTGGATTAGATTTCGGTTAGAAATAGTGTGTAATTCTTTTGATTGGCGGGAATGGTATATCTATCAATGTTTTCAAATAACTACCGTATATTTTAATTAATTATTTTATGTTTAGACATTTTTGGGATAAAAACTTTGTTTAGATATTTTCCAAATTTTCATTTACAAAATTAGAAATTTGTCCAGTTGCCCCTTAAAATTAATCAATTCTTAAAATGAAAAGCCTTCCTCAAATTAGTGTTTGGTATATTTCTATTTTGAAAATGAAAAGACAGTTTACAGTGTTTTGGTAAGCCAATACTAAATTGTTGTTTAACTATAATGACCAAAGTAGACATATTTCACAATTTTTTATTACTTAAGTTTTTTTTTGTTAAAATATTTTAGTTACTATTTCTTTTGTTTAATAAAATATTAGGAGAAACAATTATAATAAATAATATCCAACCTGATGTAAAATTGGGGAGCAAAAGAAGGCACCACAAGAATACGAATATCAAGAAAATATAATAATAATAATAAATAAGTAAATCTAGAAAATAATAAAATAAAAAATTAATATACATATATATGAAAATAGGAAACTTTGAATTTCTCTTCCAAATGTACATATCTCTAAAATCCACCAAGTGCCACTATTATAGACAATTTGGCACTAGGATATGACATTACTTGGACATTAAGAGATTGTCAAGGAGCTAGAATATAATCAGAATTATTGGAAATCTAATTATGGTGGGTTTGCTATCTGAATATGGATTACGGGGAATTTGATTATAGTGTTTGGAGTGAAGGGTTGGGTTTGATGTATTTCTTATTACTGTGTTTCGATTTCAGGGTTTGGTTTGGGCTAAGTTGGACTATTTTTTTAATTATTATTTTGACTATTTTTTATATTTGTTTTCTACACCATATTGCCAAGGTTTTTTATATTATTGATAGATATAAAGTTTTCGAGACTTTCCATCAATCAAATGATATTTATGTTCACGATCTAGTACTTCAACTAACAAGTAGTATCAGTAGCAAGACCAGGTCGAACCACAGGGAACCTAAGATAAATGTTCTCTAAGTTCAATTGGTCTTTGGAAAGCAGTGAAAACGGGGGGTTTTGAGTTTGAGTTAAGGGAAAAACTAAATTGCAAAAAGTAAGATAAATTGAGAGAGAGAGAAAGCGATACATGAGAATATCTTCCTCGATTAAGAGACCATTGGGCTATTTATGGATTAATTCATTGATTAATCATGCAAATGATCATGGATTATCTACTTATCAAGCCTAATAACGTCTGGATATCCATATCAAGACTAATCAACGTCTGGAAAATCCATACAAAGTCCCTAGAGAAAACCAATGCGGATGTCGATTCATAAATTAACTAGGTTTGTCATGCAAGCCTATTCACTTAGCTAATCACATTAAGCCCATGGATTGATTAGAACATTAAGTTAAATTGGCCAAATCTAACCTAGCATATTTTTTTTTCTTAGGTTTCATTGCCTTTCTTTTTGGGTGACCCTAAAAAATTTAGCAATCTAACCATAACTATAACTAAAATCTATTATTACTCAAATTAAACATGTCATGATTACAATTATGAATAGTCACAATATGCATGCATGGGCAAACAAACATACGACTATTCATGATTTAGTTGTCAATTTAATCTACTAGCATGCTCATCCTAAATATTCAAACAATGAAAGAAAATCTCAAGAACATTTATCAAAATTTCATAAAATCCATAGAAAATGCCCAACAAACCTCAAAACAAACGTTTGGGCCTTCAATCGTTCATTAAAACTTAAACCTCGATGGCAAAATCTTCCTAACAAAGCAAAATGAGAAAAAAAAATCCCTCGTGGATTTTGGCCAATAATTGACAAAACCGAGCCTAAACTTTGACAACCATGAAACCCTAAAAGAATATATTATTTATACAAATTTGTGTAGCGTCATGGTGCTCAAGGCCCCTCGCATAGTGTCAGGTGTTCCTTATAGTCAACCTAAATACCTCAATCCTAAACAGAACCTTCCTAGTTAGGATTCCCTTATAGGCAATATTTTATTATTAATATTTTTTTTTCTAATTTTAATCCTATTAAAACAAAATAAAAGGTTTTAAATCTAATCTCATTAAAAATAAAATTGAAAATTAATTTATCAAATTTTAAATCATTTAGAAATAAATTAATTGATCTTATCCTAATCTCATTAGACTAGCATGCAATCCTAACTTTTTCATTCATTAAACATACCATATAACTTTTATATTTATATTAATGAATTAATACTTAATATATATGCATTTCATAATATTATTATTAACTAAATATAACTATTACTAATTAATAACAATCAAATTTTATGAATATCAATTTCATTAATATATATAATATAACTCTTATATTGATATTAATGAAAAACTAAATAGTGGGCATACTTTTAATCATACATTAAAACATATAATATAAATATTATATTATAATCATGTAAATTATATATTAAAAATCATGCATGTACATACTTTGGGAATTAACATAAATTTTAAATATAACATTTAAATAATGCATGATCATGTCTTTTCATTAATTAATATAACTCTTTAATTAATACTAATGAACATGCTATCATATAGTATAACACTTACATTTAAATATGATGCATGGGATGCTTAACCTTATAGTGGAATTTTAAACTATATGGCATACTTTATATAACAAATATTTTTAAAATAATTTAATCATACATCACATGCATAAATAAAAATAAACCACTTTTTTTGACATCCTAAAATTAATTAAATTACAATAGTTTAGTAAAAAAAAAAAAAAAAAACTTCCACACAGAACTAGCCTTCAACTATCGGAGCGTCGTGGCACTAAGAGACAACATCATGACGCTACTGCTCTTTGTTGGAGGGCAGATATAGTGCAGCGCAGCACAAATCCATGAAGGCATCGCACTGTGTCACACCGTTGCAACACTGTGGTTCTGCATATCAAGCACTACAGCGCTGCTTGCAAAGACAGTAGCTCCACCATCTGTTCTTCTTCGTTTCTATTCCGATCCAGTCCTTTTTCGCATAAAACTCTTTACCATGAACGATAAAGACTTATAGACTCAATTTACAGAATTAAATTCCCAAAAAAGGTCCTTACATTGATCAAATCGACAAAATTCGGTAAATCTAATACCAAAAATCAAAAAACATCTATTTTGCAAAACTCACATTTAAAATGCAGTAAGCTACCCACCATTCAATGTTATATATAATTCAAAAACATAAACAAAAACACGACTTGACTCTAATACCAATTAAAGAGATTGAATCCTGAAGCGAAAGCGAGTGATTGCTTTACTTTTGATTTTAATTTTAGAAATTTACAACACATAACAGAATAAAACAGTACATAACATTCACAATGAGTAAACAGTAGGCCAAGCATGCTTTAAATAAAAACTACAGAAAAGAAGAAAAAACTCACCTTTGAAGACCCTTTTTAATTTTCCAGCATTCCTTCTTCCTCAACGAACTCCACAAAAATGGATCCTCCACGATTAGTAAATTGATGCTATCAGAAAGTCTTCTTCGTTATTTTCTTGGCAACAACTGATTTGTGGAAACTGGCTTTTGAAAGAGCAAAGGGAATTCATGGTTTTTTAGAGCTTTTTCCATAAACAAGCAAATTCTTGCATCCCATAGACTCAGGGCTCGTTTTTTTTCTTTATTTTCATCTACTTTCGTGCATATTCACTAGATTAGTGATGAAAATTTAATACATTTTAGATTTGAACTCAATAAGTATAAGGAAGATAATTTTTCCCTATTTTCTCATTATATAATTTTTTTCTCATAAAAAAACTTTAATTATTCTATTTTTAAGAGACAATAACTTAGAGAAAGAAGACTCACATAAAAGCATGGTTGTAATTAAAAAAAAAAAAAAAATAAGCATCATCAAAATTTAAACCCTAGAAAAAAGGACGAATAACATACCATAAACCAAAAAAAAACATAATGGTCGATATAGCAAAAACATGGATTTATGAAAGAAAAATAATGAACACCAGAGAAAAAGGACTCACATAAAGTCATGGTTACAATAGGAAAAAGTGAGAGCATCAGAAATCACAAGTAAATAAAAATAGAACGAGCTAATCCATAGATCAGAAGCAAGCGAAGAATAGATCATACAAAAATGTTATACAAAAATTAGAAAGAAAAAAAAAGTCAAAAGCTTTAAAGATAAAAGTCCTCATCATCGGCTTCAAAGAAAAAAAAAATGTACCTTACCCTCTGCCAGGATCTGAAACCCATCATTCTTCTACCATTTATCTTCATTGAAGAAAGCAACGTTGGTTCTTCAAGGCGACAAGAGAAATGGATTTGGGTTGTTGGAGTGGCAAAAGGAGTCCTCAATGTAATGAATCTACATAGAAAATAGGTCGCCTGTGTAAATCCATGGATGGAGAGTGAAGGATGCATGGATTAGGGTTTAAGGAAAGTAGATTTGACGAGCACAAGGTTTCATGGATCTACATAGACGACCATGGACTAGGATTCCAGGGGAATGATTCAGAAAGACGACAAAGGAAAAGACGTAGAATCAGCATTAATAGAGAGTACAGAGGGGTCTGAGATGTTTTATGGATAGTGCAAAGAGGTTTGAGAAGTGCAGAGTTGCATTAATGGAGAGATATAAGGCAGGCCAGACGCGTGGAATCAGTGAGGTGAAGGGGAAATGGTTTGGAATGGGATTGTAATTGGGGGAATGATGGATTACGGTCTGTAATGAACTAGGGTTTGTAATGTTGATTCCGCTATGGACCCTCAAACGTGGAACTGTAAACAAAACCCTTCCATTCCTATATAATCATAAAACACATGGCAACATGTAGAAAGGCACATAGGATAATAGAAGAATGACATTTGTTCTTTTAGAACAGTAAGCATGGACATCTATTTACTTATAATATTTATAATATTTCCCTTTAGATGTCCGTTATATATATGAAATATATCTCTTTAAAATCTTATTAGGAAAAAGCTCAATGGGAAAAATATCCTAGTGAAGAAAAAAGAAAGTACATATTTCATATAATCTAATACTCCTAAAAGGATACAATATATTTGCTTCCCCCTCATGGAAACGTCACTTGAGATCTCTGAGTCACCACATTTCAATGGCGTGTACCAATTTTTCAAGGATTGTGATAGGTAATGTCTTTATAAATAAGTCTGTCAGGTTATCTTTCGAACAAATTTGTTATACCATAAAGTCATCATTTTCTTCAAGATCATGAGTATAGAAAAGTTTTGGTGAAATATGCTTTGTTTTATCTCGTTTAATATATCCTCCTTTGATTTGGGCTATAAATGTTGTGTTATCTTCGTATAGAATCGTTTGATGATTTTTACTAGAAGAAAACCACATGTTCCATAAATGTTTTGAGTCATTAATATATTAGTCATACACATTCTGAATTAGCCTCACGAATTGTAAGAATTTCAGCATGATTTGAGAAAGTGATTGTTATGGTCTGTTTTACTAATCACTATGATATCGCAGTTTCTTCACATGTGAACAAATAACTATATGAGATCTAGCTTTGTGTGTATAAGATAAATATCCAGAATCTGCATAACCAATTAGATCAAAATTTTATTTGTATGAATAAAACAATCTCATATCAATCATTCCTCGAAGATAACAGATTATATGTTTAATTCTATTCCAATGTATTTTTGTTGGAGATGAACCATATCTAGCTAATAAATTCACTAAAAATGCAACATCTGGTCTTGTATTATTAACAAAATACATAAGTGCACCTATTAGACTAAGATATGGTACTTTATGACCAAGAAGTTCTTCATTATCATCTCAAAGTCAAAATATGTCTTTCTTTACATCCAGGAAATGAACTTCCATTGGAATATTAAATGGATGTGCTTTGCCCATATAGAATTTTTTGAAAATTTCTCTTGTATAAATTGACTAATGAACAAATATCTCATCAACTAAATGTTCAATTTCCAAGCCAAGACAAAATTTTATTTTTTTCGAGATCTTTCATCTTAAATTCTTTCTTAAGATATTTTATTTCCTTTGAAAGCTCTTCTGCCTTGAGAGCAAGCATCACATGATAATTCATTAGATTGAAAAATATTCTCGCTCTTTAATGGATGTCCATGTGAATTCTCAATAATCCTTCTCATCATTATAGACCCTAGATGACCAAATTGTTCATGCAAAATTGTAAATATATTTGGATTCATGAACTTCATTTTTCTTGTTGTGTATGTTTTAATTACTCGTATATGAGTATAATACAATCTATAAGATAAAGTATGCAGCTTTTCTAGTATACGTTCTTCCTATGAGATGGTAAATATAATATAAAAATACTACATATTATCCTTACTATCAGTCTTAATATGATAACTATTGCAACATATATCTTTGAAAATTAGTAGATTTCTCCTTAATTGACTAGAGAACAATGAAATGTCAATTGTAAATTTTGTTCCTCTAGGTAAAATAATATTTTCTTTTCCAAGACCTTCAATTAAGTTTGCAAAACCTATACTGACTTTTTTTCCAGCATTATCTGTTTGGAAAAGGATTTTTTACTTGTAAGTATTTGCACGTAGTTGCACAGTCTGTCAAACATAGATCTTCATTCTTCATTTTTGAGTCATTCAAAATATGAAAACTTTTTATGCTTCTTCATCAAACAAAAATAATTATAATAAGAGAAACAAGACTTGACCTTAGTTGAAAAAACAAGATCGATTCTAAAAAATACAACACTAATCATGGATATTTTCATAATCAATGGAACCACTTGTTATTCCATCAATTGTGCCGATTTTCTCTTTAGAAGATTCAAAAAGTCTGTCACATCCAAATTTGTCATATTGGAAGGGTAAAATATATCATTATCTTGATAGGCAAATTTTGCTTGCACATCTTTCCCTTTTTCTTTTGGGGAAGCTTGATCGAGACCAATTAAGTGTTTTATCGTACGATAGGTATGTGCTCAATGTCCAATCATTCCATATCGAAAGCATTTTTGTTCAACACTTTTTGAATTCTTATCTTGTGGAGCTCTTCTTTTATAATCATCATTACGTGTGGTTGTTTCAAAATTTGATGATTGTATCAACCACCACAAAAAGAATAGTTTTTCTTCCTCTATCATGTTCACGATCTTAACTAATATTATTAAAATTTACAACATTCAAGTCAAGGAATGGTGTTACACCAGTTGGTCGAGATTCATAATTTTTCATCAATAACTCATTATATTGTTCAGCCACAAGAAAATATGATATAAGTTCAAAATACCTTTTGAAACCTTTCTCTTGATATTGTTGCTACATAAGTATATTTGAGACATGAAAGTTAGAAAATGTCCTCTAACATATCTGCATCTATAATTTTTTCTCTGTATAATGAAAATTTTGAATTGGTTTTAAATAATGTGGAGTTGTAATCACTTACTGATTTGAAATCTTGGAGCCTCAAATGTGGATATTCATAATGAGCTTTAGGAAGAATAAATGTTTTTTTATGATCATATCTTTCTTTCAAATTCTTCCATGAGATGTGGGGATCTTTCATTGTTAGATATTTCGTCTTCAATCCCATGGAGATAATGACGAAGGAAAATCATGGCTTTTTCCTTTTCTTGACTGGATATCGTATTTTCTTCTTCAATAGTTTCTCAAATGTTCATGGCATTCAGTTGGTATATTTCAGCATCAAGTACCCATGACAAATAATTATTACCATTAATGTCAAGGGCTGCGAATTCTAATTTTATAAGATTTGTCATGGTAACACTTCAGTTGGGAAAAGGATAGGAGCTCGTACTAATAAATATTGTAAAATTGAAAAGCAAAATGAGGTACCACGAGCATACGAATTCTGAAAAATATAATATAATAATAAATAAATAAATTTAGAAAATAATAAAATAAAAAAATATAAGAAATTATGAAAATAGGAAACTTTGAAATTAAATTACAGATTGATGGTGGATTTTGTACATTTTATGCATTTATGTTGATGAATGTATATAGAATGTATGTTATTTACAATTTTAGATATTTCGGGATTGGACTGTATAGACTTTGAAATTAAATTATAGATTGATGGTGGATTCTGTACATTGTATGCATTTATGTTGATGAATGTATATAGAATGTATGTTATTTGCAATTTTAGATATTTCGGGATTGGACTGTATAGCTTTGCTGTTTTCTTTACAATTTTGATTTGTAAGGACCCGGTGTTTTGGGCACAACTGTTGCAATCGAGTCTGTATTTGTTATTTCCAATGATTTTTTTGGAGAAAACGAGACCCAAATCAGAGAAGAACAAAGGAAAATGCCATTGTACAGTAGGCGACTGTACAGCAGTGTTGCAATGTTATGCCCTAGTATTGTACAGCAGTGTTGCAATGTTATGCCCTAGTATTGCCGAAGAGACGAACGAAAGAAATTGTTCGTAGCGTTGCAACATTAGGTCAGCATTGCAATACTCCGAGACGGAAAGACTGATGTGGTTCGCACCCAGTTCGGTGCGTGGTTCGATTGGTTCACATCCAGTTTGCTTGGTTCGAGCGATTCGCGGCTCGGTTCAAGTTTTTTTGGTCCAGTTCAAGCAACTCTCTTGTTGTAAAAGTTAGTTTTTAATTAATTAAATTAATATAAATATTATATTAATTTAATTAATTGTTTATGAGTCCAATTATTTCTTTTTAAATTATTCATTTGATGTATGGTTTAATTTTATTGTTTTATATGTCATAATGTATGTCATCTAATAAAATTCCACCATAGGTTATGCATTAATCATGCATCATGAATATCATAAATGTTATAATATAGTTGCATTATTTAATTTATAGCATATTCATGCATCATATAATATAAGTGTTATAATATTTGTTTGCATGCATAATAACATTGTCATGCATCATTTATATTATAAAAGTTAACATATATAGTTGGATGTATGTATGAATGTTATTGTTTTTATTTCATTACTTTAGTATATAATTGTTATGTATGTTAAGTAATGAAATGAGATTACATGAAGCATGACATTACCTTAGATAATTTTATAAATGTTATAACTTTACTAAGTATGTCATTAAATGCAATGTATGATTTTAATTTATTTAATTTATTTTAAAACAGTTATAATTAAATGAAATTAGAAACTAAAATCAATAATTCAAAATTGCATGCAAACTTAGTCTAAAATCATCTTTAAAATAGTTTTAAAATATGACTCATATAGACTTAAGTTCACAACATTTCTAATATGATTATAAATTAGTTTCATATTTTTAATAAGTTTAATAGGATTAAATTGGTTTTAATAAAGGATTAAAATTGTAGCAAATGTATCTATAAGAGACCTTTGTCTAAGGCTAGTTATGTCTAGCTGGGATATTTAAGCTGACAGAAACAAAACACCCTTATATAGGAACTGACTTAGAAGGTAAATTAGATAGATTTGCTACAAGCATGCAATGGTAGATTAAAGTTTGTTAAAATGTTTAATGAACATTAATCAAAATTGTTTAACTATCCAAAGTAAGTGTTACTCTTAGGCAAATTTAAATAGTCACTTAGTAAAAATAATTAGTCGTATTTTTGTAAGTTAAATTAACCCTAGGTAAAACACTTAGTGAGAGAAAAATGAGGTATATGATACTTCATTTTTCCTTTTCACGTTTCTCCATCATAGTTCACACTGTGAGATTTATACTCGGCCTCAAGACACCTTTACTTGTGTCCCCCTACGAGTGGTGCTTGTATAGGTCAATACCAAGGTGAATTGAGAGTGTTTATAGTAAGTGGAAGCAGGACGTGTGTCCACAAATCTCACAATCTCTCTCATTAGTTTGTAGTAAATTTTCATGCTCAGCCTTGAGGCACCTTTGTCTGTGTTCCCCTACGGATGGTTTTGACATAATTATTATTGTTTTTATTTTAAGCACACGCACTACGATATATGATGCATGATACAAGTCCATGTCCCCGGCAACGGCGCCATAAACTTGTAAGCGCATGAAATGATGATGATGTGAAATGCAATGATATGCGATACTATTTCTAGATGTATGCATTATTAATGAAATGCGTGTAGTATGTTATGTGTTGTCACAAGTTTCCTTGTGCTGAAACCAAGTATAATTCCAACGCAAGTTTCTTGGTGTGATCTGAGGTCGAACACAGGGATTGCATAGTTAATGCGTTAGTTCGTGATATATACGACCAGGGGTTTTTCAATTAATAAAAGTTGTGTTTATACAGGTATTTAAATTGCGATAAAGTAAAACTATGTGGTAAAGTTACAATAATAAAATAAAGTTCAATAAAAGTAAACCTAAGCTATTATGATACAAGGTACAAGATACTGACACATGATACTGAGTTTGAGACTGACTGTGAAGATTATACAAAGGGCCGTGTTATGTGGTGGCAAGTCTTTATGTATGAAACAGAGATAGAAAAGGTAATTAATATAAACATCGCAAGTTTATTAATTGCATTAAAGATATAACTACGGTTCCGCTTTCCCTTGGCGTACACCTTTCGGTATGGCCGCGTTCCTACATTTCTGTGGTGAAACAGGGATGAATGTAATGAATGCAAGGTTGCTTCCATCTCTGGAAGTACTTCTCGCTTTAGTTAACACATTCTTCCAACCTTCTCTCGATAGAAGGAATGGCATCTTCACTTCTGCTCTCACAGGTGAAGATGTCGTCTAGCATGCTTTAGTTAAACATATTCATTTTCTTTAGCACAGATTAATTTTCTTGTTAGATTCATGCTAATTACTAAGGGATTAAGAAAACATCATGGAGAAAGCTATTAATGGAGGAACGGAAATAGACAGAAAGATGGAGATGAAAATGATCGTGACATTCAATACTAATATTTAGCGTCTGATACATGGTGCGAATGATAGAGATTAAGAAGATGAATACAATTGATGATAAAAGATAGAAACAAATACAGAAGGGTGCCAACATCTTAATACAGATCTGGATGGTGGATTTGCTTGTCGGCGGATGGAGTGAATGTAGAGAAGAGCTTCCCTCTCAGGCTTGCTCGTCCGGTAGAAGTGACCTTGGTACAGAGCTTCTACGGTGGAAGGATTTACCCTGAGACTCACCTCTCGGCCTTGTCTCTTAAATCTTCCCAGATCTTCTCCGATCAGCACTCAGACCAGCCTCTCTCTCAATATACAAATATCAAAATATGCCCGTATCAAGTATATCTTCTCATAGAATTTCAGAGCTATTTATAGGCTCAGCTTTGACACTCTGACTTGTGGACCCCACTTTATTGTTATGGCAATTCCAAAAATGGTGGAGTGAATATTCCTTTTGTTATGCGATCAATCCCGTCAAAAATGCACAATGGTAAGTTGTACACGTGTCTGGATCCTCCGCAATTGCGTTGCTCTTTTGCATCTTCGATCGTGTGCCCGCATGCGGTGTTGTTTTTTATTACCGCATGCGGTTGAAGTTGTGTTGATCGCTTAGCTCTTGATCGATTTTCGCATGCGCCATCATTGCATTGATCGTCTATTCATTTCTAAATGATTGGCACATTGCGACGTAGATGCGTTGTTCAGATTATCTTGAGCCATGAACGCATGCGGTGACTTGATTTCCTGCAAAACAGAATTGAAATATTCTTTTCTACCATCGCAATGGTGTCAGTGGGTGTATTGACAACAATTTATAATTCTTGCATTTCTTAGCCAATTTCTCTACAATTGACGCAACTTTCCTTTCTTTTGGCCACAATATCTAAATAAAGCAGTATAAATAACTTATATTTCTATAAGTTATCAGATGGCATTTGCATGATTCTTTACTCAAATTCCACAAATGGATAGGATTGTTTTAGTTTTTTCCCTAATCGGTTTTCCCTAAGGTTGGCTCATTATGGTGTAACTTTAGAATCTAAAATGAGGGGTTACACATACAAGAAAATGCTAAGCTAGTTAACAATTTCTAGACCGTACAATGATGGCTAATATTTACAAGAACAAGGAATTTTTCTGTATATTGGTTCAGATTGTCTCATTTTGGTGAACGAGTACTTGATCACCCTACAGTGGCTTTTACCCTATCTCACTGAAACATCATTGTAAAATAGATGTCACATAGAGTGCATTAAATTATTTTGCTAAATTTGATTGGTTTTTCAAATTGAGTAATGCATGGATTACTAATATAAATAAATTGTATGTTTCAGCAATTTTTCCAATATGACTTCTGCAACATTAAATATGCTTGCCGCCGACAAATTAACTGGCGATAATTACATCAATTGGAAAAACACTATTAATATAGTTCTGATCATTGATGATTTAAGATTTGTCCTAGTGGAAGAGTGTCCTCCAGTCCCAGCTCAAAATGCCACTCGAAATGTTCAGGAGGCGTACGAGCATTGGGTAAGGGAAAATGAAAAGGCTTGAGCGTATATCTTGGCAAGCCTTGCTGAAATTTTGGCTACGAAGCATGAGTCCATGCTCATTGCTCGTTGATAAGGCCAGTCAGGTTAGCTTCAGTTCCGTAGTAATACTGTTATGAACAGGATTGACTGCAATCGCACCACCTTGCTCAACGAGCTTCAGACTTTCCAATCCTTGATGAAAGTCAAGGAACAGAAGGGTGAGGCACATGTTGCCTTGTCCTCCAAAAAGTTCTTTAGAGGTTCAACCTCTAGAACTAAGTTTGTGTCTTCCTCTTCCGACACCAAAAAGTGGAAGAAGAAGAAAGGTGGAAAGGGGAAAGCTAACCCACCAGTTGCTGCCCAAAAGGGCAAGAAGGCCAAGGCTGCAAAGAGAATATGTTTCTATTACAACCAGGAAAGACATTGGAAAAGGAATTGTCCAAAATACTTTGCAGAAAAGAAGAAGGCTAAGCAAGGTAAATACGATTTACTTATATTGAAAATTTGTTTCAGTGGATAATGATGATTCGGCCTTGATAATTAATTCAGGAGCCACTAACCATGTTTTTCCTTCATTTCAAGGAATTGATTCCTGGCGGTAGCTGGCACCTGGTAAGATGACGAGGCATGTAGGAATTGGGCACGTTGTCTCTGCGAAGCCAGTGGGAGGACTCCGACATATTTTACAAAAAAAAATTATATTTATATGTAGTTCCTAACTTGAAAAGGAACTTAATTTCTATAAAGTGTTTAATTGAACAAAATTATACTTTATCTTTTTCTGTAAATAAAATGTTTATTTACACAAAAAAAAAATGGTATTAATATTTGTTCTGTTGAGCTGGAAGACAATCTTTATGTGCTAAGACCTTTAGCAACAAAAACTCTTCTAAATACTGAATTGTTTAAGACAGCAGTAACTCAAAATAAAAAGATAAAAAATTCCCCCTAAAGAAAATGTCCATCTTTGGCACCTAAGATTGGGACACATAAATCTCAATAGGTTGAGAGATTGGTCAAAAATGGACTTTTAAGCGAGTTAGAAGAAAATTCTTTACCTGTATGTGAGTCATGACATAAAGGCAAAATGACTAAAAGAACTTTTACTGGAAAATGTATAAGGCCAAAGAGCCCTTAGAACTTGTACATCTAGACCGCTGTGGTCCGATGAATGTTAAGACAAGAGGAGGACTTGAATATTTCATTACTTTTATTAAAGATTATTCCAGATATGGGTATTTTTATTTAATGCAACATAAATCTGAAGCCCTTGAAAAGTTCAAGGAGTATAAGGCTGAAGTTGAAAATGAATTAAATAAAATATTTAAAACATTCCGATCTGATCGAAGTAGAGTGTATATGGATCTAAAATTCCAAGACTATTTGATAGAGCATGGAGTCTCAACTCTTGATACCTGGTACATCTCAGTGGAATGATGTATCAGAAAGGAGAAATTGAACTCTGTTGGACATGGTTTAGTCTATGATGAGTTATGCTTCCTTACCTGACTCGTTTTGGGAATATGCAATGCATACTGCCGCTTACATATTAAACTGCATTCCATCCAAAAGTGTTATTGGAATACCTTTAGAATTATGGAATGGTCATAAAGGTAGTTTACACCATTTCAGGATTTGGGGTTGTCCAGCATATATGCTTGAGGTAATTCTAAAAAATAAGAACCTCATTCAAAATTATGCCTATTTGTAGGTTACCCTAAAGGAACGATAGGTGGTTACTTCTACGATCCTAAAGATAATAAAATGTTTGTGTCAGCAGCTGCTACCTTTTTAGAAGAGAACCACATCAAGGAGCATGAGCCTCGTACTAATATAGTGTTAGATGAAATTTCCAATGAAACTACTTAACCTTCAACAAAATTTGTTGAAGAGCACACATCTCAACAAGAATTGTACTTCAATTTGGTTGCAAAGATGAATGGATCAAAGCTATGAATCTCGAAATGGAGTCTATGTACTTCATTTTGGTTTGGGATCTTATAGATCAACCTGATGAGGTTAAACCTATAGGTTGAATATAGATCTACAAGAGAAAACGGGATGCTGATGAGAAGGTGCAAACCTTCAATGCTAGACATGTGGCAAAAGGTTAATACCCAAGTTGAGAGAATCAACTATGAGGAGACTTTCTAACCTGGTGCCATGTTGAAGTCTATCCGGATACTCCTATCTATTGCCTCATATTATGACTATTAGATTTGAAAAATGAACGACAATACTGCTTTTTTGAATGGTAATCTTGAGGAGACCATATATATGGAGCAGCCTGAGGGATTCATAATCCAAGGTCAAGAGCAAAAGGTTTGTAGGCTTAATCGGTCCATTTATGGATTGAAACAAGCTTCTCGATCTTGGAATATAATATTTGATATTGTGATCAAATCTTACGGTTTTGTGAATGTTGATGAGTCTTGTGCTTACAAGAGAATCATCAACAATTCAGTAGCTTTTCTTGTGCTGTATGTAGACGATATCCTACTCATTGGGAATGATATAGGTCTACTAACTGAAATTAAAAATTGTCTGGCAATCCAATTCCAAATGAAATACCTCGCACATTTTTTTAGTAATAATATAATTTCAGTAACTTTATTATTTGGAATTTTAGTAATTGTTATTAGTTAGAGGGCATTTTTAGAATTTTGGACTTCAAGTGTAAGTGCGGGAATTTGATTGTTGGCGTGAAATTATTCAATTTGAAAACTAATGGTAGGAATTAATTTTCTTTTGAAAAGGAAAGAAATTTAATAGTATAAAGTGGAATAAGGAAAGGAATAATGTATAATTATACTTATTTCCTTTTTTGTTTTTGTTATTATTATTTTTTTTTTTATAAAAATCAAAACCCCCCTTTTCTTTCTCATGCAATCTGGCGCCCCCCCCCCCTCCATTTTCTTTTTCCTCCCACCAACTACCTCGACCAGTAGCCGATCTCCTCATCCCATCGTCTAGACGCCGTCGATCCGACCCCAGCCACTCGTCGCCGAGGTTTTACCCAGCCAACGCCCACCATTCGGCAAGGCTCGATGGCGTTTGAAGCCCCCTCTCAGCATGCGATGTTCCGCCGCTTGTCGTTCGGCGCTGACCGTCGAGCCGTCAGTCCTGTCATGCAACCCTATTCGTCCAGCCTAGGTTTGTCGTTTGTCGCTGACCGCCGAGCCGCCCATCCCGTCATCCAGCTGGATCCATCCAGCCTAGGTTCGCTTCACCTTACCATCAGATCCACGCCGTCAAGCCGGATCCGTTGCCTAGCCGTTGGATTTCTTCTGTCGCCGCCACCATTACTTGTGCCAGAGTATCGGAGTCCTTGGGTAAGATAAAAGTTTTTAGAATTTTCTTTGGGGATTTTAGAATACTCAGTTGATTTTGGCTAAAATTGTGAATGACCATCATGTTTGGGCCATAGATTTGAGTGTTGAAAGAGTTTCAAGGTCGAAAGCGGATCGTGCGGCGTTGCAAAAGTTGTTTCGGGTTGGCCAATTAAACTTTTGGTTGTGGATTTGATCTTGGACCAAGCCACAACTTTGGTAAGTTAAATTGGGGTTCGTTGGATTAAATGTGGTATGTTTTGGTGTTGGCTCTAGATTGAATTCTAGTGTTTATGTTTTATGCTAGGGGAATTAATTCGAGAGTTACTTTGTTGGAGATTAATTGCTTGGGTTAATTTTGGATTTAACTTTGAGGTAAGTAATCTTACTACTGGAACTGCCCACAGGTCAGGCATTACATGTATGCTAGCATGATAAATGAATGTTAGGCAGAATAACAGCATGCTAGATTGATAGTATCACATGATCAAACTATGTTTTGTTACGAGATCCAAATTATTTATTTATGCACATAGACACTTGAATACGAGTATGAGATAGTATGTGCTTCCATGGTTGTATTTGATATGATGATGTTGAGGTATACATGTATGTTGTAGAACCATGATGTTGAGGTATATGTATATGTTGTAGAGCCATGATGTTGAGGTTTATATGTATGTCATAGATTCGTACGGTGATGATTATGATGTTGAGACTGTGCAAATGTCCTTACTGATTAGTTAGATGCCCATTAGATTTTGTGTTTCCTTCGGGATTCACTAGAGGTAGTGGGCATACTTAACTCTAGTTAGACTCAGTCTCCTTCTTGTTTCATGTGTATATGTGTCCCATGAGGACTAGAGCAGTGTATATGTTTCACCAGAGGTGGGTATCTAGAGACATAGATGCCCAGCCTGACCCCAGTAGTGGGGTTACTTACTGAGTATTTTATACTTATTCTTTCTCATGTTGTTGTTTCAGGTAAGGGTAGAGATACTAATAACGCGCAGAAATGCATGTTATCATAGTTTTAAGTTCTTAAACAATGCTTGCTTGCATTGATAAAACATGTTAAATTGCATCCATTAAGCATCAATTTCATAATATTACGGTCGCATACGTTCATCGCATTAGAACAGTTGATTTTTGTATTTTTTGTGCAAAATATGCGATAACGCAAGGCGGAAATTGCGATCAAAGGAAATCATTGGTTGAGCGCAACATCAGCGCAAGGCTTTGCAGTGATCGTGTTCGCAAATATTCTCTGGAGAAGGATTGCCGCAACTTGGTCAACGCAACATAGTGAGCACATCTTGGTGAAAGGCTAATTAATCACGATGGGACATAAAGCTGATGACAGTCAAATCTGAATTAATTTGACAGCCGATAACGAGCACAAGTACATTCAGCTTTTTGGTGAAAAATATTCGGCGCATCAGTCAGGAATTAAAGCAGTCTCATCTGTACAATCATGAGAGAGAAATCGACTTTCACCCTAGATGTTATATAAATACCAAGGGCATCCTTTAGAAAAGGGGTTGATCAGTTGATCAGTTAATCAGTTCACACATCCTTGTTCATAGTTTTCTTTCATTTTAAGGCAGACGCGAGAGAGAAGATTGTGTCAACAAATCGTTCTGGTAATCTTGGGAGAGCGCCAAAAGCTTCAAGGATAGAGAAAGGGTCGACGCCTGCGGAAGCGGAAGCATCTTTGGAACCGAATAGAGATTTACAGTGTAAAAGCCTCGGTCAGTCTTTCCTTCTTCTCTCCCTCCATAGTCTTTCCACTGCGCAATGTCACAACCTAACATTGCTCCTTACCTGATCCCCCTAGGTTGCGTGGAAGCTCGGTTGAACTTGGAAACGCCCCTTGCGATCTACTTTTCAGCTCACTCGCGATCTGGCCCATTTGAAATTCGAGGTTGCAGATGGACGT
The DNA here is from genome assembly GCF_027475165.1 of Benincasa hispida. Classification (NCBI taxonomy): domain Eukaryota; kingdom Viridiplantae; phylum Streptophyta; class Magnoliopsida; order Cucurbitales; family Cucurbitaceae; genus Benincasa; species Benincasa hispida. Next base: position 28,995,701 of record NC_143488.1, on the reverse strand, counting down.
AGCCTGACTTTGAAGCACTGTCTCGTTTTTCTCTATATATTGCTTCAATAGGCTCTCTAGAGAAAAAGATTGTGTTGGTTGTTGCAAGCTACTTGCTTGGTTTCTCTACTGACCGTTACTGTATTGAAAGAATCCTAGTGATCCTTCTTTTTGCGCCACAGAATGAAAATTTTGTTGTTGATTCTTCCATGCAAAATTGGGATAGTTTTTCCACCGGGGTTGTAGGTGTTTGAAAAGGGGTTATTCTTTACAAAATATACAGATTGTGGAATTTGCGGGCAATCCTCCATCGCAAGTCGCACACCTCGCAGTGTTTTGACTTATTGCGTTAATCTGCCCACCTTGTGGTGTTGGGCTGCTGATCGTCATTCCTTTAATCAAATTCATCATTGCGGTCATTTGGTTTTGCAATGAGACAATAGCACCGTTATTTGTGTCAGAATCCTTGAGTCTTAATCTCTATTCACTCTCCCTTCGGGCTTCATGATTCTTGGAGATGCGGTCTAGGATATTCTTCACCTCATCAGAAGTCTTGTCAAGCAGACCACCAAATGCTGCCGCATTAGCAGCGGTCTGTGAAGCAGGATTCAAACCGTGGTAGAAAATTTTCATTTGCAGGCAATCTGGTAGCCTATTATGCGGACAATCTCGGACCAACCTTTTAAACCTCGCCCAAGCATTGCTAAACGATTCGTTCATATCTTGTTAAAAATTAGTAATAAGCTTTCTTCGTCTTGCATTTTCGATAGGTGGAAAATACTTCTTCATAAACTTCTCTACCACCTGCTCCCAAGAAGTGATCTCTCCTGGTTCAAGCGAATAAGCTCATTTCCTAGTCAGATAACAAAGAGAAAATGGGAACAATAGTCGAACTTCTTCAGTAGAGATGTTCGAGAACACAAAAGTATTGCAGATTTCAATAAAACTTCGGAGATGGGCTTGTGGATCCTCGCCACGCCTTCCTCTGAATTAACCTGTAGCCTGGATCATCTACAGCATCACCAGTTTCATTTCAAATCTACTTCCGTCTAAGGCAGACCTCATGATTCCCGGAGAAAAATCATAAAAGTTTGGCAATGTATAGTCCCTAATTGGCCTATTGCGATTGTTTGCCAACAGAATCGGATTTTCCATGACATTGTTGTTTGGTGCTTCATTCCTAGGCTGCTCCACCATCTCTTCTTTATCGGATTGTGGTTGTTGTTGGCGGTCTCTTAGTCTCCTTCGAAATGTTTTCTCAATCTCTAGGTCATAGTTCACAAGAGATTGAGAGTTCTGCAAAGAAATCACAAAAATTACCGTTAACAATTATTTTGCTGAACTCCCCAGAAACGGTGCCAAAAACTTGATGCTTGAATTTTATGAAGTGGAAAGTATGGATGATATGTGTTGGTGGATTACGGTGTGCACTCAAGTTTCCCCAGAGGAATCCAAGTGTAAATTCCTCTAAGTTTCCTGGTAAGCCCAAGGTCAAACACAGGGACTTGTGAAAATAGTTGCGTTGGAGATTTTTATGAAAACTTGCGGTAACCAGTTGAATAAATAAGTGTTGGGTTGTTATTGCGTTAATGAAAATAATAACGAATGCGGTAGAGTTCGAAAAGAGTTGGTAAATGGGAAATACGATGAGTATGTAGTGAACGAGTTGAGAAGGGTTTCGGCTAACACTCCTTAGGATGCGTTCATGCCTTGCGATCATGCAACATGTATACAATAGTAAACCACCTCTCGGCATGAATGCCATGGCTTTTAAGGCTAGAACACATGTGATAAATATGCGATAAGTCTACAGGATTTACACATAAACCTCTATCTCTATTTATGCGATGACAACATGACATTCACATAAATATGTGACCTCATAATATCATTGTTATTCCTAGGATGCATGTGATGCAAGTTGACAAACAGAGCTTATCTCTAAGTCTCTATCTCTTGTTTATGCAAGCCTAATCTTGCTCTTTCGAGTCCAGATTCTAACCTAGCTCTCTCAAGACATTTGGTTCTTTCTTTAGATTCTCTCTCGAGTAACTCTAAAGGGGTATTTTGCACAACATTAAACAAGACAATGGCAAGCAATGAACTTCCAAGATCATGTTAGCTTAGTTCCTCTCAACCCATTCAACTAGTTTAGCTACTCATGCGTATTAAGAGAGTGAGCAGATGTAGAAATAGAAATTCCATTGAATAGATATAAGATGAAGTACAGAATAACAATGCAAGTATAATAAAGAGCTTGGAGCAATTTCTTGTTGTCATGCGTTACACTATTTCTACTCGTGCTCTAAAGATATTCTTGCTTTCGCGAGAGTCAGCCCGTTCTCTACTCTTATGCCCCAAGGTTCTCTCTCGAGCTGCCTTGGACAATCTCCGGCATTACCACTCTTCTCTTGCTCCACCGTAAAAATGGGAAAGAAAACTATGAACAGAGGTATGAACTTGTAATGGTGGTGAGGTAATCGACTGCTTAACCCCTGCACTTGGTATTTATAGGGCATCAAAGGTGAAAGGTGGCTTCTCTCTTCTAGTTGTGCAGATGGGACAGCTTTAATTCCTGACTGATGCGCCAGATAATTGTCATCGATAAAGCTGGATGTACTTTGTGACCGTTATCGGCTGTCAACTTAATTTGGATCCGACTGCCGTCAGCTTTCTGTCCTATCGATCTTAATTGTCCTTTCGTTCGGATGCGCCCACCATGTTGCGGTGATTCTTCTTGGGTGAATGTTTTTTAGCACGATCAACGCAAAGTCTTGCGGTGAAGTTGTGCTTGACCAATGTATTCCTATGATCGCATTCTTTGCATTGCGTTAACGCATTATTCTGCATAAAAATATAAAGATCTACTGCACTAATGCATTAGACGCAAGCGACCACAATATTATAGAATTTATGCTTTATGGACGCAATTTAACATATTTCATCAACGCAATCCAACATTGTTTAAGGATTTAGCACTATGAAAACGTGCATTTCTGCCCATTATCACACCGCCAAATTTAAACAATGCTTGTCCTCAAGCATAAGCTAAAGATTTCTTTAGCAAGTTAGCCGCAAATTTCTTTCCCTAGATTTCTCAAAGATACTTCGTTCAAATCCTATATGCCAGAATTTCCTTAAGTCTTATTCATATCTCTTCTTAAAATACTTCTAAGACTTAGGGATTGGAGGGTTAACTTTCAAAAGGACTTTACTGAATTCCAGAACATCGCATGATTTATTTCAAAAAGAAAATTTTCCACTGGGGTGTCAACTGATTTGTCCTTGCACAAAAATTTTCTTCATTGCTATTTTTTTCTGACATTGCGCTAATCCGAGTGCTTTGCCTTCGTTTTGGCTTGCCCCCACGGGTGTCATGCGAACATCCAACTACGAGCAATGCACTCTTTCTCAGACTAAACTCATACCAACTTTGCAATGGATTTGCAGCCATTTATTTATGCGTTGATCCTGGTGACTTACTTTCGTTTTGGCTTGCCCCCACGTGTGTCATGCGGACATCCAACTACGGGTAAGTGCCTTTCACAACTTAACTCTTATCAACATGGGTTTCCCATTGCGTTGACAGTGGAGTTGTTATTCAAATTTTTTTTTTGTAGCAAGGTCGGGAATAAATACCCCACCCCCAAATTTAAAATATGGCAATGTCCTCATTGCCAAAAGATTAAAATAAGTCATGCGATGGTCATAGAATGCGTTGTAAAGAAAATTTGAAAGAAAGCTAGCAAACCCCTAACTTCGAGAAATATTTTATGAGGTGACTATCCTATGATTTACGTTGACTCTAGTATATACGAAAGAGATAAAAGCATATTTTTTATCATTGAAATCATACTTGGCAAAGAATACATACGATAAACTACTAAAGTTATCTACTTGTGATATGTTTACGATAGTCAAGAAGGATGCGGTGATAAAACTTTGAAAAGTAATATGCAATGTGATAGCGCAAAATTTGAAGTAAGGATAAGGAAGAGTACACCCCCAAATTTAGTATTGCCGCCTGCATTGTATTGATGCATCCATCTTGTGGCTATCATTCTTCGTTGGGTTGCAGTGATGGAATAAGATAAATGCTGGTTCGCGTAATATTTCCGCAATCCAGCGCCTCGATCGTTGTAAGGAAAACAAAGAGAGGGTCAAATTATTTTAAACACAATAAAAGGCATTTTTTTTTTAGCAATAGAAGTGAAAAATGAAAAGATAGTAAGGTAAGGATAATTATGAGTAGTGGAGACAAGAGCTAAAGACTTGAGATTTTCCAAAACTTTGTGTCCCTGATAAATTGCGATCATCTGATAACACAGGGACCACCTACTTCCTCCTTCATTCAAGGTTTCTTAATTCCATGGAGTCGACTTGGTGATGCCAGTCTTCTCCATGGTATACCTTTTATCGCTGCCCATTGACCTTGAATATGTTGGTTCTGTCGTTATTTGATAATTCCACCACGCCATGCAGAAGTACTTGTCAAATTATGAACGGTCCGGACCAACAAGATTTTAGCTTTCCCGGGATGAACCACAGACGTGAATTGAAAAGCAAGACTTTCTGCCCGACTTGGAGGTTGTTACTGCATATGCGTTGATCATGTCAGCGCTTGGTGCGCTCTTTATAAATTTTCGCATTTTCATATGCATTGTTCCACCACTCTTCTAGCTCGACCAGTTGCACTTTCCACGCTTCCCCTAATTTCTTCAAATCGAAATTCAGTTTCTTGACCGCCCACAGTGCTTTATATTCTAGCTCCAAAGCAAGTGACACGCCTTGCCGAATACCAACGTATAAGGGGACATACCTATAGGTGTTTTCAATGCGGTCCGGTATCCCATAATGCATCATCAAGCTTCATTGCCCAATCCTTCCGTGAAGGTTTAACTACCTTCTCAAGTATTAATTTAATTTCCCTATTGGACACTTCAGCTTGGTTTGCGGATGGTATGCGGTGGCCACTTTGTGGAGGATATTGTACCTGCACAACAGCTCCTTTATATTGTGGTTGACAAAGTGTGATCCTTCATCACTTATGATGGCACGGGGAGTGCCAAAATGCATGAATATTTTTCTTTAGGAACTAGGAGACTATTACCGCATCACTTGTGGCGCACGCAATTGCCTCTACCCACTTGGAGACATAGTCAACGGCTAATAGAATATAGTGCTTACCATTTGAATGAGGGAATGGCTCCATGAAATCAATCCCCATATGTCAAATAGTTCCGGCTCCAAGATAGTATTCATTGGCATTGCGTTCTTCCATGAAATGTTGCCGGTGCGTTCATACCGATCACATTTCATTGTGCAGTCAACAACATCCTTAAATAATGAAGGCCAGAAGAATCCACTTTGTAAAACTTTGGCTGCAGTACGTTGTCCTCTAAATTGCCCTCCATATGGAGAATCGTGGCACTACGATAATATGCGTTGCATAGCAGCGTCTGGGACGCATAATCGAATGATTTGGTCTGTACCTTTTTTATACAGATTCGGCTCATCCTAATAATAGTGTCTGCATTCATTCTTGAGCTTCTTCTATTGATGGTAGGTGCAATCTTCAGGAAATTGTTCACAAACCAAATAATTAACGATGTCCGCATACCAAGGCAGTTCTTCTATGTGAAACAGTTGCTCGTCCGGGAACACGGCACTCATTTCAGATTCATTGCGGTCAACCTCAGGATTTTCTAATCTGGACAAGTGATCCGCAACTTGATTCTCTGTTCCCTTCCGATCAATTATCTCGATATCAAATTCTTGAAGGAGAAGAACCCATCTAATCAACCTTGGCTTTGCGTCCTTTTTTGTCATCAAATATTTGATTGCCGAGTGATCAGTGTTAATGAGTACCTTGGTTCCCAATAGATGTGCCGGGAATTTTTTCAACGCAAAAATCACAGTGGGGAGCTCTTTTTCAGTGATGGTATAATTAAGTTGAGCAAGGTTCATAGTTTTACTCGCATATGCGATGGGGTGCAAAATAGTTTTCTTCTTTTGTGCTAATGCAGCTCCTATCACATAACCGCTTGCATCGCACATGAGTTCGAATGGGAGTGCCCAATCCGACGTAATCAAGACGAGTGCGGTAATCAGCGCATCTTTTAAAATTTCGAATGCATTGAGGCAATTGTTGTCAAATTCAAACTTCATGTCTGCCTCTAACAACGCACTCAGTGGTCTTGCTATTTTAGAAAAGTCCTTGACGAATCGTCTATAGAATCCGGCATGCTCCAAGAAGCTTCGCACAGCCTTCACGTTGGTTGGAGGTGGAAGCTTTTCAATTGCGTCAATCTTTGCTTTATCCACCTCCAACCCTTCTCGAGAGACCTTGTGTCCCAACACTATTCCCTCCTTCACCATGAAGTGCATTTTTCCCAATTGAGCACCAGGTTCGTCTCTTCACATCTTTTCAGAATTTTCTCCAAATTGGCCAGGCAGACTTCATAAGTGTTCCCATAAATTGAAAAATCATCCATAAATATTTCTACTGAGTCCTCGAGATAATCTGAAAACATTGCCATCATGCACCTCTGGAATGTGCTTGGCGCATTGCAGAGGGCCAAACGGCATACGGCAAAAAGCAAATGTTCCATATAGGTAGGTGAATGTGGTCTAGTCTTGGTCTTCAAGAGCTATCATGATCTGATTATACCCGGCATATCCATCCAAGAAGCAATAAAAATCGTTCCCTGCTAATCTGTCTAGCATTTGATCGATGAATGGTAAAGGGAAGTGATCTTTCTTTGTGGGCGCATTCAATTTGCGGTAGTCCATACAGATGTGCCATCTAGTGATGATCCTTTGCGGTATTAATTCATTGTTCTCATTTGGGACTACCTTCACTCCTCCCTTCTTCGGCACATATTGCACGAGGCGGACCCACATGCTATTTGCAATGGGATAGATAATGCTCGCATTCAGCCACTTGATAATCTCCTTTTTGACGACTTCCTTCATTGCAGGGTAAAGTCTGCGTTGATTTTAATGGTTGCTTTGTGGTCGTCCTCAAGAGAATGTGGTGCATGCAGTACGCGGGGCTAATTCCTTTGATATTAGCAAACGTCCAGCCAATTGCTCGCACATGCTTCTTGAGAATGCTTACCAACCCATTCTCTTGATCTATGTTAAGTGTGGAGGAAATTATCACTGGAAGCTTCTCGTTCTACCCCAGGAATGCGTACTTCAAATGTGTTGGTAGGGTTTTCAATTCAAATGTTGGTGGTTCCACAAGAGAAGGTTGCGTTATTTTTTTTCTTCTTTCGGCTCTTCTTCTTGTGTTGCGATCAATCTTTCTTCTTTGTTTGTTTTTGCTACGATCGCATTGCAGGCAGCTACAGATGCGTTGGCATCCTCTTCTTCACACTCTTCATCAGACTTTTCTTCTTCAATCAAATTCAGGTCATCTTCAGAATCTTACAGGTCTTCCTCATCAAGAAATTTCATGGCACGAATTATGTTAATTTAAGCTTCTGTCCGTTTATGCTCAAAGTCATTTCTCCCCTTGTGCACATCAATTTAAGCACGACCCATTGATAGGAAAGGTCGCCCGAAAATGATGGGCACCTCATTATCAGCATCATAATCCAGGATGATGAAGTCAGCTGGCAAAATAAATTTGTCAATCGTGATCACACGTCCTTCACCTTACCCTCTGGATGAACCAAAGATCTATCGGCTAGTTGGAGAGTCACAGATGTGGGCACAAGTTGCCCCACATTTAATTGTTGAAAGGTTGACAGCGGCATCAAATTTATGTTGGCCCCCAAGTCACATAGGGCTTGCCCAATATAGAGTTCTCCTATGGAGCAAGGAATAGTGAAGCTCCCAAGATTGCTCATCAGTGGGATAATAGATTTGGAACTTTGCGTTAGTGCACCGTGGCAAATTTTCCAGCACCTCTTTTCTTAGTTACCATGTCCTTCAAAAACTTGGCATAGGCAGGCATTTCCACAATCGATTCACTGAAAGGAATGTTAACATGTGATTGCTTTAACATAGATAAGAAGAGTTGGTACTGTACCTCTTCATTTTTCTTCTTTCTTAACCTCTTAGGGAAAGGTGGTAACTAGACTTTTACGATTCCTGTTTCATTTGACTTTGAGGTCGACGAAGCCTCAGGTTCCACTACTTCATTCTCTCTTTCTTCTTCTTGCATTACCACAATCTCGGGTTCAGTTGTGATGGAAGTTGTTCTACTTTGATCCTTCTTTTCTCCCTCCACAGTCTTTCCACTTCGCAATGTTACAACCTGACATTGCTCCTTACCTAATCCCCTTGGGTTGCGTGGATGCTCGGTTGAACTTGGCAACGCCCCTTGCGGTTTCTTTTCAGCTCATTCGCAATTTGGCCCATTTGCAATTCGAGGTTGCGGATGGACGTAGCCTGACCTTGAAGCACTATCTCGTTTTTCTCTATATATTGCTTCAATAGGCTCTCTAGAGAAAAAGATTCCGTTGGTTGTTGCAAGCTACTTGCTTGGTTGCTCTACTGACCGTTACTGTATTGAAAGAATCCTGGTGGCCCTTCTTTTTACGCCACAAATTGAAAATTTTGTTGTTGATTCTTCCAAGCAAAATTGGAATGGTTTTTCCACCCGGGGTTGTAAGTGTTTGAAAAGGGGTTATTCTTTACAAAATATACAGACTGTGGATTTTGCGGACAATCTTCCATCACATGCCCATCACCGCAAGTCGCACACCTTGCAGTGTTTTGACTTACTACGTTAAACTGCCCACCTTGCGATGTTGGGCTACTGATCGTCATTCCTCTAATCAAATTGATCATTGCAGTCATTTGGTTTTGCAATGAGACAATAGCATCGTTATTTGTGTCAGAATCCTTAAGTCTTAATCTCTGGTCACTCTCCCTCCAGTCTTCATGATTCTTGGAGATGCGGTCTAGGATATTCTTCACCTCATCATAAGTCTTGTCAAGAAGACCACCAACTACTATCGCATTAGCAGCGGTCTGCGAAGCAAGATTCAAACCGTGGTAGAAAATTTCCCTTTGCAGGTAATCTGGCAGTCCATTATGCGGACAATCTCGGGCCAACCTTTTAAACCTCAACCAAGCATCGCTGAGCGACTCATCTATATCTTGTTCAAAATTAGTAATAAGCTTTCTTCGTCTTGCGTTTTCGGTAGGTGGAAAATAGTTCTTCATAAACTTCTCCACCACCTGCTCTCAAGAAGTGATCTCTCCTGGTTCAAGCGAATAAGCCCATTTCCTAGCCTGATCACAGAGAGAAATGGGAACAACGTTAGTCGAACTTCTTCAGCAAAGATGTTCGAGAACACAAAAGTATTGCAGATTTCAATAAAACTTCAGAGATGGGCGTACGGATCCTCACCACGCCTTCCTCCGAATTGACCTGCAGCCTGGATCATCTGCAGCATCACTGGTTTCATTTCAAATCTAGTTTCGTCTAACGCAGGCTTCATGTTTCCCAGAGAAAAATCATAGAAGTTTGGCGATGCATAGTCCCTAATGGGCTTATTGCGATCGTTTGCCAATAGAATCGAATTTGCCACGACATTGTTGTTTGGTGCTTCATTCCTAGGCTGCTCCACCATCTCTTCTTTATCGGATTGTGGTTGTTGTTGGCGGTCTCTTAGTCTCCTTCAAAATGTTCTCTCAATCTTCAGGTCGTAGTTCGCCAGAGATTGAGAGTTCTGCAAAGAAATCACAAAAATTACAGTTAACAACTATTTTGCCGAAGTCCCCAGCAATGGCGCCAAAAACTTGATGCTTGAATTTTATGAAGTGGAAATGATGGATGATATGTGTTGGTGGATTGCGTTGTGCACTCAAGTTTCCCCAGAGGAATCCAAGTGTAAATTCCTCTGAGTTTCCTGGTAAGTCCAGGGTCAAACACAGGGACTTGTGAAAATAGTTGAATAAATAACTGTTAGGTTGTTGTCGCGTTAATGAAAATAATAACGAATGCGGCAGAGTTCGAAAAGAGTTGGTAAACGGGAAATACGATGAGTATACGGAGAACAAGTTGGGAAGGGTTTCGGCTAACACTCCCTAGGATGCGTTCATGCCTTGCGATCATGCAACATGCATACAATAGTAAACCACCTCTCGGCGTGAATGCCACGGCTTCTAAGGCTAGAACACATCGATAAATATGCGATAAGTCTACAAGGTTTACACATAAACCTCTATCTCTATTTATGCGATGACAACATGACATTCACACAAATATGCGACCTCATAATATCATTGCTATTCCTAGGATGCATGTGATGCAAGTTGACAAACAAAGCTTATCTCTAAGTCCTTATCTCTTGTTTATGCAAGCCTAATCTTGCTCTTTCGAGTCCAGATTCTAACCTAGCTCTCTCGAGACATTCGGTTCTTTCTTTAGATTTCGATTGAGGAATTCTAACGCTCCTTCATCAATACCTTGAAGCTGGTGCTCACGCAGAGCTTCTAGAACAGACTCTACGGTGTCCTAAGTTTGTACCGAGAGCGAGAGAAAAGAACTTGCTCATGCTTTCCAGGCTCGTTTTCTTACTTCTCGCAAGGAATCAATAAGTCATTCGATTTTGGGCAGCAACTCCCTGATCAAGAAAGAGTTGGGAGTCGAAGGAACCAGCCTAACATCTTTTCAATCGAAATCCCAATCAAAGACAAGTTCTACCAAGGTGCAGGTAACAGCAGTTGGCGAAGTGGCGTTAAGCATCCCTAGCGGTACAAAAAGAGAGGTCGTGATGATATCATCTACGTCCGTACCACTGCTCGTGGAGTAGATCCCGCATCCAATCAAGTCTTTGACCAGGGAACGGGAGAATTCCCACTACCGCTGGAGGGATGGTCCTGCTTCCTCATTTCGAAATTCTAGGTTCATCAGTCAGGCGGAATCTTGAAGCAAAGGATCTGTATTAGTCATCAAATCCAAGGTATGAGGGAATAGTCCCAGTTTGCGAAGTCTCTCATCACCTTCCTTCAAGTCATCCAAAGGATTCAAAACTTGTCGTGTACGAACAAAACGGAGAAGGAAGAGCATTATGGTCTCTTCCGTAAGAATCTCTATCTCTACGAGTTCTCTTTCTTTGACGACGGGGATATGATATCTTCTAAAAATATCCTGCAAAAGAGAAGTTTTTCTTCTTCTTTTCCCGTAATAGAACCCTTTTTTCAATTCAGAAAGTACCCCCTTCTCTTTTGGATGAATGGGGTGATTAAGAAGGCGCTTTCCGATCTATGATTCCTCAGAGCGAGGGTTCGATACATATGGATAGAAATCGATCTATGAATCGATCTAGACGAGACTCGAGACGGATAGATATGTCGCTATGAGCGACTACGTCGATCTTTATATGTTTTGGCCACGTCCGTTTCCGCTCCGAAGAGCGAATGTGTGTAAGCCCAGTCAAAGATGATTGTTCTAGGTGGGGCGGGCCACCCACCTTCGAATGGGTGTTGGTCCTACGGACTGTGAACGGATTCGCCTCTGGCCTCTGGGTACGTCGGAACCGCATAAGTTCACCGGGGTGGAGCACGGTCCGCCAAAATCGGCATAGGTTAGGTGCTATTGATGGAACATGGTAAGCCTATAAAGCACACCGCTTGCCTATTCCGACTAAAGCCCAGTGTGCTTCTTAATGAGAAGCAAAACCAGAAAGAACACCTAAAAGCATTCTAGAAGAGAGGAGGTAGGGGTTATGTCCCTACAAATTGAATGGGGGAAACTTTTTCATTTAGCACAGGGCATAGCCTATATAAGGATAAGGAGCGAAGCGCTGCTCACGTTACAGCTACTGTGTTGACTGTAACTAGAATACGATTTTTCAACTAACAAAGCAAGCATTGAAAGACGCTCACCTCGTGCATTCTAAGGGAAAGTTCCTGAGTCAGTCAACTCAATTACAATCAATCAAAGAAGAGCCAGTCGAGTTACCGGGATGGTTGGGTCCGTTAGCCGATTACAATGGTCTAACTGATATCTTTTCAGAGTTGACAGTCTCAAGAATGAGGGAGATTCAAAATCAAATAAGGACAGGAAAATATACTCTTTCCCCGTGAAGCCCACGAAGCGGTAACGCTGTGATTCTTGCTCAAAAAACAGATCGGAGGCGTTCGAGTTATTGGCTCGTCTAACCCAGCAGCATTCATGAGTCGCTCGTTCAACTGTCCCTCGGAGACACGGTCGAGAAGTACCATGCATGGTTGCCCCCCGTCCTTTCTTTCTCTTGGTCCCACTCAGCAAGATACGGCTCAGCCAAAAAAAAAGGTGAGCGCCCCTCTCCCTATCGGTCGAGCTGCTTCGAACCTCTCCCGCTTATTTCTTAGGGCTAATGATTTGGCATTCCAACTGAAACGATTAATCCCAACCTTCTAGATCTCCTCCCTACTTACTACCAACCTTGTTATTTCGGGGGAACTCTTCCATTTCATTCTATTGTTGCGCTTTATCGCCGCTCCGGGCTGTACTTCAAGCTTTTCCTTCAAGCAGTCTCTCAGGGTCAGGGATAGTCTCAGTACCTTTTTTGGTCTCGTCCATTGTCAAAATAATTAACTAGGGTCAATATGCCTTTTTTAGGGCAGAAGAGTGCATACGAGCGATCAAGCAAGAGGTCTAGGTCAATCCTAATCTTTTTTGCTCGAGTAACTCTAAAGTGGTATTTTGCACAACATTAAACAAGACAATGGCAAGCAATGAACTTCCTAGATCATGTTAGCTTAGTTCCTCTCAACCCATTCAACTAGTTTAGCTACTCATACATATTAAGAGAGTGAGCAGATGTAGAAATAGAACTTCCATTGAATAGATATTAGATGAAGCACAGAATAACAATGCAAGTATAGTAAAGAGCCTGGAGCAATTTCTTGCTGCCAGGCGTTACACTGTTTCTACTCGTACTCTAAAGATATTCTCGCTTTCGCGAGAGTCAACCCGCTCTCTGCTCTTACGCCCCAAGGTTTTCTCTCGAGCTGCCTTGGATAATCTCCGACGTCACCACTCTTCTCTTGATCCACCGTAAAAATAGGAAAGAAAACTATGAATAGAGGTATGAACTTCTAATGGTGGTGAGGTAATCGACTGCTTAACCCCTTCTCTGAAGAATGCACTTGGTATTTATAGGGCATCAAAGGTGAAAGTCGACTTCTCTCTCCTGGTTGTGCAGTCGTCAGCTTTCTGTCCTATCGATTCTAATTGTCCTTTCGTCCGAATGTGCCACCATGTTGTGGTGATTCTTCTTGGGTGAATGTTTGCGAGCACGATCAACGCAAAATCTTGTGGTGAAGTTGCGCTCGACCAATGTATTCTTATGATCGCATTCTTTGCATTTCGTTAACTCATTATTCTACACAAAAATATAAAGATCAACTACTCTAAGGCTTTGGACGCAAGCAACCGCAATATTATAGAATTTATGCTTAATTGACACAATTTAACATATTTCATCAACGCAATCCAACATTGTTTAAGGATTTAGCAATATGATAACATGCATTTCTGCCCGTTATCACATCCCTAAATTTAAACAATGTTTGTCCTCAAGCATAAGCTAAAGATTCCTTTAGCAAGTTAGTCGCAAAGTTCTTTCCCTAAATTTCTCAAGGATACTTCGTTCAAATCCTATATACCAGAATTTCCTTAAGTCTTATTCATATCTCTTCCTAAAATACTTCTAAGACTTAGGGATTAGAGGGTTAACTTTCAAAAGGACTTTACTGAATTCCAGAACATCGCATGATTTATTTCAAAAAGAAAATTTTCCACCAGGGTGTCAACTGATTTATCCTTGCACAAAAATTTTCTTCATTGCTATTTTTTTCTGACCTTGCGCCGATCCGAGTGCTTTATCTTCGTTTTGGCTTGCCCCCACGGGTGTCATGCGGACATCCAACTATGAGCAATGCACTCTTTCTCAGACTAAACTCATACCAACTTTGCAATGGATTTGCAGCCATTTATTTATGCGTTGATCCTAGTGACTTACTTTCGTTTTGGCTTGCTCCCACGTGTGTCATGCGGACATCCAACAATGGGTAAGTGCCTTTTACAACTTAACTCTTATCAACATGGGTTTCCCATTACGCTGACAGTGGAGTTGTTATTCAAATTTTTTTTTTTTTTTTGTAGTAAGGTCGGGAACAAATACACCACCCTCAAATTTAAAATACGGCAATGTTCTCATTGCCAAAAGATTAAAATAAGTTATGTGATGGTCATAGAATCATTGTAAAGAAAATTTGAAAGAAAGCTAGCAAACCCCTAACTTCGAGAAATATTTTATGAGGTGACTATCCTAAGATTTACGTTGACTCTAGTATATACGAAAGAGATAGAAGCATATTTTTCATCATTGAAATCATACTTGGCAAAGAATACATACTGTAAACTACTAAAGTTATCTACTTGCGATATGTTTGCGGTAGTCAAGGAGGATGCGGTGATAAAACTTTGAAAAGTCATATGCAATGTGATAGCGCAAAATTTGAAGTAAGGATAAGGAAGAGTACACCCCTAAATTTAGTGTTGCCGCCTGCATTGTATTGGCGCATCCATCTTGCGGCTATCATTCTTCGTTGGGTTGCAGTGATGGAATAACATAAATGCTGCTTCGCGTAACATTTTCGCAATCCAGCGCCTCGATCGTTGTAAGGAAAACAAAGAGAGGGTCAAATTATTTTAAACACAATAAAAGGCATTTTTTTCTTTTTTAGCAATAGAAGTGAAAAATGAAAAGATAGTAAGGTAAGGATAATTCTAAGTAATGGAGACAAGAGCTAAAGACTTGAGATTTTCCAAAACTTTGCGTCCCTGATAAATTGCGATCATCTGATAACGCAGAGACCACCTACTTCCTCCTTCATTCAAGGTTTCTTAATTCCATGGAGTCGACTTGGTGATGCCAGTCTTCTCCATGGTATGCCTTTATTCGTTGCCCATTGACCTTGAATATGTTGGTTCCGTCGTTATTTGATAATTCCACCGTGCCATGCGGAAGTACTTGTCGAATTATGAACGGTCCGGACCAACGAGACTTTAGCTTTCCCGTGGGTCTTGTAGTTCATAATTGTATTGTACAAACAATTTTTTTATTTAATAAAATTTGAGGTATTTTATTTCACACATCCAAGGTTATCTTTTGTAGCTTAGACACGTATGTAGAGACATACAGGTGAATCGTGTTTAAGTTACAACCTAAATGGTCTGTAGTAGATGGATAAGATTGGGTATCTTATCCTGGTGACACTACAAATACGGCCCGCTTTGTAGATGTTACAATTGTTGTAAAGTGCTACAAATGATTTGATCCTAATCATTCATGTAGACACATGTGACCGGGGTGTTCCATACAAAGAGGTTTGTATAAAATCGGACCACGAAATTAATAGTTTAAATATATAACACTATTAATAATAAGACTTATATTTCAACCAGGATGACCATGTTGGGGTTGAACCCCTAAATCTCATAGGGTTCTGTAGTTTGTAAACACTTGTATGAACAAACGTTTGTGATGTAATAATATGAGATATTTTTTTCACTGTTGTCTATGAAATATGAGATATTTTAGTTGCATTAACCACAAACAAATAAACTAAGATCCCTTGTTATCGTTGTAACTTAAGCATGTATGTGGAGACATACAAGTGGATCATGCCATAAGTGATAACCTAAATGGTCTATAGTATATGGATAAAGAAGGGAAACCTTATCCTGGTGACACTACGGATACGGCCCGCGTTGTAGATGTTACAAGTGTTGTAAAGTGCTACAGATGGTCTGATCCTGATCATTCATGTAGAGACATGCAAGTGAGGGTGTAATATACAAAGGAGTTTGTATAAGACCGGACCACTAAATGTTTAGTCTCATTCTATAACGACATTCATGACAGAGACTTTCATTTCACGAGGATGACCATAGGTAACATGACCTTAATATTGAGTGAGTTAGGAACTCCTGCCTATGAAGGCGGTCCTTTGATTTGCATGGGTGCGAGTGGCCAGATTGTCAACTTAAACCTACCACTTTAGGGATTCATCTAATTGAGGAGCTGGGAACTCAACTGCACAAGATGGAATTCACTTCTTCCCCGAAGTAGGGGTAAGTAGATAGATTCCTCCCTTAAGGGCTGATTTTGGGGCTTGAACGATGTGGCACCACACACTTTTTTTTTTCCCAAGAGGTGTTCACGCATAGTAAGACTATGATGTATTGTTCATTAGAGGAATCAATGGTACCTAAGGAGTTAGATGTAACTATAGGGGACAAGCAGTAAATTGGCCCAGCTATATTTACAATCTGTAAAGGGTTATCGTATTGTTGACTGATTATATCTAATGGACCCAGAAATATGTCTCTAGTGAGAAGAGTGCAACTATTGGTCTTTAGTAGAGTGCCCAGCAGTTAACGGATGGTGGACCTCATGATTAAAGAGTTTAGTCAATTATACACGTACTGTTGGAGCTTTAAACTGCAGGTCCATAAGGTCCCCTGGTAGCTCAATGGATTCAAGTTGAGAATCATTTTTTGGGTTAGTTTGAAGTATTCAAATTAACAAGAGATAGTTTGATTATATATGATATAATTAAATTGGTTCAATTATGTGTGATATAGTTGACATGATGTAGGAGATACATTGATTGGAGGAATTTGATATAAATATAATTTATAATGAATAAAGAAAAGAACTATGGTTTAAATGTTACATATGATGTGATATTAAACTATAGGTTATAAATATAATATAATAAGTTAGTTATTATATTTATTTATAATTAAAATAATTACATGATAAATATGGGCGGTTTCTCCTTTAACCGTGCGTAAAAGTGGGAGGTTATGTTCAGTTTTCATAACTGAAAGATAAAATGAAAAATGTTTTCATTTTTGAAGAGATCGCTTCATTAAGGCTTTTACTAATCGTTTAGCTGACTAGAGACTACACGATAACCTTCTAAGCGAGAGCCTAAACGATCGTGTAAAGCACCTTTTACTAAACAATCGTGTAGACGATCCAGCGTGATTTACTAAATGATCGCATGCTAAGCAAGATTCACTCAATGATCGTGTAAACGATCAAGAGTGCTTTTATTAAACAATCGTATACCTAGCGAGATTTACAAAACGATAAAGCATACAAAGTCTATGCGATAGACAGTTCATTCTCCCACTTGCTTAATCTTATAGTTCGATCGTTGTTTCCTCCATCCCTCTACCAAATTCAATAGAGCCCAAACCTTCTGGATTCTCACACCAAGAATACCAAGGTTGCCGAGTGCTGGTGTGATGACATGCAGAAATGCATGCCATCTTAGTCCTTTTACTTAAAATTATGAAGGTTGTTAGGCAGAATATGCGGCAATCATGTTAGGAATTCATGAGCATATGAGTTTGTGTCGATCAGCATGTCGAATCTCAGCTAACCCATTACTTTGTGTTAATTATGCGTTCAATGTTCTATTTTTGTAGCTAATGCAGGAAATGAACGTGAACGCGGAAATCGGACCACCGCAAAGACGACCGCATGCGGAGAAACACTCCATTGCAAAGGCAAACGCATCGATCAATGCATGGATGTTGCAGTAATCACCCGTATGCGTCCATCGCATGGGAGTTGTGCTCGTCAAGCGATTCCGGTCATCATGTAGAGTTGCGGTGTTAAGCAAATGCGGCCATTGAATGATTGCAGCTACACAACAACACATTCTAATGGGATCAACGCAAGGTTGGTGGAATAAACGCATCAATGCATCTACCTCGTGAAAATCCAAAGCTGATGCTAACATTTCACATACCGCACCGTTGGTGGCAGAGATTCAGAAAGGACTGACACGCCAAACATCAGACTCAGAGCAGTCCAATTAATGTTGTCGACGGTCCAAACTCTATAAATAGAAGTCGATGAGCAAAATTGCAAGTCATCCGAGGAAGGATCCTTATAAACCGGGGACTTTCCCCATAATCCAGACAAACTGCGTGAGAATATGGCTGAGAGTTCTTCACCTCCATCATCCATTCCAAGTGACGACCTGTAAAACACGAACCCTAATTACTTTAAGTAAGAGTAAGTAATGTGATGTCTTCTAGTGAGTTAAATGAAGCCATGGTTTAGGAGGGATAGAGGATGGAAGCAAGAAGAAATAAGTTCTTGTGTAGCTAAGTGTAAACCCCGAATTTTAAGTTTCCTAAACAAGCATGTTTAGCCAAAGGAATGATATATTAAATTTCTAATAAGTGAAAATCCATGTTATTTTTAGGAGTTATTGAGAAAGGAAAGGAAAAACATGTTAAATAAGGAAACTCGCTTAATGGTTTGGCACGTGGCGGTTAATCCTTGAATTCGGGAGGCGGCAGGAAGATTAAAAGGGAAAAGGAAATTCAAAAGCATGGTTTCGGCAATTGACAAGAGCAAATTTAGTGAAAGAGGTGCCATTTGAAAGCTGGGAGAATCTAGTTTTCGAGGTTGTCTTGTCGGAGAAAGATTGCAAGAGGAGAGAACAAAAGTGGAGAATTTGCAGAAGAGGAAGAATCTCGGATTAATCAGGGCCCAAGGTGAAGATACGAAGCTCCAGGCCAAAATATAAAGAATTTTTGGCTAAAATTATGAGGTAAGAAATTAACTCAATTCTAAACAAGTTTGTAGAAGGAAATTTCTTCAAAAGAGGTCTGGATTTTGAGTTATGAATTTTTAAAATTGTAACAGAGAAGTTGTGCATAAGTAGACAACTGCTTGGGAGGAACAAGCAAACAGCTCATATGGAGAATGAGGATCTCGCTTATGAAGGAAATCTCGCTAATTTTGTGTTGAGGATCTCGTAATGAAGGAAATCTCACTAATTTTGTGATGAAGATCTCGCTCTAGAAGGAAATCTCGCTAGAAATTGGGTTGAATCTTGATGGAAAGGTAAGTATCGCTATGATGAAGGATCTCACTCATGAGGAGGATCTCACTCATGACGATCTCGCTCATGAGAAGAATGCACTCATGATGAGTATCTCGCTAGTAAAGTTGTCTTTACTTATGGAAGTTTCATTAGTAAATGAACTATTTGAGGTATTTTGCTAAGAATTCTAAGTAGTTAACTGGGAATTATGTCCTTTCAGGCCAAGAAGAGCTAGGAGAGGCATATAACCCGTTAAGAGGCCAACGAGCTGTGAGTGACTATGTGATGATTTAATGTTTTAATGATTTAGAAACTATGATTTCTTAGAAGATATTTCTCATGCTAAGTGTTCAAATGAAGTGCCAAGCAACATATGTTTGAAGCTATTTCTCATGCTAAGTAAAGCATGTTTTCCACGGAAATTGACACGATTTAAATATGTTATCTTGTCCAAATACTTTCAGCATGTTTTAGTAACTCCATTTTCATGATGTTTACTAGTGTATGGGTTTTCCAAGTATGTTTTCCATGTCTAACGCATGCTAGTGGTTTTTATAAGCTGGTTCAGTATGTTTTAAGCCAACTTATTTCACAAAGTATGAAGCATGCGTTAGAGTTAAAGCTAAGGTTGAATGAAGCTTGATGTACTATGTTTTAAATACCTAAGGTTGTCAAAGTACATGCGTTGGTATTCCTAAAAAAAATGAAAAGGGAAAT
This sequence comes from Benincasa hispida, assembly GCF_027475165.1. Lineage (NCBI taxonomy): Eukaryota > Viridiplantae > Streptophyta > Magnoliopsida > Cucurbitales > Cucurbitaceae > Benincasa > Benincasa hispida. Next base: position 28,976,132 of record NC_143488.1, on the reverse strand, counting down.
TGAAGGTAAGGAAGGTATCCTAAAGAGTTTTCTATGCTATATTTAAAAACTATTCTTTTAATGCTCTTCGAGAACTTGATAGCTTAAATGAGCCGGATACTGAAGGTAAGGAAGGTATCTAAATAAATGTACCAAAGGTGTTGAAGGTACTAGAAAACACCATGTGCACGTTGGTAATACGACGTTGAGAGATTGAGCAAAAGGGTTCTCCCCAACTAAGGTTGACATTAAGGGTTAGATCTAGTAGTTCACTCTCAACTAAGGATAAAGAGAGGTCGAAGTATGGGTCTCCTAGGCTATATACCAGTAAAGGGAGGCCGAAGTATGGGTCTCTTGGCCGGTACAGACGTTGGGAGCTAGAGCGATGTATGCTCGTTCTCAACTAAGGAATAATGATGTTTAATGGTGGTTTTAAAGGATTTGTGTACACGTTTTCTTGGTACATTTTAGTTCCAGTATTATGTTTTCGAGCTTTCAGTTTAAACATGAGATTTATGTCTTTATTAAGTCACTCACTAAGCTTCTAGCTCACGTTTTCAAATGTTTTCCTTTTCAGGTAGCGGTCAGTTCCCAAAAGACTTTCTCACTGCTGCTCTGCCACTCAAAGAAACAAGTTGAAGGAAGTGTAATTGAAAACCTGTATTAGTTAGTACACACGTGTCTGTCTAGTGACTAGTATACTAGATGGGGCTCACTAAGTTGTAATATTCATGTATGAACAATGCTGCGAAAACCTATAATGTAAATGTGTTAAGTTTCGAGTTAATATGTTGGTATATTGATGATGTGTATGTATTCAAGGTTTGAGTAAAAGTTAACAGGTTAGTTAGGCAATAAGTGCCAGCAAAAGGGTTGGTAACTGCAACAGTCACCATTCCATCCAGGTTAAGAGGGTAATCTGGAATGGGGTTGACACGATTGGAAACTTCGACCAGAGCTAGTTCTCGAGAGAGTCAGCTCCTCCACCCATCCATGGCACCACCGAAAGCCTTGACGCACATCCGCTGGAAGCAAATTTTTGCTTCCAGCCGGTCATTTCTTTTCCTTTCTTTTTCTATATTGTATTGTATGACATTTTGAATTGAGAAATTAATACAATGTGTTTTCAATGCATTTATCTATTCCTTCGACTCCATCTCCATCTTCTTGCTTAGCATCTTTACTTTCATTGCAACACATAATGGGAGTGCTTGGGTATTGCATACTTAGTCATGTGGATTAGGGATATGAAGCATGTAGCAACCTACCGAGAGGTATGTATTGCGCGAGTATATGAGTAATCTTATTTGCTTAGTGTGAAGCTGCTGCAAGGTATGCATTGTTCACTAGGGATTAAGCAAGGTATATAGGCTAACGCATTACTTGTCCATGAGTAAAGTCAGCAACAATCAACTACCCGAGATGGTAAGTGGTTGGACGCATTAAGCAAGGTATGCATTGTTCACTAGGGATAGTAACAATCTTAGGTCAGCGAAGTTTATGCGATTTTCGTGTATTGTGTACACTTCATTCGTCCATTAGGGGTACTCAGGAGGGTAATCTAAGGATAGGATCTAGGCTTGGGAAGGTCAGGTCAGAATCTAGGCTCGGTAGAGCCAGATTAGAACACATAATACAAGAGATAGGCACTTAGGAATGAGCATTATTTTTTATTAACGCATCGCATGCATCTTAGAGATAGGATATGATTGTATGTGGTCACCTTACTTTAATGTATTTTGCATCATCGCAAAGGACAAGAGTAGAGACATAGGAATAAGTTCTATGGACACTTTGCATTCAACACATGCGTTCTAGAATTAGGAGCACCCATTTTCATTGGAAAATGACTTGCCGTGTATGGTTGTAACATGATCGCTAGTCTGACGCTGACTAAGGTTACCTTTGCGATCACTCTTAAGTTTTGCAATGAAAACATCTCCGCATTTTATCTATTTTTCCATTCATTTATTTCATGTCAAGGTTTGTCCCATCTCTACCTTTCATGCATATTCTCATTGCATTGTCTGTTAGATAGGAGTAGGAGTAGGATTAACTTAACAATATCCCTTCCATTCTTTTATTTATACCGCCGCATGCACATCACCGCAAACATATAGTTATAAGTCCCTATGTTCGACCTCGGATTACCCGAGAAACTTGCGTTGGAATCATACTTGGTTCCAGCGTAAGAAAACTTGTGGTAGGACACATGGTCATCGTATACATTCATTAATGCAATACACTCCAATGCATGACCAACGACGCATGACTATGAATGCATATCTTAGGAACATGCATCGCATAATGTGTCCACAGGATGTTGGTTGTCGAGTAAAATTGACTTTCAATCCCCGCACATCATGGTGTCTAAGGGGTTGCTTGTTCATGGAGAAGATTGTTTGTGATCTAAGCGACAGCGAGAGATTGGCTAGACGATTGTAGCGATAGCGAGAGGTTGTTGTTCCAGTTCTTCACAAGAGCGAGAGATCTTCAGAAGAAACGTTCTTTAAAGGTAAGTATCTCATTCCTTTTGTATTTAATTAAGAAAGCATGTTGAAATTTGTTAGAAGATGAATAACTATTTTATATGTTTGTGAATGTCTTTAATTCTGTCATAATTGGCTTGGAAAGATCTTTCTTCCGTTCATGGTCTCTCTTGAATAAGAGTTTCTTCAATTGGTATCAGAGCCAGGTTCTGATATTCCAAATCCATTGATATATAGAATGGCATTTACATTCTTGGTGGGCATGACTACATTCTGTTTAAGTGTTAAATATGTTTGTGGATATGGATTAATGAAGTTTCTGTTTAATTCTTTTACATTTTTCAAAGTTAATTGTAAAGGCCCTTGTGTTTTTGGGCATATTAACTTGCTATCGAGTTTGTAATTCAAAGTGTTTGGGTCAGTTTGAGTCGCTCGTGATGAAGCTTTAAGCCATGGAGATGCGCATAACTTCGAAAAAGAAGAAGGCCAAGTGTTGGTCAGATCGTGTAAACGATGGGGTAAACGATCGTTTAGTATGGGAGACTCATTGCAAGGTAGATGCGCGAGCACTAAACGATCGTGTATGTCAACATGCTTCATCGCATAGTCACTAACTACACGATCGCGGGGTAATTGTTACTTATCGCATTCTCTTCGATCGTCTAGACAATCATGCTTCATAGCATTGTAGTCGTCTACACGATCGAGGGGTAATTGTTACTTATCGCTTGCTCTTCGATCGTCTAGACGATCATGCTTCATAGTATTATAGTCATCTACACAATTGCTTAGACTTGCATTTAAACTTGGTGCGTTTGTGAAACCCGGATTTCTATTTTCCTTACTTAAGCAAGTGATAAAAGGAATTAACTAAGTGAAAGTTAAATCCTATGTTAAAGGGAAGGAAATTTCTAAGTGTTAAGTAGATTTTCCTTGAATAATTTAAGTTGAACTTTAATTGGTAAAATTGTAATGAAATTTGTATAATAAATAGGTTGATGAGAAAGTTAGTGTGGAATGGTGAAGAAGGAATGGGGATTTGAAAAGAAAAATATGGAAATTGAGTTTGGAAAATTTCGGAAAAATTCGGCTAATTATGGAGAAGTTATGTGAAATATATTATGGCTGAAGAAAGGATTGAAGAACTAGGGAAAATATGGGAAATTATTTTGGGAAAAATCTGGAAAAAAACGTGTAGAAGTTGCACAGAGACCAACAATGTTCACAGTAGCTAAGACCGAGATCGTTGATAGTGAGATCAGCGAGATCGTTGAGAGCGAGATCATTGAGAGCAAGATTTTGAGCGAGAAAATGGGAGAGAGTGAGATTGGAGAGAACAAGACAAACGAGAAAGTAGGAGAGAGCGAGAGTAGAGAGAGCGAGATTAGAGAGAAAATGGGAGAGAGCAAGACCAGCGAGAAAGTGGGAGAGAGCGAGATTATGAGCAAGAAAGTGGGAGAGAGTGACACCAGCGAGATTGGAGAAAGCGAGATTATGAGCGAGAAAGTGGGAGAGAGCGACACCACCGAGAGTGGAAAGAGTGACACCACCGAGAGTGGAGAGAGCGAGAGCAGTCTGTGCATCAACCACACCTTGTCCGGTGCTGCATTCGAACGTCATGCCCACGCGATCGAAGGGCCTCGCCTATGCATCGAACGGCCGGGCAAGTATTTATGCGTTGAATTTGGCGGCATTCTTGTAGATTATACATTGGAAACCCTAAATTGAATACAAACAAAGGTTGAGACGCAAGAGCAAACATCAACCAAAATTAAGTGACTTCATAAGAAAAATTCTTAAAGGCTAAGGAAATTTGGTGGATGCATATGAAGAAAACACCATAGGACAAGGTGATGCAAGCTTGCGTTGATAAGGGGAGAAATAAAATTTTGGCCATGCACCTAACGAGATATTTGAACGCCTATAAATAGAACTTTGGGATTTCATTTTCAAATCACAAAATCAAAAATTACGTAGAAAGAGAGGGAGATTATAGCATATTGGACAGTGAGGATTGAGGAGAATGCATCAACTTGAGACAAAAAGATCTCCCAATCTACTCGTGCGTTTGGAGTGATTCCAAAGCTATCTAAGAGATCTGGAAGTCTAGTTTTCAGAGTAGGACTTCCAGAGGAAAAATCTCAAAGGAACCAGGCTGGAGATTGAAAAGAAGGCAGAAGGATCAGACTATCAGATCAGTCTAGGCCAGTCTTCAATATTCTGTGATTACGGCCAAACCACAAAGAGTTCTGAGCTGAAATTTTAGGGTAAGCTTTATGAGACATTTTAAAATAAGTTTTTAGAAGGAAGTATTTCAAAATAAGGTTCATAACTATGATAAAGCTAATCTATAATTTGAATCTAGATTCTAAGGGTAAAAAGGAGTCCGAGGAGCCACTAGAGTGAAAATCTCCTAAGAAATCAAGGTGAGTGGCTAAAATGTTTTCAAACTAAAACGTTTTTTAAGCTGTTTTGAATTACAACATTTACAAAAAGCATATTTTTGAAAATAATTCTTATGCCTACTAGTTTTATAAAGTGGTTTCCAAGCAAGTTTGAATTGTGAGTTGAACGTATGCCTACTATTGCAAAACTATCTACATATGTATATGTATTTTATCCACCATGCGTTACTTATACTGAACATGCTTTAAAGAGAAAAGTTGTTTATAAATAGTTTTGGTAAAATACGATGCCGAAGTACAAGGAGAAGGCATCCACCCAATTAGATACTGAAGTACAAGAAGAAGGTATCTATTGGTACTGAAGTATGTTGGAGAAGGTACCAAACCAACGGGATACTGAAGTACGTTGGAGAAGGTATCCTAATAGCTCGATACTGAAGTACAAGGAGAAGGTATCTGGCAGTAGTACCTAATGTGGCCACAGGTGAACTAAGTCGGAGATTGAACAAAAGGGTTCTCTCTGGACTAGCAGTTGGTGTTGGGATTATTTTACCCGTTATACAGTACTTTGATTTAAGAAATGATTTTACTGTTTTATCTTTAAAACAGCTTTATATGTTTTACGCTTGGAAAACATTTATGCTACAGTACAAGTACTGTAAAAGTTTATGTTTCAGTTAAAACTCATTACTGAAATCATGTATGAGAATTTACTACGTTTTCTCAATCACTCACTGGGCGTAAGCTCACCCCGTTTTCAAATGTTTTGTCCCCCCCCCCCCCACATAGGTAGCAGTCAAATCCTCTGAAGATAGCTCTACGTCTGCTCTGTCACTAAAGGACCAAAAGACTTGTAACCGTTTGCTAGGTGGTTACTGTTAATATTGTACACATGTTACTATTGTCATATAGGGACTAGGGTTTGTGGGTTTTGGGACTTGTAAATCTAGTGTTGTAATGACTCTAAACATATTATGTTTCTAAGTTAATAAATTGAGGGCCTAAAGACATCCCGTTGCATATGAATTATAATTGGTATCAGAGTTATTCCACAAGAGTTATTAGGCAGTAAGTGTCAGCCCAAAGGTTGGTAACTGCTGCAGTCACGCCTTTCTCTAGGCTAAGAAGGTGGTATGGGGCGGGGTGTGATAGCGCTAAACGATCGAGTAGCCTTCGTGCTTCATCGCATAGTCATAGGTACTCGATTGTTGCTAAACGATCGTGGTTACATGACCCACTTTACTAAACTATCAAGGAAGACTTCGCCCGAGCGGTTCAAGACCCAGTTCGCTTGTGAACTAGTTTGCTTGATGGTTTTATGTAATAGATAGAATTTAATTTTTAGTTTTTTTAGGCTAATCATCCCGGTCCATTAATTTTGTGAATGTACATGAGATGTATGTTTTATTATATGTCATATAATATGCCATATAGTTAAAATCCCACCATAGGTTATGCATTGGTCATGCATCATCGTTATATTGTAAGAGTTATAATATAGTAGTTTTCATGATTAAATTACAAAAGAGCATGTTCATGCATCATATAATATAAGAGTTATATTTTGCATGCATTATGCATATTCATACATCATCTTTATATTATAAGTGTTATAGTATAAGGGTGTATGGAAGCATGTATTCTTAGTTCCTAACCAAGTATATAAGAGTTATATATAGTAATAAAAGGACATTGCATGAAACATGACACATAGGTTAAATTTATAAGAGTTATAAATACCTAGTTTTGCTAAGCAATGTGAATGGTTTTGGTTGTTTCTTTTATAAGAGTTATAATGGAAATTAGAACTAAAATCAATAAGAAAGACATGCATGCGGACTTAGGCTTGAATCATGTTTTAAAAGAGTTTTAAAATTTGATGGAGATAGACCTAAAATCACGGTTCTAATGAGATTAGAAACCTAAGGTTTAATCTTTTAATCAGTTTAATATGATTAAATTGACTAATAAAAGATTAAATATGTACCAAATCTATCTATAAGGGACCTTTTGTCTAAGGCAGATTCTGTATAGGATGGGGGTACTTAAGCTGACGAAAAGGAAACACCCGTACCTGGGAACCTATCTGAAAAGGTGAATTAGATAGATTTGATGTATGCATGCAAATTTGATGATAGTCTATTAAAGAGTTTAATGGGACTTGATTCAAAATTTTTTAATTATCAAAGACAAGAGTTGTTTTTTAGAAAATTAAACTCACTTAGATAAAATCAGTAGTCGGATTGTCTAAGTAAATAAACCCCTAGGTAGAACATTTAGTGGGAGGTACTTGGGATATATCATACTTCACTTAAACCTCTTCACGTTTCTCCCTAATGTTCACACTGTGTGATCTATCCTCGGCCTCGAGGCACCCTGGAAGTGTCCCCCTAAAGGATGGTGTTTGGGTAGGTCAATACCAAGGTAACTGGAGAGAATGTTCATAGTAAGTGGGAGCAGGATGTATGACAACATATCCCACGGTCTCGCTCATTAGGTTGGATAACGTTTCTGTGCATCACCTCGAGGCACCCTGGGAGTGCCCCCCTAAAGGATGCCAGTTTTCCACGACTCTTTATTTGATCTCTTGTATAGGATAAGGTCACTTTATTTCTTGTCCTAATCTACTTTTTCCATACAATGGGCACATTAGGGCAAGACTCTAGGGCTGAAAATGAGGGGTTACACTTACACAAAATTGTTAAAGGTTAACAGTTCTGGACCAAAAAATGGTGACTATTAGAGTCAGTTACAGGAGTTTTTTCTTTCTAATGGTTGGAAATGTCTCATCCCAGTGAAGGGGCACCTGATCACCCCACCGGTGACTTTTGTCCTGCCTCATTGGGGCATCATTGCGTAATAGATATCTTTTCACTTAGGGTACATGGAAACTATTTTTCTAAAACTAAAATTGGTGTTAAAAGTGGTAATGCATAGACTCATTAAGTTTGTTCATGTTTTTCAGCAACATTACAATGGCTATAGCCACATTAGCTCTATTAAGCGCCAACAAACTGACTGGCGAAAACTACGCTAGTTGGAAACACATGTTAACTACTTTTTTGGTCAACGATGACCTGAGGTTCATCCTAACGGAGGAGTGTACTCCTATTACGACTCAAAATGTTCAAGAGGCTTATAAGAGATGGACACGGGTGAACGAGAAGGCTCGAGCTTACATCTTGGCCAGTCTAAATGACGTTTTGGCCAAGAAGCATGAGCCTATGGTCTCAGCACGTGAGATCATGGAGTCTCTGCAAGGAATGTTCGAACAACCGTCTGGACAGCTCAAGCATGAAGCTCTTAAAAGCATCTTCAACTCCAAAATGGAGGAGGGTACATCTGTTCGAGAACACGCTCTGAACATGATGATCCACTTCAATGTGGCGGCGATAAATAGGTCATGCATCGATGAGCGCAGCCAGATTAGCATCATTTTGCACTCGTCGACAGATAGCTTCCTGCACTTTGTCAGCAATGCTGTGCTGAACAAAATTGACTATACCCTTACAACTCCCCTCAATGAGTTGCAAACATTCCAATCCTTGCATAAAAGTAAGGAGAATATGGTAGGTGAGGCAAATTTTGCTTCATCTTCAAAGAAGATCCATCGGGGTTCGACCTCAGGAACAAAGTTTGCACCTTCTTCTTCTAACACTTCAAAGTGGAAGAAAAAGAAAGGTGGTAAGAGGAAAGGGAAGGCACCTACTAACCCGCAACCTGTCGCACGGCGAGGAACGCGACCAATGCCAATTGACAAAGGAAAGTGTTTCCATTGCAACCAGAATGGGCACTGGAAGCGAAATTGTTCTCGGTGGTTAAAGGAGAAGAAAAAGGCTAAGGCCAAGGAAAAACAAGGTAAATATGATTTACTCGTTTACGTCAGTTAAGAACTGGCTAGCTACCCAATTCCAAATGAAAGATTTGGGAGAGGCTTAGTTTATTCTGGGTATTCAAATCTTTCACGATCGAAAGAACAAAGTGCTAGCACTGTCTCAGGCATCGTACATTGATAAGATGTTGCTCAAGTACTCGATGCAGAACTCCAAAAGGAGCCTACTGCCTTTTCGGCATGGAGTTACATTGTCTATGGAAATGTGTCCTAAGACACCTCAAGAGGTTGAGGAGATGAGATGGGTCCCCTATGCATCTGTCGTTGGCAGTTTGATGTATGTGATGTTGTGTACTAGACCAGACATCTGTTACGTTGTGGGGATAGTCAATAGATATCAGTCTAATCCAAGACAGGGTCACTGGACCACCGTCAAGAATATCCTCAAGTATCTTCAGAGAACGAGGGACTACATGTTCATATATGGATCTAAGGATTTGATCCTTACTGGATACATGAACTCTGACTTTCAGACTTATAAGGATTCTCGAAAATCCACTTCAGGCTCAGTGTTCACTCTTAACAAAGAAGCTGTAGTGTGGCGAAGCACTAAGCAGGGGTGCATCACCGACTCCACGATAAAGGTCGAGTATGTAGCAGCTTGTGAAGCTGCTAAGGAGGCCGTTTGGCTCAGGAAGTTTCTGACTGATCTAGAAATTGTTCCAACATGTCTAGGCCCATTACCCTTTATTGTGATAATAGTGGTATTGTGGCGAAATTCAGGCAGCCCAGGAGTCACAAGCGCGGCAAACATATAGAGCGGAAGTATCATCTCATTCGCGAGATAGTGCATCGAGGGGACATGATAGTCACAAAGATCGCTTCGGAGCACAACGTTGCTAACGCGTTTATGAAGGCTCTCACGGCTATAGTTTTTTAAGGTCACCTTCAAAGCATGGGTCTACGGGACCCATGGCTGGATTAGGGCAAGTGTTTTTGTACTAGGCCTTAGTGCCCTAGTTTATTGTTTTGTACTTGTTATTATGTACACCCCACTCGCTTTAGAACAAGTAGGAGATTGTTGAGGTTGATGCTCTAAACTCTCGTAGGGTTCTATAGTTGGTAAAAACCTATATTAAACAAACGCTTGTGATGTAATAATATGAGATATTTTCTTCACTGATGTCTATGAAACTTGAGATGTTTTATTTACTTTACCACAAACCAATAAACTAAAATCCCTGGTTGTCGTTGTAACTTAAGCATGTATGTGGAGACATATAAGTGGATCATGCCTTAAATGATAACCAAAATGGTCTGTAGTATATGGATATAGGGGGAAACCTTATCCTTGTGACACTACGGATGCGGCCGACTTTGTAGATAGTTACAAATGTTGTGATGTGCTACAGATGGTCTGATCCTGATCATTCATGTGGAGACATGCGACCAGAGGTGTCCTATACAAAGGAGTTTGTATAAGACCGGATCACGAAATGTATAGTTTCGTTATATAACGTCATTCATGACAGAGACTTCATTTCACTAGGATGACCATAGGTAACATGACTTTAATCCTAAGTGAGTTGGGAACTCTTGCCTTTGAGGGCGGTCCTTTGATTTGCATGGGTGCGAGTGGCCAGATTGTCGACTCAAACCTACCACTTTGGGGATTCGTCTAATTGGGGAGCTGGGAACTCAGCTACACATAATGGAATTCACTTCTTCCCCAAAGTAGGGGTAAGTAGATAGATTGCTTCTTTAAGGGCTGATTTCGGGGTTTGAACGATGTGGCGCCACACACCTTCTCAAGGTTTGAGAGGTTTCCACTCATAGTAGAACTATTATGTATTATTCATTAGAGGGATCAGTAGTACTTAAGAAGTTAGATGTAACTACAGGGGCAAAACTGTAAATTGGCCTAGCTATACTTACGAGCATCTGTGAAGGGTTATCGTACTGTTGACTGGTTATATCCAATAGACACAAAAATATATATGTGGTGAGAAGAGTGCAACTGTCGGTCTTTAGTGGAATGTTCAGCAGTTAATGAATGGTGGATCTCATGGCTAAAGAGTTTAGTCAGCTATTCACATACCGTTGGAGTTCAAGCTACAGGTCCATAAGGTCCCCTTGGTAGCTCAATGGATTCAAGTTGAGAATCAGTTTTTGGGTCAGTTTGAAATGTTCAATTTGACAAGAGGGTGTTTGATTATATATGATATGATTAAATTGGTTCAATTATATATGATATAGATGACATGATGTATGAGATACATTAATGGGAGGAAAATGATTTAAATATAAATATCAAGTAAAGGAGAAAAGGACTATGGTTTAAATGTTGCATATAATGTGATATTAAAACTATAGGTTATAAATATAATATGACAAGTAAGTTATTATATTTATTTATAATTAAAACAATTATGAGATAATTGTTGGTGGTTTCTCCTTAACCGTGCGTGAAAGTGGGAGGTTTTATTCAGTTTTCATAACTGAAGGATCAAATGAAAAATGTTTTCATTTTGGAAGAGGTTTGTTGCATCACTTCATTTTGAGTACACTGCCTATCGTTTAGCTCACGAGAGATTACACGACAGCTTAAAGTGTTCGTTAGTGTTTGTCTAAACGATTGTGTACACGCGCTTTTGTCTAAACAATCGTGTTGTCTTTTACTAAACGATCGCACGCCTAAGCGAGCTTCACTAAACGATCGTGTAAATGATCAAGCCAATTTTCCTAAACGGTCGTGTACCTTTACTAAACGATCAAGCACAAGTCTATACGATAGACATATTACTCTCCCACTTGCTTGGTCATTGAGTGCGATCGTTGTTTTCTCCTTCCCTCTACCAAATCCAATAGAGCTCACACCTTCTGGATCCTCACTTCGAGAATGTCAAGGTCATTGAGTGGTGGTGTCCCAAGTTGTTACTTGTTCGTGGAGAAGGTTGTTCGTGATTGACTAGGCGATACACTAGACGATTGGGTGAGTGTTCGTAGAGACAGCGAGAGGTGTTGATCCAAGGCTTCACGAGAGCGAGAGAAAGACAGAAGAAGAGTTCTTCAAAGGTAAGTCTTTCATTCCTTTGTATCTAATTTGTGAAAGCATGTTATAATTTGTTTTGAAATGCACAACTTGTTTGTATATTTGTGAATGCTTATATTTCTATCACAATGAATTTGGAACGATCTTTCTTCTACTCATAGGTTCTCTTTTATAAGAGTTTCTTCAGGGGTAAGTAGATAAATTTCTCCCTTAAGGGCTGATTTGGGGCTTGAACAATGTGGCACTACACCCTTTCTTGGTCCGAAAGGGGTTTGGTCATAGATGGACTATGACTTATTGTTCATTAGAGGGATCAGCGGTACTTAAGAAGTTAGATGTAACTATAGGGGGAAACGATAATTTTGGCCCAGCTATACTTACGAGCAATTTGTAAAGGGACATCACACAGTTGACTAGTTATATCCAATAGACACAGAAAGATATATGTAATACGAAAAGTGCGGTTGTCGGTCTTTAGTAAACTGACTGGCAGTTAATGGATGTTGGATAATTTAATTAGGATAATTTAATTAAAGGAGTATAAATAATTATCCAAGTACCATTGGAGCTTCAACCTACAGGTCCATAAGGTCCCTTTTGTATCTCAACAGGGATTATTGAGAATTAATTTTAAATTCATTTGACTTGTTTAAATTAATGAGGAAATTAATTATATATGATATATTTGAATACATTATAATATAAAGTTTATTTTGAGAGGAATTGAATATTTGAATATGATTCAAATACTAATTGTATGAATGAGATTCATATAATTAAATTTAATATGAATTGGATTTATATTAAATATCATGCATTATTAAGAGAAATCCAAACTATAGGTTATATTGTATTTGATACAATATAAAAACTACAGGTTATGTGTTATATTCGATATAACATATAGTTTAATATATAATATATGATAAGTTGGTTATAATATATATATATATATATATTATTTATTAAATTAAATTTTATATTTAATTTAAGGAGGGAGTTATAACTCCTTCCCCTAGTTTTTCTCTCAATCAGACTTGGGAGTGAGTAGTTGGCTGTGAAGATCTTTTATCTTCTTCCTTACATAGTGCTCTGGTTCTCTCCTAAGAAACACACAGAAAGGAAGTTCTCCTCTCTCAAATTTTATCTCCCTCTCCCAAAATCATAACAGAATCCACACACTCCTACTAATTCTCAACCCCTCAGAGAATACAGGAGGCCCTCTTGTGGTAGTGTCCAAAGTTGGGTTTGCTAATTTTTGTTCGTATTTCTATACAAAGAGTTCGTGACCAATTGGGAGGAAATTCATGAAGACTTTTTTGGCTTCACGGGTAAGTTAATTCTTCAAACCCTAATTCTTTCTCTAGTATAGCATGTTGTAAATTCTGTATTATGCATAATTCTTATTCTCTGTATTTTTAATTTTCTGTAAATTTTAAAACTGGGACCGATCCCACTTCTGCTATGGACCTCACAGTCCTTCATATGTGGCATACTTGGACACATATGAACAACATGTAGAAAGACGTATGGAGTAATAAGAGAATGGCATTTGGTCTTTTAGGACATTAAGCATAGGCATCTATTTACTTATAATATTCACAATACAACCAAATGTTATTTCAATTATAATAAAAACATACAATAAGAAAATAAAAGTTTATTTGGTAAATCCTGTTAAATTAAAATTTTAACATTATAATATCTTAATTTTAAATTTATGAATGCGAAACTAATAATATTAGTGTGATTCACTATAAGAATTCTGAAGAGGTTCTCCATTTTTCATTGTAATAATAATTATGAACATTCTAATTTCTCTCAACATGAGAATCATTTTTTATCATTTTTTTATATGGTTGTGCAATATTGTATATAAAGCTCTTACAATTTTTGTTTATCAATACTCCAAAAATCATACTTATTGATACAAAATTAATGTAACATTGATAAATACTATTAAAAAAAAAAGACGTAATTTATAACTCAAAAAAAGGTTGAAGAATACTTGCGCATATGGAAAAGTTTGTTAGTGAAGGCAGATCTTAGGAAGATAAAAAGAGATTTTTAAAGTCGAATAGTGGAGACGGTAGATTCTTAGGAAATCTATTCTCAAAAGCTATTGATTACCTAAATTAAAACAATCAATTTTATCAAATAAGCTAGTTGGATAAATGGAATTCAAACTAAAAAATAATAGAATATATAGTACAAGAATAAAATAATTGCATATATAGAATAAAAAAATGGTAAAAGACTAAAAAAACTCACGCCTAACTATCATTTTGCTCGCTTCTTCCCGATTTTCTCAAATTGAAAGCTATCATTAGTAGCGGCTATCAATTGCTATCACTGATAGTTGCTACCTATGGTAGTTAATTTAAGAAATATTAATACAATCTTGAAATATTAGCTTTTAATTTGCTATCAGTTATCAGTGGCTATCATTGGTACATTTTCATCGATTGGAATCAACCGTAAAATAGTAATAAGGTTATTAATGACTATCAATTATAGACTTTTATAAATAGTTGTTAATATTGAAAGAAAATCAACAACTTTGAAAGATTGGGCTATATAAGTGATAGAAAACTATTAGTGACTATCACTAATAGATTTTCATAAATGATTATCAACTTTGAAATATTAATACAGTAGCTATCACTAATAATCTTCTATCGTGGCTATCACTGATAGCAACTATCAGTCGCTATCATTAATAGACCTTCATCAATTAAAATCAATCTATAAATATTAACACTTAAGGCTAGCAATGATAGACTTCTATAACTAGTTATGAACTTTCAAATAAACTTGATATATAGATTTCACCTAACTTCTATCATCGATGTCACTAATATCACTCATATCGTGGTTATCAGTGATAGCTTCTTTCACTGATAAGATGCTATCAATGATCTCACTGATATCATGCTATCAGTGATAGCTTTCTATCACCGATAACATGTTATCAGTGGTAGCTTCTATTATCAATAATGTGTTATTAATGGTAGCTTCTATCATCGATAACTTGCTATTAGTGTTAGCTTCTATCACTGATAACATACTATCAATGGTAGCTTCTATTAATGATAGCTATTGACTACCTTATTGTCATTTTTTTTGTCCTTTTCAAACATTCGTATGCTCCTTTTTCTTTTTGATACCTCTCAAGGGCACTTCTGTAAAAATAGCGAACAGTCAAACCAAACCTTTCTTCTTCGTTTGATTTTGTAAACAAATATTACGGTACATAAATACACAAATATTTCAATTTGTGCCCTTCATTTTGGGCCATCTTTTTAAGATTATTTTTTATAGACATCATACTCTTAAAGTCCTATAAAAAGGAGGGGGGGAACTATTGACCTATCTGATAACGTTCGCATTTCTCATTTTTTTAGAAATAAACTTGTTTTAAAATTATTCTCATTTCTTATTTCAAACTTTTAAGAAATGCTTCTAAAGATGGTGTAAATTTGTGGACTAAAAAAATAGTTTCTTTCAAATCTGTTTTCATTTGCTATTTATATTTAATGTTTCGTTATAATAATCAAACTTGATGATTGGCTTGTTGGTCTTAAGTCACTTATGAATTTGGTACTTTCAAGTATTGAATACGAAAGTCAACCTCATAATTCTTATGAAAAAAATGGAAGAAGCAAAAATTGGGTAAAAGAGATAAAAAAAATTTACAAAAAAAAAAAAAAAGGAAAAACTGGAGAAAGGAAAGAAATTTTTTTAAAGAAAAAAAAAAAGCAAAAACCAGATAAAGGAAGGAAAATAAAATAAAAAGAAGAAGAAGAAGCAAAAACCAAAGAAATAAAATAAATTTAAAAATTAAAAAAAAAAAAGATGAAGAAGCAAACCAGAGAAATGAAAGAAAATAAAATAATAAAATAAAATAATAAAAATCGAAGAAAATTAAAAAAAAAATGTGCAACAAGACCGATGACGAAATTGAAAATTAGAAAAAATTCAAAAGTTGACTAGTTGCACTTTCATATTTGCAAATATTTTAAATCTGTGATATATTTTTAGATTTTTTTTCCCTTATTTTACCTAGAATTGTTTTTAAATATAGAAAAATAAACTAAAATATATAGACTTCTATCGGTGTCTATTAGTGATATATCAGTATCTATCATTGATTGTTCTAAAATTTTGGTATATCTTGTAAATATTTTCACAAATTTTACCATTTGAAATAATTTCCTACCTAGCTATTACAAATATCCATACTTAAAACAGTTAAAATTGTTTCAAAATTACTTTAACAACCTTCAAAACCAATCCCAACAGCCCTAAGCTACGCATATTTATTGATCCTTTGGGCCACTCCTAGATGGAAATGGGCTTAAAGCCCAACCTGGATCCTTTAGTTCCAATTTAAGCTTGAGCCTTGTTTGGCTGCAGAAAGGTCTATGCTCAGGGTTGCTCCTTCAACAACTCCAAATATACAAAGACTCTCATTCTGCCCCTAAAAAGGTAATAAACATACATTAAGAAAATTAATGCAATACATTTATTCATAAAAAAAAATATTCATATAATTTCATATCGTAGTTTATAATAAGTTTAACAAAAATGAAATAGGACTTGGACAAAATATTTTGTCTTCAGTTTTGGCAGTAAAGTTTGGTGGAAGTGTGACTAAGCCAATATGTTAATTTGAGTTTCAACCATTTTTGGCATAAGTCAGCAATATATAATAATAAAATAAAAATGAGAGTCTATAAATTCAACTCTGAGTTTACTAATAATTTAACACTGTTAGATATTTGCCAAATAGACAACATTGTCTACATCCAAACATTTTGGAACGCTTTTACTGATACATATTTAGATCTAGTTACTAGATTTAAATATGTATGTATTAGTAAATATTTTCTTTAATTCGTCACTTAAACGATAAGAAATTTAATATGAATATGAATGATTTTGCATAGCTAATTAATTACGGATCAATGTAATAATATCTCAGTGTCATGTTTATATTTCATCAACATTTTATCGACTTAAGAACTAGGTGAATCTGCATTTTTATTATACCATGAAAAACAATGAAATCTAAAAATAAACAAAATATCATTAATTGAATATAATGTAATATAAGCATTTTAATTTTTAACTTATTTACAAAGTGTAAAACGGTTATTTAGTAATTTAAATTTTTTTATTTTGTTTTTATAATTTTTTTTAAAAAATATCCATTCACTTTGACATTTTATCGATACTTTTTTTTTTAGAATAGGTGATATTATGATACAACAACAAAGAAAATCTCACAACCTGGGATCAAGGCATCAAAGCAACAAAGCACAAGCAAAGACATGGCAACAAAACTAAAACAAAACTAACAGGATAAGACCAGAACAGAACCAACACATAAATGTAAACTCGCAAACCACCAAGGTGAAAGACAAAGAAAAGAACCCAAAACCCCACAAACTAGGGGCTACAACAAACCAGAGAACATCGTGAAGTTCAAAAAGAAAAAACTTTCGTACACACACTAGATAAGACCAAGAAGGTCAACCCGCTAGGAAGTAGCACGAGCACGAACTGTAGAGACCATGAGGTGAACCAGAGCAGACACCAACCTCGGTCGACCTCCATGCAGCCGCCGATTACGCTCCTACCAGATGTAGTATATGGAAGCACACCAGAAAACACGGAACAACTTACTACGCACCCTCTTACCCGACCCCACTCGGCACAACCACCTCAACTCTACATCCCAACCAGCCACCCGATGCGTCGAACCCAACTGACGCAACACGCTAGACCACACCTCTCTCCCAAATCCATACTCAAAAAATAAATGATCTTGCGACTCCACACCCCCCACCCCACCCCCCCCCCCCCCCCCCCCCCCCCCTGACAATACACCCCAACTCCTCAACCAATCCCGCGTACCCAACCTATCCCTCACTGCTAACCACGTACAGAAGAAGTGACGCGGAATACCACCCCCCGCCCACAAAATACCAGCCCAAGACACCCTAGGACGACGAAGACGTATACTCTCCAAGCACTAGCGATAAAAAACCGACCACTAGCATTCAGCACCCAAACCCAATAATCCTTTCCCCTCACCCTAAACCCCACTGCCTGGATAAAACCTCAGATCTCAAACAGCTTCCAAGACACTGTAGGCCACCTCCAACCTCCCTCACCATCCATGAACTCCGACAACCGCGCTTCCAAACTACTCCTTGCATCATGAACCACCGTAGACTCGTATGAGTTCAAAATCGTGCCCCCCGGCAGCAAAGGATCCCACCAAACAAAACAAGACCGTCCATCATCAATCATCAAACGCACCAGATCTTTGAATTTATGTCTACTTCGCAAGATAGCCCTCAAGCACCAAGACCTCCTTACCTCACTCCGAACAGCCCACAACGACCGCCCACGTAAAACATATGCCTCCACCCACACCACCTAAAGTGACCTTCGACTTAATTAAGATAAGCTAGAGCAGCTTCATAATAGCAGCCTGGTTCCAAGAGGCCACATGCTTCACACCCAACCCCCCTCCCCTCTCCCAACGGCAAGCACACCTCATCCCATACCACCCGTGCACCACCCTGACTCACCACACTACCCTTCCATAAATAACTACGTAACAGACGATCAACCTCATGAGTTACACATGCAGGCAACACGAATATGCTACACCAAAAAACCTAAAAGGACTGTAAAACAGACCTAACAAGCTGCAACCTCCCAGCAAAGGAAAGGGACCTCGCTGCCCAGCTTCTAATACGAGTTGTAATCCTCTGTATTAAAGGCGCACAATCCACAGCCTTCAACGGACCCGCCAATAAAGGTAAACCCAGATACCTAACAGGTAACGAACCAAGAGAGACACCCATATATGCAGCTAGTTCCTCCGCCTCCCCCGACTCCACACCCGCAACAAACATGGAACTCTTCCCAACATTTGCAACTAAGCCAAATAACTCTGCAAACTCTGTCAATACCTGCCTCACAAACTCCAAATAATCTCTCTCAGCTACACAGAAAATCATCAAATCATCTGCAAAAACCAAATGAGTTAGGCCCAAACGCTCACACCGATCATGGAACCTAAACCACACAGGAGGATTATTCAACAACCTAGACAAGACCTCCATCACCATCACAAACAAAAAAGGAGACAGCGGATCCCCCTGCCTCAATCCCTTCCTACCAGGAAAAAACCCTTCAAGAGAACCATTAATCATCACAGAGAACTTAGGTGAAGTAACACAAGCCCTCACCCAACTAACAAACTGAAGGTTAATCATTATCAAACAAACTTAAACAACTATATTTTAGGATAAGAGCAGTATATGAATAGCTAAGATAAAATTATAGAAAAGGGAATATTCTAGAAATATAATTTATTAGGAAAAAAAATTATATTTATGAGCTATCAAATTTTAGAATGTCGATGTCAACGAAAGTGTTAATATCAACTTAAGAAAAATGTAGACAAAAATATCGATAAAAGATCATTTTAAAATCACAAAGATGATAATAATAAATTAGACATTTTTCTACTTTCATTTTCTATGTTTCTTGACTGATATAATGAAAATGTCAATTTATGAAATAATTTTTTTCTTAGTATAATAAAGAAAAAATTCTTTTAATCGCAAATACATATTATATATTAATTTAGCTATACTGGTTTTTGTTGGGAATGAAATAATAATAATATGTTAAGAAGTTGAAAATATATCTCAAGTGAGAAACAATACCTCAACTCAAATGCATTTGGTTATAGATTAAAAAAATAATAATAATAATAATAATAATTGTTTTAAGAAATGAGAAAAAACGACAAAGAAAAGGAGAAAAGGACGGAGAGAGAGGGGGGGAAGGCAAAGTTTTTAAGATTTTAAGACAATTATTAAAATTGTGTATGTCAGAGGGAGAGGGTGGCGGAAATGGGAAGAAGTGCACGTGCGTCACCGAATCCTTCGAGATAAATTTCAAATTTTAAAGATGCAACGCACGTGCCTTCAGTCAAAGGTCAAAAGTGCCTGATTTATTATTATTATTATTTATTATTGTTCTTGTCGCACGCGTCCATATGCCCCTAATTACACCCTAACTTTGCCCTAATCCCCCCTTAAGATAAGAGGGATGACTTGGAACCAATCCCCTCCTTTTACTTTTGCATCTTTTATTTTGCAATTGTTCTAAAAACAAATTTTTCAACTAAATACGAAAAAGCGTTGATCATTTATAATCGTTTACTACTTTAGTATGAGAAGGTTTAATATTGTTAGATGAGTTTCTGTTATCTCTAAACAGATCACTTTTTTATTGATAAAAATTTAATATCTTTCATGGTTAATTTTAAATAAAGTTATTCCTTTCAATAAGAGAAGAATGTTGTTATTAACCTAGTGTTTAAAGTGGAGTAGTTCGATTTTTATTTTAACTAAATGAAGAGTTAACGAAGAAAATGGCATTGGCCAAGTGGTTATTAGAGTAGATAAAATAATTGAAAAAAAAAAGGTCAAAAGTCTAGGATAGCCCGCATGCCTAAATGGGGTGAATGTAAATAAGTCTAAACAATCACAACTATTTGAAAATTTAAAATAATAATAATAATAATAATAATAAATGGGGAAATTTTATGGACACAAGATTATAACTATTTAATTTTTAGCTAAACTTCTTGCACAAAATTACTCTTATTTTAATTTTCATGTAAAAATACTATGTATCTATTTTGAAGAAAAAAAGGAGCAAATATTATTACTGTATCATAATTGAACCAATGAAAAGCATTATATTATCATAAATAGCTTTCCTTTTTGTGAGTTTTTCAAGAATGATATATTGTTTTTTCTTTTATTTCAAAAAATTAATAATTTATCATATAAATATTGTGTATGCAATGATGAGCTCTTTCCGATAAACATCTATTTTTTTCGTAGGAAAAAATTCAAATATAAATAAGTAAACAAGATGGGGGCTGAGAAGGCCTCTGATTTAATGTGATTTTTGTTTTCTTCAAAGAAAAAAACATTTTATTGATAATAATAATAATAATATATAGTCTATTTACGACAAATTTTGGTAATTATTAGTTAAAACATTCCTAGCCCTGCTCTTTCCCTTTATTATCCTCTTTTTAGGTTTGGACAAAGTAAAAGAAAGAAACTTTATTTATTAGATAAATCTTTTTTGAAATAATAACGTAATTTATATGCAAATTAAAATAATTCAATTTCACATAGTAAATGCTTTAGTTTCATTCGGCTGAAACTATATATAAACATCCAATAAATAGTCAAATTAATACTTCCTCACTAATTAAGTTAAAATATGTAAAATCTAATCAATAAATCATTAAAAAATGAGAATAAAAAACCAACGAATACCTTAAATTTTATTCACAACACCTCCACACTATTTAAAAATGCAAAATAAACCATTTGAATTTGAAGTTTTAAATTTTTTTAAAAATTTATTTCTCACCATTCTCTTAATTATGGTCTTTTTTATCTAAATTCTAAAAAAACAATTAAAAACTGATTTTCAAGATCTCGCTTCATAAAGATTATGTTTATAGTTTTAAATTTTTAAAATTTATACTTGTTTTCTCACTTCGCACTCCTAGTTGAATTTTAGAAATGGTATTCTTTTTGTAATTTTTTTAAAAAAAAGTGGATAACAAAACATAAAAAACTTGTGCTCAAAAATTATTTTAAAAAATAAATAGTATAAAAAAATCTTAAGATTCAAAATTAAAAATGAAAAACAAAATCATTATCAAATTTAAATCCTTAAAACATAATTTACATTTTTTTTTCCAAATTTTGATCGTAACTTTGTTTATTAATATTATTATGATAGTTGTCCAATTGTGACACATAATATCCTTACCAAGCATATATCTATCTTGGATTGTCTTTATCTTATAATAAATACAGTGCTAATAATTTCAATCATCACTTAGAGATCAAAACAAACTCCAATTTTAATATATATACCCGAAAAAAAAAAAGAAATTAAAAGATATGTGTGTCCCCATTGTTTGGTTTGAAAATAGGAAAATGACGAGGTTTGTATATATATGATTAAATATAGAACTTTAGAGTATTAGATGTTATACTTTATGGTAACATTAATTTAGCGAAATATGCTAAATATAGAATGGATATTAAAAAGAGTTAGGGGATGAAGGTACACGTCAGCACATGGATGATTATAGAGAGATGAGAGAGATGATTTGATGGGTGCATGTTACTTTGAAAAGTATATGACCACGTGTAATCCACGTGGCAGGATACATAATACTGTAGGATGAAGATTGAGGAATTTGGTTTGGTGTGGCGAATTGATTTAATGAGAGAGAGAGAGAGAGACGTGGATGAGTTTAGGAAAGCAAATATTTATAAAATATTATATATTGATATTATTATTATTATTTATTTATGTGTATAAAGATTACTTACAAAGGGGGGTTTTCACATTCCTTTTGTCTGCTTACACCACGTGTTATACGAAATTTCACATGCACCAACTTGGATTCTTTCATGCCTACATTAATCATTTCTTTAATTTTTCTTTTTCTTTTTCCTTTTTAAATAAATATCATTTTCAATGGTTAACACCTAGAGGTGTGATGTTCATATTGGATTATTTGGATTACTATACACGAATACATACTTCTAATTTATTTATTATAAAATAAATAAAGAAAAAGTAGCTTCATAAAGCAAATATGGAATTAGAAAGATGTTAAGAATCTCGAGTTCTACTGATTTTGTTTATTCGGAGTTTCTTTCTTGCCACTTTGTACGGATATAGGGTATGGTTTGAATAATTAATGTTACATGTTCGAGAAATACGTTTAGATTAACTTTTCAAATGTTTAATTTTGAAAAAAAAAATGAAGTGTTCGGATAACTTTCTTAAAATGATTTTTTGAAGTATATTTTGACTGGATTTTATTAAAAGAATTTAAATGAAAATGATTGTTTGAAAAAGTGAATAACAAATTAACTTAATTTATAGAAAGAGATATAGAGAGACATAAATTAGTAGCACAATTCAGTACAATATCACTTATCTAAGGAAAGAGACTTCACTAATATAAAGTTAAAGCTAATTACAATGCAATATTTATTTGTTGAATAACTTCTACAAAAACTCACACACAATCTATCTTTTAGTGTACCATAACTTAGGCTCTCCCTAAGTATGTGACTCGCTCTAAATTCCTTGTCTTGTTAGAAAACCCTAAGTATGAGAATCCATCTCTTCAACTTTAGCATTGCACTGAGATAAACTAGAGAGAACACCTCATTGCAAGAATACAGTAAGGTTCCCGAGACTCATGCAAGCTTAGTCTAAAAAACTATAGTGAAAACCTCATATAGAGAGGAACAACATGTTGAAAGGATCTCACGCTCTTTATAAGATAAATGGGCTACAATCCTCTCATTGCCAATTAGTTTTGAGATGAAACTCCATGTTATCTAATATAGTATCAGAGTCCATAAAGTCCAAACGGATATTTGGTTAAATAAAAAAAAAAACGTGGGTTTCTATCAAGAATGGTGAACTCAAAAGAGGCACCATCTTAAAAGGACATGTTGAGGATCCTACATTGAAAAATAAAAAAGATTTCATACTTTTAGATCAACTAACAAACCTCTCAACACTATATGAGTTGAATTATATAAGACTATCTCAATTGCTTGACACAACCAGAAACAAAATGTAGAATATAATGACCAACATGTCGCCACAAAGAGAAAAAAATACATCCAATATCACTGTACTAACAATATACATGCACAAACAAACAACAAAAGGCAAGACAAACATACATCCTTATAAGACCATAATGAGGATAATGAAGAGCGAACTTAGAAAATCATCAATACTCTGAACTCAATCTTAATCAATCCTTTTATGACGTGACAATGTTTAATAATATATACGTCAATTCAAAAAGATAAAATTTGTTTGTGGGGTCTCTATATAACAACGAAAAAGCAAACCGTCGTAAAACTGGGACTAGTCCAAAGAAAAGAGGTGGAGTTGTGAAAGAGATGAAAGGGGAGAATATGGCTCAAAGGAAATGTGGAGGGCAATGGAGGAAAGGGCACACGTCCGATACAGAGAAAGGAGACTATGTTTGAATAATGAATACATTCAGATTGTGTACATTACTATTATTATTATCATTATCATTATCATTATTATTATATAGGCTACAGGAAGATGGAAACGTCAAAATATAAGTAACAAACCTAGCGCCGTAGTGTCCTCAAATCACGCACCTCCAACTGTTGTTCTTTATAAACCCTTTTATTTCTCCTAACCAAACACACCTCAAACACGTCTACACAAACTTTTGCCTATCCAAATTTTCCCCGATCTATTCTTTGTATACTCATCTCTTTCCACACGTCGTAGGTTCATTGGACTTTTTTGCCATAAATGCTATGCAAAACCTTAGGGCGGTTTTTGTTTTCGAACTTTTCAATGTCTTAAATTCCTTCTTCCATGCAAAGTCCGTTTTCCTTTCCAATTCAAGCAAAATACAGAAATGGATGCACAAACAAAATACAAACATAAAAGTAAATAACACACGACATAAAACTAACTCCAAAAAAAAAAAAAAAAAAAAGAAATAAGTCACTTATTGGATCCAAAAACTTAAGTTGATGGATGAAAATAATTTAATTTTATATTATCTAATAGAATTCGTCAACCTCGTATCAGATTATACAGGATTTGATCTCAAAATCAATTAATAATGTGATGGATATCGTATATTAACTCATGTATCTTACAAACATCATAAAGTACCTTGATTTTTTTAGTGTAGGATCATCAAACGTAACACACTCAAAAACCATTTAAATTAAAATAAGAACACATCAAACCTAACATCCAGACAAACTATTTGGGAGATGCCAGACGCATTATGAAAAAAGAGGTTACACTCGATGATGATAGATAACAATAATATTATGCTCCTCTTTAGATCTTATGACAGAAACAATTATTGTTTGTATTAAAATGAATAATTCGAACAAAAATATATTTATCGATAATAATTACTATTCTCAACACGTATAATAATAGTAAAAGAAAAAATGTAATGTCCGCTTCATGTTTACATTACCTTCTTACTATGGTCTTTACTATCAACCAAATTTGGGCTTGGTTTTTTAGGGGAAAAAAAAAGTTGTACATTAATGTATGTCAATTGTTGATTCGAAGAAGTCATATGGTGAAAAAATTAGTTTGCATAACATGACATATTAATTCAACTAATTAGTGATAATTTCTTTGTTGGTTAAAAATTTAACTTTCAAAACAAGAGGGAACCAATATTGAGTTTTGGGTTTGGGCCCCAAAGGGTACCCATGTTTTGGAGGGAGTAAAGAGATAAACCAATGTGAGTTCGGTGGACGTCCTACACGCACGCCGCTGTCCGTTCGGTTGGGTGTGGCGAGGCGCGACGCGACACGTGTGCCTGTGATTATTAATTTTAATAAAAATATTATTTTTTTAACCGAAAAAGGGGAGGAAACGATCTGTTTGACGAAGTTCGCGCTCCATCTGCGTTCATCCGTTCCGTTTCATCCGCCCATTCAATTCCGTCCGCAAAAATTCTAAGGCGGAGAGTCTTTTTCGCTCCTTACGGTTCGACACTGAAGGCCTATAAAAGGCGTGGCCTTCAACAATTCATTCTTCACTTCTCACTTCATTTTTCCTCTCCTCCTCCATCTTAGCTTTTCAAGCAGTGAGTTTAGAAAGGGCGTGTGTTCCGATCGGTAACAGTGCATTTTCGATCGGATTTTTTTGGCTGTTTTATCCTGGGATGCATGGCAATTTTCAGACCTGCTTGAACACTTGGGCAGAGCCGCGAAAGAAAGCGAGCTCCATGACTCAGCTTATAACCAGTTTCTGTTTTGCAGGTTTTGCTCTTCATTTGACTGCCATGCCTTGACGGTTTACTGTTCGTCGTTCTAAGGGTCCTGCCGTTTCCAACATTCTTAGTATATAATATGATCATGTGGGGCTTTTAAGGCACTGAATTGAGTTCATATGTTTGAATTTTGAGTGTTTGGGGTGTCAAGTTCATGTCATGGGTATTTGGTGCAATTTTTTCTTTACATTAATTATCTGATTTTATGATGATTATTTTGTTTGGAAACTATTTTATTCAATAAATTTATATTTATTTTTTAATAGACTATAAATTGTACTTTATTTTATTGTTTTTTTAAGTAAACATGTATTGTTGGAAATTTTGAAAAATGACATTTTGGGTTTACTTTTGGATCATGCATTTCTTTTCTTTTTTTTTTTTTTTTTTAATTTAAGCAATCATTTTACAAATTTGTGCATGTAACGTTTCTAGTTAAGTCATTTTTATTTTAACATTTTTGATAAAAACTTTTTAAAATAAAAATACTCATGTGTTTGACAATTTTTTCTCAAAATATTTTTACATACAAGTTTATTTGATTCTTATATGGTAAAAGTGACTTTATTAATGTTAAATCGCTGTAAAGAACGATTATAAAATACTATGAACTAATAAAAAAAAAATCAACGTTTGAGCAGGATTTATGTACTCTTGTATCAACAAAGGTGTTTTTATTGACAATTTTGTGTGTCAACTTAAATATAAACTTTTATTTATGTTTATATGTATTTTAAAATTAATAGTTGTTTTTAAGCTTTAAATTAAGGTTTTATCAATAGTTTTATGTCACGAGTGTCAACAAAACAAAAAATTCATGTGCCAACGAGATCCAAATTTGTAGTAATCATAATTTAAAATAATTGTTGTCGGAGTTGGTGGAGTAACTGCCGTCGAAGGTTATGGGAGTTGGTCGTCAATATTGGTGGTTGAATGTTTCTGGAGTTGGCAACAAGCAGTGATTGCAGGAGTTGGACGTCGGAGGTGGTTGCCAAAGTTAGTCGTCGAGGTTGGTCACCGGAGTTGGCTGTCAAAGGTAGTCGTCGGAGTTTGCTGTCGACGGTTGGTCGTCGGAGTTGGTCGTCAGATGTAGTTGCCGGAGTTGATCTTCAGAGTTGGCCGTCAAAGATGATCGTTGAAGTTGGTCGTCGGATTTGAGTAACAAGACATCGATGGTGTTGAATGCTGAGTGCACTATTAGTGGATATGATATAAAATTTTGGTGACATACGAAGTTGACCTCCCAAATAATGAGTTGAGTTCATATCTCAACTCATCTCATCTCACTTTCTCGCCTCCAAAAGCCCCCCGTGCGACTATGGAACAATTAAGACATTGACATAATCAAAATTCATCCTAACTTATGGATTTAACTTCTTTTCTGATGATCGATGATTTCACATGTAGCCAAGCGCAGGAAATCATATACTCGAAGTCCTATTATGTTATTTACCATAAGTGTAAAGAGGTGTTAAATAAGAGTTATTGAAGAATTTGGGTAAAAAATTTCATAAAAGTAACAATCTAGTCCCTGAACATTAGTTTGTAATGATTTAATTTATGTACTTTCAATTTTGTAACAATTTAGTCTATCAATTTTGGTATTTAACAATTTGGTCCTTGCACTTTTAAATTTATAACAATTTAGTATCTCACGTAAATAAAATTCATCAAAATTAGATATCAATTCTTAGTATTTTATGATATAGACTTTGTATTTTACAAAAACATTGAGTCTCTAATCAGTTCATCGATTTATTTATACAATAAATCTCATTAAATTCATAATATTAATTTTTATAAAAAGGAGCAAATCATTATAAATTTTAAAATAGAAAGACTAATTATTATTTATCATAATTTTGAGACTACATTGATATAAAATTAAAAATATAGGACTGAATTATTACCAATGGAATTATTATTTTTACGAAGATTTAATAACTAAAAGTGATTTTGAATAGTTGGTGATTAAAGAGGACAAACGCTAACTTGATAAAATAAGAGCACGTAGACCACCTATAAAGGGAATATAGGGATAAAAAATAGAAATAGGTCAAAATCAATGAGATTAATTTCCGGCGTGGAGTACATTGATTAAAAGAGGATGATGAATTTCCGGTGGCTTGGTTACAAACAAAATAAAGTTCTTTTTGTAGATTCCACATTTATTTCTAAAAATAAACTAAGGGAAATTCCAAACCATTTATTCTCAATTTTTATTCTATTTTATCTAAATAAATTTCATACCTTGAAAATTTAAATTAAATCCTCAACTTATTTAAATCTTACATTTCTATTATCTATTCAATATAGCTCAATTAACTTATTTACAAATATAGTAAAATGTCATTATTTATTATAGATAAGGATAGATACCGATAAACATCTATTAATATCTACATTAATTAATAATATTTTGCTATATTTAAAAATATTTTCGTCAATTTTACCATTTAAAACGATTAACTATGATCATCAAGTTTAGAAACAGATATGGGTTATGTTTGATAAAATAGCATTAGCATTATTATGAAATTGTATAAATGAAGATTGCATTATTGATAATGATTATAATACACAAAGCTCGTGTGTAGGTCTATTTACCAACAGCTCCACTCAACTTTGTCTCTCTCTCTCCTATAATATAACACAAAAAGCTATTTCCAAATAATTAAAATCCAAATCCAAGTTTAATGGAAATAAAATATTTTATTTTATTTTATTAATGGAAATTTCAATTCAGAACAAATCCCTTACTTTAAACCAAAAATGTGCAATTTAAAGTTTGTCTTATGTGATATTTTTTTAATCTTATTTATGAGTTTTATTTAAATGCGCTATGAACTCAATAAAATTGCACTTCGGGTTTTTCGTGATATTAGACTATATTTTATATCATCTTTTTTAGTTTATTATTTTGTACTAAAGTAATCTTTAAAATCCGTAGATAAAATTTAAAAACTAAGAAAATGTTTTCCATTTTTTTAAAATTTTTAACTAAAAAAAGGAATGTTTTCAAATATAAAAAAATGAAACAATTTATTTACAAATATAATAAAATATCACCGAGACAATGACAAATACTAATACATATCTATCAATGACAATATATTTTACTAATAGATAGTGATGTATCTTGCTATATATAAAAATATTTCACATAATTTTATAAATAGAAATAAGCAAATAATAAATTGAAAATAAATAAACTTAATTTTCCTTTTATTTTAAAAAAAACCGAAATAAATTTGATATCAAAACAAGTAAACACACATGTGTTATTATTTAATACCAGATGTGCATCTTTCACATAAAACAAACCTTTTAAAATGATGCATCTTTTGGATTGGGCTCATCATTCTTAATCGGATCTCAAATTATTTTTTTTATTAGATCAAATATATGTTTGGATGTTATGCGGTTTGATACCATATTAAACACAATATGTGGTTCCATCTCAAAATTAATTGACAATAAAAAAAGTAACTCATCTATCGTATAAAGAATATGAGGTCTCTTGAGTTCTTTCATTGCGAGATCCTCAACAAACATGACTAACTATCATCTAAAACATCAATGAAAAAATTGTAAAAACATTATTGACCAAAAAAACTTAAAATTAAGGATAAAACTAAATTTAGTATTATATACTCTAACAATCCCCTCACTTGTGCCGAGACATCCTACATCTCTTGCTTCTGTTCTTATACTATACTAAATCACCAATTAATTCAGAAACTTAATATAGAAAGTAAATTTAATATTATATCATCTGACAAATTGTACCAATGTTAAGTATAGGATTTGGTGAAGTAAAGTAGTAAAATTTGAAAGTTGAGGGGTTGATTTGCAACAAGGGGTAGATAAAAATGAAAAGGTAAAAAAAAAATAGGAGGGAACATAAAAACACACATAGTTTAAAACGCTGGCACTGCTTTCTACAAACTTTTCATTTTGATTTTTTTTAAGTAATTGGTTTTAGGATTAATAATAATAATAATAATTTAAGAGAGTGCCGAATTACTTGGCATAAAATTGGGCGGGGAGGAGAGAAACTTGGTTTTCACAGTGCCGAACTAATAATACTCCTTACCTCCCTCTTTCTTGTTTCCGTCTTTTTCGCTCTTTGGTCTCCCAACTTTTCTTTTTTCGAATACAAAATTACCATTTTGGTTTAAGTAATTTGAGATTTATTAGATTTTTAATGTTTTTACTATCAAATATTTAATTTTAGTCTTTTTTTAGTTCGAATAAAAGTAGATGATTTTATCTACGATCTCGTAACTTTAAACGTACTCAAATAAATAACTTAGCCATGTTTGATTTGACGTTATTTATTAACATTTGCATTATAAGTTTTAGAAACATTTCTACGTATTATATTTCTTTATGTTATAAAAATTAATTTTTGAGAGATTAAATTTGAGATTATTAAAATTATAGGAACTAAAATTAAACATTTGAAAGTACATAAATTAAAATTGAATAATGATATTATTTTTTTTTATTATTATTATTTATAAAAAGAACACTTGGTTCATCATTGAAATAGTTATTTAGTTTTTTTAATCTCAAATGTAATATACTCTTGTCCCTATATTTTTAATTTTTTAATCGTTTCATTCATATAATTTAATTTTTACTAAATATTGGTAGGTAGACCAATATATTGCAAACTTTGTTCGTTACATCATAAAAGTTGACGCTTGTCTTTAATGAAAATTTTCATATTGGAGATAAAGTTGTTCTATAACTTTAAACTACAAAGTCTTCGTTTGATTTTTTAGTTTTTGAAAATTAAGTCTATAAACATCACTTTCATTTTTAAATTTTTTTGATCTGTTATCTACTTTTTACTAATGTTTTTAAAAAACTAAGTTAAATTTTGAAAACTAAAAAAATTGTTTTTAGAAACTTGTTTTTGTTTATTAAATTTTGCTAAAAATTCAACTTTTTTACTAAAGAAAAATGCAATCTATTATGAAGAAAGGAAAATAAATAGCTTAATTTTTAGAAATAAAAAAACAAATAATTACCGGTGAATTTTAATTGTTACTTTATTTAAAAATAAATGGTTGCTTGGTAGAATTTTATGAATTAAATTATTGGAGGTCTGTCGTTACATATTAAAATTTAAAATTAAATTGTTACTTTACATGTTTTCTTTTCACTATTTGATTTTTATTGTCATAGTTTTAATTATTATTATTTAAAAAAAAAACCGTTTTCAAATATAGAAAAATGAATCAAAATATTTATAAATATAATAAAATTTTACGATCTATAGGTGGCAGACTATTATCTGTATCAATACGTCATATTAAATTCTTTGTTTTTTCAAATTTAAAATTTGTGTGATGAAAGATAAAACATCATATTTGTATTTTACTATTTTTGTAATTCCCTCCTTTTCTTTTTAATAAAGGTAGTTACAAAATGGCCTCACTCATAATAATCAGTCTAGTTTTCTATTTCTTACCCATAATTTTTTTATGTTAAATTATGTTCTAAGCTTTCATATTTCAAATAGAATTTTCTAACTCTAAAGTATCTAATAAATCCTTAAATATTATTTGACAAATCCTTGACCTTCAAATGATTTTTAGTAAATATCTAAACTAATAATTTTGCATCTCATAAAGTTTTTAAATTTTAAATTTTCGTATCCAATATCAAATCGAAAAGCCAAAACTACAATTTTTAGTCTAATAAATCTATTAATTAAAAAAAAACATTGAATAAGTTAGAAACTTACTAGATATAAAATTACAAATTAAGATATTTATTATAATTTTTTTATAATTACTTACTAATTACTTTTTAAAGTTCAAAAACTAAACATATAATTAACCATTTTTTAAAAAATAATTTCGTGGGAATAAAATAAATAATAAACAAATATATTTTTCATCATGAAATTTATAAAAGTAAAGGGAAGAAACTTAAAAGTTTAATATTGCGTAAAATATATTAGAAAAGCAAATATATATATATATATATATATATATATATATAGCAATTAGGGTACCCTTTGACCGCTTGCACAAGACAAAAAGCTTCCCTCAAACACGGTTAAATCTATAAGTATAGAGCAGCCCCAAAATTAGAGGCAAGTTTAGTTAATTAAATGATTAATTTATTCATATAGGTCTCTCTATCAAAATATGATTCTCTTACTTTATAATCTATATACTACTTTTATTCAAAGTTGTCCTTCAACTTTTTTTTATTGGTAAAAATTATCTCTTATCGACTTTGGAGTTGAAATTATATAGAAATATTTATTTGATTTATTATAAAGTAATTAATTTCATATAACTAATTTGAAAATTTTAAAAATTTGATGTGTATTGTTTTGTTTTATCATATTGCTTTTATACTTTTTATACTTTTATGTTTGTGTGGTCAACAATTTTATTATACTTGTTAATAAAAATAACAAAGCTTTTCTTCTTCATGGAATTAATTAGTTAAAATATTTAGAAGATATTATGAAATTTCAAATTATAGAAAGAAAATCAGAAATGTATTGAAAAGTACATGACCAAATTTATCAAATTGATATATAGGTTAAAGTACAAAAAACTATAGTATAATTTAAAGGAAGTTCTAGCTAGCAACTTTAATATAACCTTTTAGCTATATATATCAAACTTACAATCTAGGTCATTCAATTTTCAAGTCACATGCACAAGTGCTTTTCATTCTTCACAATATTTTGATTTGACTATTAGAGCTTGTTTTGACCAACACAATATAATGATAAAAGCTATTAGTACATAGGTTGCTTTAAACTTTAAGGTTCTATTTCTCATAGGTCTTTATTAAAATAATTAGGATAAATTGTAAAAACTACACTTAAAGTATGACTGTGGCTGCAATTATCATCTCAAACTTTCAATGGTAAAAATCGAGCACTCAAACTTATATAAGTCTTAAAATTGGATTCTTAAACTTACATAATTATAAAAATTGTAACAATGATATAAATTTGAGGATTCAATTTTTATCATTTAGGAGTCCAATTTTAACATTTATACAAGTTTGAGGGCCTAATTTTTATCTTGAAAGTTTGAGGGTGTAATTACCAATGCCACCATACTTTAGAAATAGTTTTTACAATTTTACAAAATAATAATAATGTATTTAAATATACTATTCACCCAATGTTGATTCGAGTATACATCTTTATGGAAAAAAAAAAAAAGAATCACTTTTGATCTTTATATGTATCTAATTTAAAATTTTAATATTAAGCTTTTTGATTCATCGATGACTTTTATCGAGTTTTAAACAATATTTTATGAAGATAATCAAAAGTTTATTATTAGAGTACAATATACCGAAATTTGAGGATATGAAATGAAACAATGTGATAAGAGTTTGTATAAAGGCCAAGTTTACTAATTCGGAAAGAAAATTAGTGTAATCATAATCAAATTTCATTGACAGATCAATTGTAATGGGTCTCAATCGCAAATGTAGTTAGATCGCATTTACTTAAAATTAAAAATTGTCAAATTTACCATTATGACTATACCTTTAGCTCTGAGAGTCAAATAATAACAATGACAATAGTTGTCTCAAAATTCATCGTTTTTCTCTTTGAAACAGTTACAATAATGGTAATCATAACCATAATCATAATGACAACGATAATGGTACAAAGTAATTTTCGGACACAATTCAATTGATCACATCATGCTCGTCATTTATATTGCATTACATAATTACAGATTTTTAAAGTGGAGTCCACCTATCCGTATAAATGTTGAATACCGATAAACACTAACCAATGTAAAAATAAAAAAATAAAAAAAAAGTCGTCGTGGTCTCACTTTCTAAATTACCTTAAACATAGTAAAAATTCAAACTAACAGCCAAATCCATTGGCCATTTATCCTCAAGTCAATGAATGTGAAAGAAAAAAGTAATAAAACCGGTGGATGAAAGAATTATTTTAAAAATAAATGAATAGTGTGAGAATTAGTTTTGATAACAATAATAATAATAATGATAATGTGGTAGTAGTTTAATGAGCACATGCATATTAAATTTGAGAGCATTTGAGAGCTTGTGGTTTCTGCAATATTTGCCTCCCAATATTCGATTTTCAAACCAGTTTGGTACTCTGAAATAAATTAATTAAAAGAATAAAATAATTGAATAATGAATGAATTGAAAATTTAAAAAAAATAATTAAATTACAAGAATTTACCAAAGAAAACTTGTCTGGTTCTTTTTCTAGGATTCCCATTTTCTGCTGACGTTCTCAAAATGTCCACACCCATATTTCAAAACTTCTTACGTTTCTTTTCCCCGCATAATAATAACATAACTTCAGTTTTGTTTTTGTTTTTTCTTTAAATATTAACCCAAAAAATAATAATAAAGAAAAGAAAATTGATGCTCAAGTTTCATGTGGTGGTCGGTGATGAAAATTTTTTAGTACACTAGTTGTATTTACTACTTTCATTCAAGATATGATACGTCATTAAATGACATATTTTTATGTTCTTGGTGTTCCCACATTATTCTTAAAATATTTTCATTTTGTTGTGGGTGTCAAACCCACTTGTTGCACAAGCAAGACAACTTGTATTTTGTGAGTCCAATTGAGGTTAATTTTTAGATTGATCCATCTTTTTAGCCCTATGTTTTTTTTATGTGATATGAGGATGACCTAGGGGAAGAAAGAGTGAAAAAAAGAAATAGAAAATAAAGCAGTTCGGTTTTTCAACGATAACTTCCACAAAGTTGTTGATTGTCGAAATTTGAACCGTTGGATCGTGTTGAAATTTGATCAACCTTTTTGGGATACATTAGACCTCATTTTGAATGGTTGGATCGTTGTTTGAAACTCTGCTTTGTCCGTAATTGTTTTTGAACAAAACCTGTAAAACTGAGTGATTTTCATTCTTTTTTTTTTTGTAATCTCTAAGTGTTGATCTTTTACGTATGATAGTATTGGTGGGTAGTGAATTTTTGTATGACTTATTTAGATTTTTCTCTCGAATTTATCATAATAAGAGAAGTTAACAAGGGTCGACTCCTCATAAGTCCTATGGTTTTTACTCTTCACATGGAAAGGTTTTTCATGTATAATTCGTGTGTGCTCTTTGTTTTTAATCTTCCAGAATTTTGTGGTTTATTGCTATCTATTGTTGATTGATTGCTTGGTGATTATTTGGTGATTTATTTGTGGTGTTTTAGAGAAGAATTATTTGGTTGATTGTTTTGGAGGAGATCCTAGTGAGTTGTTATAGTGTTTGGGTCCTATCAGTTGGTATCAGAAATGATTCTTAATTTAATCATTGTTATGGAGTCTACTAGTAATGGTGGAGGTAGTTCAATGATAAATTTGACATCAACCAATTATTTCATTCGGAGATCGATGATCGAGGATTTGTTATATTGAAAATATTTGTTTGATTCAATTGAAATAACCACAAAAGAGGACGACACAATTTCAAAACCTACAAAAACAGAGAAAATGGAAGAAAAAGATTAGGGAAAGTTAAAGAAAAAAACTTTGGCAACTATTAGGCAGTGGGTTGATATTAGCATTTTCAACCATGTGTCTAAGGAGTATGACCCATATGAGTTGTGGAAGAAATTAGAAGGCCTTTATGAAAGGAAGTCCGCACATAACAAAACTTCTTTAATCAAGCAACTTGTTAATTTGAAATTGAAGGGAGAGAAGTATGTTTCTGAGCATTTGAGTGACTTTCAAGATGTTATTAATAAGTTGACTATTATGAAGATTGATCTTGATGATGAATTACAAGCTTTGTTCTTGTTGAGTTCTTTGTTGGGTATCTGGAAACCTTGGTTGTGACTTTTAGTAGCTCCAAAAGGTGTTTTGTCTTTGGATGTTATCAAACAAAACATGTTCAATGAAGAAATAAGAAGAAAGGAGATGAGAGTTGATAATTTACATGCTTTTGTTATTGAGAATCGTGGAAGAAACAAGAGTAAGGGACCTAAAGATCGTGGTAACTCAAAAGGGAAGTCTAAGTCTCGAGACAAATAGACCAGGACATGTCATTACTGTAACAAGTCTGGCCATATAAAAAAGTTTTGCTATCGTTGGAAGAAAGAACAAAGTAAGAAGCAAGACTCACATAAAGAAGAAGATGATAAAATTACTGCAGAATTTATTTCTCAAAGTGATAATATTGTCACCTTGATTTGTGCAATCAGTAAGTGTCATCAGGTAGAGAGTTCAAACATAGAGTTGGTGGTACATTTAGGTTCTTCATACCATTATATTCCCAAAAGAGAGTATTTCATGAACTATCAATTTTGTGGTTTTGGTAGTGTGAAGATGGGAAACGAGAGCTCAGCTAGCATAGTTGGTTAGGTGATATTCATGTGAAGATAAGTGTTGGGTGCATGCTTACATTAAAGAATGTGCGTCATATTCCTGATTTACGCCTTAACTTGTTGTCTGCAAATATCCTTGATCAATAAAAATTTCAACATACCTTTTGTGATGGTAAGTGGAAATTGTCTAAGGGTTCAATAATAGTTGCTCGAGGTAAGTTGTGTTGCTCTTTGTATAAAACACACTTGAGCTTATGTTCTTCTGAGTTGAATGCAGTAGAAGAAAAGAATTTTCCAAATTTGTGGCATTGAAGGCTAGGGCATATGAGTGATAAGGGGACTAAATTGTTGGTAGGTAAATCTCTTATCCCTATTGATAAACATTTTCTCTTGACCCTTGTGATCATTGTTTGACAGGTAAGCAACATAAAATTTCATTTTTTGGGAAGTCCATCAGAAGGCAAGGAAAATTGAAGTTAATTCATTCTTATATATGTGGGCCTATTGAGGTAGAGTCACTTGGTAGCAATAAATATTTGTCACTTTTATTGATGATGCTACTCGAAAAACTTGGGTGCATATGTTGAAGACAAAAAGCCAAGTGTTCAAGATTTTTAGGAAGTTTCATGTCCTGGTAGAAAGGAAGACCGAAATAAAATTGAAGCATCTTCGACCTGATAATGGTGGTGAGTATACTTCGAATGAATTCAAGTATTATTGTTCATAACATGGCATTAGACATGCGAACACTGCAACACAATGGAGTTATTGAAAGGATAAAAAGAACCATTATGGAGAACGTGAGGAGTATGCTTAAAATGTCTTATCTTCCTAAGACATTTTAAGGTGGAGCAGTGCAATGTGTCATGTATTTGATTAATCGATCTCTATCAATTCCTTTTGGTCAAGACACGTTAGAGAGAGCATAGAAGGGGCATGATCCCACTTATTTGCATCTTGGAGTCTTTAGCAGCAATGCATGCATGCATGTGCCTAAGGAACAGAGATCAAAGCTTGATTCGAAGACTAATCCATGTGTTTTTTTTTTTTTTTTTTTGTATGGGGATGAAGAGTATGGTTATAGGCTCTACGATCCAGAAAAAAAAGGCAGTGAGAAGCAGAGGTGTAGTATTCTTTGAGCACGAGAAAGCTATAGATCTTCTTAGTACATGGTACTTTTCTACTTCAGAGTTGTGTTTTGCTACTACTAATGATTCTACTTCTACTCGTTCTGTTGTTCAGCTGACAAATGAGAATGTTGGTGAGATACAAACTGATGGTAATGTACCAGATCATGTTGATGATGATGATCTTGATGTGTCTTCATCTGATGAATAAATTCATGAGGAAGATGCATATGAGGAGGTGATTCATGGAAAAGTTCATGAGCAGGAGGAGCAATCTATTCCCCAAGTGGAGGATACTCAGACTTAAAAGTCCATCAGAGTGCGTAAACCTTCAACAAGGTATCCAAGCTCAAATTTCATTCTAGTTGCTGAAGATAGAAAGCCAAAGAACTATCAAGAGATTTTGTCTCATAATGAAAAAGACCAGTGGCTCGATGCAATGAAGGAGGAGATAAATTCCTTGGAAAAAAAATGGAACCTATGAGTTAATGAAGTCTCCAAAAGGCAAGAAAGTATTGAAAAATAGATGTTTTCAAGTACAAAAAGGATGGTGAGAAGATAATGAGGTATAAAGCCAAATTAGTGGTTAAAGGATGCAACAAGAAAAAGGGCATTGACTTTGATGAGATCTTCTTTCCAGTGGTCAAAATGACATATATTAGAACAGTGTTGGGATAAGCAGCAAGTCTTGATCTTGAGATAGAGCAACTTGATGTAAAAGCCATCTTTTTACATGGTGACTTGCATGAAGAGATCTATATGGAGTAACCTGAAAGATTTGAAGGAAAAGGGAAAGATAACCTTGTTTGCAAGTTGAAGAAAGTCTTTATGGGCTTAGACAAACACCAAGTTAGTGGTACAAGAAATTTGATTCGTTTATGATAAACAATGATTATAAACAAACTACAATTAATTCTTGTATGTATTTTAGAAAGCTCTCTACAGACAACTTCTTCATTATTCTTTTATATGTGGATGATATGTTAATAGTTGGATAAGATATAAATATGATTCAAAATTTGAAGAAAGACTTGTCCAATTCATTTGACATGAAAGATTTGAGTCCAACAAAGAAAATCTTAGGTATGGAGATTGCTCGAAGCTAGGAAATTGTGGTTATCCCAGGAGAAGTATATCGAAGGGGTGTTGGAAAGGTTCAATATAAAGCATGCTAGGCCTGTTAGTACACTACTAGCAACTCATTTTAAGCTAAGTAAGAGAGTTTTCCTTATTACAAAGAAAGAGAAAGAAGTTATGTCATCCATTCCTTACTCTTCTATCGTTGGTTCTTTGATGTGTGCTATGGTGTGTACTAGACCTGATATTACACATGCAATCAATCTATTTAGTCATTTTCTATCCAACTCAGGTAAGACTCACTAGAAAACAGTGAGGTGGATCTTCAGATATTTGCGAGGCACCACCAAATTGAGTTTATGTTATGGAGGTGGCAAACTTATGTTTGAAGGCTATACTGATTCAGACATGGCAGGTGATCTTGATAATAGAAAGTCTACCTCAGATTATGTGTTTACATTTTCAGAGAGAGCCATCTCATGGCAATCCAAGCTACAAAAATGTGTAGCATTGCTCACAATGGAGGAAGAGTATATTGCAACAGTGGAAGCAAACAAGGAGATGTTATTGCTTAAAAGGTTCCTTCAAGAGTTGGATTTGAAGCAAGATGAGTATGTTATATTTTGTGATAGTCAGAGTGCTATGGATTTGAGCAAGAATTCAATGTATCATGCTCTTACTACATTGACATTAGATATCATTGACTACGAGATATAATTGAAGAGAAGAGATTGAATATGAAGAAAGTCCACACTGACAAGAATATGACAGATGTGTTAACTAAGGTAGATATCAAAAGCAAGATTGAGCTTTGTAGTAAGATTGCTGAGATGAGGTTCAAGTGACCATGGATGTGATTGAATCTTCCCCGTGTTGGGTTGGAGGGGGAGATTATTATGGGTGTCTAACCCACTTGTTGCACAAGCAAGACTTTATTTTAAACTTGTTTTGTGAGTCAAATTGGGGCTAATTTTTAAATTGACCCATTTTGTAAGCTTTTGGTTTTCTATTATGTGATATGAGAATGACCTAAGGGAAAAAAGAGTGAAAAAAAGAAGCATAAAATCGAAAGATAGATAGCAGTACGGTTTTTCAGCGACAGTTTCACAAAGTTGTTGATTTTTGGAGTTTGAATCGTTGGATCGTGTTGAAATTTGGTCAGCCTGTTCGGGACACATAGGACCTTGTTGTGAACGGTTGGATCGTTGTTTGAATTTTTGGTTTGTCTGTAATCACTGCCAAACAGAACCTGTAAAACTAGGTGATTTTCATTCTCTTTTTATCTCTCAAGTGTTGAACTTTTATGTATTAGGTGGGTAGTGAATCGTTATATGACTGATTTGTTTCTTCTTTCCTAATTTTATCATAATAAGAGAAGTTGATAAGGACTGACTGCTCATAAGCCCCGTAGTTTTTACTCTTCACATCGAAGAGGTTTTCCATGTATAATTCGTGTATAGTTTTTGTTTCTAGTCTCCCAGAATTTTGTGGTTTATTGCTATCCATTGTTAGTTGATTGCTTGGTGATTTATTTGTGATGTTTTAGAG
The DNA here is from genome assembly GCF_027475165.1 of Benincasa hispida. Classification (NCBI taxonomy): domain Eukaryota; kingdom Viridiplantae; phylum Streptophyta; class Magnoliopsida; order Cucurbitales; family Cucurbitaceae; genus Benincasa; species Benincasa hispida. Next base: position 28,936,331 of record NC_143488.1, on the reverse strand, counting down.
AACAATTATATGATTGATTGTTTTTTAGGAGATCCTAGTGAATAATTATATTATTTGGGTTCTATCACATTTAAGTTTGTAGATCAGAAGCAAAGAATTCCCGCAGGAAATTAAAGTTCATCATAAAGAGTTATTTTTCATTTAATTTCTTTATAAAAAGTCGATTTAATTACGTTAAAAAAAATTTATTTAAATAGTCAATTCTACATTATAAATCTCATTTACATGGTTAATTTGTAAGATAAATTGCTTCTAAAATGAAACAAAACAAAACGACATATGACATTATATAATCATCGATCCGTGCATAATAATAATAATAATAATAATAATAATAATAAATATAAATATAAACGAAATGGTGTATGGAGAATGAGGATGGCAATTTATGCGTATAGTTTACGTTCATGTATGTTGTTTTAAGAAATAAATCGTCTCTTTCATAGAAAATATCTGAGTTGTATTTCATATTTTTAAATATATATTTGATAGTAAAATTCAAAAATCGAATTATAATTTAATTCAAAAATCGAATTATAATTTAAACAATTACAAATTAATTATAGTTACTCACTGAATATTAGTTGATAATAAACTATTATTAATTTACTTATGAACATAGTTTTGTGTTAAAAATATTGTATAATTATTATTGTGTAATATTATATAATTTATAGGATAAGTTAAATTTTTTGTCTCAATAATATGTAAGAAGTTACAATTTAGGTCTCATAGTCTATAATTAGAATTGACCACCTATGGACTGATAAAAGCTTCATAAATAGTCCCTATAGTCGAGACTATTTAAGAAGATTTAACAAATCATAGAGATTATATATGAAGTTATTATCAAACCAAATGAACTAAATTTTAAATTTTAAAACCGTATGGACTAACTTTTAATTTTACCAAAATCATAGGAACCAAATTTGGAATTTAACCTAATTTATAATATACTACATAATACTTATTTTAATTTTAAAAGATTGAATCGAGTTTATAATATGACATTCTATATTTCTAAATGTTTTTATCATTATTTAATATAATTATGCATTTTAAATTTTAAAAATCAAATCCTAGATACAATGAAAATATAAGAAAGTTGTTTTTTAAAATTTACACTGTCCGGATCATAGAATATGAAAATAATTTTCAGAAACGAAATTCGGGTTGTCTGCTAAACACGTAATTCATCAAACTCAGTGAATTTGAAAACATCTGGATTACGAACCAAATAGACTATGATATTTTCAATATTTTCAATATCTATATTAACTCCTAAGTCCTTATTTCGTGGAATGAAGATATTTTACTTTGATCATTCAGTAAAATATATTCAATTTTATTATATTAGTTCGTTAACACTCTTATTTATTTATGAGTTTAAAATTTTGTAAAAGACTTTACAAGTAGAAATGCATATGATTTGAAAAATAAATAGCATTATAGAAGTTCAAACACGAGATCTTTTGCTTCGATAGTAAAATTACCATTGAATATAAAAATTACATAAGATAATAATTGGTTATGATGAATCTATAATTGTGAATACTTTAATACTTAATCTTATATTATGTAAACAATTCTCAATTATGAAACTTGGAACGAAAATAGGATTATTTTAGGTTTTGTCTATATGAGTGTTGATGATTTCTCCATACATCACTCAAGAGAAATGATAATGATGTGGTTTGGATCTTGTGAGTAGTTTATTTTTGGGAAATTTAGAGCTTTGTTTTGGACAATTGGCATTCAATAATACTTGCTACGACTTTACTTTCTCCATAAGATTGAAAAAAGACGAACTCTCTTAAGAAAAACGGCTAATAGAAACAATAAGGTGAAAAGGTCTCAATTTGAGTTTTTTTTTTTTTTTCATGGGAGAAGAATATTCCAAAATCTACTTTATCACCACGAATCTTTTACCTAACAAATGTGCTAACATACCCTTTTTAGAGTAAAGCATTGGAAATTGATTTGAACTATTCGAGAGTTACACAGTATCACAATAGATGATCTGTTTTTGGTTTCATCTATTTATAATTCTTCCTTTAACCAATGATAATCACACAGTTAGTTAGTCATTGACTAATTTTTATTCGTCGCTGACTTTTCTATTTGTTGAGTTTAAATTCCCTTTAATTTGTTTTATAATAAAGTGCATTTAAGTTTATTTAACATGATATATGATTACCTAGACAACTCATATAGCCTTGATGATACTAACTAGATTTACATAGTTTACAATCTCCTATGATCTAGCTCTATGGGCATATCTTTAAATCTTTGCATCAAATTCCTTTTTATTTTATTTTTTAAAATGTTAATTTAATTGTAATTATTAAAATATTGATGTTGATATGAATTGATATTTCAGTGTTACGGATACATCGATTGATATATTAACAAAGTATCAATATTGATGAATATTTTTGTAAGTAAAAAAATTTAGAAAATTTGTATAGATTACTAAAGTCCCGTTCGATAACAATTTTTTTTTTTTTTTTGTTTTTGAAAATTAAGCCTAGATCATTCATATTTCTTACCATAATTTACATTTTTCTTAAATACAATAGCTCAATTCCTAGCCAAATCCAAAAAACAAAAACAACTTTTTGAAAAGAACTCTTTTTAATTATCAAAATTTGGTTTGTTTTTTAAATTATTGGTGAAAAGTAGATAACAAATGAAGAAATTTGAAAGTGTAAGTAGTGTCCATAAGCTTAATTTTAAAAAATAAAATGGTTACTAAATGGCGCATAAGTAAGTTGTTTTTACTTTTAAACAAAGTTACGAAGATGTTTCTATTCATATTGAATTAAATATATGGAATTTTTATATTCTACGAGTCCTTATAAAAAATATTCGTATATATTTAATATCGATATTGAACCCATCAATTTATGAATATATAGATATATCGATGGATATTTTCATCCTCGAAGGAGACATGAAATTCATACAAAAAGTGAAAGAAACAAATATATACAAGTAGAGGATATGTTTCTCATTGGTTTCCTTCTTTTCTAACTGTCATTTCCCTGATTTCATCTTTAAACGCACCAGTAAACAAAAAATAACAAATAACAATAATAATAATTATATATATATATATAAAAAAAAAAAGGAGAAAAAGAAAAAGAAAGGTCCACAGAACAGAAATCACACGGACTCACGAGAAGTAATTAAGCCATAAGTAGGTGATGTGCATGCATGACAAGTGGGTAAAATTAACACTCTAATTCATTGGTCAAGTAATTTTCATCCTTTAATTTATATTTACTCCTACCAAAAAAAGAAAAATATCTCACTTTTTGACCATTCAAATTTTTTTTCATTTTATTCTCTAAACCCTTATAAATATCATTTTTTTATTTATTTTTTAAATGTAATGTGATTTCACCCACTCTTGAACATTTATTTGAATAGGTGTCTACTTGGATACTATAAATATGTCCAATAAATATTCGGTATTTATATAATATTTAGTTGATAATTATTTGATTCTTTCCAAATATAAGAAAATAAAAAAAAATATTTACGAATATAGTAATATTTTACTGTATATCTATAATAGACTGCGATATACTATTATCTGTATTTACTTTTGTTATGAAAGATACAGATAGTAGTTTATCGCGATCTATCGTCATCTATTGTAGATAGAATATGTTATTTTACTATTATGTGTAAATATTTTCAGCAGTTTTGTCATTTATGATAATTTTCCGTGATAATTATTATCAAGTTGAGTTTAAGTCAATTGACATTCGAATATGTTACTAACCACGAGATCTATAGTTCAAATCATCATACCCTCAAATTGTATTTAAAAAAATGATAATTATTTTTTCTTAGAAGTGTGAACTCAAAAATTGACAAAATAATAACATGATTTGAAAATGAAAAAGTTGAAAGTTCACCCGTCAAATTGAGAGTTATTTGAAATAAAACTGAAAAAAAAAAATAATAACTTTAATTAAAAGTTGGGTAATTTGAATTTCTAGGGCTGTGTCCAATGAATCCACAAAAGTTAAAGCAGCTTGCTTAATAACTTCTTGGTAATCTTTAACATTTTTCGAATAAAATATTTATTTCAAATTAAACCTCTCTAAAAATTCATAGAACGAATTAGACAACGAATTATGAAACTAAAAAAACAGTTCGTATTCCTTATCTTTATTATTTCTTAACATTCATTTAGAAGCAAATTTAGAATATTTTAAAACAATGAAAAACATGTAAAATATTCAGCATTATTAACATACTTTTATAAAGGTTACAAACATACTCTAACTAGAAATCTATTTAAATTTTGAATGAAAATTGAGATTTAAAATAAGATTTGTTGGATTAATCGCATTCCAATTTTTGTTTAATGTCACTTCCTCTATACTTTATAAAATTCTAATGGTCATCCAACAATTTGACAAATTTCTACTTTATGAATAATATTGAAATTATGACTTTTGAAAAAGTAAATATTTTTGAAGGGGAAAAAAAGAAAAAACAAAGTTTGAGGATATATATTATAATGTATCTCTAGAAAATTAATAATCTAGAGATTCCTTCTATTGAAAAGACAATTAATTTTGACTATAAATGTGTGAGCTTTGTATTATAAACCATAAACTTTAAATTTCTATAACATTTAACTCTAAATTTAAATTATTATTATAAATTTTACCTTTTGGCTATTAATTTTAACAAAAGAAAAAAAAAAAAAACTTTCATAAACTCAGTAGTTTCAATAAAATAAAGTCTTTTACAAAAATGACTTCGTCATTACACAAATTAACTGCCGAATAACTTTATCAAAATTTATAATGTTGTTTTTCTTTATATTAGTGCATGTTTGGAAGTGATTTTAAAATTGTTAAAATCATTTTGACATATGCTTTTAATCACTCAAATTAATTCAATACTTTCTTTTATATTTTTAGATACAATTTTCATATCATCAAAGATTGATTTTGAATGATTCAAAACAACATTTTTCCTTAAAAAAATGATTTTAATTATTTTAGAATCACTTCAAAATATGATGACAATATGTTGTATAATTCCTAACACATCACATGAGATAATATATTTTCAACATATTTGAAGAAAAAAGTCAAGTTAAAATTAAGAGTATATATATAACCCATAACAAATAGGTTGTTTTAAAATAAAAGAAAATGACCAATATATTTATAAATATAACAAAATATCAACTGTCTATTAGTAATAAACCACGATAAACTAGACTTCTATGAATAGAAGTCTATGAAGCATAGATATTTTATGCGAGACAAAGAATCCGTACCAGATACGTATCAGATATCGATACTTCTCAGATATATATCTGACGAGCGATTTCATGTATCTATTTTTACGCTTACTTTTTTAAAAGAAAAAAGACAAACAACTCATCTCAACTTTTTCAATTTAAAACTAGACAACCTATTTTTTTAAGCAAGAGAAAATGTATCTATCCTCGTTTTTTAAAAATATATATTAAAATAATATATAAAAAATGACGTATCCTTCCACTTATCCGTATCTTAATTTTTTAGAAATTGACGAATCATCGTATCCAATCGTATCCATATCACGTAGGTGTATCTGTACCTGTATTTCATAGCTAGAAGCATGTCCTGGTCTATCTTTATCACTAAACTAGTAACATTGTTTTTGCTATAAAAATAGATAAAGTGTTAAAAAAATGATATATATTTTTATAAATTTTTTAATGTTAAGTTTTGGGTGGTAGTGGTAGCTACATTTTGCACTACTAGCCCGGATGTTTCGCGACCTTGTTTCAGACAAAATTTCTTAAGCGCAGTGCCAAAAGTCGCTTCTGAGTGTGTTGAATGCCGGTTGGGTTTGGCAACTTGAACCGCTTTCCTCTTCCCATTATAACTCTCCACCTCCTTCCCTTTTTTCTTCTTCTTCCTCCTCCACTGCCTTCCATCTCCTCTTTTAATTCCCTCTCTTGCATGCATTTTCTTAATTCTTCTTCGTGATTCTCGTACTTATTCTGATATGGAATGCTCCTCTTCTAATTCTGTAACGCCCCCTTCTTCTCTTCTTCACCTCAACAATCACACCTTCTGATCTGATTATTATCTCTCTTTAACCTCCTCCCTCCTCCGCTTCTCTCCCTGAAATTCATCTCTCTCTAACACAAACACTATGGCTCCTGCCACTAACTGGCTTTCTTTCTCTCTTTCCCCCATTGAAATGCTTCGCTCCACTGACTCCCCCTTCGTTCCTTATGAATCTTCCTCCTCCACCCCTTCCCCTCACTATCTCTTCGACAACTTCTACTCTCATAATGGTAAATATATACCTTTTCTCTTGTTTATTTCCCCTACAGGGTTTTCACTATTTTTCAATATCCATTTCTTCAAATCACCCACTTCATTTTAGATATTACTCAAAATCCTTTCTTTTTTAACTTTATTGACAATTTTTTTTTGTTTTTTTTTGAAGGATGGAGTAGCAACAACAATGCTAATTCTCACCCAAAATCATCTCAACTTTTCTTCATGGATGGAGATGATCAAAACAACCAAGTTGTAGCTGTCAAAGAAGATGATACTTTTCTTCATCCACAAACCCATCATCATCATCATCAACCCAAGCTTGAAGATTTCCTGGGCGATTCTTCCTCCTTGGTACGATATTCCGACAGCCAAACCGACACTCAAGATTCCTCTTTGACTCATATTTACGACCATCCGGCCTCCGCCCACTACTTTCCCGACCAACAAGATCTCAAAACCATTGCTGCTTTTCAAGCTTTTTCAACGAACTCTGGCTCTGAAGTTGATGATTCTGCTTCTATTGCTAGAACCCACATCCCTTCTGCTCATTCTATCGACTCTTCTTCACTCACTAATAATGACTTGCCCTCTTTCTCTAACTGTCCTACTGGTGCTCTCTCACTCGCCGTTGCTCACTCCTCCGATACCCCTCCTCCTGCTCCTGCGCCTATTGTGCCTCTAGATTCTGAATCCAATAAGAAAATTGCTGATACTTTTGGCCAGAGAACTTCCATTTACAGAGGAGTCACCAGGTTTGTCCTATTTTTATTGCTTTCTTTTTTTCTCTGCCTTAGTGGATGGATCGCTTGTTTTTTTTTTTCCCTTTTTTTTTTTTGGTGTCTTGTGGTGATTTTGTGAAATGGGTGTTAAAAAAATCTGTTCTTTTTAATGATTATAGTATCATACCCTCGTTTCAATAAACTCAATCTCCCATTCTAAAAACCTTAGTTATAAAATTTGTACTATCGAACATCTTTGAAGATGATGAAAGATGGAGTTTTTTGTTTGGGTAAAAGATGTTGGTGTTTGATTGTTGTTGCAGGCACAGATGGACGGGTAGATACGAAGCGCATCTGTGGGATAACAGCTGTAGAAGAGAGGGTCAGGCTAGGAAAGGACGTCAAGGTAAACTCTCTCTCTCTTCTTCTCTTTCTTTATATTATTATTCTATAATTTTTTTTTCTTTTAAATTCATGGGTTTTCAATTAAATTTCTCATACTTAGATAGATTAAAAAAAAAAAAAAGGCTGAAAAAGAAAAAAAGAAAATTGAAAAAGAGAAGGCTTTTGCATGCATGAGGGAGTTTCAGAGATTTCATTTAATGGTGGATCTGAAAGAAAAGAAAGAAAGAAAGAAAGAAAAAGAAAAGAGATAAATGAATATTAAAAAAAAAAAAAAAGAACTTGGGTTCATATCATCAGTCTTTTCATTATGATTGACTGATGGTATATGTAATGTGTACTTTTATCCCATTTCCAGTTCCAACTCTTCTTTCTTTTTTCTTTTCTTTTAATTTTTCATAATTTTTCTTTTTTTCCCCCCTTTTCTTGATTGATTTGATCAGATGTGCCGCCATTTTGTTTCATCTGCCCCTTTCATCTTTTTAAAGTCTTATTTTTTTTTTCTCTGTAATGAGAGAATTAATTAGTGGTCACTTTGATGCGACCCTCATCCACAGTTATTAGAGAAAAGAAATAGAGAGTGTTATTTATTTATTTATTTAATTAATTTTAATTAATTAGAGGCATCCATTCATGAGTCTGAAACACTAGTCTGGCTCTGATCATATATCTGTTGTCTCTGAAAGAGTTTTTTAAGCTTTTTCTTTTGCTTTTGCTTTCTTCATCCCCCAACTAGGGTTTGACCAAACCACCATTGTTTTTTTCCCCAAGATTTGACAATACCTATCCCACTAACCCATTTCATTCTCCCTCTTTTTCGATGTGCCGGTATATTCGTAAATTGAAGGGTTTGATAGCAATATTAAATCACATGGATATCTCCGACATCTTTTATAAATTTAGCCCAATATCAATATGAATTTGAATACTATTAACAATATCTTTAACTTAAAATAAGTATCCGTCAATATTGATATTTTCAACCTCGTGTAGTAGTCTTGAGACTTCATTTTTAAACATAACTTCTGTTTGTCGTCGTCTATGCTCTTGTTGGTATTTTAGGAACAATGTGTAAATCCTTATTTGATCGTTTACAATATAATAGACGAATGGTTCTGAGAATTGGAATCGGTGATGATGTTAGTTTTAGTTTGCCAAAGGAATTAAACACCATTGGTTTCTGTTGGAGGAATATTATTGTGTAAGGAAAGTAAGTAAATTAGAATTTAGAATGTTGGGAGAAAAATTGGAGGTATATTAATGGAGCCTAAACTGATTTTCACATGCTAATCACGTGATTTACTATTTAATTAATTTGTTTGTTTGAGTTATAGTTGATGACATTTGATTTCTTTGACTAGCGTAAAATTTTGACCTTTTCTTCAATATGTTTGTTTACCGACTTACTGAGCTGAGCTTTTTTGCTTTTTCTTTGCACAAAATCTGCGGTGCTGATTTTCCTGTTCCCATTCGCATTGCAACCCTTTCTTCTTCAGTTTACTTAGGTATGAAATTTTTTCCCTTTTTTTGTTGCCATTTTTTTAGAAATTAATTTATTGAGTTTGTAAATTATATTTATAAAAAAATATATATATATTTATGTATATTTTCAGGTGGGTATGATAAGGAGGAAAAAGCAGCTAGGGCTTATGATTTGGCAGCTTTGAAGTACTGGGGTCCCACAGCAACCACCAATTTTCCTGTAATGTTATATAATATTATATATGCTCTCTTTTCATTAAATTATAATATGGTATCTATTTGATAGTTCTTGTTTCTGCACATCCATGATGTCTTTTTTAACATTTGTTTGCTCGTTTTTTTCCCTTCTTTTTTCGGTTTCGTTTATTAGGTTTCGAATTATGCCAAGGAATTAGAAGAAATGAAACATGTCACCAAGCAAGAGTTTATTGCTTCTTTGCGAAGGTAACTCTCGGTGTAGTATGTTTTTTTTTTTTTTTTCTTTTCCTTTTGTTCTTGTTTTTGGGTGTTGCGGTTTCTTTGTTTTGTTGCTGAAAGTGCTTGTTTGGACATCAGAAAGAGCAGTGGTTTCTCACGTGGTGCCTCTATTTATAGAGGTGTAACAAGGCATCATCAGCAGGGTCGATGGCAGGCAAGAATTGGTCGTGTTGCTGGGAACAAGGACTTGTATCTTGGGACGTTTGGTAGGTCTATTTGTGTTAAGTGAACGTGTGAAATACATTGATGCATTGACTGTTGTTGGTTAAATGCTAACTTGGCCCTTGTCTTGCAGCCACTGAGGAGGAAGCAGCCGAGGCTTACGATATAGCAGCAATAAAGTTCAGAGGTTTGAATGCTGTGACGAACTTCGAGATGAGCCGATATGATGTTGAAGCTATTGCGAAGAGTGCACTGCCTATTGGGGGTGCAGCAAAGAGGCTGAAGCTTTGCCTGGAATCCGATCAGAAGCCGATTCCGAATCACGATCAAGCAACCCAATGCAGCAGTGGTAGCAACAATATCAACTTCAGCACCACCATGCAGGCTGTGCCGCCTATCCCTTGTGGAATTCCATATGACACTGCAGCCATGCTGTATCACCATAATTACTTCCATCATCTTCAACCTAACGCCATCGTCTCATCGGAGTCGACCAGCCCCGGTATTGCAATGCCGGGGACCGTGGCACCTCAAGCAGCCGAGTTTTTTGTTTGGCCTCACCAATCGTATTAGGTTTTTCCGTGTTTACTGATATGATCGATGCAAATGCAGCTAACAATATATGACCGAAGTCTTGGTTTGATAACAGTGTTGCGGGGCGACTCGGATTTTTATCCCAATGACTTGAAATGAAATGACTGTAGAAACTCTTAACCCCCTTGAAAAAGGGAAGAGAAGAGGTCAGGGGAGGGGTTTTTTGGTATGGAACTAAACTTGTTATTTGTAGGAAAAGTTGAATTTTGTAAAGTTCAATACACCTTCAATATGGTTTTAGAACTTTGACATGTTTGAATGTGGAAAGAAAAGGGTGTATCTCTCTCTTGTTTCAGAAATAGATAGGCTATTAAAATCAGAAATCTTTCACATATATATACTACTTGGGTATTCTTGCTGCTTTTCTACTTTTTTTTCCCCAATTATTGAAATTTAACTGTGGTTTGTTTGTTCGTATCTTGAGGACGTGTCGATGGAGTTATGGTGCAGATGAAGTTTTTCAATAAATGTATGAAAGAGAGTAATAAAGTTGAGACAACCTTAAATGGTAAAGTATATCTATTTAAATAGAATGTATTAAGTTATAAAGAGAGAAAAATAAAGGTGAGATATCCTTAAATGATAAAAAGTATATGGTTCAAAGTTCAAATAGAATGAAAGCGGTGTAACGTATTAAGCTATAACAATTTTTATCTTAAAACGATATATTTGATGACAATTGGAGTATCTGATTCAAATGGTTAATCTTGGTAAATTTTTTAGGTCTCTTTGACTATTCATTTGATTTTTTGTTTTTATTTTTAAAAAAGAAGTCTATGAATATGAAATTTGGATCGAAATCTTGTTTTTCCTCCCATTTTGATGAAATTTCGAGAAAGATTTTTTAAATAAAAATTAATTATGTCAGTTAAAGCTTTTTCAGTTTTATGGTTATGATTACACGTCAATTGTATAGTTTCACACGTTAATGTCATTTCTAATAAAGGATTATCGTGACATTTCATTAAAATATCATCAAAACTCATAAAATCAAGTAATCGATAAAAATATTGGGAGGGAACATCATTTTTCTTAAAATTCCACAATTTATCGCTGAATTATCAGTGATATTTTACTTCATGGATATACCTATAGTGGCTCAACAAAATTGTGGATATACCATTAAATTATCATTAATATACTGTCGAATATCGTTCATATCTCTCTTAAATATTGCCGATATGTTGTATTGTTTTCTCTAGACGTTCTTTTTCTATTTTTTTTCAATATTCAAATTTTCCAATATTGTAAATTTTATCGGGATTATTAAGATTCTAGATTAGACACTCCAAGGTCTTTTTATACATGTATATTTTATCATAAACAATTTACAATTTTGTATGCAAATATTTATGTCTTCTTTACTTCTATAATTAATTACCAATATTTGATATTATGTTGTAATTATTTTTTATTTTCTTTTTAAATTTTTGTTCTCGCATCGATATTTACACAATATTTTCAATATACATCTTCTTTTGGAAAGGAATTATATACATCTAAATGTTGTCTCACTTTTAATAGAAATGACGATAAAAAATGGTCAACTATAATAAGTTTCATCAATATTCATATAAAGTTTTCCAAAATTTCTATTGACATTGATATTCCCATAAAATAGGGATCTCGATAATTTCATCGACATTGATACTTAGAGACTTCCCTATAAACACTCATTCCACATTTAAATTTCTTGTTTGTTATCTACTTTTTGCTAACGTTTTAAAAAATAAAGCAAAATTTTGAAAAAAAAAAAGTTTTAAAAATATTTATTTTTGTTATTAAGGTTTGACTAAGAATCCAATTATTTGTACTCAAGAAAAGTGCAAGTTGTAGTAAAGAATTGAAAGAAACCATACTTAATTTTTTTAAAAAAATAAAAAACGAAATGATTATCAAATAAATAACAAATAATCGCAAGGGAGAAATTGTAATTTATCAAACTTCCTACCCAAAGGTGCAGTTGAATCTAATTGTAAAATAGATCACAGGTATTCAAAATAGATTAATCTTTTCAATGCAAATACTCCCTCGTAACAAACATTAAATCTCCTGATATATTTGACTCTATCAATGCATAACAATCGGCCTCAAGTTTCATATTAATTCGGCCTTATCATTGGGCAGGGCCAGGCTGACCCAACCCAAAGAATCAAAGGCTCAAGCTTGGCCCAAGTTCAAGATCTTCATGCCTATTTTGAGTTATTTGAAGTTTGTAAGTAATTTTTAGGGCTATTTGGATGTTTTTGGGATATTTTGACCTTGAAAGGTATAAATTTAAGTCAATTTTAGGATATTTTAAAATAATTTAAGGTTAAAGGTGTTAAAACACTAAAATTAGGATATTTTGGAGTTAAATGGGATTCAAGGAAGTTTTACGGATTATTTATGAAATATTTTGGCACTGAATAATTGTTTAGGGAGTAACCTTGAGCTTGTGATATGATTTTCAGGCCAAACAAAGATAGGTGGAGTGTAAAAGCCCGAGGGGACAAATCGGTGACCGTGAGTGACATATGTTTTTAAAATGAATTCTTTTAATGATTTTAAAGCATGATTTTTCTTGAAATAAATTGTTTATCTTGATGAGTTGTTGAATATGATTGATCTATCATAAATGAGAGTTATATTTTCCAAGAGCTATGTTTTAAGCATGATTTTACGATTCTAGCATTATTAGCATGATTCCTAACTTCATAATTTGAAGGGAAGATTTGTGTTCTTCATACTTTGCTGTCTATTGATTAACTGAAAAATCTTTATATTTTAAAAGCATATTTTTTACAAGCTTTGAAGTATCGACCCTGATTTAAAGACTGCCAATACTCAAGGAGATGAAGGTATCCGAGAAGTCTAGAGAATGAGTATAATAGGTCTTTGGGACCCACCTCGATACACACATAGCCTTTGAGCCGTATGCAGGGGTGCTTAACTTTTTGGGAGAATTTCTATGTGCACGTATGAGAGTTATCGACATTGATCATATTGAGATTACTCTACATTAGCCAAGATTATCGACGTTAAGTGTATTGAGCTTGCTCTACCTCAACTAAGACCTAGGGTACAAGTTTATGAATGTTTTATAGATTATGAGATCTACAAGCATGAGATTCCATGTTTCAGGGTTTTTCTGATCTCCCTAGTTTGATATTACAAAAATGATTTCTAATGTTGTTAGTTTGGCCAAGCCAGTTAATTTCCAAGCATATTTATAAACTCTGAGTTTAGAAAACCTATTCTTGGTTTTTCATTGACTAGTAATGTTTCCAAGCATGTTTATACTTAACTAATCACTCATTGGGCTTCCATACTCACATTTTTAAAAATGTTTTCTTCCATAGGTGGCGAACGAGTTCTTAGTGTCTAACGTACTACGGACAGTCTGCCACATCCTCAGTTTACTGAATAGATCAGAGTCTTTCTAGGTCTTAATTATGTACTTTATTTGACTCAATGTGTTGTACATATTAGTGGGGAATGAGAGGCTACATATGTGTTTGCAAATATTTCTGTATGTTGAGCCTAAGTATGTAAAGAGTTTTCCTATTTCCTAATGGCTTAAGAAATGAGATGGATGTTATAATTATAATATTGATCATTAGGCCACCCTAGTTGAATAGGTTTAACAGAAAAAAGGTAGGTAATAGATGTTGATAACGGGTAGAAATGCATGTTATTACAACGCAAATAAGTAAAATAATGAGGGAATGTGGCAATAAAAATGTACACAATCATGTCTAAAAGCGTTAAACTGAGAATATTGCGATTGCATGTGCCCATCGCATAAAAGCAGCTAATTTACTTAATTTGTGCAGGAAAAATGCATTGGCGCAAGTAAAATTGCGATCCAAGGAATTTGACGTCTGCGCACATTGAAAGATTGCGACCAAAAATTCATATGATCGTATGCGCTCGCGAGCGAAGAGAAGAAGATGGTACATCAAGGTGAAAGCATAATAAATCATGATGGGACGGAAAGCTAATGATGGTCGAATCCGAATTTAGTTGACAAGCCGTTAACGACACACTGTAGCAAGTACACTCAACTTTTCGGTGACCATTAATCAGCGCATTAGAGTAGGAGATTTAATGACCGTCTATCATTGCAATCATTAGAGAGAAAAACTTCTTCACCATGAGCTCTATAAATATCGAAGACCACCACCATTAAAGGAGTTTGCCATATAGAAGATAGATCATATACAAAATAGATAGCCGTTAGTTTGTAGTTATTCTTATACTTAGAAGGCGGAGGCGAGCGAAGAGAAGAAGACGCCGAGAGGACATTCCTGGATAGCTCGAAAGACTGTCGGATAGCACTATAAAAGGAGAGAGGGCCGACACTTGCGAAAACAAGGATATTCTTCTGGAAAAGTTGATGTGAAAAGACAGTGTAAAAGCCATGGGAAGCAAGACATTGCTACCGGGCTTTTTATCCCTACTTTCCATTGTTGTTTTGTATTATGCACTTTATTTATAGAAAATGAAATTCTCATCTCAACATCTGTTCAATCTCTTCACATTTCGCATGAGTAGCTAATTTTCTGAATGGGTTGAGAAGTACTTGGCTAGCATGACCTAAGATCTTCATTTCATGCGATCATCTTGTCTTATGTATGCGTCATTCACCCTTTAGAGATACTTGAAAGAGTAGTCTAAAGAAAGAATCTAGACTTGAGAGAGTTAGATTAGAATCTAGGCTTGAGAGAGTCCTATTAGAACTGCATAAGCAAGAGATAGAAACTTAGACATAAGTTATGTTTGCTATTACGCATCACATGTACCCTAGAAATAGGATATGATAGTATGCGGTCACCTTGTGTATGTGTGCATCATTCATCATCGCATAGACAAGAATAGAGGCTTAGACATAAGTCCTATCGACATTATCGTATACATCGCATGCGTCCTAGAAATAGGAATTATGGTATTTGCATTGAGAGATGACATGCTGTTGTGTGTGTGTAGCATGATCGCATAACTTGAACTCAATCTTAGGAAGTGTTAGCTAAATCCATTCTTAACAAGTTCATCGCATACTCATTATAATACTCGATTTCATCAACTCTTTACTCAAACGTAAACAAATCACCAACAACCTTATTTGTTTTTGCCACCGCAAAGGAATCAATTTTACTGTCGCATAGTAACTTAGTAGTCTCTGTGTTCGACCCTGGACTTACCAGGAAACCTAGTGAGATTTATACTTGGGTTTTACTAGGAAAACTTGCATGTGCAACGCATAACTCATCACGGCAAACATACACCATAATCGCATCACATTTACAACGCATCACATAAGAGGGTCGACATTTACTGTCTTTACATACCTTCCTAGGTTAAGAGGTTAATTTAAGAGGGGGTGAGATTCTAAGTTAGTTTTTGTTTAAGGTTCAAGCTTGAATGTTGAATTTGACTTTGGTTTATATGTTAGGATTTCATTAGGATTCCTTGAAGCCAATTGGAGATTGTGTTGCTTGATAATAATATCTGTGTAACACCCTGATTTATTATGTAATTATGCATTATTTTATTTTAGATTGTTTGGATAGATAGGAATTTGAGATTTGATTGATTAGCTCAATTAATTTCAATTTAATTATTTTTTAATCCATTGGGATTAATTAGTTTATTTGATTTGATTTGTTTTGAGGATAGAAGATGAAAAATAATTTGGGATACCGAGATATCAGATAGGATTTGATTTAAATTTGAATTTATTTGGGTTTGATTTCGGAAGGGATTTGGTTTTTCTAAAAAAATTGGAATTTTGAGAAGGTAATTGGAATTTGAAAAGGAAAAAGGAAAATGATTTAAAAATCATACATACATACATACATACACACATACATACATATATATACATATACATACATACATACATACATACATATATACATATATATAAAAGTTTCAGAATTAAAAAAAAAAGACAAAAAAGGGAAAAATGATTTTTCTCTCTCCCCTTGAAAAACATCTAAAAAGTTCTTTTATTACCTTGAAATTTAGTACTAATATTGTTAGTTTTGTTTAATTTGACGTGATTTATTGAGTAATTTCAGGAAACTAAGCATCGGTTGCAATTTATGCAAAAATGATAAAAAAACCCAGAGCAAAACTTCAATTTTATGAAATTATAGGTTGGCCTTGGAATTAGGAAGATACCAAGGACCCAAGATCAATAAAAGAGGCAAATTTGGAAGGCAATTCGGGGAACTGGCGTTGGAAGAGCGTTGTAACGCTGCTCCCTGATGCTGTAGACCCGAGAGCAATTTGAATCAGGACAGCGTTACAATGCTACGACTTCGGTGCGCATGGCATGACGCCGGCGTTGCATTGTTACGAGCATATTATAAATAACAGCATTACGCCATCAGATCTGAAGAGGAAAAAAGAGAGTCGACTTTGATAGATTTTACCAAAATTCTAGTTCGTACAAGAGCTGAAACAGAAATTCTAATATTTTCTGGTTGAAGACTCGAGATTTCGATTGGGAGTTGATCAGAGAGCTAATGAAAGTATGCAATAATGGTTGTGTGCAAACAGTTTCAAGAGTCATGCGTTGATCACAAGTTTTCTCGTTGATAAGCCAAGTATAACCTAGCAGCGAGTGTCTTAGGATGACCTATGGTCGAACACGGGGATTTGATGCGATAGTGTTGTAAAGTAATGAATCATGCGATAATAATAAAGATGCATTAATTTTGGTAATGCGACAATGAAAATGCGTTAATAAAAAGTGATGTGTCAGAAAGCTTAATAAATGCAAAATGTGAACGGATGAGCAATGTGGCAAGTTTTTAATAGAATCTATGAAGATGAATGGGTTAGGGGGAAGGCTATTTGGAAATCAATAATCCATACAGGAGATGCGATCGAGGTTCTTACTTCCCATTAGATTACACCTTTCAATGGTTACCGCATTAGTCATATCTCTATGATGTGAAAAAAGGAAGTGTTATAGAACGCAAGGTTATTTCTATCTCTAGAAGTACTTCTTGCTTTGCTTAACGAGTTCTATCACCTTTCTCTTCCGAGAAGTTTATTATCATACTTAACTCTGCTTTCACAAGTGAGTATGTTTTTAAGCTCGTGTTAAGCAAACTCGATAACCTCTCATGACATGGATCAAGTCATTCAATTAACCTTCCCCCATACCTTGGGGGTTTAGTGACTTATGAGCAAGGAAATGAAAGATGGATGAACATGGATAGAGATGGAGATGAATATGATGATAATATTGAATTAGTAAATCGTTCAGATATAATTTTAACTAATATCTTAGTTAACGATGTTCTACAAAACGATAATACAGAGAGAATAGTATGATTGTGAGATTAATGTCAATCTCTTGATAAAATGGATTGATGGTGAACTCTTGCCAACGTGATGTGACTTGCAGAGTGGATTGGTGAACTTTCTTCCCTGGTAAATTCTCCGGTGGACTTCTATATGGGGATTTGGAATTTTGGAATAGAAGTTTCCCTACAAAAGTTAGGCTTTTTAATCTCTTTCACTATCTGTCACTTTGCTGTGCTGAGGTTCTATTTATAGAGATATGTGCTTGCCTTGATAATCCCGCTTTGATGGGTTGCTATCATTTGTTGAGGTAGGTGAGAATGTCAGTGTTGCATCATGGTCAACGATCAAGACATATGTCATAGTATCTGCTATACGATTTCAAAAATCTTAAGGCATGCGTTATTCGCATCTTTCCTTGAAGGATTTTCACATGCGATGATTCCTGTTTTCCCTACAAAACATAGACTTTGACATTCTTTTAATGTGGTCAGCGGGTGTTTTTGCGATATCTTTATATAACTTTGCTTTTTTATATCAATTTAGCCATTATCGGCACATTTTCTTCCTATCTATTATCACATATCCTAAGAATGTGGTACAAGTAAGTATTTCTACAAGTTATCACACCCGCAAATTTAGAATTATGCTTGTCCTCAAGCATATCCTATACTTAAGAAATTCAAACTCATCCTATATCATTGCAATGCGCCGACTAGCTGCTCAAAATGCTTTCTCCCTTATACAACCTTTTAAAATCAGTTGTTCCTTCTTATCACTTTGAATGTTTCTTCAGAAGGATCTTTCTTATCTTAGTTTTGACAAATTTCTGCTCGAAATTCCCTTCTTATTTTGACAATTGAATTGCGTTCCTTTTCTTTTACAAAATAGGATGCATTATTTATATCGAGCACGGTTTGCATTATGATTTAAAGAACGTTGATCTTGTTTACACTCTTTGTTTTGGCTTGCCCCCACGAGTGTCATGTGGACATTCAACTACGGTTGTGTTCCAAGCTCAACTCAACTCTTATCTTTTAGCTAAGCCTTCACTTTAGCAAGACATTGGAGTTGTCTTTTCCTTTATTATTAAAATTGCATTGATCCAGGTAGCCTACCTTTGTTTTGGCTTACTTGCACGGGTGTCATGCGAAGTATTCAACTACGAGCAGGTTCCTTTATTAACCTAACTCTTATCAGGTTAGGATTTTTCCTTTGCGCTGATAGAAGAGTTTTATTTGTATTATATATATATATTGTGCAAATTCTTGATTGAACGCATCTGCTCAGGCCTTTCCCACCCCCATATTTTGAAAGGTGCAAGGTCCTTATTGCACTGTTGAAAAGGAAGGGAAAAAACACTTTGTCAAAATTTTGAAAAGAAGGTTTGAGCAGAGGCTTGGGGGAAGGTTACAGTGCTGCTGGTGGCGCCTCTTAAAAGTACAACCGCTGATGCAAATGGTTGGGTACCATGGGCCTATGAAGGTAAGCAGTCAGGAAGTTAAAGTATTCATGGTTGTGTTCAACTAGTTGTTGTTGGTTCTGGCGAATGGAAAAAATGTTTCGTTGCACATTGACCATTGCCTGACACAACACATCATTGCTAGCGTGCAACTCCGCAAACGATTGGTGGAAGGAGGAAAGTTCATGGGAGATGAAGCCTTACATCTTATCGATTGCAACAACTAAGGATGCGATGGATGGGTGATGGGGGAAAGATGCCTACGATGTCTCACCAGAATTGAGTTGGGGTTGATTTGAGGGGCCAACACCCGAATCGTGTGGGTCATCAACATGAGGTAAGGTATGCGGTGAAAAATGGATTGGTGAGGGTTGGCTGGATGAAGTTGCTGGTGATGGGTGATCCGAGTATGGGAGGAGAAGATGTGTAAGAGTTTCAGGGAGAGAAGATAGAGGGATAATGAGGCTTGGAGGGAGGATGACCAAGGGTGGAGGCTGGACAATGGGCTCATCAGGTTGATTGCGTTCAGAGCAGCCTTTCACAACTTCCTTCCCTTTGTCATTTTTGTGTCACCTTTTGAGCCGAGGAGGTTACACCGCATTCAAATCGATGTTGGGTCATTTTGGTGGAGGCTCTGGGCAGTGGGGCGAGTATTTCAACAAAATCCTTAGAATTTTTGTGTTGAGCAAGCCGTGGACCTCCGACTTGGGCTCGTCCTCAATTCCATAGCCCACTGAAAGGCATAGACTGAAAATTGTCAACAGGAAGAAGAAATGTCCTCGAATATTCTCAACATGGCCCCTTATCTGCCTTGCGATCAATCTTCCAACATCGATGGGAATGTCACGCATAATACAATATGCCGCGATTACTCGATCCCTTGAGATGGTTTTGTTGTGTTTTTTCGTGATGAGTCTCTTCTTCACCAGATAAACCCAAAGGTGCGCTTCAGGTAACAAATGGTTAGACGTAAATGTTCGAATGTCAGTCAGGGAGACGGTCCCTGTGGTGCCCGGTTGCGCCAATATTCTCAAAGAATCTTCCAAATGCTCGTCTTTAGGATTATCAATCAACCTGGTGCCTGGTGCTTCTAGAAAGTCTTTTAATTTGTAAAGTTGATTGATATCCTGGGCGCTGAATGACACAACCCTCCCTTCGACAATTACCGCATCCTCAGTTTCGCGCACGCTACCTTGGTAGAAGGCCCTCACTACCCTTGGCATGAATATAGATAGGCATTGATAGAATGTTTCTCATCTAAGCCTTATCATTATGCTGGTGATGAAGTTTGGTAGTGGGTTTGGCGTCGGGAAGAAGCCCATCTCCATTAGACGGTCATCAATTTCTTTTCTGACCTTCTGGCATCTCAAGGCTGGCGATGATTTACTGCCTTCGACCTTCTCCTCACCATTATCTTGAACGACCGCAAGTCGGGCCCTTTGGCGTCTCATGCGCACCATTTCCCTCTCTTGATCAACTTTTTCTTTTTCCCATTCCTCTATCTCCTTGCGTTTGAGTTCAATGTTGCGCTGGACCTTTGCCCTTCGAAGCAACTTTTTCTCTTCCTTCTTTCTCTTCTCAGCTTCCTCTTCCTCCTTCAACTCCTTCTCAAACTGCTCAGAGGCAAGATTAATGAGACACTCATCCTCGAGCTTCTTTTTGGTATTTTCTTCTTCCAATGCATTAACATGGCACACTTCCTCATCATGAAGCCGTCTAGTCAAATCTATTGAGGCGATGATTAGACGCCCCTGTTCCAAATTTATTTTTGTTCTCTCTTAACTTCTTTCTCGTTCTTCCTTCTCATTCTCTATGCGCTAAAAAAATTCTTTGTCCACAGAGGACACTTGAGGATTTACTGGAGGTGCATCTACTGTCTCCACCTCCTTATCTTTTGTTGTCCATGTTATTGATCACCAGAAAAGTGGGGTGACTGGTGTGTCACCATCTTCTTCCTTAGAGCATCTAGGTTGGGCTCCTGAAGTGACCAGGCAGTCGTGTGGAATGGGGGACTGGCTTATCGTCGCTTTATCTTTAGGCGGCGTTGCCATAGATTAATCCACCCTTGTGCTGGTTGATTCTCCTTTTATAACAGGGCTCTCAGCCCTTTGTCTGTGGTCTTTTTTGTGCTTGCATTGTTTTTTTCTGGTCTTTCTTCTCTCTTTCCTTTCCTTTTTGTGCTGGGCCTTTTCTTCATCCTCATCATCTTCGTTCTTCTTCTTTTCCTTTCTCTCCCTTCTTCGTTGAGCTTTTGCCACTTCATCTGCCTCCTTCTCCTTAGCGAGCTGCCCAGTCCTTCTCCTTGACTCCACATCCTCTAGTACTGCCCTAATCAGTCCCTCATTGGAGTCTGCTAGCGCATTCTCCTTAGGATCAGCTAATGCTAGGACTTGTTCTTGCGAAGCAGTAACTGCCACTTCTTCTTGAGGTAGCAGTTGATTTACCACTCCGGCCTTCGATAATCCTCCATCTTGCTCCATAGTGCTTAAAATACTTCTAAAAACCTCCTTGTCGTCTTTTGCTTTAGTTCTCTTTCGGTTGGAGGATGAGGAAATACCACCTCAAGACTGGTGGTAGGGGCACTTTCTTTGCGCTGCCTCTTTCGGCGGATAGATAATGAGGCACTGGTGAAGGAGGAGGCTTTTCTTTCTGGCTTGGTAGGGATTCAAGGAAAGGGCTTAGGTTGAGAGGTCAAGCGGTAGTTGACGGCCAAGAAGGTTGCCTCTCGAGCGGAAATAGGGGCTTTGGCTGAGGAGAAAGGTTAGGAAGAGGAGTTTGATGACTGATTGACCATGGATTTCGACGAAGGCTGAGGAAAGAAGAAAGGCTGGGTTTGGTTGACTGACGAGTAGAATGCATAAGGCTTAAGAGTTCTGGAATGCTTGAAGGCTCAAAATGCAGATGGAAGGAAATGAGGCTGGATGGGGGTATGTATAGGCCGAGATTTTGGGAAACCTTACAATCGCTATGTGAGAAATGGCAGGTTTTTGGAATTCCCAAAAAAAAATTCTCTTTTCGTTAAGTGCCTGACAGACGAAAGGACTCCTCGTCTGTCGGCGCATTAATGATGCTTAAAAACCCTAAACGTTTAGTCCATCCGCATTCTTTCATAGACGTTCAAACGACTCTCATATGCGTTAGGAAGAAGATGGGCACAATGAGTGCCCCACACATCACAATAATTATCATAAAACCATTCAAATAAATTATCGCAATTGAAAAATCACATTCTTAAAACAATAAGCTCAAAACAAAGACTAAATCAAAACTAAGTAATGAAAGTAGTAAAGAATAGGATAATGGATGCCTTCAAAAAAGTATGACATGTTACCACAAGGTGCATCCATGCGGGCACTCATGCTTGCTCGATTAGGTCAATGGTTTCCTTGCTGTGATCCACTAAGCCCCCATAGTAGGGCTTTATGCATTGACCATTGACCTTGGAGACGTTGCACCTATCTTTGCTTGCTAACTCCACCGCTCCATGAGGAAAGGTACTCTTGATAATGAATGGGCCAGACTATCTTGATTTCAATTTCCTTGGAAACAACCGAAGGTGAGCATTAAATAACAAAACTTGCTATCCAACTGCAAAGTTCTTTTTACTAATTCTTTCATCATGCCATCTCTTTGTTTGCTCTTTAGAAATCTTGATATTCTTATAAGTAGTTTTGTGCCATTCAGTGAGTTCGTTCAATTGCAGCTTTCGGGCTCCCTGCACTAGTTAGATCAAAGTCTAACTTCTTAAGCACACTTTGTGCTCTAGCTTTAGAGGGAGATGGCAGGCTTTTCCAAAGACAAGGGCATACGGGGACATCCCAACAGGTGTTTTGTAGGTTGTTCTGTATGCCCACAGGGCTTCATCTAGCCGTTAGGCCCAATCCTTCCTAGAGGTACTCACCACCTTCTCCAAAATAGACTTGATCTCCATGTTAGAGACCTCTGCCTGTCCATTAGTTTGTGGATGATGGGCGGTCACAACCCTGTGATTGACATTGAACTTGAGTAGTAAATTCTTAATGATGCAATTAATGAAGCGTGTACCTTCGTCGTTGATTAATGCATGGGGTGTGCCAAATCTCGTGAAAATATTCTTTTTTAGAAACTTAGCCACTATGATCGCATCATTCTTGGCACAAGAGATAGCCTCTATCCATTTGGAGACGTAATCCATAGCAATTAAGATATATTGGTGGCCTTCAGATGTTGGAAAGGGGCCCATGAAGTCTATGCCCCAAACGTCAAACAACTCTACTTCCAAGATAGAAGTCAATGACATTTCGTCTTTTCTTGTCGTATTCCTTTCCTTTGGCATTTATCGCATTGCACTGTATGGGAGCAAACATCCATGAATAGAGTTGGCCAGAAGTTGCCACTCTGAAGGACTTTAGCAGCAGTACGTTGCCCCTCAATGTGTCCTCGATAAGGGGACTCGTGATACTGTTCTAGGACGTGCTTGAAGGAAATTAAATACGAGGATTTCCATGAGCAGCGGAAAGGATCGTTCCAAATTCCATTCACATTGAACATAAATAATTACAGTCAAACCGAAAACTAAAAGGTCATGCAAATATAGAAATTACAGCATGCTAAACGATGATACAGGGGATAGAGGATGCACACCTTTGAAGAATCATTCTTCACGAATCCCTCGATCAATTTGCAAGCGTGTAAGAACAACACACTTGAATGCAATGATACAACCAATAAACATGAACACAACGAACAACCAACAACTCCTTGAACCCAATCGAGTCCAATTCGATTCACGAACTGAGTGAGGACACCACCACGATGGTTACCTTGGTATTCTCAGTGTGAGAATCCAAGAGTTGTGGGCTTTGTATGATCTTGGCTTGAGAAAGAGACTGGAGGTCTACAATCAAGTAGACGATTGAGCAAGTAGGAGATAAGAAGATGATCTATCGTATAGGCAATGTGCTAGATCGTTTAGTAAACGGGAGCCTATCGTATAGACTTAGCCAGTTGATCGTGTAGCAATGATCAGCTGAATGCTATCGAATAGTCAAGGGTAAGCGATCGCTTAGCTGATCGTGTAGTCTCTCAATGCTATCGCTTAGTGAAACTCTTTCACTTGATAGCCTATCCGTGAGTACTTTGCAAATGAGGTAACTCTTAAATTTCAGAAAACAATTTTCTTTTTATTAATGGTTACTATAAAACTTCCAATAACCTTCCAATCAATCGGTTATTAGAGAAAAATAAATTAATTATCATATAATTAATAAATTATAAATAAATATGATAACCAACTTACCATATTATATTTATAACCTATAGTTTTAATATTTTATCTCATGAAACATACAAACCATAGTTTTTTTTTTCTATTTTATGATACTTAATGTAAATCATATTTACATTAATTTCTCCACTTGATGTATCTCATACCTCACACCAATTATATCATATATAATCAAATTTTCTCTTATTAATTTGAACACTTCAAATCAACTAAAAAGTCTGATTCTCAACTTGAATCCATTGAGCTACCAAGGGGACCTTATGAACCTGTAGCTTGAAGCTCCAATGATATGTGAATAGCTGACAAAACTCTTTAGTCACGAGATTCATCATCCGTTAAATGTCGGGCACTCCACTAAAGACCAACAGCTGCACTCTTCTCACTACAAATATATTTCTATGTTCATATCAACCAATCAACAGTGCAATAACCCTTCACAGATCACTTGTATGTATAATTGGGCCAATTTACCATTTTGCCTCTGTAGTTAAATCTAACTCCTTAAGTACCACAGATTCCTTTAATGAATAGTAAGTCATAGTCCTACTATGATTAGGTTCTCTTTTCCAAAGAGAGGATGTGGCCACTATGTTCAAGACCAAGAATCAACCCTTATGGGAGCAATCTATCTATTTACCTTTGCTTCGGGGAAGGAATGAATTTTCCTTTGTAACTAAGTTTCCAGCTCCCCAATCAGACAAATACTAAAAAAGGTAGGCTTGTTGAGTCAGAAATCTGGCCACTCTCACCCATACTAATCAAAGGACCATCCTCATAGGCAGAAGTTCCCAAAACACTCAGGATTAAGGTCATGTCACCTATGGTTGTTTTAGTGAGATGTAAGTCTCAATTATCAACAACGTTATATAAAGAGACTAATCATCTCGTGGCCCGGTCTTATACAAAATCTTTGTATAGGACACCCCCGCTCACATGTGTCCACATGAGTGGTCAGGATCAGACCATCTGTAGTAGTTCACAACACTCGTAAACCTCTACAAAGCTAGCCGTATCCGTAGTGTCACCAGGATAAGGTATCCCTGATTTATCCTTATACTACAAACCATTTAGGTTATTACTTAAGGCATGATCCACTTGTATATCTCATATACATGCTTACGTTTACATACAATAACCACAGATTTTTGTTTATTAGATATGAGTAAATGCAAATAAAATAACTCTTATTTTATTAATAACAATGTATACAAAGTTTATGAATTACAAGACTCTGGGAGAATTAGGACACCAATCCCAACAATCCCCCACTTGTCTTAATGCCTTGGGAGACTAATGTACAATACATAAAAAAAAATATAATATACAATAAACTAGGGCATACACTATACCCTAGTATCATCTCCCACTTGCCCTAGACAAGATGTTGCATGTCCTGTAGACCCAGGCTCTTCAATGACCCTCGAACACTTTAGTCGTGAGAGTCTTTGTAAACAGATCAACAACGTTGTGCTCCCACGTGATCTTCGTGACTATCACATCACCGTGATGCACAATCTCCCTGATCAAATGAAACATTCGTTTAATATGCTTAACTCGACGATGACTCTGAGGTTCCTTAAAATTTGCCACAGCCCCGCTATTATCACAATAGAGAGTGATCAGCAAAGACATATTTGGAACAACTTCCAAATCTATAAGGAACTTCCTAAGCCAAACAACCTTTTTAGCAGCTTCAAAAGCGACTACGTGTTCGACTTCCATAGTGGAGTCCGAGATGCATCCTTGCTTGATGCTTTGCCAAACTACAACCCCTTAATTCAGAGTGAACACTGACCTTCATGTCGATTTTCGAGAATCTCTATCAGTCTGAAAATCAGAGTCTGTGTTTCCTATAAGGATTAAATTCTTATCTCCATACACGAGCATATAGTCCCTCGTTCTTCGAAGATACTTGAGGATTGTTTTGACTGCCTTCCAATGATTTAATCTTGGATTGGACTAATAACAACTGAAAATCCCTACTGCATAGCAAATGTCAGGTCTAGTACATAACATTGCATACATTAAGCTTCCAACAGCCGAAGCATAGGGAATTCATCTCATATCTTCAACCTCTTGAGGTGTCTCAGGATACTGATCCTTAGACAAAACAATTCCATGCCTGAAGGGTAATAAACCCCTCTTGCAATTCTGCATCCTATACCTGATCAACATTTGATCAATGTACGATGCTGAGACAAGGCTAACCTCTTGTTTTTACGATCTCGAATGATCTAGATCCCTAGAACACACTGCACCTCTCCCAAATATTTCATTTGGAATTAGGCGGCTAGCCACTTTTTAATGTCAGTCAGAAAACCTACATCATTCTTAATGAGTAGGATATCGTCCACATACAGTGCCAGGAAAGCTACTGAGCTGTTGATGATTTTCTTGAAAACACAAGGCTCATCAACATTCTGATCAAAGCCAAACGATTTGATCGCAATGTCAAATCTAATGTTCCACGATCTAGATGAATCTTTCAGACCATAAATGGACCTATTAAGCTTGCAAACTCTTTGCTCTTGATCTGGAACAATGAAGCCCCCTGGTTGAGCCATGTAGATGGTTTCCTCAAGATTACCATTCAGAAAGGCAGTCTTGACGTCCATTTTCCATATCTCATAATCATAAAATGTGGCTATGGACAGAGGTATCCTAATACACTTCAATATGACAGCAGGTGAGAAAATTTCCTCATAGTCCACTCCTTCAACCTGGGTATAACCCTTTGCCACGAGTCTAGCCTTAAAGGTCTGCACCTTTCCATCTACACCTTGTTTTCTCTTGTAGATCCACTTACACCTTATAGGTTTTACCTCATCAGGTTGATCCAGAAGTTCTCAGACATTATTGAAGTACATAGACTTCATTTCCTGGTTCATAGCTTTAATCCATTCATCTTTGTCAACATCCTCCATTGCTTGCTTATCAGACAATGGATCCTTGACCCCGAAATGATGTCTGGGCTTTCGTGAAACCCAAGTAGTGTTCTGATGGGTTCATAACCCTTCTACTATGTTAAGGCAGTCTCAACTCTTAAGATGGTTGACT
Source organism: Benincasa hispida (assembly GCF_027475165.1). Classification (NCBI taxonomy): domain Eukaryota; kingdom Viridiplantae; phylum Streptophyta; class Magnoliopsida; order Cucurbitales; family Cucurbitaceae; genus Benincasa; species Benincasa hispida. The sequence goes on along the minus strand of NC_143488.1, from coordinate 28,909,097 downwards.
AGATGAACCGATATCAACAACTCTTATTGATCTATCATTCTGTTAAACAACTCTTGTTGAACCCTCAATAGTCTCATCAGAAATCTCATGTAAAAAAAGCTTGCTTCGTGGTTTATGATCCCTCATGTGGTCTTCTTCCAAGAAGATAGCATTTTCCGACACAAACACTTTGTTCTCACTCGAATCATAGAAGTATCTGTTGGGGATGATGCCCTAAAGTCTCGTGTCTTGTAGTTTGTAAATAGTTTATACGGATGCTTGTGATGTATAATATATGATATTTACTTCACTTCTTGACTTTTCACATTGGATGTTTTTATTTGCTTTACCACAAACCCTGGTTGTCATTATGTAACTTAAGCAAGTATGTGGTGACATACAAGTGGATCATGTCTTAAGAGATAACTAAAATGGTTTGTAGTATATAGATATAGAAGGGAAACCTTATCATGGTAAGGCTACGGATGCGGCCCGCTTTGTGGAATGGTTACAAGTGTTATGACTTGGCACAGATGGTCTGATCCTGATCATTCATATAGGGACATGCAAGCGGGGACGTCCTATACAAAGAGTTTGTATAAGACCTGACCACGAAGTGTTAACGTTTCATTATATAACACCATTCATGACAAAGACTTCATTTAACTAGGACGACCATAGGTAACTCAATCTTGAGTGAGTTGGGAACTCCTGCTATTGAGGGCGATCTTTTGATTTGCATGGATGCGAGTGGCTAGGCCACCGAATTAAACCTACCACTTTGGGGATTCATCGAATTTGGGAGCTGCGAACTTAGTTACACAAGATGCAATTCACTCCTTCCCGAAGCAGGGGTAAGTAGATAGATTGCTCCCTTAAGGGCTGATTCCGGGGCTTGAACGATGTGGCGTCAGACACCTTCTCATGGCCCAAGAGGTGTTCACACATAGTTGGACTATGTTGTATTGCTCATTAGAGAGATCAGTGGTACTTAAGGTGTAAAATGTAATTATAGGGGAAAAATGATAAATTGGCCCAATTGTACTTACGAACATCTGTGAAGAGTTATCATACTCATGATTGGTTATATACGATGGACAAAGAAATATATCTATGGTAAGAAGAGTTCAGTTGTCGGTCTTTAATGGAATACCTGGTAGTTAACGGATAGTGGATCTCGTGGCTAAATAGTTTAGTCAGCTATTACAGTACTGTTGGAGCATCGAGGCATAGGTCTATAAGGTCCTCTTGGTAGCTTGGATACAAGTTGAGAATCAGCTTTTAGGTCAGTTTGAAATGTTTAAATTGACAACACAATCGCCTAGCTTTTCCTACACAATCGTGTACCTTGCTTAAACAATCAAGCACATTGATTATACGATAGTCGTTCTCTTCTCCCACTTGCTTGATTTTTGTACACTATATTCTTTTCCTTCTCACCTCTACCAATTCCGAACAGAGCCCACACTTTGGATTCTCACTCTGAGAGTACTGAGGGCTCCGAGTGGTGGTGTCATTCCCATTTCCTACTATTCGTGCGAAGCTGTTCGTGGTAGACGACCGGGGTGTTGCTGAATGATTGCCTGACGTTCTAGCGAGAGTGCGAGGAGTCCATTCATGTGAGAGTAAGTTTTGTTCTAAAGAATGTCTTCAACTGGTAAGTCCTCGTTCTCTTGGTATATATCTGAAAGCATGCTTGTAATTTAGTAGTTGAATGCATATCTGTATGTTTGAATGTAAATGTAGAAATTCTATCACAATGAATTGGAAAGATCTGCTTTCACTCATAGATACTCTTGTATAAGAGTTCCTTCAGTATCCACCCCTCGTTTCCCTGGGGTAGCCTACAAATAGGTAAACTTTCAAACTCGGTTCCAACTTCTTGGGGTTAGCCACAAGCACGTGGGTCAGACATCCCGAAATCCTAAAGTGGCGTAAACTATCTTTATGGCCTCTCCACAACTCAAAAGGTGTTTCAGAAACACTTTTCGAGGGAACGTTGTCCAAATATAATAAGCAGTCTCCACTGCAAATCCCTAAAACGAGTCTGGAAGTTGAGCATAACTCATTATAGACCGAATTATGTCCAATAGGGTTATGTTTCTCCTTTCTGATACACCATTCTACTGAGGTGTACTTAGGGCCGAGAGTTGGGACGTAATTCCATGTTCTATCATATAGTTCTGAAATTCGAGGTCCATATACTCTCTACAATGATCAGATCTTAGTGGTTTTATCTTCATACCTAACAAGTTTTCAACTTCAGCCTTATACTTTTTTAACTTGTCAAGAGCTTCAGACTTACGTCGCATTAGGTATAGATACTCGTATCTTGAATAATCATGTATGAAAGAGATAAAATATTCATACCCACAAAAATATTCTTACTCACCTTGAGCTCTAACACTCATCGACCATAAAGGTCTGAATGTATAACTCTCTACTAAGAGTGGTTAGAAATAAAAAGGTATGATTATCAAATAATTAATAAATTAAATAAAAGGGACAATTATCAAATAATTAATAAATTATAAATAAATATGATAACTAACTTATCATATTATATTTATAACCTATAGTTTTAATATTGCATCATATACAATATATAAACCATAGTTCTTTTTCTCTATTTTATGGCATTTAATATAAATCATATTTATATAAAATTTAATAACTATGAATCTTATTGGTAGAAAATATATTTGAATCATATTTAAATATTTATTACCCTAATTAAACAATAATGTATCAAATACATTATATCAATTATATCATATATAATTAAATTCATTCTTAATAATTTGAACATTTCAATTAACCTAAAAACTTATTCTCAACTAAATCCATTGAGCTACAAAGGGACTTTATGGACTTGTAGTTTGAAACTCTAACGATATATGAATAACTGATTAAACTCTTTAATCACATTATCTACCATCCATTAACTGCCGGACACTCCACTAAAGACCAACAGTTGCACTCTTTGCACTACAGATATATTTTTGTGTTTATTGGATATAACTAACCAACAGTACGATGACCCTTCACAAATCGCTAATATGTACAGCTGAACCAAATTACCATTGCCCCTATAGTTACAACTAACTCCTTAAGTACCACTAATCCCTCTAATGAACAATAGATCATAGCCCCACTATGACTAAAATCCTATCAGGCCAAGAGAGGGTGTGGCGCCACATTGTTCAAGTCCCGAAATCAGCCATTTATCTACTTACCCTTGCTTTAGGGAAGAAGTGAATTCCATCTAGTGTAGTTGAGTTCTCAGCTCCCTAATTAGATGAATCCCTAAAATAGTAGGCTTGTTGAGTTGGCGATCTGGCCATTCTCACCCATGCAAATCAAAGGACCGCCTTCATAGGTAGGAGTTCACAATTCACTCAGGATTAAGGTCATGTTACCTATGGTCATCCTAGTGAAATGAAAGTCTCTACTATGAAAGACATTATATAACGAGGCTAAACATTTCATGGTCCAATCTTATACAAACTACTTTGTATAGAATATCCCCGCTCGCATGTCTAATACATGAATGATCAGGATCAGATCATTTGTAGCACTTTACAACAATTGCAACACCTACAAAATGGGCCATACTCGTAGTGTCACCAGGATAAGGTATCCAACCTTATCCATATCCTACAGACCATTTAGGTTGGCACCTAAACATGATCTACTTGTATGTCTCCACATACATGCTTAAGTTACAACGATAACCATGGATGTTAGTTTATTGTTTTGTGATTAATTCAACTAAAATATAAAATATTTCATAGACAGAGTGAATAAAATATCAAATATTATTAATCATTGAAATGTTTGTTCTTACAAGGTTTACAAACTACAGGATCCTACGAGATTTAGGGCGTCAACCCCAACAGGTCGAAGGTTATGATCAAGAGTTTGACAGGTTGTCTCGTTTTTCTTCCGACGGTTGCCACGAACGTTAAGGGGGTTGAATGATTTATCTAGGGCCTAAAAAGTGAGATACGTGATTTTGTGCGGGCTTTCAAGCCAACTACTCATGTAGAGGCACTCTGTTTGGCGGTAGAGACGGACTCCCTGAAGGATGGGGAACGCCCAATACCCCAAGGGTTTGGACACTCATTAGGATAGAAGAGAAAAGCAGAGGAGAAGGCTCTTGAGCCCTCACAAAAAGGCTCAGGAATGTTTAGACCATTACGATAGTATTAACAGCGGAACCCTGAGACAAAAGGAGCTTGGAAAGATAAGCCTGCAAGTAGATCGTGCGAGAAGTCCCATGTGAGGCTTTGTTTAGTCAGCACGAGAGTATCTTTTAAATGTCAAGAAGAGAGGCATATGGCAGACAGATGCCCTAGTGTTCCTGGTCGACATGGTCAGAACTAGCCATTGAATGCTTAACACACTGTAAATCTACAACAACAACAGCACGGTCGAGTTTATACCACCAACCATCTTGAGGTCGAGTAGTCGAAAACAATAGTGACAAGTATGCTCCCAATTTGGGACATTATGCCTTGGTATTATCTGACCCTATATCATCCCATTCTTTCATATCATCATTGTTTGTAAAGCATGCCATGTTAGCTCTAGAGCCTTTGAATTATGTCTTATCAGTTTCGACTCTGTCTGGAGAAGTTATGATAACAAACAAAAAGATAAAAGCATGTCAGTTAGAAATAACGAACCGTACTCTAGATGTGACTTTAACAGTGTTGGACACACGTGACTTTGATTTGATACTTGGCATATAATTGTTTGCTGCCAACCAGGCCAACATAGAATGTTCATGTAAGGAGGTGACTTTCAATCCTCCTATGGAAGCTAATTTTAAGTTCAAAGGGACTGGGATGTGGTCTTGTCCAAGGTAATTTCAGCTGTGAAAGCAAGGAAGTTGCTTAACAAAGGTACCTGAAGTATCTTAGCTAGTGTAGTTGACACTAGAGAAACTAACGTTGCCTTAATCTCAGTACCAGTTGTGAGAGAATACCTCGGATGTGTTTCCAAAGGAACTTCTAGGTTTTCCACCGCCCAAGGAATTGATTTTCTGATCGAGCTGGAGCCAGACACCATTCCTATATCTAAAGATTCGTATATAATAGCTTTAATCGAATTGAAAGAACTTAAGGTACAGTTCCAAGAATTGCTTGTTAAAGGGTTCATACGACCGAGTGTGTCCCCATGGGCTGCACCAATGTTCTATGTAAAGAAGAAGGATGGCTCGTTACATTTATGTATAGAGGAATTGAAGAAAGTGACTATTAAGACCAAGTATCCTCTCCTTAAAATCTACGATTTTTTTATCAATTGCAAGGTGCCACGGTGTTTTCCAAGATTTGTTTACACTCAGGGTATCACCTATTGAGGATTAAATATAGTAATATTCCCAAGACTACATTTCGCTCTAAATATGGAAATTACGAGTTTATTATAATGTCATTCGGATTGATAAATGCTTCTGCAGTATTCATGGATCTGGTGAATGAAAAGCATCTAAAAAGTTATTTTATTACCTTCAAATTTAGAACTAATATTGCTACTTTTATTTAGTTTGACGTGGTTTATTGAATAATTTTAGGAAACTAGACATCGGGAGCAATTTGTGCAAAAATGATAAAAAAAAACCCGGGGCAAAACTCCAATTTTGAGCAATTACAGGGTGGCTATGGAATTAGGAAGAAACCAAGGACCCAAGATCAAGAAAAGAGGCAAATTTAGAAGGCAATTCGAGGGAGCCAGTGTTGGAAGAACGTTGATACGTTGCTCCTTGACCCTGTAAACCCGATAGCAAGTTGGAATAGGACAGCATTTCAACACTACGACTTTAACGTACAACTGGCATGACACCAACGTTCCATTGTTGGTTTGCAGCGTTGCAATGCTGCGAGTATATTATAAATAAGAATGTGCACCGCTAGGTCTGAAGAGGGAAAAAAAGAGAGCTGACTTGATATATTCTAGTCCGTACGAGAGTCGAAACAGAGCAATTTTGATCGTTTTTGGTTGAAGACTCGAGATTTTGATTGAGAGTTGATCTGAGAGTGTTTGTGGATTGATCGTGATAGGAAGAAGATCGTGATTGTGTAAGTTTTTTTTGAAGAAAAATTCGGTATTTGTGGTGAGAGTCAAGAAGATCATGATTAGGATTCGAACCTATTGAGGGGAGATCGTTCTTCTTTATTAATTTATTTTTCGCCATTATGATTATTTATTTATTGAATACTGTTATCGAAATCATGTGTGACCTAACTCTATTTCTAAGGTGTTTGTGGATTTTAGGGATGTTACTTTGAATATTGAATTTACAATTGATTGATTTTTCATAGATTTCTACATTATTTGTGCCTAATGCTTTTGACTGGTGACTAATTGAATAAACTTAAGTTAATTAGATGTCTCGAGAGAGAATTTAATTTGCTGGATCCAATAATTTATATTGTTATTTAAAATTTCATGAGAGTGAATTTAGAATGATAAAGGGTGGAAAGGATCTTAATTCTATAACTATTCAAGCGATAGAAGAGATTCGGGTCGATGGGTAGTTATTAGGATGGTTTGAGCTCGAGAGAGGATTTCCTGATTTTGGAACTTCTAGCCTAAATCTATCAATTTCAATCAATTGCATGTCATATTTATTGTATTCCCTAAAATAAACAACACCCTAGAATTGTTTTGCTTTGAATTATTCTTTTGTGTGACTGAACTTTTGTTGTCTATAGTTATAGATAAAAATCATCTTTTGGTTGCCTGGATAAAATTGACAAAGAATTGGGACAGCTAAGTTAGGAAAATTTTGCTCATGCTAGTCCCTGAGGACGATACCTTATTTGGGATTTATTACTTCGATTGTGTGCACTTGTGCATACCGTTAAGTTCTTGGCGCCGCTACCGAGGACTGACACATTTTTTTTCAAGCTTAATATTGCTAAACATTGAGCTGATCTTAATTTGGGCATCTTTTTTTTCCTTATAGTCGGTCGTTGCTGAATCTTGTGTATGCGAAAAAGTCAGTAGGCTGAACTTGTTCCTTGTGATTAAGAACTTAAACGAACTTTGAGAATAGTAAGAAGGTACATGAGAGTTAAGCTCGATGCCATGGGAGACCAGGGAGGAGTTGTTAGAACTAACAGAGATTATTTCCATTCAGTTGTCCCTACAACCCAGACGAGCATTGCTGAAGCCCCAATTAATGCCAATAATTTTGAGCTAAAACCGGGTTTATTTCAGATGGCACGAGACCTTGCATTCATAGGAACTCAACATGAAGATCCATAGAAGCATGTTCGCTCTTTCCTAGAAATTAGAAGGACAATAAAATTAAATGGAGTCTCTTCTGATGCCATTAGACTGAGATTGTTTCCTTTTTCTGTGTAGGACAAGGCGAAAGATTAGCTGAAGTCACTTGCAACGGGAAGCATAACCACATGGTATGAGTTGACTCAAGCCTTTCTGAACAAATTCTTTCCTCCTGCGAAAATGAGCAGACTGAGAAAATAAATTTTCACATTCAGACAGAGAGAGGATAAGTAGTTATTCGAGGCAAGGGAGCGATATTAGGAGTTGCTGCGAAGGTGTCCCCAACATGGATACCCTGACTGGTTACAAATCCAGTTTTTCTACGATGGGTTGACCAGTACAATGAAATCCATCTTGGATGTTGTTGCAGGTGGCTCAATTTCGTCAAAAACTGCTGATGCTGTTCAGGCATTATTAGAGGACATGGTTGCCACGAGTTATAATTGGCCCTCAGAACGATCTTCATCTAGAAGGGCTAGAGTTTATGAATTTGATGAGGTAAATGCTTTAAAGGTGCAGATGGCTACTTTGACATATGCCATTAAACTTTTGTTTACAAGTACTTAACCATCGATTTCATCGATGGCAGCTTGTAATACACTCACATCATGGGAGATACCTAACCCTGAGAACGCAAATTATGTACGCCAAGCGAATCAATTTCAAGGAGCCCATCAAAATTCTTACCAGATGAACCAACCCACTCTTTATCACCAAGGTTTGCGCAATCATGAAAATTTTTTATATGCTAACAATAAAAATGTTTTATAGGCATCTCTAGTTTTTTTTTTTTTGAAAAGAAACCATCTAGGGAGGCTTTGCTTGGGGATTTCATAAAGGAGTCAAGGAACAGAACCAATTTCTTGGAGACCACAATAACGAGTCATGAAAAAGCAATCCAGAACTTTGAGGTTCAGGTTAGCCAAATCGCTGCTACATTAAATACTATGAACAAAGGGGCTTTCCCTAGCTGTACGGAGAAAAACCCAAAGGAAGAGTGCAAATCAACAACGTTGAGAAGTGGGAAAAATATTGTGCATCTTGTAACATACCAGACAGAGGAATAGGCGGTATTGAGTCCTTCAGCTAGTAATGTAAATTATGGGAAAAAGAGTGATGCTCCTATATCATCCAAATCAAGGAGTAATTTTGAACTTTCACCTATTGTATTGAATAAAATCTCCTATCCCCAGCGCTTTAAAAAAAAAAAAAAAAAAGTAAATCATCAATTTTTAAAATTTTTTGAATATTTTTAAGAAGCTTCACATTGATACTCCTTATGCAGATGCATTGGAACAAATGCCAAACTACGTGAAGTTCATAAAGGAAATGTAGTCTTCAAAGAAAAAATTTGAAAAGTATGAGATGGTTAGCTTAAATGAGGAAGGCAGTGCTATATTGCAAAAGAAGCTACCACAAAAATTAAAGGATCATGGGAGTTTTACAATTCCCTACACTATAACGAGTCTGACGATAAATAAGGCTATTGGGGGTTGATGCCCTAAATCTCATAGGGTCTTGTAGTTTGGAAACACTTGTATGAACAAACATTTTGTGATTTATAATATATGATATTTTATTCACTTTAGCCTATGAAATATTGGATATTTTAGTTGCATTAACCACAAACCAATAAAGTAAGATCCATGGTTATTGTTGTAACTTAAGCATGTATGTGGAGACATACAAGTGGATCGTGCTTTAAGTGATAACCTAAATGGTCTGTAGTATATGGATAAGGAGGGATACCTTAGCCTTGTGACACTACGAGTGTAGTCCGCTTTGTAGGTGTTACAAATGTTGTAAAGTGCTACAAATGATCTGATCCTGATCATTCATGTATTAGACATGCGAGCGGGAACATTCTACACAAAGGAGTTTGTATACATGAAATTTTTAGTCTCATTATATAATGTCGTTCATAATTGAGACTTTCACTTCACTAGGATGACCATAGGTAACATGACCTTAATCCTTAGTGAGTTGTGAAATCTTGCCTATGAGAGCGGTCCTTCCATTTGCATGGGTAAGATGGCTAGATCGCCGACTCAACAAGCCTACCATTTTGGGGATTCATCTGATTGGGGAGTTGAGACTTCAGCTACACAAGATGAAATTCGCTCCTTCTTAGATGCAGGGGTAAGTAGACAAATTACTCCCTTAAGGGCTGATTCCGTGGCTTGAACAATGTGGCACCACATCTTCTCTTTGCTCAAGAAGGGTTTAGTCCTAGTTGGACTATAATCTATTGTTCATTAGAGGAATCAGTTGTACTTAAGGAGTTAGATGTAATTATAGAAGCCAAATGAAATTTGGTCCAGCTGTACTTATGAACGATTTGTAAAGGGTCATCGTACTGTTGATTGGTTATATCCAATGGACACAGAAATATATTTGTAGTGCGAAGAGTGCAACTGTCGGTCTTTAGTGGAGTGCCTGAAAGTTAACGGATGGTGGATATCATGAAAGAAGAATGTCGGGCGATAGCATAGGTGCTCTTGCTCCCTCTCCGATTGAGACTGTTCGAGTTTCAGTTTGGCTAGGGCGCTGGAAGAGAAGTCATTAAAGCGAGCTATCGTGTCCTTATCCGAACCACTACGTAAAGAGTTTAGTCAGTTATTCACGTACGGTTGGAGCTTCAAGCTACAGATCCATAAGGTCCCCTTTAATTGATATGATGTATTTGTTACATTATTATTTGATTGGAGGAATTTAATATAAATATGATTTATATTAAATGTCATAAAATAGGAAAACAACTATGGTTTATATGTTGCATATGATGCAATATTAAAACTATAGGCTATAAATATAATATGAAAAGTTAGTTATTGTATTCATTTATAATTTATTACTTATATGATAATTGAGATTTCTTTTTCTAAATAACTGACCTTAGTGGGTGGTTATACAGTTATTATGGCTAAGTGGGATAAAATGAAAAATAGTTTTTCAATTCATTCTACGATTACGCGTTATCAGATTAACTATTGAGTAAAAGGAGTTTTACTACACGATAGCTTTACAGAGCCTAAACGATCGAGCGTAGAGTCTATTCCATAGACTTTATCTACTACACGATTGTGTGATAGCTTACTCGATCGTTTCCTCCTCCATTCCTCCTTTCCACTATCCAAAATCAGTCAGAGCCCACAACTCCTGGATTCTCACACCGAGAATACCAAGGTAATCTTGTGGTGGTGTCTAGTTCTGTTCGAGGATTGAGTTTTACTCCCTGGTGATTAAGGAAGTTCAAGTTGCTCGTTGCGTTCATGCTGTTCGACGCGGTGACTGATCGAGGGAAATACATGAAGAAAGAGTTCTTCAAAAGTATTGTTACTCTATCCTATGTTTTTTTAATAGAAGCATGATGTTATTTATCTTTAATGTATAATCATTTATGTATGATTGTAAATGTTTGAGTTCGTTCACAATGGAGTCTGGAACGATCTGCTTCTGCTCTAAGGTCCTCTATAATTAGAGTTCCTTCAATTGGTATCAGAGCCAGGTTGTTTTGATTTCCAAAATTCATTGCTATATTGAATGTCATTTACAATCTTGGTGGGTTTTATGTATTCTGCAATGCGTCTAAGTGTTAAGTGTGTTTATGGATGTTGTTGATGGATGTTTACGGGGTAATTGACTCTATTTAAAGCTTTCATTTACATTTACAAAAGTTAATTTGTAAGGGCCCCTGTGTTTTTTGGGCATTATTAACTTGCAATTGAGTCTGTATTCAAGTTTTTGTTTATTTGAGTTTTTTGTAATGAAGCTTCAGATGCAAGGAGTTGTTGTTCGCTTCAAGGGAGAAGATGAATCGTTGGTCGCATGAGCTACACGATCATTTATATTTGGCTAAGCGATCATGTAGAAAAGTTCTACTCGATCGTGTAGTATTTGCTAAATTATCACATAGCTAATGCTACGCGATCGAGTAAAGAGGTTACTCTATCGTGTTGCGTTGGCTGCTCGATCGCATAGACTCTCGGGGTAAACGATCATAAAGTATATAATACTCGACCTATAGCATACGTGCTAAACAATTGTGTAGGCTAGTATGCTCATCGCATAGTTACTAGCTACACGATCACTCGGTATACGATACTCGATGCTTGCTACTCGATCGTGTAGATAATCATGCTCATCACATAGTCGTTGTTTACACGATCGCATGGCATGCGTTACTCGATGTGTGCTGCACGATCGCGTTGACTTTCATGCTCATCGCATAGTCCTTAGCCACGCGATCAACACTACATGATCGTTTATACTCGCTAAGCGTTATTCGATGATCTAAAAGAGATGCTACACGATCAAGTGACGAGGCTTCTTCAGAGCGGTTCAAGACTCAATTGTCATGTTTGAACCACTTGACTCGATTATTTTGTAATAGTTAGCTTTTCTTTTTGGTTTTGAGGCTAATTATCCCAGTCCATCAATTTTTATTGAATGTACATGTAATGTATGTTCATTTATATGTCATAATGTATGTCATATAATTTTAAAACCTACTATAGGTTATGCATTTATTCATGCATCATCTTTATATTATAAGTGTTATAATATAGTAGTTTGCATGATTAAATTACTTTAAAGCATGCTCATGCATCATATAATATAAGAGTTATAATATATGCATGCATTAAAGCATATACATACATCATCTTTATTATAAATGTTAAAATATAATGATGTATGTTAGCATGTTTGCTTGGTTCATTACTTGTTATATACAAGTTATATATTAGTAATGAATGGACATTGCATGAAGCATGACACTTAGGTTTATTAATAAAAGTTATGAATATCTTGTGGATGTCTAGCTTAACAATGTGGTTGATTTTAGTTGTTTCATTTTTTATAAGAGTTAATAATTAATAAAATTAGAATTAAAATCAATAAGAAAGAGTTGCATGCAAACTTAGGCTTTAATCATGTTTTAAAAGAGTTTTAAAATTTGATTGAGATAGACCTAAGATCACGATTCTAATGAAATTAGAAGCTAAGTTTAATCTTTTAATTCGGTTTAATAGGATTAAATTGACTAATAAAAGATTAAATATGTACCAAATCTATCTATAAGGGACCTTTTCGCTAAGGCTGGTTCTGGCTAGGTTGGGGTACTTAAGTCAATGGAAACGTCGCACCCATACCTGGGAACGCACCTGGAAAGATGAATTAGATAGATTTGTTGCATGCATGCAAATTTGATGATAGTATGTTAAAGTGTTTAATAAGACTTGAATCAAACTTGTTTAATCATCAAATGCAAATGTTGTTTTTTAGCAAATTAAGCATCCACTTAGATAAAATCAGTAGCCGAATTTTCTAAGTTAATGAATCCCTAGGTAGAACATGTAGTGGGAGGTAATTGGGTTATATGATACTTTACTTTACCTCTACACGTTTCTCCCTAAAAAGTTCATACCATGAGATCTATCCTCGACCTTGAGGCACCCTGGGAGTGTTTCCCTATAAGATGACATTTGGGTAGGTCAATGCCAAGGTGAATGGAGAGTGTGTTCATAGCAAGTGGAAGTGATAGTGTGACAACATATCCCTCGGTCTCTCTCATTATGTTGGATAAAGTTTTCGTGCATCACCTTGAGGCACCCTGGGAGTGTCCCCTTTAAGGATGGATGTATTTGCACAACTCTTTATCTGATCTCTTGAAATGGATAAGGTTTCTTTAGTCTCTTGTCCTAATATGCTTTTTCCCTACGGTGGGCGTATTTGGGTAGACTCTAGAGCCTAAAATGAGGGGTTACACTTGCACAGAGTTGTTAAAGATGTTAACAAATTCTGGCCCGAACAATGTGACTATTAGATTCAGTTACAAGGAGTTGTTTCTGTCTAATGGTTGAGATTGTCTCATTCCAGTGAAGGGGCACTTGATCACCCCAACAGTGACATTTGTCCTACCTCACTGGAGCATCATTTCAAAATAGATGTCACTTATGGTACAATAGAACTATTTTGCTAAAACTCAGTTGGTGTTAAAAGTGATAATGTAAGTAGACTCATTAAGTTTGTTTTTTTATTTTCAGAAACTTTTAAAATGGCTACCATTATTCTTACACTTTTAGCCGTTGATAAGTTGACTGGTGAGAACTACGCTACTTAGAAAAACATGATAAACATGATACTTATCGTTCATGACCTAAGGTTCATCCTTATCGAGGTTTATCCTTCTATTCCACCTCCTAATGTTGCTCGTGTTTGGGAGGCGTACGAGCACTGGACACGGGCGATTGAGAAGGCCCGAGCGTACATCTTAGCCAACTTTAATGAAAATTTGGCCAAGAAGCATGAGGCCATGATCACAACATGTGAGATCATGGAGTCCCTAAGGGGAATATTCAGACAACCGTCTGCATAGCTCAGACACGACGCTCTTAAGTTCATCTTCAACTCTAAGATATAGGACGGTACCTCTGTTCATGAACATGTTCTGAACATGATGGTTCACTTTAATGTGGCGGAGATGAATGGGTCGAGCATCGATGAGGCCAGCCAGGTTAGCATGATTCTGGCTCATTACTAAAAAGCTTCCTTCATTTCGTAGGCAAGGCTGTTCTGAATAGGGTTGATTAAAACCTTATAACTCTACTTAACAAGTTGCAGACATTCAAATCCTTGCTAAAAAGAAAGGAGAAGAAGGTTGGTGAAGCAAATGTTGCTTCATCATCCAAAAGTTCCATAGAGGTTCGACTTTAGGAACTAAGTCTACGCATTCTTCTTCCAGCACTAACAAATGAAAGAAGAAGAAGGGTAGTAAGGGGCAAGGGAAGGCAGCTGCTAACCCCCAACCTGCCACTCCGCGGGGTAGGCAACCAGTGTAGGTTGAGAAGGGAAAATGTTTCCACTGCAACAAGAATGGGCACTGGAAGTGGATCTGCCCATGTTATTTGGCTGAGAAGAAGAAGGCCAAACAAGGTAAATACAATTTACTGATTTTGGAGACTTGTTTAGTGGAGAATGATGATTTTGCCTGGATTATTGACTTTGAGGCCACTAACCATGTTTGTTCTTCATTTTAGGGAATTAGCTCCTGGCGGCAGCTTGGTGTTGGTGAGATGACGATGCGAGTTGGAACTGAACACATCGTCTCAGCTGTGGCAGTGGGAGGTCTTCGGTCTACTTTGGAGAATAGGTTATCATTTTGAATGATGTGTATGTAGTTCCCGAGTTAAAGAGAAACTTAATTTCTGTAAAGTCGTTGCTTGATTGTAATTACACCCTGAATTTTTTGGTTAATAAAGTGTTTATTATGAAAAATGGTGTTGATATATGTTTGGTTGAACTGGAAAATAATTTGTATGTACTAAGACCGTTAGCAACAAATTCCATCTATAACATAAAGATGTTTAAAACTATCGTAACTAAAAAAAACGACTTAAAGTTTCTCCTAAAGAAAATACCCAACTTTGGCACATTAATCTCAATCGAATTGAGAGGTTGGTGAAGAATGGACTTCTAAACGAGGTAGAAGAAAATTCTTTACCTGTGTGCGAGTTATGCCTTGAAAGCAAAATGACTAGAAGTCCTTTTACTGGAAAAGATTATAGGACCAAAGAACCTCTAGAGTTAGTGCATTCAAACCTTTGTAGTTCAATGAATGTGCGAGCTAGGGGAGGCTACGAGTACTTCATCACTTTTACTGATGATTATTCGAGGTATAGATATGTTTATTTAAAGAAACATAAGTCTGAATCCTTTGAAAAGTTCAAAGAGTTCAAGGCTGAAGTTGAAAACACAATAAGTAAAATGATTAAAACGCTTAGATCTGATCGAGTTGGAGAGTTTTTGAATTATAAGTTCCAGAACTATATGATAGAACATGGAATCGGTTCCCTACTCTCAGCACTTGGTACACCTCAACATAATGGTATATCGGAAGGGAGAAATAGAACCCTGTTGGACATAGTTCGATCAATGATGAGTTATGCTTTTTTACCAGACTTGTTTGGGGTTTTGTAGTAGAGACTGTAGCTTATATCCTGAACTGTGTTCCCTCCAAGAGTGTTTCCAAAACACCTTTGGAGTTGTGGAACAGGCGTAAAGCTAATTTACGTCATTTCCGCATTTGAGGTTGCCCAACACATGTGCTTGAGGCTAATCTTAAGAAATTGGAACCATGTTCGAGGCTATGCCTACTTATTGGCTACCCCAAAGGGACACGAGGGGGTTACTTTTATGATCCTAAGGAAAACAAAGTGTTTGTATCAAAAAATGCTACTTTTCTTGAGGAGGATCATATAAGGGACCACAGTCCTGGAAGAAAAATCGTGTTGAATGAGCTTTCCAAAGAAACTACTAAAACTTCAACAAGAGTTGTTGAAGAGCTTGCTACCTCAAGAAGAGTTTTTGATGTAAGTTCATCTAGTAGGTCAAATCCACCTCAAGAGTTGATGGAATATCGACGTAGTCGGAGGGTTGCGAACCTACCTATTCGCTATATGGACTTAACTGAAATCCTAGCTATGGTAGCTGATGACGAAGTTGAGGATCCGTTTTCTTATAAGAAGGCAATGGTTGATGGTGATAGAGATGAATAGGCCAAAGCCATGGATCTCGAGATGAAGTCTATGTACTTCAACTCAGTTTGGGATCTTGTAGATGAACCTGATGGGGTTAAACCTACAGTTTGTAAATGGATCTACAAGAGGAAATGGATGCTGATGGGAAGGTACAAACCTTCAAGGTTAGACTGGTGGCAAAGGGTTATACCCAGGTAGAGGGAGTCGACTATGAGGAGACTTTCTCGCCTGTTACCATGCTGAAGTCTATCCACATACAAATCCATTACCTCATATTATGACCATGAAATATGGTAAATGGATGTCAAGACTGCTTTTTCTGAACGTCAATCTTGAGGAGAACATTTATATGGTGTAGCCCGAGGGATCATAGCCCAAGGTTAAGAGCAAAAGGTTTGCAAGTTGAATCAGTCCATTTATGGATTGAAACAGGCATCTCGATCTTGAAACATAAGGTTTGATACTGCGATCAAATCTTATGACTTTGACCAAAATGTTGATGAGCCTTGTGTCTACAAGAAAATCATCAACAATACACTAGTTTTCCTAGTATTGTAAGTAGATGATATCCTACTCATTCAGAATGATGTAGCCTTACTGACTTTAGTTAAGACCTGGGTAGCGACCGAATTTCAAATGAAAGATTTGGTAGAGGCTCAGTTTATTCTTGGGATTCAGATTTTTCGGGATCTAAAGAACAAAATGCTAGCTCTATCTTAAGCATCGTACATTTTCAAGATGTTGATCAAGTTCTCAATGCAGAACTCCAAGAGAGGCCTATTTCTTTTTTGGCATGGAGTTACATTGTCTAAGGATCAGTATCCTAAGACACCTCAAGAGGTTGAGAAAATGAGACGATCCCCTTATGCATCTACCATTGGTAGTTTGATGTACTCTATGTTATGTACTAGACTTGACATCTATTATGCTGTAGGGATAGTCAATACATATCAGTCTAATCTAGGACAGGGTCACTGAACAGTCGTCAAGAATATCCTCAAGTATCTTCGGAGAACGAGGAACTACATGCTTGTGTATGGTTCTAAGGATTTGATCCTTACAGGATACAAGAACTTTGACTTTTAGACTGATAAGAATTATCGAAAATCCACTTCAGGATCAGTGTTCACTCTTAACAGGGGGGGGGGGGGGGGGGGGAGGGGCTGTAGTATGGTGAAGCACCAAGTAGGGGTGCATCGCGGACTCCACCATGGAGGCCGAGTATATAGTGTTGGATCGATACCATCACGCATCGGAAGAAATCAGGATCCATAAGCACTGTAATTCATCAATTTTTGTTGAAAAGAAACATGTTAAAAACAAAGTATAATGGGTTTCAATAACATACCTTGTCCGAACCAACGAAATCTCTATTTTCAGCTGCTAAATCCTCCGAATCCTTGTGTAGACCCCTATAAGATATTCCCTACTATTCTCTTGGTGCTCTAGATTGAGTTGTGGGACTCAAAATAAGTTGGAATCAAAGGGAATATGGAGAAAGCTCACTGAACCAACCCAATGAACAACACCTTCTTCATCCGAATTTTTTAGTAAATATTCAGTCGGTTCCTCCTTATTTTCTTCACTCCAATCTTCAATATATTGCAGACTATCATGCAAAGAGATGTATTGCATGGGATGCAGCTCATGCTTGGAGTAAACCAAAGGAAGAGGTGGTGAGTTTCTTGTAAGCAACTTTGAAGATGACTTGAAAAACCCATTTTTTCAAGTTTGTGTGATTTTTCAATTTCCAAAATCTATTTTGATTTTAAACTCATATTTTATTTCTAAAATCAAAATTTATTAATTTTACAAATTATTTTTCTAATAAAATTAATAAATAATTATTTAAACAATTTAAATAATTCTAATTAATTTAATATCCAATATTAAATTAATTTTTACACAAATTCGTCTTCATATATTTAAATCATATTTAAATATATTTTCTCCAATTTTGTTTAATTCTAATTTGAACGTTTCAAATTAACATATCCCACTATTCTAGAGCTAATCCATTTCGGAGCTAGTAGGGGGACTTCATGGACCTATAGATCATGGGCTCCAACAATTCGAGATTAATCAGCTAAACTCATTAGACCTATCTAACCCCCATTCGTTAACTAATAGGTCACTCCACTAAAGTCCATAATTGAACTTCCCTCACTGTAGATATATAATGTCCACTCGATATAACCATGATTAGTAAGTTTACCCTTCACAGGTATTTCGTAATAACAGTTGGGTCAAATCTCTGTTATACCCCCAAAATTAACTCTTGTTCCTTAAGTCCCACTGATCCTTTAATGAATAATTGGTTTGAGATCTTATCATCAAACCGAGAGTCCCTCACGAGCCAATGAGAGGGTGGGGCCCCTTGTTCAAGACCCAGAGTCAGCACTTAAGGGAACAACCTTTCTACTATCCCTAAAGCGGGTAGGAGTGAATTCCCTCTTGCACCCTATGTCCCCAACTATTTATCCGGTCTTACCCCTAAAATGGCAGTCATATTGAACCGGTGTTGTTCAGCCAACCCTCACTTGTGCAAATCTAAGGGCAATCCCAGATAAACAAAAGTTCATAGTTAGCTCAGGATTAAGGTCAAGTTACCTAGGTCATCGCTTTGAAATAGTTAGTCTTAAATAGTAAACAACATTATAAAGTAAGAGTGACTCATTTCGTGGTCTGATCTTGTACAAACTCTTTTACACAAGGACACCCCCACTCTTCATGTCCAACATGAACGAATTAGGATCACTTCGTTTGTAGCTCTTTACAACTCCTTGTAATAACTACAGAGCAGACCGTATCTAATAGTATTACCAGAATAAGGTATCTAACCTTATCCATGTACTATAGATCATTTTGACTATTTACTCAAACTTGATCCACCTTTATGTCTCCACATAAAGTTCAAGTACTCATCCTACTCAAGAGACTTTTAGGTTTATTGGATTTCTATTCAATCAATAGATCTATTCAATAACACCTTTATTGAATTATCAGAATAAGCTCCATTGTTTACGTACCACGAGTTTTAGGACATAAAACCCAACATATAGTGCCTTGTGAAGCTGCTAAGGAGGTCGTTTGGCTTAGGTAGTTCCTGACTGATCTAAAAGTTGTTCCAGACATGTCTAGACCCACCCTTTATTGTGATAATAGTGGTGATGTGGCGAATTCTCATGAGCATCGGAGTAATAAGTGCGGAAAGCACATAAAGCGGAAATACCATCTCATTCGAGAGATTTTTCATCGAGGGGACATGATTGTCATGAAGATAGCTTCAGAGCACAAAGTTGCTAATCCGTTTACGAAGGCTCTCATGGCTACAGTGTTTGAGGGTCATCTGTAGAGTATGGATCTTTGGGAGAGACCATGACTGGACTAGGGCAAGTGAGAGATCTTGTACTAGGCGTTTGTGCCCTAGTTTATTGTTTTGTGTACTTTTAATTAGATTATCTTGTACACCCCACTAGCTTTAGGGCAAGTGGAAGATTGTTGGCGTTGATGTCCTAAATCTTGTTGGGTCCTGTAGTTTATAAACACTGTATGAACCAACATTTTGTGATTTATAAGATATGATATTTTATTCACTTCAGTCTATGAATATATTGGATATCTTAGTTGCATTAACCACAAACCAATAAAGTAAGATCCATGGTTATTGTTGTAACTTAAGCATGTATGTGGAGACATACAAGTGGATCGTAGTTTAAGTGATAACCTAAATGGTCTGTAGTATATGGATAAAGAGAGATATCTTATCCTGGTGACACTATAAGTGTGGCCCGCTTTGTAGGTGTTACAAATGTTGTAAAGTACTACAAATGATCTGATCCTGATCATTCATGTATTAGATATGCGAGCGGGTACATTTTATACAAAGGAGTTTATATAAGATCGGACCACGAAATATTTAGTCTCGTTATATAACGTCGTTCATAATTGAAACTTTCATTTCACAAGGATGATGATAGGTAACATGACCTTAATCCTAAGTGAGTTTTGAACTTCTGCCTACGAGTCGGTCTTTTGATTTACCTGGATGAGAGTGGCAAGATCGCCGACTCAACAAGCCTACCATTTTGAGGATTCTTTTGATTGGGGAGCGGGGAACTCAACTACACAAGATGGAATTCACCTCTTCTTGATGTAGGGTAAGTAGATAAATTTCTCCTTAAGGGCTGATTTCGGGGCTTGAACAATGTGGCGCCACACCTTCTGTTGGCCCGAGAAGGGTTTAGTCATAGTGGGACTATGATCTATTGTTCATTAGAGGAATTAGTGGTACTTAAGGAGTTAGATGTAACTACAATGTCAAAACGGTTATTTGGGTCAGCTGTACTTATGGGCAATTTGTGAAGGGTTATTTTACGGTTGATTTGTTATATCCAATGGACAAAGAAATATATCTGTAGTGCGAATAGTGCAACTGTCAGTCTTTAGTGGAGTGCCCGAAAGTTAACAGATGGTGGATATTGTGATTAAAGAGTTTAGTTAGTTATTCATGTATCATTGGAGCTTCAAGCTACAGGTCCATAAGGTCCCTTTAGTAGCTCAATTCAAGTTGAGAATAAGTTTTTGGGTTAGTTTCAAATGTTCAAATTAACAAGAGAGAATTTGATTATATATGATATAATTAAATCAATTCAATTATATATGATATAATTGATATGATGTATTTGATGCATTAATATTTGATTGGAGGAATTTAATATAAATATGATTTATATTAAATGCCATAAAATAGGAAAACAACTATGGTTTATATGTTGCATATGATGCATTATTAAAACTATAAGTTATAAATATAATATGATAAGTTAGTTATTGTATTTATTTATAATTTATTAATTATATGATAATTGATATTTATTTTTCTAAATAACTGACCTTAGTGGGTGGTTAAACAATTATTATGGCTCAGTGGGATAGAATGAAAATTAGTTTTTCAATTCATTCTACAATTACGCGTTATTAGATTGACTATCGAGTAAAAGAAGTTTTACTACACGATAGCTTTACAGAGCCTAAATGTCACATCCCCTCCCAGGTTACCCTTCTTAATCCAGAAGTGAATGTGACGACAGTAGTTACCAACCCTTTTGTTGTCACTTACTGCCTATCTAACCTGTTAAATTTTGCTCAATGCCTGAATATGTACATATCATCAATATACGAATATATTAACTCATAACTTAACACATTTACATTATAGGGTATTGCAGCATTGTTCATACATGAATATTACAACTTAGTGAGCCCTATCTAGAATACTAGTCACTAGACAGACACACGTGTACTAACTAATATAGGTCTTCAATTACGCTTCATTCAACCTGTTTCTTTGAGTGGCAAAGCAGCAGCAGAAAAGTCTTTTGGGAACTGACCTCTACCTGAAAGGAAAACATTTGAAAACATGAGTTAGAAGCCCAGTGAGTGACTTAATAAAACATAAATCTCATGCTTAAACTGAAAGCTCGAAAACATAACACTGGAACTAAAACATGGCAAGCAACGTGTACATAAAATCTTTAAAACCATTATATTTGAAACATGGAGCTTAGTTGAGAATGAACATCCATTGCTTTATTTCCCAACGCCAAGCCATGGCCAGATGAGACCCCTACCTCGATCTCTTCGCATTAAACTATGGCTAGGAGAGACCCCTACGTCGATCTCTTTAAATATACCGATGGGCATCTCAAGCAACTTCCTCTAAACATAAACATTGATAACTACTCTTAAACACCATTAAACATCATTATTCCCTAGTTGAGAATGAGCATACATCGCTTTAGCTCCCAACGTCTCTTACCGGCCAAGAGACCCATACTTCGGGCTCCTTTTGCTGGTATATGACCTAGGAGACCCATACTTTGGCCTGTCATTCAGAACTACCTACGTGCATGTAGAGTTTTCTAAGTACCATCAACACCTTATGTAAATTTACCAAAATACCTTCCTTACCTTTAGTATCTGTCTCATTTAAGCTATCAAGCTCTCGAAGAGCATTAAAAAGAATAGTTTTCAAATATAGCATAGAAATCTCTTTAGGATACCTTCCCTACCTTCGGTATCCTTTTTCATTGTTTTTAGGAATACCAACGCATATACTTTGACAACCTTAGGTATTTAAAACATAATACCTTAAGCTTCATACCTTAGCTATAATCCTAACGCATGCTTCATACTTTGTAAAATAAGTTGGCTTAAATCATGTTGAGCCAGCTTAAAAAAACCACTAGCATGTGTTAGACATGGAAAACATACTTGGAAACCTCATACATTAGTAAACATCATGCATTGGTCATGCTTTCAATCATAGAAATAAGTTGAACGCAATCACATAAAACTTAGCATGAGAATAACTTTGCAAAGCATATACTTTATCATTTAGAAACATTAGTCACTCGCAGCTCGCAGGGGCTCTTATATGGTTTATATGCCTCTCCCAGCTCTTCTTGGCCTGAAAGGACATAATCCCCAGTTAGATTCCTTAGAAGTCTCAGCAAAATGCTTCAGGTAACTCGCTTACTAATAAAACTTTCACCGACAAAACAGCATTGCTAGTAAGATGATCATCATGAGCGAGATCATCCTCATCAGAAGGACTTACAACTTCCAGCAAGATTTGTGACTTTCCAGCGAGATTTGGATCCTTAGCGAGATCCTCCTCTTACTTTACTCACTCTTGATGTCGCTCATTTTCTTATCTCTTGCTCACTCTCGCTCATTTTCTTATCTCTCGCTTGCTCTCACTCACTATGGTGAGCTACCTGCTTAATCTTCCCAAGCAGCTGCCTGCTTACGTACCGATTCCCTATTCCAACTTCAAAAATTCATAACTCAAAATCCAAAAATCTTTTTAAGAAACTTTCTTCTACAAACTTGTTTATAAATGAGTTAACTTTCTTACTTTAAAATATCGGCCCCAAATTCCTTGTAATTTGGCTTTGAGCTTTCAATCCTCTCTTTGGGCTCTGATTAATCCGAGAATATGTCCCTTCTGCAAATTCTTCACTTTTTGCTATTCTTTATGTGAGATATTTCTCCAACAAAAAAAAAAACTCAAAATCTAGATTCTCCTAGCTTTTGAATGGCACCGATCTCACTTAATTTTCTCAAGTTATTTTCCAAAATCGAGCTTCTGAATTTTCTCTCTCTTTTATACTTCCTTCCGCCTCCCCTATTCAAGGGTTAAATTGCCACCTCATCTAGCACTTAGTGATTCCGGCCAATTCCTATTAGTGAGTTTCTTTAATTAATTTATTTTTCCTTTCCTTCCTTCATAATCCATGTTAAGCCTTCACCTCATAATATAAATTTAGTGTGCATCGCATTCTCCTTCGTCTAACGCCCAATGTCTATCGTCTAGCATTCAATGTTTATCATCTAGTATTCAACATCTATCATCTAGCACTTGTCGTGCAGCTCATTGTCTAGCATTGATGCCGATCGTGCAGTGCCAACGCCCCATCACTTACTGCTATCGTTAAACGTATAGCGCTATTGTTTAGCAAAATCATTCTATCGTCTAGCGCCCAATGCCTATCGTCTAGCTCAATTGTTTAGCAAACGATCTCGCTGATCTCACTCTCAACGATTTCGTGCATAGCCTATCGTTCAGCTACTGTGAGCATCGTTTACCACTGCGCCATCACTACACGATCGCCCAGCTCCCACCTACACGATCACCTACCTCATCGTGTAATGCCGTTCACTTACTAGACGATCGCATACCCAATCGTATAATGCCGCTCATCTGCTACACGATCGTCCAGTGCCTTTGCTCGCACACACTTGAGGCTGCCGTGAGACTTATCGATCCATCATGCCTTTCAACCCATGCGTTCATCCTTAGTACCAACACATAGTTTATCCTTGCCTTCAACACTTAACCTCTACAAGCTTTGATTACTACACACGCAACCCCATGCGTCCACACTTCTCCATCAATGCAAGCCTATACTTTGCTTCCATACTTAGCTAATTTTCACTTGTTACTTTATCTAAAACTCACCCTTGACTAAGTATTTCTAACACTTAGAATTTTCTTCCTCCATCTGCCTACTTTTTTTACCTCCTTTCATAATTTCACTTAACACGTTTGTTACTCACTTATGTAGGAAAAATGGAGTACGGGGTTTACATTAAACAATCGAGCGTAGAGTGTATACCATAGACTTCATCTACTACACGATTGTGTGGTCGCTTACTCAATCTTCTACTCGATCGTTTCCTTTTCCATTCCTCCTTCCCTCTATCCAAAATCAGTCAGAGCCCACAACTCCTAGATTCTCACACCAAGAATACCAAGGTAATCTTGTGGTGGTGTCTAGTTCTATTCGAGGATCAAGTTTTACTTGTTGGTGATTAAGTAAGTTCCAGTTGCTCGTTGCGTTCGTGTTGTTTGACGCGTTGGTGACTGATCGAGGAAATACGTGAAGAAAGAGTTCTTCAAATGTATTGTCACTCTATCCTTTGTTTTTTATCAGAAGCATGTTGTAATTTATCTTTAATGCATAATCGTTTATGTATGATTCTAAATGTTTGAGTTCTTTCACAATGGAGTTTAGAACGATCTACTTTCGCTTAAAAGTCCTCTATAATTAGAGTTCCTTCAATTGGTATCAGAGTCAGGTTGTTCTGATTTCCAAATTCCATTGCTATATTGAATGTTATTTACAATCTTGGCGGGTTTTAAGTATTCTGTAATGTGTTTAATTGTTAAATGTGTTTGTGGATGTTGTTGATGGATGTTTACGAGATAATTGACTCTATTTAAATCTTTCATTTACATTTACAAAAGTTAATTTGTAAGTGCCCCTGTGTTTTTTGGGCATTATTAACTTGCAATCGAGTCTGTATTCAAGTTTTTGTTTGTTTGAGTCGTTCGTGATGAAGCTTTTGATGCAAGGAGTTGTTGTTCGCTTCGAGGGAGAAGATGAATCGTTGGTTGCATCATGTAGCTCAAGCAATGCGAGTAGAAAAGTTCTACTTGATCGTTTAGTATTTGGTAAATGATCACATATCTAATGCTACGCGATCAAGTAAAGAGTTTATTCAATCGTGTTGCGTTGGCTACTCGATCGCGTAGATGCTTGGGGTAAACAATCGTAGAGTATATGATACTCAACGCATAGCATGCGCGCTAAACAGCCGTGTAGGCTAGCATGCTCATCGCATAGTCACTAGCTATACTATCACTAGGTATACAATACTCGATGCTTACTACTCGATCGTGTAGATAATCATGCTCATCGCATAGTCGTTGTCTGTACGATCGCATGGCATGCGTTACTCGATGTGCGCTGCACGATCACGTGGACTTTCATGCTCATCGCATAGTCCTTAGCCACGCGATCAATGCTATACGATCGTTTATACTCGCTAAGCATTACTCAACGATCTAAAGGAGATGCTATACGATCTTGTGGTGTAGTTGAGGATGTTCTGGTTAAAGTCGGTGATTTCATCTTCCCAGTAGAGTTTGTGGTCCTAGACATGGAAGAAGATGCTGAAAGTCCATCATCCTTGGACGACCATTCCTAGCCACAAGTAAAGCTTTGATTGATGTTTATGATGGAAAGCTTACACTTTGGGTGAATGATGAAAAGGTAAAATTCAACATCTTTCGTTCTTCCAAACCCAATGAGCTTGTAAGTTTGTGCCAAGAGATCAACGAAGTAGATGGTAAACATTCTGAACAATCTCTTGTTAAAGGAAAAGGCAAGGAAGAGGTAATTTGTTCTGAACAATCTCTAAAGGAAGGTACCATAAATTTTATCGATTATAATCATAAAGAAGATATGGTGGAAGAAGGGAGAAAGGATTATGCTTTTTCTGATAACTGTTCTTGAACTAAATTTTTATGTGAATGTCAGTGCGGGAGAAAAATATAAATTTTAGGTGTTGCCATGCATGGAATGATGAAGCCACCTTGAAAATTGTCTAAATTAAAGACTTGGTCTAGCTAAAGTTGTTAAACTAAGTGGTTCCTTGGAGGCAACCCAAGTGTTCTTGTTTTAATTCAGTTTGATTGTATTTATTAGTTGATTTTTTTTAAAGATAGAGAGCCACCTCATGATTATTTTGTTTTGATCCTCAGGTTGGAAAGGATGCTCAAGTGTTTTCAAGCACCAGTTCGCTATCCAGATTCGTGAATCCCTGCTCATTACCCAGGCTTGTATCTCTCATCTATTGTGTGATTGTTTTAGATGTTATGCATTGGGGATAATGCATCTTTTTAAGTTTGAGGTAGGGGGAGTACTTTGTGCTTGAATCTTGTGTTTTTATGCGTGCTGCTTTGAGTTGATTATTTTATGCATGTTATTGTGGATTTTGAGGAAAATTTGAAATTTTTTGAAAGTTTTGAAAAAGAGTTGATTTTGGTTAGGAAGAATGCTGAGACTGGTTGAATCGTGTTCTTTGGTTGTTTTCTTTTACTATGATGGTTGATGAGTCACCCATGATGTATGTCATGCTTTAAAGTAGAAATTGGATAACATAGTCCTATCTTGAGTGATCTTTGTTCTAAATCCCTCTTTGAATCCTATGTTATTTTGAGCACATACCACTTTAATTTAGAACCTCTAACTGAACAAAGCATTAATTTAAGTCAATTTGATTGTGATGACATGCAGAAATGCATGTCATCTTAGGCCTTTTACTTAGAATTATGAAGGTCGTTAGGCAGAATATGCGGCAATCATGATAGGAATTCGCGAGAAAATGAGCTTGCGTCGATCAGCATGTTGAATCTCAGTTAACCAGTTATTTTGCGTTATTATGCGTTCAATGTTCTATTTTTGTAGCAAAAACAGGAAATGGACGAGAATGCAAAAATCGGACCACTGCATGCGGAGAAACTCTTCATCACAAAGGCAAACGCATCGATCAACGCATGGATGTTGCGGTAATCAGCCGTATGCATCCATCGCATGGGAGTTGCACTCGTCAAGCGATTGCTGTCATCATGTAGAGTTCCGGTATTAAGAGAATGTTGTCATTGAATGATTACGGTTATGCGACAACACATACTAATGGGATCAATGCAAGGTTGGTGGAATGAACGCATCAATGCATCTACCTCGAGAAAAACCAAAAGATGATACTGACATTTCACCTACCATGTCATTAGTGGCAGAGGTTTAAAAAGGACTAACGCGTTGAATGTCAGACTAAGAGCAGCCCAATTAATGTTGTCGGCGACCCAGGCTCTATAAATAGAAGCCAATGAAAAGAAATTCAAGTTATCCGAGGATGATCCTTGTGATTCGGGGATTTTCCCTGCGATCCAGACAAAATGCATGAGAAGACGCTGCGCGTTCTTCACCTCCTTCATCCATTCTGAGTGATGACTAGAGCCTTCGACCGAAGCTAGATCTCGAGAGAGTTAAATCCTCCGCCCATCCATGGCACTGCCGGCAGCCTTGACGCACATCCACTGGAAGCAAGTCTTTGCTTCCACCTAGTCATTTCATTTCCTTTCTTTTCTTCTGTTATATTGTATGACATTTTGTGATTAAGGAATTAATGCAATTTGTTTTCAATGCATTTCTCTGTGTCCTTCAACTCCATCTCCATCTTCTTTGCTTAGCATTTTTACTTTCATTGTAGCACTTAGTGGGATTGCTTGGGTATCGCATACTTAGTCATATGGATTAGGGATATGAAGCATGTAGCAACCCACCGAGAGGTGTGCATTGCACGAGTGTATGAGTAATCTTATTTGCTTAAGTGTGAAGCTACTGCAACGCCTGTCTATAGGCTAACGCATTGTTTGTTTATAAGTAAAGTCAGCAACAACCAACTGTCCGGGAGGGTAAGTGGTTGGTCGCATTAAGCAATGTATGCATTGTTCACAAGGAATGGTAACAATCTTAGGTCAGCAAAGTTCATGCAGTTACCTTGTCCTATGAGCGCATCATTCATCATTTAGGCATACTCGGGAGAGTAGTCTAAAACCCAAATCTAAGACTCGAGAGAACGGATTGGAACGCATAGGAAAGAATGGGGATCTTAGAGATAAGCTTTGTTTGCTTCACACAGCGTATGAACCCTACAGATTGGATTTGCATGCGTCCGGGAAGTAGAATAAGGGGTTATGCGGCAGCCACGCTCATGCGTCGATAGCTAGTGAGCTGGTTCTGGAGGTCTAGGTAGGCATAGGCTTCTCGGCAATATCGCAGATACACCACATACATCCTAGAGTTAGGTTCACGTGTGTGTAGCATGATTGCATGGTTTGCGTTGACTAAGGTTTCCCTTGCGGTCACTCTTCAGGGTTGTAATGAAATCATCTCCGCATTTTATCTATTTTCCCATACAATTATTTCATGTCAAGTGTTGTCTTATCTCTACCTCTCATACATATTCTCATTATGTTGTCTATTAGATAGGAGTAGGAGTAGGGTTAACTTAGCAACCTCCGTTCCATTCTTTTATTCAAACCGCCGCATGCACATTACTGCATACATATAGCTACAAGTCCCTGTGTTCGACCTCAAATTACCCTAGAACTTGCGTTCACGTTATACTTAGCGTGAGTGCAAGAAAACTTGTGACAGGACACATGGTCATCGCATACATTTATTAACGCATATTCACTCCAAAGCATGACCATCGACGCATGACTATCAATGCATATCTTAGGAACATGCATCGCATATCGAGTCCAAGGAATTTTAGTTGTCGGGTAAAATTGATTTCTAATTTCCCGTCACCAGGTTGTCACCTCGAAAGGCCCAACTGGCTAGAAAGTGTCTTGCATGATGGGTTATATTGTTAGACTAAGAGGAAAGAAAATAATATTATCATTGCCTTTTAAAAAAAGAATATATTCATGTGCTTAAAATAAATACCTTTTTCTTATTGTAAACTTGTAATGTGTATGCATGGATGGGGTAAAAAGAGCTGCATTTGTTGTGATCAGTTAAGACACCTGGGAATTGACTGGGTATGGTTCCCTGCAGTGGATGTTTGAAAGCTTATGCACCTAGGTAAAATGATGCAAGTTTAGTACCCTTTTTCTATTAAAAAAAAAAAAGAGAAAAAAACAAAAGAAACAGAAATAACGCACCTTAGTGGACATATTACTTTCTTAAGTGTGGTGATGCTTGATGATTGGTGCTTGAGCTAGATTAGGGGGAAAACTGATTAAATCTTAAGTCAATTTTTTAGTTTTGAATTAAAGGAAGAGACACACACACACAGAGGATACAAAGTCTTGGCTTCAGAAACTCTTAACGATTAGGATGTGTCTGAATTTTTTTCGTAGATAAGTGTTGTATATGTTGGGAAGCTGATGAAACTGGAATAAGAGAATGCATGCCTTGAACCTTTTTTCATTTCAGTATTCATTACTTCTCCTACTTTGTGTTTCTTTTTTTTCTTTGCTCGGGACTAGCAAAGTTTTAAGTTTGGGGTGGTGAAAAGCATCTAAAAGTGTTTTTATTACCTTCAAATTTAGAACTAATATTGCTATTTTTGTTTAGTTTGACGTGGCTTATTGAGTAATTTTAGAAAACTAAGCATTAGGAGAAATTTGTGCGAAAATGATAAAAAACCCGAGGTAAAACTCCAATTTTAAGCAATTACGGGTTGGCTATAGAATTAGGAAGAAACCAAGGACCCAAGATCAAGAAAAGAGGCAATTTTGGAAAGAAATTCGGGGGAGCCAGCATTAGAAGAACATTGCAACGCTGCTCCCTGACGCTATAGACCCGAGAGCAAGTTGGAATAGGGCAGCGTTGCAACGTTACGACTTTAACAGGAGACTGGCATGCCGCCAGCTTTGCAATGCTAGTTTGCAGTGTTTCAACGCAGTGAGTATACTATAAATATGAATGTGCACTGCTAGGTCTGAAGGGGGAAAAAAGATAGCCAACTTGATAGATTCTAGTCCGTACAAGAGCCGAAACAGAGGAATTTTGATCATTTTTGGTTGAAGACTCGAGATTTTGATTGAGTGTTGATCTGAGAGCATTTCTGGATTGATCGTGACAGGAAGAAGAACATGATTGTGCTAGTGTTGTTGAAGAACGGTCTGGTATTCGTGGCCAGAGTCAAGAAGATCCTGATTGGGATTCAATTCTATTAAGGGGATATCGTTCTTCTTTGTTAATTTATTTTTTGCCATTGTAATTGTTTGTTTATTGAATACTGTTATCGGAATCATGCATGACTAAACTCTGTTTCTAGAGTGTTTGTGGATTTTAGGGATGTTACTTTGAATATTGAATTTACAATTCATTGATTTTGCATAGATTTCTAAATTATTTGTGCCTAATGCTTTTGATTAACTAGCCACTAATTGAATGAACTTAAGTTAATTAGATGTCTCGAGAGAGAATTTAATTCGTTAGACCCAATATTTTAGATTGTTATTCGAAATAGCATGAGAATGAATTTAGAATAATAAGGGGTGCAATTGAAGGATCTTAATGCTATAACTATTGAAGCGATAGAAGAGATTCGGGTCGATGGGTAGTTATTAGGATGATTTGAGCTCAAGAGAGGATTTTCTGATTTTAGAACTTCTAGCCTCAATCTATCAATTTCAATCAATTCATGTCATATTCATTATTTTCCCTAAAAGAAACAATACCCTAGAATTGTTTTGCTCTCAATTATTCTTGTGTATGACTGAATTTTTGTTATTTATAGTTGTGGATAAAAACCATCTTTTGGTTGCCTAGATAAAATTGATAAAGATTTGTGATAGCTAAGTTAGGAAAATTTCGCTCAAGTCGGTCCTTGAGGCCGATACCCTATTTGGGATTTATTACTTCAATTGTGTATGATTGTGCATACCGTCAGTGAACAGAGTGTTCAATGAGTTCCTAGAATCTTTTGTTATAGTCTTTATTGATGATATCTTGGTTTATTCCAAGAGAAATACAGAGCATGAGGAGCACCTACGTAGAGTCTTGGATACCCTAAGGTCAAATAAGTTATATGCTAAGCTCTCCAAATGTGAGTTTTGGTTGAAGCAAGTGACTTTTCTAGGGCATGTGGTGTCTAGAGATGGAGTTTTTGTAGATCCATCAAAGATTAAAGCAGTTACTAGCTAGTCTCAGCCTACTACAGTTAATGAAGTGCGCAATTTTCTAAGGTTAGCTGGTTATTACCAACAATTTGTGAAATATTTATCTTGTATAAATACACCTTTAACCCAGTTGACTTAAAAAGGAATCCTCTTTGTTTGGAGTAAAGCTTATAGGTGAGCTTTTAGGACCTTAAACAAAAACTTGTTATTGCTCTAGTTCTTACAGTGTCAGATAGATCAGGTAGTTTTATGATTTAAAATGATGGCTTGAAGAAAGGGTTGGGATGTGTTGTTATGCAACATGGTAAGATGGTTGCGTATGCTTCCCACCAGCTGAAAAACCATGAATGAAACTATCCTACGCATGACTTGGAATTGCAGTTGTGGTGTTTGCTTTGAAGATTTGGAGGCACTATTTGTATGGGGAGAAAATACAGATCTTCACAAACCATAAGAGCCTGAAGTAGTTCTTCACTTAGAAGGAGCTAAACATGAGACAATGCAGATGGTTGGAGTTGGTGAAAGACTATAGCTGTGAGACACTATATCATCCGGGTAAGGCAAATGTAGTAGCAGATGTTCTCAGTAGGAAGATAACACAATTAGCAACTTCGATCACTAGACAGACACTTTTACGCAATGCTTTCAACGAGTAGAAATTGCAATAGTGATGCATGAAATTATGATGCGATGATATGAGTTGGCGATGATGTGTGTTATGTGGTGATCATGCAAGTTTT
The DNA here is from genome assembly GCF_027475165.1 of Benincasa hispida. Lineage (NCBI taxonomy): Eukaryota > Viridiplantae > Streptophyta > Magnoliopsida > Cucurbitales > Cucurbitaceae > Benincasa > Benincasa hispida. The sequence goes on along the minus strand of NC_143488.1, from coordinate 28,877,487 downwards.
CCTAACAAGGCCCAAGTATAAGCCTCCTTAGGTTTCCTAGTATGTCCAGGATCAAACACATGGACTACTAAGTAGATATGCGACAAACACTTTGATTCTATTGCGGTGGTAAAAACAAATGAAGTGGATAGTGTTTTGATTTAGCTTTTTCCTATGCGATGGAGTTGAACGTGGAGTGATGAAAGCATAGAGTTACGATAAGTATGCGATGAAGGGCTTGAGAAGGGTTTTAACTAACATTTCCTAAGATTGTGCACAAGTTATGAGATCATGCTACACACAAATTTCAGTACTACATTTCTCAATGCAGAATGCCTCAATTTCTATTTCTAGGATGCATGTGATGTATATGCAAAACAGTCGATAGTACTTATTTCTAAGTCTCTACTCTTGCCTATGCGATGATGAATGATGCACACATAAAATAAGGTGACTGCATACCAGCATTCCTATTTCTAGGGCGCATGCGATGTGTAAATAGCAATAGAACTTATATCTAAGTTTCTACTTCTTGCTTATGCGATTCTAATCCGACTTTCAAGCCTAGATTCTAATCTGACGCTCTCAAGCCTAGATTCTATCTTTAGACTACTCTCTCAAGTATGTCCAAAGGGTGAATGATGCATACATAAGATAAGATGATCGCATAAAACGTAAATCTTAAGTCATGCTAGCTAAGTACTTCTCAACCCATTCAGAAATTTAGCTACTCATGTGTGGTATGGAGAGATTGAATATAGATTGAAATGAAGTTTCCATTTTCTGCAAATAAAGTACTGAATACAAAATAACAAATGGATTTGAGAAATGAGAAGCCCAGTAAGCAATGTCTTGCTTCCCGTGACCTTTTACACTGCTCTTTATCACTTCAACTCTATTCTAGTTGTATATTCTTACCCTCGCAAGTGTTGGCCCTCTCTCCCTTATGTTGCTTTCCGGCAGTCTCTCAATCTGTTCAAGAGCGATTCTCTTGGCTTTTTTCCTCGCCTTTTTGCTCTCTCTCTGTCCTCTATGTATATGTATAAGTATGTGCATGAACAGATTATATCCTTTTTCTCTGGTGGCCTTCGGTATTTATAGATTTCAAGGTGAAGCAGCTTTTCTTGCTAATGATTGCAATGATGGGCGACATTAATTCCCCTATTCTGTTGTGCCGTTTAATAGTCATCGAAAGTTGAATGTATTTGCTACAGTATGGCTTTTAACGGCTTGTCAACTAAATTCAGAATCGATCATTATCAGCTTTCCATCCCATCATGATTTATTATGTTGTCGCCTTGATGCGAGGTCTTTATGTGACCATCTTTTTAAGAGACTTCTCACGATTGCATGACTTACAATCGCAACTTCAAGTGCGCTGACGCATTGTGCCCTTTGGATCGCAATTTCATATGCACCATCGCATTGTAGCTGCCCAAAATAGGTAAATTAACTGTTTTTATGTGATGAGCACTCACGATCGCAATTCTTTTTAGTTTAGCGCTTTTAGTCGTGATATTGCCTATTTTATCATCGCATTCTCTTATTGTTTTACTTATTTGAGCTATAATAACTTGTATTTCTACCGGTTATCAAGTAGTTGTGGGGGAGGTCACTGCACAGTTGGCATAGTTGACAATACAACCTACTTTGAGACACAGGATTATTGATGCTCAACAGGATGATCCTTACCTTGTTGAGAGATTTCGTCAGGTGGAGCAAGGATGGGACAGTGAGTTCTCGGTATCTCAAGATCATGGTCTTTTGTACCAGGAACACTTATGTGTACCTATAGACAATGACATTAATAATAAAATATTGACAGAAGCCAGCCTATAGCTCCCCATTTTCGATACATCCTGGCACCACCAAGATGTATCAAAACCTGAAATGATGCTACTGGTGGAATGAAATGAAAAGGGAAATTACTGAGTTTTTTTAGCAAATTTTTGGTGTGCCAATAGGTAAAGGCCTCGAGACATAAGCCAACATGCTTGTTGCAGTGCTTGAGTGTACCAAAGTGAAAGTGGGAGAATGTGTCTATGAATTTTATCGTGGGCTTGCCAAGGACAATTAAAGGCTTTACAGTGATATAGGTTATAGTGGACAGACTCATTAAGCTGGCACATTTTATTCCAGGTAAGTCTACGTATTCAATGAATAGGTGGCCGTTGTTGTATATGAAAAGGGTGGTGAGATTGCATGAGGTCTCAATATCCATCGTTCCTGATAGGGACCTCATTTTACATCCAGCTTTTGGAAGAGTCATGTGACAGCATTGGGTACTTGTTTGGATTTCAGTATAGCTTTTCACCCACAGACTGATGGTTAAGCTAAGCGTTTGGATCAAACCTTGGAGGATATGTTATGTGCATGTGCGCTGGAGTTTTCAAGGAGTTGGGATTCTCACTTGCATTTGATGGAGTTTGCTTATAATAATAGCTACCAGGCTACCATTAGCATGGTGCCATTTGAGGCCTTGTATGGGAGGAATTGCAAGTATCCCGTTTATTGGGACTAGGTTGGTCAATGGAGATTGTTAGGTCCAGAGTTGATGCAGACCACCAATGACGCAATATAGAGGATTAAAAGCCCAAATGTTGAAAACTTAAAGTAGGCAGAAGAGTTACACTGATGTTAGGCGTAAAGATTTAGAGTTTAAGGTAGGTGATAAAATTTTTCTGAAAGTGGCGCCTATGAAGGAAGTGGTGAGGTTTGGTAGGAAGGGAAAGTTGAGCCCTCGATTCATTAGGCCATTTGAGATCGTGGAACGGATTGGTCTTGTAGCTTATCAGCTGGCCTTTCCACCATCTCTTGTGGCAGTTCACGATGTTTTTCATATTTCCATGTTGATAATGTACGTAATGGACCCATCTCATATTATGGATTATGAGCCGTTGCAACTAAATGAAAACTTGAGTTACAAAGAGAAACCTATTCAAATCCTGGCCAAGGAAGTGAAAACTCTGCGCAACAAAGAGATAACATTGGTAAAGGTTCTTTGGTGGAATCATCAGTTCAAAAAAGCAACATGGGAACGAAAGGATGAGATGAGAACACATTATCCCAAACTCTTTAAGAATTAAAACTTTCAAGGATGAAAGTTTCTTAAGGGAAGGAGAATGTAATGTCCTGATTTATTATGTAATTATGCCTTATTTTATTTTGGATTGTTTGGATAGGCTGGGATCCGAGATTTGATTGATTGGCTCAATTAATTTCAATTTAATTATTTCTGAATTCATTAGGATTAATTGGTTTATTTGATTCGATTTGTTTTGAGGATGGAAGATTTAAATTAATTTGGGATATTGAGATATCATATAGGTTTTATTTAAATTTGAATTTATTTGGATTTGATCTAAGAAGGGATTTTGTTTTTAAAAAGAATTTGGAATTTTGAGAAGGTAATTGGAATTTGAAAAAGAAAAGGGGAAAGGATTTAAAAAGTATATATATTTATATATCTATAAGTTTTTGTTGAGGTTGATGCCCTAAATCTCATAGAGTCCTATAGTTTGTAATTGTAATGTACAAACATTTTATTTATGTAATAAAATATGTGATGTTTTATTTCTTTTTTAGTTGCATTAACCAAAATCCATTAAGCTAACATCCTAGGTTATCTAGTAGCTTAAACATGTATATAGAGACATACGGGTGGATCATGTTTAAGTGATAGCCTAAATAGTTTGTAGTAGATGGATAAGGCTGGATACCTTATCCTGGTGACACTACTACAAGTATGATCCGTTTTGTAGATGTTACAATAGTTATAAAGTACTACAAATAATTTGATCCTGAATATTCATGTGGAAACATGTGAGTGGGGGTATTTTATATAAAGGAGTATCTATCAGACCACCCCATGAAATGTCTAGTCTCATTATATAATATTGTTCATAATAGAGACTTACATTTCCTAGGATGACCATAGGTAACATGACCTGAATCCTGAGTAAGTTGTGAATTCCTGACTATGAAGGCGGTCCTTCGATTTGTATAGGTGATAGTGGCTAGATCTTCGACTCAATAAGCCTACCATTTTGGGGATTCGTCTGAATGGGGAGCTGGGAACACAACTACACAAGAAGGAATTCATTCCTTCCCCAACGTTGGGGTAAGTAGATAAATTACTCCCTTAAAGGCTGATTTCGGGGCTTGAACTGTTGGGTTTTTTGTCCTAAAACTTGTGGTTTGTAAACAATAAACTCATTCTGTAAATCAATAAAGTTGTTATTGAAGTTTGATTCAATAAAGTTGTATTGAATATATGAGTTGCTTATTTTGTTTTAAAAATAAATCCAATAAACTAAAAAATCTACTACTATTACATGAGTACTTGAACTTTATGTGGGGACATAAGAGTCGATCAGATTCAAGTAAATAGTCTAAATGATTTATAGTATATGAATAAGGTTGGGTGCCTTATTCTGGTAATACTATTGGATGCGGCCCGCTCTGTAGTTGTTACAAGGAGTTGTAAAGTGCTACAGACGAAATGATCCTGATTCATACATGTAGTGACATGAGGAGTGGGGGCGTCCTGTGCAATGAGTTTGCTCAAGATCAGACCAAGAAATAAGTCACTTTTACTTTACAATGTTGTTTACTTTTTAAGACTGACTATTTCAAAAGTCATTTAGGTAACTTGACCTTAATCCTGAGCTAACTATGAACTCCTGTTTATTTGAGATTATCCTTAGATTTTCATAGGTGAGGGTTGGTTCAATAGTGCCAACTCAATAAATCTTCCATTTTAGGGGTAAGACTGGGTAGATAGCTTGGGACATAGGGTACAAGATGAAATTCATTCCTACCCGCTTTCAGGAATAGTAGAGAGGTTGTTCCCTTAAGTGCTAACTTCGGGTCTTGAACAGGGGGCCCCACCCTCTCGTTGGCTCGAGAGCGACTCTCGATTTGATGATCAGATCTCAAACTAATTGTTCATTAGAGGATCAGTGGGACTTAAAGAATGAAGGGCAATCTCGGGGGTAAAACAATCTTTTGACCCAACTGTTATTACGTACAACCTGTGAAGGGTTAACTTACTAATCATGGTTATATCGAATGGACACAATATAACTACAGTGAGGGGAGTGTAACTCTGGGCTTTAGTGAAGTGTCCCAGTAGTTAACGAATGAGGATTAATTTGGTGTAAAGAGTTTAATCAATTAATCTTGGATCATTGGAGCCCATAATCTGTAGGTCTACTAAGTCCCCCTACTAGCTCACAAACGGATTAGCCTTAGAATAGCATGATAAGTTGATTTGAAACATTCGAATTAGAATTAAGGAAATTAGTAATTATATGTGATATAGTTACATGTTTAACTTTGGAATTAAACAAAATTGGAGAATCGATTAATATTTAAATATGATTTAAATATTAAATTCATGATAGTGGAATTGGTGATTAATTAATTTGATATTTGATATGAAATTAATTAGAATTAATAAATTGTTTAATTATTATTAATTATTAATTATATTAGAAAAATCAATTATTGAATTAATTTTTGTAAAATTAATAAAAACTCAATTTTAATTAAAGAATTAAAATTGAAAATATAATTTTTAATTTTAATTTTGGAAAAGTTTCAAAATTGAAATAAAAAATTAAAAATATATATTAGAAAAATTGGAAAGTGGGAATTTCCCACTTCTTCACCAAGAAGGTTAGTCTAACTTTCATTCCAATTCTCAGCAAATTCAAGGCAGCAACTATAATTCATACATGCATCTTGATTGTATGATAATCTGCAATATATAGCTCAAATTATGAGTGGAATGGCCATGCTATTGTTGTTGAATTACAGAGAAAAATGATTGAAGAAGACTGTTTTTCAAGCATGTGATAAACCAAAAAGTCTGTCATCTTCTCCATAAAAATTCCTTAATCCAAGCTTATTTTGAGTCCTGCAACTCAATCTAAGGCACCAAAAGAATAGTAGGAAAGATCTTATGGTGGTTCACAACCAAAGGAGAAGAAGATTGCAGCTAGTTTTGGAGATTCAAAGGTATCTTCAAAGGTTAGTATTGAAAATCTCTTTTTAGTTTATAGGCATGCTGAATTTGAAGCCAAAGTTAATGAATTAGAATACTTAATGATCTTGTTTTCTTCCGCTGCTTATTTCTGTATTCCAACATGAACAATGTGGCACACATCCTCTCCTAGTTCGAGAGGACTTTGGTCATAGTTGGACTATGATTTATTGTTCATTAGATGGATTAGTGGTACTTAAGAAGTTAGATGTAACTACAAGGTCACAACAATAATTTTGGCCCAGCTGTATTAACGAGCAATTTATGAAAGGTCATCGTACTGTTGACTGGTTATGTCTAATGGACATAGAAATATATCTCTAGTGCAAAGAGTGCAGCTGTCTGTCTTTAGTGAAGTGCCAAATAGTTAACAAATGGTGAATAATTTAATTAAAAAATTTAATTAATTATTCATGTATCATTTGAGCTTCAAGCTACAAGTTCATGAGGTTTCCAACTCAATGGGAATTAATGAGAATCAGTTTTTGGATTAATTTGAATTTTTCAAATTAATTGAGAGAATTAATTATATGATAATTAAGTTACTTTTTAATTATATATGATATAATTACTATAATGCATTTGATACATTATAATATAAAGTATATTTGAGAGGAATTAAATATTTGAATGTGATTCAAGTATTAATTGTATGAATTTGATTCATATAATTAAATTTAATATAAATGAGATTTATATTAAATACCACTGGTGAGAGAATAAAAGCTATAGGTTATATTGTATATGATATAATATTGAAACTATAGGTTATATGTTATATTTGATATAACATTTAGTTTCATATATATTATATGATAAGGTAGTTAGTACCTGCTTGATGATTAACACGTCCTTGCTAACCAACTCTATCACTTCTAAGTCATCCAATGAAAGAATTTTGAAGAAAGTATCTCAATTAAATCAAAAAATTCTTCAATTTCTCTTTTCCTTCTAACTCTCAACTTTACTCTTTCTCCCTCTCAACTTCTCTTCAATTTCACCTAAAATGAGCTTAACGAACCTTAACCATCCCAATTTTACCTTTACAACTCAAGAATTTCCAAAATTTCACAACTTTTTAAAAATTTGACTTTTTGCTTTGACTCTTGACTTTGACTTTGACTTCATCCCGAGTATACCTACTTTACCCACCAATGTCCTTTACAAGCTTGACTAAATTCATTACCCTTGAATTATTCATTGAATCCCTTACCAAAATTTCTTAGCGAGGAAGACATTAGTTCAATTCCTTTTTATTTTCCAAATATATTTCTTGCTCAAAATTTCCTAATCAAATTTAATCTCGAATTTAGAAACTCAATCTCAATCTACAAGTTTCTAAGTAGTTCTAAGAGAAAAATAGGAGAGGGCTTACAAAAGTATATCTTTTTCCAACTAGATTTATATAGGGGGAGTCGATCCAAAGTTTCAGAGCTTACACAAGGACTTAAATGTAATAAAGTTAGAAGTATATAATCCAACAATGATCTCTTCGAACTTGACTACTTTTATGTAATTTACCTTAATTTTCTCCCTTATTGTGGCTTTTCTTTAGCCATCCTTCCTTCCATCTTTCTTTTTGAATTATCTGATAGCCCCCTTTGTACTTGATTGGTTATATGAACGAAATTGGAGTTGGGATATGATGAGAGTGCTAAAAATGTATTAATCTAGTTGAGATATTCAAGTGCACCTACTAACCCATACCTTTCAAAAAATAAATAGAAGTATATAGATAGAGAATCGTAACAAATTGAAGTTGAAAGACAACACTTCCATATGAAAGTTTAGAGACATCAAAGTGATTATATATATATATATATATATATTCAAGAAATGATATGAACAACGCTACTTGCCCATCAAGGTTTGGAACACAAAAGCCAAAGAAAAAAAGTGTATATTTTTTTTTTAGAATATGTGATATTATTATATAACAACAAGAAGATCTCATAGCCCGGGATCAAGGCATCAAAGCAACAAAGCACAAGCAAAGACATGGCAAACAAACCAAAATAAAGCCCACAAGATAAGACCAGAACAAAACCAACACATAAAAATAAACTCGCAAACCACCAAGGAAAAAGCCAGAGAAAAGAACCCAAAACTCCACAAACTAGGGACAACAACAAAACAAAAAACAACGTAAAGATAAAAAAGAAAAAACATCTGTAAACACACTAGATAAGACTAAGAAGGTCAACCCGCCAGGAAGCAACACAAGCACGGACCGTAGAGATCCTAAGGTGAATCAGAGCTGACACCGACCTCGGTTGACCTCCATGCAGCCGCCGATTACGCTCCTGCTAGATGTAGTATATGGAAGCACACCAGAAAACACGGAACAACTTACTACGCACCCCCTTACCCGATCCCACTCGACACAACCAACTCAACTCTACATCCCAACCCTCTACCCGATGCGACGAACCCAACTGATGCGACACCCTAGACCACTCCTTTCTCCCAAACCCACACTCAAAAAATAAATGATCCCATGGCTCCACACCTCCCCCACACAAAAGACACCCCCTCTAACAACACACCTCAATCCTGTGTACCTAACCTATCCCTCACAGCTAATCACACACAGAAGGAGTGATGCGGAATAGCACCCCCCGCCCACAAAATACCAGCCTAACACACCTTAGGACGATGAGGATGTAAATTCTCCCATGCACTAGCGATAGAAAACCGACCGCAAGTATCCGACACCCAAAGTCAATAATCCTCTCCCTTTACCCTAGGCCTCACTGCCTGAATAAGACCCCAGATCTCAAGCAGCTCCCAAGACATTGTGGGCCACCTCCAACCTCCCTCACCATCCATGAACTCCGACAACCGAGCCTCCAAACTACTCCCTACATCATAAACCATCGTAGACCCATATGAATCCAAAATCGCACCCTCCGATAGCCAAAGATCCCACCAAACAAAATAAGTTCGATCATCGCCGACCATCAATCGAACCAGATGCTTGAATCTATCTCTACTACGCAAGATAGCCTTCAAGCACCAAGACCTCCCAACCTCACTCCGAATAGCCTAGAAAGATCGCCCACGCCAAACATACACCTCTACCCATGCTACCCATAATGATCCTTATTTAATTAAGAGAAGCTAGAGCAACTTCATAATAGCAGCCTGGTTCCAAGAGGCCACATGCTTCACACCCAACCCCCCTTCTCTCAACGGTAAGCACACCTCATCCTACGCCACCTACGCACCACCCCGACTCACCACACTACCCTTCCACAAATAACTACATAACAGACGATCAACCTCATAAGTTACACACGCAGACAATACAAAGATGCTACATCGAAAAACCTAAAACGACTGCAAACAGACCTAACAAGCTGCAACCTCCCAGCAAAGGAGAGGGACCGCGCTGCCCAGCTTCTAATATGAGTTGTAATTCTCTGAATCAAAGGTGCACAATCCACAACCCTCAACCAATCCACCAATAAAGGTAAATCCAGATACCTAACAGGCAGCGAACCAAGAGAGAAACCCATAAACGCAGTTAGTTCCTCCACCTCCCCAGACTCCACACCCTCAACAAACATGGAAGTCTTCCCAACATTTGCAACTGACCCAAACAGCCCTGCAAATTCTACCAGGACTTGCCTCACAAACTCCATAGAATCTCTCTCCGCTGCATAGAAAATCATCAAATCGTCTGCAAACACCAAATGAGTCAGGCCCATACGCTCACACCGATCATGGAACCTAAACCACACAGGAGGTTTATTTAACAACCTAGACAAGACCTCTATCACCATCACAAACAAAAAAGGAGACAATGGATCCCCCTGCCTCAACCCCTTCCTACCAGGAAAAAAACCCTTCAAGGGAACCATTAATCATCACAGAGAACTTAGGCAAAGTAACACAAGCTCTCACCCAACTAACAAATTGAAGAGGTGTACCTATAGCCAACAACACAGCAAATAGAAAATCCCAAACAGAAATAAATGTATTCCATTTAAACATTTCACTTGCATTTGTATTTCACTCTAATAGACTACTTTAGATTTCTCTTTAATTGATTTATTTTATTGCAATTCCAAATAAATGTTAGCAAAATATAGGAGTTGTTTTTGTTTTACACTACATTGCTTTAACCTCGAGTTAAATTGAAATGCTAAAAATATAATCCAAAGATATGATATAATTGACCATATTTTACACATTTTTTTTTTTGTGAAATGTTACACACTTCAATTAATAACTAGCAATTAATGTGTAAACCATTTATTTTTATTGTGTTCACAATGGTTTTTATTAAATGTGGTCTCTAAATGAGTATATTTAATCTCTACAACATTAGACAATGATTTTCTTAAAAAACCATAGTTATATGTCTAAACTAAAGTATAGTGTATACTGTATTTTTTAGTAGTGGATGAAATTCAAGAGATAGAGACATTCAAAAGTGTTGATTTTCTTAATTACTTTATTAAACCATGTAAAGTATTTCTACGAATTATTATGCTAAAGATGTGTTTAAGTCGAGAAACTAATGTCCAAATTATTATCTTCTAATAACAATCTTTTCTCATGCAAATTAAATTTATTACTAATTTCTTGAAACCAAATTAAGAAGCATGGCAGTAGGGTTTGTCATAATCAACTTTCATTAGCAACCTACCTATTCTCATAATAGATCAACTAACGATCTTCATTATAGAAAATACCAGTCCATTAACTTAAATCCATAGAGAAGTTCATCAACACCCTAACACTAAAGTGTTTAGCCACTCATCAATGCTACATCCATATTCTCATACATTACAATCATTGTAAACAGTAAAGAAAAGTAAAGGAAACGAAGAAATCCACTCTCAAAGCAATCTTCATTATTGAAGCCCATCAATCTCGCCCCCGAGATCTCAAATGGCCTCTAAGAGAACCTCCAATTTTTCTCACTTATTTTATACTAAAAAACTCTCTCTAGGGGTCTGAATTTTATGGTGTGTGGTATGTAATCGACAACCAAAACTCTAAATCATAATATAGAAGAAAATTTCCTAAAACACCAAATCCTTTCCATAAATACAATGGCGGCGCGACACTACCCTGCATGCACGCTCTTCACTATCCTTCTGCTGTGTTGCACTGTCCCAGTTTTGAGCTCTTGAGAAATAGTGTCAGGGTTAGCACTGTATAGGTATCGCGACGCTACCTTGTTTTAAGCAACTTGGTTTTTCTCCTTTTTCTATCCCGTTTTCACACTGCCTTGTATTTTGTAGGGTGTTCGTGGGTTTGGTTGAAGGACTTTTTAGATCTATTCAAGTGTAAATTTCTTTGATCTCAAATAATTATTATTTGAAATGAACCCAAACCACTCCAATGATGAAATATTTGGATTGAGTTGAAGGACTTTTTAGACCTAACCAATTGGATGAAATATTTGGATTGAGTTGAAGAATTTTTTAGACCTAACCAATTGTTTGAGATGTAAATTTCTTTAACTCAAATAACCATTATTAGAAAATGAACCCAATCCAACCCAACCATAAAACGTTTGGGTTGGGTTGGTTCGGGTTAATCAAGTCATTTATTTAAAATTTTATTTGAGAAAGAAATAAAATATTAATAAATAAAAATTTTATTTAATTATTTTCATATATTGAATTAAAATTAACAACTCAATTTTAATTTATATAATGAAAATTTTCTTTTTAAAGTACTATTTTTTTTTTTTTTAGGAATTTTCGGAGAATAAATTATCTAAAAAATAATGAAACTAAATAAGATTAAAATAAATATATGTATATATAATTGTATCATAAGTAAAAAAAATATAAAATTTAAAGTTAATAATAAGTTCGGGTTAGTTTAAGTTATTTTAAGTGAATAATGAACCTAACACACAAAATTTCCACTTATTTAAACCTAACACAACAAAATAAATTGATAATCCAACTCAAACCACATGGGTTGGGGGGTTGGGTTGACCAATTTTTTAGGATCATTGGGGGGTTTTTGAACAGAGGGGCTAATTTGTACAAGATTAAGGGTATAATTTTTATACTTTTAAAAGTTTGAGGATTTAATTTTAACTATTGAAAGTTTAAGGGTGTAATTGCTAATACTATCCTACTTTAAAGATAGTCTTTGTAATTTATCCTTATATTAATGTTCATGAAATTCAAAGTTAGTAAGTATCCATACTCTAAATAATTGTATTAAAAAAAAGAAAAAAAGAAAAAATGATTAAATATGATATTATGATATAAAAAAAAATTAGAATGAATTCTTTAGAGAAATTTGACAATCAGATGTTAAATAGTTGAGCTCACTATTGATGTTTACATTTATTTATGGAGGAATTTGATGGTATGGATGTGCAGCCCAAACATAAAGTTTTTACCTTCAACATATTAGCGTCATGGGGAGCCATTTTTTAATTTTTGATGCTAATATAGAAGCAGCTGCAAAGTTCGCAAAGTTGTGAGAAACTTCCATGGCGACCGGCCCCTTTTCTTCTTCCTCCATCTTCAATCAGAGTAGCTCCAGACTCCCCGACGATACCGTCTTCTACGCCATATTTTCCGACGCTTCTCTGAGCTCCGGCAACACCGCCGAGGTATCCTCCTTCCTCCAATCCCTTCATCTTCAAATCATCAACACCATCTCTACATTCACCTCCAACTACATATGGCAGCACGAACCCTTTGCTCTCTCACTTTCCTCCATCCCCAAATCCCCTTGCATCTGTTCCACCCACCTTCCACACCTTCACGGGAAGCTTCGGTTTGGCGACAACCTTGAAGACGAATGGTTCACTGTGTTTCTTCTTTTCCACATTTCCAAGTGTTTTCCTTCTCTGTCAATCCGAGTCTGGGACACGGACGGCGAATTTCTGCTTATCGAGGCAGCTTTCCACATCCCTCGCTGGATTAACCCTGAGAACAGTCTCAACCGCGTCTTCATTCGCAATGGTAGCCTCCATATTGTACCAAAACTCCGATTACCGGATCCTAATTTGTTTGATTCGCTGAAATTCTTGGTGGATTTTGATCAGGAATCCAGGGCGTCTGAGTCGGTTCAGCTGGCTGTGAAGAAAAAGATTTCGGATTATCCCGGGAGAGCAGAGAGGAACATGCACAGAGCTAGGGTTAGGGTTCCTCTATCAGTTGCTCAGGTGTTGAAGCATGAGCCCTGCTTGATTTCGCTGGCGGTTGAAGGGTTTTACGATCGTGACATAGATACCATGAAATTTGCTGCAAAGATGGAGAAGTTTTTGGGAAGAGGAAGAGAAGAAGAATTGGTATGCGTGTCCGTTAAGATGTCGAAGGCAATGTTTGCACAGTTGATGCAGCAGAATTTTCAAGCGCCCAAATGTTATCCAATGCCCAATAGGACCAATGCTTCAGTACACACGGAAGCTGAATTGGGAATGAAGATAGCATGCGGATTTGAGATGATATATCAACTAAGAAGGCGAGAGGGGTCTGAAGGGAAAAGCAAGACATGGGAGGCGTTTAAGGAGAGTTTAAAAAGTAGCGGATACTTCGAAGGTTTACTTCCGGGTTCAAAGGAGTTTGGGAGATTGATGCAGAATGCGGAGGAATATTACAGGAACAGTGAACTCTTTTCAAGAACTAGGTAATTATACTTTTCTCACTCTTCAAATTTCCAACATTGGGATATTTGGAGCTTGATAACTTAGAGTCAGCAAACTAACTATTTAAACTCAGTTCGTCTGCGGTACAACCCTTGTGTAATGGGTAATTGATTGTACCTATAGTTTTATGGTGAATTTTATCTTTGCAGAGTCTTGTGTTTAGGGATTTGAATTTGAATTTTGAACTCTCAACGTTGCTGATTCCACATTCGTTTGGGATTGAATAACAATACAACAATGACTCTGCATTTGATTTATAAGTGTGATACTGCAGATTAATCACATGACTCCCCCAACTTAACGATTGTTTCTATCTTCTTCTAGTGAAGTTCTTATCGAGTTGTTTGTTTGAATAGCACATACTGAGAAGTTCTGATGTTTGTAGCAACATGATGAGTGCTCCAGTCAGACGCATAGATGAGATTCTTGCTTCTCCCTATTCAGTGGAAGATTTCAAGGGTCCGGATATTCCTCCTTCTGATGATGATTCTTGGCTTTACAATGGGGATGATGAATTGAATGCGGCCCTCTTAGAGAGACAGAAGGAAATGGAAATTTCTAATTCTAAATTTAACAAGAAGCAAAAATCTAAAGAGGAGCAATTTGATCCATCGTCCAGCTGTAGTATGGATGAGTCTGATCTAGGTGATATATCAAAGTCCATGCAGAAATTTGTTAAAAAGTTATCAAGCTATCAAGGAGTAGAGGTGTCTGATAACAGGTAAGTTACATATAAATGAATCAAACTTCTCGTTTTTATATAATAACTGCAAGGCCCCTGGTGGTCTTTCCTTTTGTAACATCTTGCACAATGGCAGAGACTCTTAGTTTTATATTTGGTAATGCTAAAAAAATTTTCTGAGTTCATATGTTGATCTATTAATATCATACCACCTTTTATGTTTAAAGGGAGCCAGAAGATGTGAATATTGATGTAGACCGCTTCATTAAAGAGATGGAATCAGTGATGAACCACCATACATCCATGGAGACTACCACCGATGCTGAAAATGAAGATGAATCCTCTTCTGATTTGGATTTTGGTAATGAAATTCTACCTTTCATAAACACTATTCAGTTTTGGCCAAGTTATCATCTTTCAATTCATAAGTCAAAAAGCTATTACTTGGAAGAACCCTCAAGCTTGTTCTGTTTAATATATATATATTTAATGCTGGCTGCATATCTGTTTTTGTATTCTTTTATTTATATAGGTGTTTGTTGGCTAACTTGCCTTTAACGCAGTCTGGATTTTGTTCGTGGATTATCATGAAGTTTGTAATTTGGATTCTTTTAAATATTTCAATATCCATAGCTGGATTGTAAATTTTTCTACCTTGTCCTGCAGTCTCTGCAGGATTCCTTGACCCTGTTTTTCATGCGCAACGAAATTTTTGTTGTCTTTAGTAAAATTGTTTCTTATTAAAAAAAAGGTCTGATAGTTTCTTCTAATCATTAAGTTGCAACTATTGCATGCTTTCCAGATGAATCTCAAGATGATGAGAGTGATGATGCCACAGATACAATTGACGTAGAGAGAGAGAATACGTTCATGGAATCCTACTCAGATACCTTGGATGAAGAATTGAAGAGTAGTACTCTCAAGAAAAGTTTTTATCGTGCTAGTGGAGAAACTTCCCAGAAAGATGAGGTAGTTTTCTTTCGTTTTTGTGCATGATGCTGTAAATTCCTCGTTTCCCCGACCTCATCCTCATTCTTCTAGCACTCTTCTTAACTCTGGCCTTTCTAAGTTGACCCTATGATTAGCTATTATTTCTTCATTTTGGATTTTAGTTTTACCCTCTCAATTAATAACATTGAGATACTTTTGTGGAGTTGGTGGCAATGTGATCTTTATAAATTTTAATCAGCTCCAGAATTTCATTAAGGGGTTTTGTCAGAAAAAACTATCTGTACCGATTCTTTTTAACTAGTTTTTTTTTTTTGCTGAGGTATCAAATAAGTTTATCGTATAACGTCAACTCAATGATTTCAAACCCATGTGGGATTTTCATAGCTTTTGAGTACCCGGAGAATTTGTTCTAAGAAAGAAAAAGTTATTGGCCGGGTTTGATGATTTTGTGGAAAGAGCTTGTTTTTCTTCTGTCAGGACAATCATATTGTGGGATTATATGATCAATGATATGATGTTGGGCAGCAAATGTATTTTATTTACAGTTCGATTACAATTTGCAAGGTCTTGTTTTATTATTTTGTGTACTTCTCACATTTTCGATTACAAATATTATAGGGAATATCAAATGCTACAGACCATATGGAGGAGGATTTCACTCCTGTTGATGTGGACGTGAACCTTGTAAAGAGCTTTCTTGATTCATTTTCATCACAAGAAGGACTGCCTGGTCCTGCATCTAATCTTCTTGGACTCATGGGTATAAAGCTTCCAAAAGATGGTGACAAAGGCAAATAAAGCGCTAATTTCTTTATATAAATTAATGTTCAAAAAGCAGGGTTGATGATCTTTGTAAACTCTATGACTGAACCTTCCCTTCCATCATATTTTAGCATGTTTAGAGCTTTTAGAGTATTGTTTAAAACATACATAAATGAATCACATGACGTTGAGATTGGCAAATGGTGTTTGTATGTGTTATCCTTTTAACAATCAATGGAAAATAGCATCGCAGAAGGAACAAAATCAGAGCCTTGGCCTCTAAAACATTAGTTCGAAATGGAGGAAACTCTTATTATGTGAACTGTGAAGAACCAATTGCCATTTGCTGGTCTTATCTTCTGCCATTCTTATGTTGTGAACCAATCTAGATCTTTCGGTCTCCAGAATTTGAGTTTTGAGTGGTGATATATACCTTAGAAATTTGATAATTGATTTACCAAGATTCCAAATTGAAATAATAAAACTTCGCCCATCAATCACAACTGATGAGAAAAAAAGAAGAGGTATATGTAGTTTCCAAAAGAACTTAAAAACAAGCTTACAAATGTCTAGGAAAATCTCACTTCTGCCAAATATTGCAGACCAAAAAAATCTGAAAAGTGGGGCTAAACAGGGTTCCAAGATGCAAAACAAAGAAAATGGAGGTTCATACATAATTTACAGAGGAGTTCCTGTTCTCAAAGCATAATACTTCTTTTGCATTACAGGTGCCATCCCAGAGAAGATCGATTGCTTTTGCTTCTTTGGTTTGACGCCAAATATGAATGACCGTAGAGGAACTCTGTTTCGGCTCTCTGAGTGTCTCAGCTGTGGTGTTTCCTGTTTCTTTGACCCAGAAAGTCTGAACTCCTCATTCAACTTTGACAGGTTGGTCTCTACCTCAAGTTGAAGAGATGCTATGTGATCTAAAGCTGCTTGCAATTCATCAGCAACTTTGTTATTCTCTTGTTTCATGTTCAAAACCTCTCCTTGAAACTTTGCAGCTTGATAGCTTGTGAATGAGAAATCATCATCCTCGGCGCTCGCCTTCAATCCGGCTGTTATTTCTTCTTGGATGTTGCAGAGTGATGAAAATCTGTTCTGCAGCTCCTCTTTCAATGCTGCACTTTTATCTGACCAGACGGTAAGTTCAGTCTGTATCTCCCTCAGGTGTTTGTACAATGGCCGTGCTTCTGATTTCAAGGAGTACTTTCCATTGCCACTCTCATCCAGCTTCTTTCCTTTTTCTTGAAGTTTTGTTACTTCTGATTTGAGATCCTGGATCCCAGTTTCAAATTTCTGTATTTGATGGAAGGAAGTGCTGAATTTCAACCAGAAGTCTAAGTTCTCCTCCAAAAGTTCGTCAATTTTCATCCGGAGTCTTTCCTCGATCTCTGATATAGTGGTAGGTTGTTGAACTAGAAGCTTACCGATGTCGAACCCTGAATCATAGGAGATTTGACGAGACAGTGTTTCAGCCTGAGCTGAATCATCCATTGTTATCTGGGGTTCAACATATTGATCCTCTGATGTGCTTGAGGTTTTCTGGTGGTCTGAAGCACTTAAATCTAACATTTGTGTGCTTAGATCCATTGATTCCTTGCTTTCATAGAAACATTTCTGCATAAGATTCAATTTGTGGCGCAAGGATCTGATTTCTTGATCCTTCAATGCATTTGAAGTTTTTAATTCATTTAGCTGCTTTGATGTTTGAAGGTGGTGGTCACGATTTTTTTCATCCATTTCATTAAGCTTCTTCTTGGCATCCTTGAAATTTCGAAGGGTTGTAGTGTACTCAGTTAAGAGGACTTTTTCCCTGTCTTCTATTCCACTCAAGAACAATTGCTGCCAATTTGGCTCTTCTACTTTATCCACTGCTTTCTGTTCTTGTTCTGCGCCAATTGCCTCTGCACAAGTCTTCTCTTTTTTGTTTTGCTCTTTCATCACAACCTCTGTTTTCTCTGAAGGATGTCCTGGATTTTTTGCCTGTTTGTTAATTTCTTCAACTTGACTCATCAGACTACCATTCACACTACCTTCTGAATACTGAGAATTAGCCTTGGTTTGAACCACTTCTGGATTTCTAGCAGAACCATTATTGCCATTTTTCTCGGGACTATCTTCGATGTTCACTAACAAGCCTAGAACAATTGCTTCCCGACTTTTGACAGTATTGTCTGCATCAGATTTCTCGTGACTACCTTTTGAACTTTGTGATGTATCCTGGGTTTGAACAAATTCTACATGACTTCTAGAAGTGACATTCGCATCTGCTTTCTCACAACCACGCTCTGAGTACTGTGAATTACCCTTAGTTTGAACAATCTCTACAGGATTTCTGGCAGAACCATAAGCATCACTTTTCTCGGGATTGTCTCCAGTATTTAGTGACAAGGTTTGAGCAATTTCTTCCCCACTTTTGGCAGCAACATCTGCATCGAATTTATCGCAACTACCTCTTGAACTCTGGGATTTATCCTGAGTATCAGCAACTACTACTAGACTTCTAGAGGTGGCATTAACATCAAGTTTCTTAGAACTGCTTCCCAAATTTGGAGGATCCACCTTGGTTGTTGGACTAATGTTCTCTTGATTTCTGTTCTTACCACTTGCATCAGATTTCTCAGATTTACCTTTGAAATTCAGTGATTCCTCTTCTTTAGAGGATAGCAGCTTTGATGATTTCATTTCAATGTCTGGTTCTTCAATTTGTCTCGTATCTGTTGTCTGGCATGCTTCATCTGATCCCATTTGCTTTGGGTCATCAGAACCTTCATAAGCTTTCAACTTTTCGTCAGGTTGTTTGTGCTCTGTATGTGTTTCATTTCCACCTTGGTTTACACCTGAAAGCCCCTCTGGCTGTTTGAGCTCTGTATATGCTTCACTTGCACCTTGCTTTACAGCAGGAACTTCCTCTGGCTGTTTGAGCGCTGTATGTGCTCCACTTGCACCTTGGTTTACACTTGGAAGTCCCTCTGGCAGTTTGTGCTGGACCGTGCTTATTGAAGAATTTGGCTCAGGCTCCTCATCTTGCTGTATGCTAGGCAATTTATCAGAAAGATGATCTAGATTACAATGTACCTCGATAATTTGGGATTGGAAATTGCTTCTCTCATTCTCAACCTTCTGGTTAAGATTCTGAATCCCACCCAGTTTTTCCTCCATTTCTTTTAGCTTTTGTTGTAGATTTTTTTTGCCATTAATAATTGAAGCCTTGTCATCTTCCAAGGTTCGTATCTGTGTTTGGAGTTCGTCGGTTTCTGATCTTAACTGCTTGACAAGAGCGGTCTGCGAAGACAGTGCGGTTTCTAAGCTGATCACCTTGTTCACAAGCTCATCAATCTTCTCAGCCATTTCTGACATGGTAAGACATGTTCTAGCCTCCAACTGCTCCTTGATTTGTTGGCGCAATTCCTCTGCTCTCTGTTTCTCTTCTGTTGCACTATCAACTTCTTTATTCAATTGGCCAGGTACTTGTTCTTTCTTTACAGGTTCGTTCTTTGCAAGCGACTTATCCTGGCTCGTTTCTTTGCCTTGAAGCTCACCTTTGAGAGAATCTAATCTCTCTCTTACTTCTCTAATCCTTGTAGACTCTATTCTTGCTTCCTCAATTGATCTCTCCTGTTTCTCCTGCAACTGAGCCAATGATTCCTGGCAGGATTTTAAAGCCGCTTTTGCCATCAAATTACGAGCTTCGTCGTCTTCAATAACCATTCCTTCACCATACTCATCTTGCAAGTTGAAAACTCTGTCTTGCATCTCCTTGATCTGATTCTCAATCTCCCAATACCTTGCATGTGTGCTTTCATAAGAGCTCTTCATGAACTCCTTCTCAGTTTGCAGTGCCAAAATCTGTTTCTGCAGCTTGTCAATCTCATTGAGTGCCTCTTGTTTGCTCAAACCAGATTTGGCAACCGACGAAGCTGCGGCTGCCATTTTTGCATTCTTTTTGGACTTCAACTTCTTTGTTGCTGTTGTTATGACAGTCTTTAAATCAATGGGGGCCTTGGGTACTTTTGGGATGTTTCCTTTGGAGATCTCAGGTAGCTTCTTAGTGAATTTAGGCATGGCTTCTTCGTCTTCCTCGTCCATGGAAAACTGAACTTGCTCTGGAAAAACCGAAGCAATTGTGTTGTTTGCATTCTGCAGCTCAGTTGAAATGTGATCATAGCGTTCAGCCAATGCTCTATAAGCTCTATAAGATTCCTCCACGAAGTTTATCAGCTCTGGTCTCTTTTTATAATACATTTCAGCCCTCCTCGCGAATGAATCTCCATCTTCTTCTATCAGCTTCAACACACTTTGGACCTTTTCCTCCATATCTGCAATTACCATAAACTTTCATTTCTCATTGATTTATTGATTAAACTTGAATCAATGTGGATATTGATCTTGTGATCTAATTGCAAATGGGAATTCCTAAACTTTCAGACCAAAGCTTTTAGAATACCCACACCTTGATCTTACCCAACAAAACTTCCATTAAAAAGAAAACAATACAATTCAATATGCAAATCAAATCACAGAGAAAAACAAGAAAACCCAGATGGATAATTCAAGTTTCTAACAACCTTAAACATAGTTTTTTTTTTCTTTCTCATGGATCAGAGAATCTTGAGACATAAATTCATATTGTGATTGATCTTTTAGGGAAAAAAAGGCTAAAGAGAAAGAAAGAGAGATGAACCTAGAAGATTTTGCTCCATCCATTTGGATTGTTTGGTTCTGATGTGGCTTGCCCACCACCATGAATAAGCATTGCTTGCAGCTCTCTGCAACATTTTGTTGATGGTTTCTGATGGATTTTCCTATCTTAATTTGGTTTCTCTCTCCAATTTTCAAACCTGTGTGTTTGTTCTGTTCTGTTGTGTTCTCTGGTTTGATTGTCTCTCTCTCTCTCTCTCTAGGTGAAGAGAGAAGACATGAAATTACCTGGAAACCCTTTGTTAAAGCAGGAAACAATGGAAGAACAGACCTTTCAGAGACAGTTGGGAGAGAATGAAAATGAGAGAGAGAAGAGGAAAGAAGAGAGAGAGAGAGAGAGAGAGAGAGAGGAAGATTATTGAAAATGGATTGTACAAAGCAATAGCCTTTCTTACTAAATATGAGATCATGGAGGAGAGTAAATTTCGCTCCATTAACGTGTTTTTTTTAAAAAAAATTAAAATTAAAAAATCAACTTAAGATCTGCCCACCCTGTCCTTAAATTATTCTCACTTATAAAAGGAAATAATTATGAGTTAAATTACCATCTTAGGTCTATTTATATATTGTCATTATTATTATTATTATTATTATTATTATTATTATTATTATTATTATTATTATTATTATTATTATTATATGAAATAATTGGCTTCAAGACAAGCTAGAACATCACTAGAGGCTATCAATGGTGTACCTAGTCTCTAATGAATCAAATTAGCTAAAGGTGTGTTCGTGAGTCAATACTAAAGTACCGTTATGTCTAGTGATTGACTTATTTGTCAACTTTTCTACTAGTGTTTGTTTTTTATATCTATGAATCCTCTTGATCTTTAATTATATATGCAAAAAGCTAACCATAAGTCATTCCCGCTATTGGAACAATAGGGTGTGAGGAGTCTCGACCTGATCTGTGAAAAGTAAAGAATTGGCCTTTAAAAATGAATTCGACTTTTTTTTTTATTTAATATGGTGACAGAATTTTCAGCCATTGGAATATAAAGGATAATAAAGAAAGAGAATTCTTGATTCAATTCTTAGAAGAAAGAGAGGATATCTCAATTGAGGGAGAGAACCTGAATAATTCAATCTCTATAATTTTTTATTTTAATAATCAAGATACAAAACCTACTTCTTAAGAAAGGTACTAATTGTCTCCATCACTATTCAGAATGACTGTCTACATAATTTTTTTTTTAATCTCCTAGAAGATTTTTGGCATTATTAAAAGTCGACAAATTGTATTATATATATATATATATATATATATATATAATTGGAGATTAAAATGATTAGTATCAAGATATAGTAAATTAATTAAATTTTAAGAAATTTAACCAATATAAAAGAAAATTTAAGTCATTATCGACCACAAAATAAATCATAGAGCCACAAATTGTAATTTCACAATAATTCTTGCTAATGTTTTTTTTATATCCAATATGAGCACACACGTGGCACTTTATTGATGTTGCCACTTGCCAGCGTGGAATTTGCAGGCCTTCCCTTTTCTTTTGCCTTTTGAGTTTTCGACCCATTTTTAAAAAAATTATTTATTTGTTGTTATGGACGTTGAATTCCAGGTGCAAACTTCTGGAAAGGAAAAAGCATTGTTAAATTGACACGGCGGTGTCGCTTTTTCTGTCACCGACCAAAAAAGTTCTAACCACCGTCTTCGATTACTTTAATTAAATATTATTTTGAACAAATGGGATTAGGGTTACTTGTCTTTTAAGAAAACAAATGTTTGTGCCTTTGTGGTAGTAAGGTAATATCATGTTTTCTAAGGAGTTTTTCTTTGTCGGTTTCTTGTTACGGGCGCCTCATCAGTCATCAGGGTGCGTAAATCAAATTCTTCTCGACAGGTATTTCCGTTATGTTTGGATTGTTCCTACGCCAAAGGATGCAATTTGACGTTGGGATTTTCAAAAATAGAAAAATTAGAGAAATATAAAATAGTAAAATTTAATCATTTTCTTTCTTGTCTCCTATTTTGGTCTTTCTTTAACCCACATACTCTAACGTCTAATAGTCACTGCCATGTCTAACTGTTGGTTTATCGTCATTTGGTCTATATTGCAGATCTGGTTGTACATCGCCATAGGTGAGTCGATTTGTCTCTCTCTATCTGATTCACTCTCTCTTCCTCCAACTCTTAGATTTGTGCAAACCAATCCTCATCACCGTCAACGTTAGAGTTTTCCAAATTTTTGGCTATTAGGGGTAAGATTTTGGGCGCTTTAGGTTTTTTTTTTTTGTTTTTAAAAACCCATTAAGTTTTGGTGTTAAAATTGATTTATTCATGAAGTTGGATTCTAGATTTGAGTTTTGTTGTTTTTAGATAGTTTCGATAGACATTGCAGACATTATTATCAATATCTATCACTGACAGATGCTGATAGACTATTAGTTATAGAAACTGATACAAGTCTATCACTGTAGATGTGGATAGAAGTCTATCAGTGTATTAGTTTTCTTTGCTATTTATGTAAATAGTCTGACATTTTTTCTATTTATGAATTTTTTTCTTTGATATTTTCATTATCATTTTACATGTTTTTTATCATTTAAAATTAATTTAATTGATTTTACATTTTTTAAATACAAATTTATATGCCATCAAATTGATTTTCAATGATTTAAGATATGCTTTGGTGTGAGTTTAATATTATATATATATAATTTTTCATTATTTAAGGATTACTCTGAAGCAAGTTGTAGCAATTTAAACTCTAAGCTTTCATAAGTAAATTGATAGGTAAAATATATTTTTAGTCTCTAAAATTTAGAGTTGATATCTACTTGGTTCTTAAAGTTTTAAAATAGACCCTTAGTCTCCCAAGTTTGTAAAATAATTTTAAATAGTCACCGACATAACGTAATAAAATGATGATTAGACCGTTATGTGTTCGTTGGAATGAAATGTTGTTGGCAAATAACCTAAAAATTTAACTAAAAAAAAGTAAGTCCTTGAGTATTTAAAATAATGCGTATTTTTCATCAGGCAACACAACACCAATCAACCAATTGTCGCCAAATTTTTGTAGAGCTTGGTGTTGTCGGGACATTAAAAATGAGTTGATAATGTATATTATAGACCATAAAATCAGTTATATTTATCTACTAAATATTAAGTTTAGTATAAACTATTATTCAATAATTTATGAACGTAAAAATTTTGTAATTATTATTTTGTATTGTATAATTTATAATATAAATTTTAATTTAAAAAATAAATTGTTTTTTTTTTTTTATGAAAGATTCGAATATTTGACCTTTTTGTTGATAATTAATATTTTATATCAATAATTTATGCTCATGTTAACAAAATGAATTGAGCTTATGACCTTAAATACTATTTATTTTCTAACGTTATTATAATTTTCTAAAAAATATATAATTATATACTTAAATTCCAAATTCAACATTTGGATATACTAAAAACATAAAAATATTGTTTTTCAAAAACTGCACTGTTTTGGGTTATAGAATTTGAAAAATATTTCAAAAATATAATTTTGATTGCCTACTAAATAATATAGCTTGTTAAATCTAAAAATATAAAACATAATCCAGAGTTCTTTTTCTAGTTCATAAACAAAACCTTAAAACTTAGCAAGTTCTTTACAAAAATGATTTCTCTTAAACAATTACTTTTTGTTTTGGTACAAATCATGATTCAATTCATACTTAACCTATTTCTACTTAAATTTACTCTAAATAAAATGAATTCTAACAATAAACATTTCCCTCCTAAACAATAAGCTTACTCTTTAGATCTAAATAACTCTCATTATTGAAAATTATCATTAACCCCAACCATAATGAATAGAATAATATGCAAAGTGTCTTTTCTTTTTCTTCATAACAAGAGGGCTAAATATCTCATAAAAACAAACTCCCTCAAGTTGATTATAGACCTTTGCAACTGAGTTGGCCTTAACATGCCACAAAACCATTTGAATCGTTCTTGTTATGAAAACACTCACCTGTAACCAATAATGTTCTATTTTCAAGTAGTGGTACTAAACTCCAAGTATTCTAACTTTGTTGAGTGATAGCACCGTAGAAGTTCTATCTTGGACCTCATAAATCATGTTAATTCAAGGGATCTTATGAGCTTATTTGGTTAATTTGCAAGAAATCAAGCAATGGAAGCAGGTTGGAGCATTTTGGGACAGTGGGGGACAAATGAAGCAATTTGGGTCTTATTCTAGCAACGAGGCTTGACATAGGTGAAAAATCCCAGATGTCCCTATGCAGGTTGTCTCAAAGGCAGAAGCCCAGGCGTCTCGATGCTCTTAAGTAGAAGAATAGGGAAACATTGTTCAATACTGCAGGCATTCTTCAACAACGCATCTCAACATTGCCGAGAGCGTCTCGATGCTCTCACATTTTCTATAAACGAGTCTTTTTCATATGAAATTAAGTTGATTCATTATTCAGAACATGAATGTCCCACAGATTGTTCTGGCAATCATAGAGACAATTAGTAAAGTACCAACAACTTAATAAACAAATAACACACAAAAATTGGTAACCTAGTTTTATGATATACCACTTACGTCTTGTGGTAGTGTATCCTGGAAAAATAAATTCACTAATATGAAAATAAAGCAATTACAACGATATACTTATCTGTAAAGTCATAACAATTACAGTAACACACGTAGAGTCTAACTTAAGTTAATCACCTTGGCTTTCTTTAGATGTGAGACTATTTCTCAGTAGAACTTAGACACCTCGTAAGTATGTGAGAATTAGTGACGAATCACTTAGGTTCCCCCTAAGTGTGAGATTCTTTCTCATCAATTCTTTTATCTTTCCACTATCAAATGAGACCTGCTTCACTTGGTAAACTTAAGCTCCTCCTAAGTTTGAGAACTCCGTCTCCGTTGACAATGCTTTAGGATCATCCTAAGGATGAGAACTCCTTCTCAACCAACGGTAGACTCCCCCTAAGGTCAAGAACTCTTCTCAAGATTGCTTCTAATATCTCAATAACAAGAATACAATATGCTACAAAATGACACTCAACTTCATGCTTCAGACCTACTAGAATTTCAGAGAGCTTCTACGAAGATTATGAAAACACACTTATGTTCGAATCTCACAATACCAATGACAACCCTAGCAAATCCACAAACTTGCTCTTAAATAACCACGGTGAAGAAAGAAAATATTCCTAATTAATATTGGAAGTCTATAAACAAGGAAAACATCCCAAAATAAAATAGATAAGAAAAGATTTTTTTTTTTTAAAAATAATGACAAAAATATGGTTGGGGAGGAAGTTTTTTAAAAAATAGGTGTTTTGGGAAAGTATTGACAGATTTATGGTAGTGAAATCGTGAATCCGGTACACGATTTCCATGTGACATACTCGTGTACCGGGTACACAAGTACCATTTAATCGTGGTCAGCTGACTGGTTGACCGGTCAAGCGAATTCGTGTACCCGGTACACGATTCACTTATAATTTTTTTTTTCATTTTTTTGAAGTTAATTGTTAAAACTTAATTCCTTTATTGTTGCTTATAATTTTTTTTAATTGTTAAACTTAATTATTAAACTTAATTATTTCATTATTAAACTTAATTTTATATTTAATTTACAATGAAAACATCTTGCATGCATATTAAAAAAAAAAAAATACCATGATATTAAAGAATATTTATAATTAGTTCTTTTGAGATTTGCAATTTGAAAATAATACAATGTGGGATTTAAAAACGACCCCCTGGCCCTTACTCCTCATGGGGTTGTCTTCGTATCCCTCTAAATTAGGTTCATCCCGTTGTCGCTGTCGTTTACGACGAATACGTCTTTGATCGGTGTCAGCAACATTGAGTCATCTTGTTTGTTGAATAATACTTTCTACGTTGATCAATATTTGCTGACACATTGAACCCAATTCTTGTAGGTTGTTCTGCACTGAATATTGTTAAACATCGCCGATAAAATTATTCTGTAGAATAAAAAAAAAATATTAAACAATATTCATATTATATATATGAAAAATATCTGATTTGAAATCTCTTACCATGTAGTAATAGTAAACGCCGTGAGATAAATCGCCTCGTGATCGAATTGTACCAGAGAAAGTAGTCGTCTCATACAGCTGGCCTATCTATTAATTCTCCCCGTGCACAACGATCATGTCGTCCATGCCAGTAGGATAAATACTCTGCATGGATTCGATGTCAGTCTTGGTCGTGCTTACCTCTTAAATCGATCTGGTGTAGTTCTAGGAGTGTATAGGACAACGAAGGTATTGTTTGTCGCATACCGAACTGTCTCAGCACATGATCTGGATGATGCCACTCTACTTTATGGAAGCATATAAGAGGGCTAACAGTCAACTAGATGTCTTCATCATTACGACAATAATCAGGTAAGGATGACCAAATCTGTGAGTATGACGTCTAAATAACCTGACAAAAAATAAATAAATAAATAAATAAGTATACATATAAATTTTTTTAAATATTCATTTATATACATATTTACTACCTGATTGGACGTCAGCATTTCGAATGTTTTTCTATACACGAGCAACATATTTGCTGACTGTTCAGAGGCAGCTAATACACCACTCCATCTAAAATTATAAAAAATACAATTAATTTATATTCTTACATAAAATGGTAACGAAATAAATATATAAATAAAATAATACCTGACACTAAGTGGACGGTGATCTGAGGCCTGTAGTTGGACTTGTGGTGCTATAATTGGAAATCGATTATAAGCCTATACTTGTAATAGTATTAGTGCTCCTGCTATTTCCAACGCTTGTGCATTGGAAGCCCGACAAAGTTCTCTGTATAACCATGCAAGACATGCACCACCCCACGAGTACGTACCAGCATGCTCGAAATCAGACAATAATGAGAGGAACATGAGATGCACCAGAGTATTGGACTTGTCGGCAAATAAAAATCCTCCAATAAGCTACAGAATGTATGCTCATGCAGACCTACGTACGCTGATGTCATCGGCATTGGGAGGTAATTTGGGAAACTAGGACGCCAACCAAGGGATACTCAATCTTGATCCCTTCAGATCCTCTGGTAAAATGCCTAAGAGCTCTTCACAAACGTTCTTCCAGTCATACTGTAGTGAGTCTGTCAGTGGTTGCCCGTCCACTCTTAACCCAAATTGTACGGCAACATCCTACAGCATAATAGTGCATTCCCCACAGGGCAGGTGAAATGTGTGGGTCTCTAGTCTCTAGTGCTTAACTAGAGCAGTAATCAGGTGTCAATCAAGCTGGATGAAATCAATCTGTGCAACCCCAAGAAAACCCACATCCTGAACATATGGAATGATGCGATGATCAAATGGGATAGTACTTTGTGTAGTCGCCTCCCTCCTCCGACAACTCAACACTATAGTGGAAGAACTATCTCATACTGTTTGTGAACGATGAGTGTTTTGTTGGTACAATTGGGCAGGATTAGAAGGACCAGGCTCCATTACCTAAATGGTTCAAATTATATTACATAATAGAATCGATAATATAAAAGATACATAAAAAGTACATAAGAAAATACAATTACATAAAATAAGTTTATTAAATAAATTCATTACATAAATTCATTATAAATACATAAAGAATACAAATATATGAAAATTATAAATACATAAAGAATACAATTACATGAAAATTATAATACACAAAGAATACAAATACATGAAATATACAATTACATGAAAATTATAAATACATAAAGAATACAAATACATGAAATATACAAGTAAAAAAATAAAAATAAAAATCCTAATGACCCGAAGACGACGAAGCACCCAGTGTACGGTGTGGACAAGTGCGTCTGTTATGTCCTTCTCTTTTACAAATTGTACATCGTACTTTTTGGCTTGCTTCTCTCCAATCCATTTCATTATGAATTTGTGTACGTTTTGGCCGACCTTGTTCTCTGAGTAAGTTCGCATTTGGATGAACTCTGTAAATGATAATTCTAGCCAATAATTTAGGTGTTGAATTGGATGGAAGCGGCCTTCATAACAATGTTTGAAATTGGATAATTTGTAGCATTCATTAATAAGTGGTAGGTATGTCATATGCATGTAATTACAAATTGCAATTACATGAGAGCATGGAATCTTGAATGATTGCCACTTATTGCAAGAACATGTCTCTTCTTTCAAGCTTAAAACTTGGGTGTGTTGTCCTTTGTAGGGAGAAATCATACTTATGCCAGTTTGTACTTCAAAAGTTTGACTTTCCCTATCAATGGATATCACCGTATGTGCCGATGCTCGTTTTTCCCACTTCTTCAGTTTCTTTAGGGCATATTTTGTATATATGTCCCCACGATCGAGGGCATATTTTGGACAATATTGTGCGATAGAATGTTAGCCTAATGGGTAACATTCTAGCACCTTTAAAAACGCCGTTCATGCATTCAGCTGCATTGCTGGTCATCCACCCATAGCGGTACCCATCGTCATGTGACCGTGTCCATTTTTCTAAGTCAATGTCTGAAAAAAATTCAAGACATTCAGGGTGCAATTGTTTCAATTCTTTCATGCACCGAATGAACTTACGCCTTTGGTGTTGATTTTTGGCCTTAAATACCAAATTTTTTAGTTGCTTCGATTGTATTTTATAATTGAAATTATTGGCAACATGGCGAAGACAATATCGGTGGTACGCTCTGGGTTCACTCCAACCAATTTCTTCATTATTAATTGCAGTAAGAATGCCCTTATGTTTGTCAGAAATCAAGCAAATACCCTCTCTTTGGGTAACATATTCACGCAATGCCCACCAAAACCATGACCAACTGGACGAATTCTCACCTTCTACGATAGCAAAAGCAAGGGGAAATATATGTCTGTTTGCATCAACAGATAAGGCTGTCAATAATTTTCCCTTATACTTTCCATATAGATGAGTTCCATCAATCTGGATTAATGGCCTACAATGGTTGACCCTTCTCTTGCAGGACCAAAAGACCAAAAAACTCGTCCAAAAATAGTCGTACCTAGCACATCAAAAGAAAGGAAAAACCCTTCTCTTGAACATTTCTGACGGTACCAACTCAAGATCTTGTTCACCACTACTGTCGTTTTCAAATAATTCATCCACTTCAACATCGATGTCACTATCTCCATCATTTCCAGGTTCAAGAATTCTAAATCTTCAGGACGCATCGATATATTTATTATGTTTTTTTTCAACTGTTATAGTTGACAAAAAATATGTTAATATGTCAACCCAACAAACTCTAATTTCTAAGTTTTCTAAGTTTAAATCAATCATACATAAACTAAATTATACATAAGCTATACATATAAGATTTCTAAGTTTAAATCAATCCAAACAAATAAAAAAAATATAAGATCAACCCAAAAATATACATAAACTAAATCATACATAAAGCTAAATCATACATAAGCTAAATCATACATAAACTAAATAATACATAAACTAAATCATATATAAACTAAATCATACATAACTATACATAAACTAAATCATACACAAACTATATATAAACTAAATCATACATAAAACTATACACACATAAACTATACATAAACTATACACACATAAACTATACATAAACTATACATACATAAACTATATGTACATAAACTATATGTACATAAACTATACATACATAAACTATACATACATAAACTATACATACACTATACATAAACTATACAAAAATGTAGGAATATACCAAACAAAATTCAGCCCAAAAACATGCAAAAACATACATATAAATACATATCAGCCCAACTAGAGAAAGAAATATACCAAGCAAAATTTGGCAGCCAAAAATGTAGGAAAATCGAGCAACACGACCGCTACAATGGAGGATTCGGTGAGGATCAAATGGAGGACTGAAAGTCGAGCAAAATCAAAATTTTGGAAGATTTCGGTGAAATAGAGGCTTCGAAGAGGAAAATCAACGAGATTTTGGTAGGTAGAAGGGAGGAATCGATGGTTTAGGTGAGGGAAAATGATGATAAACAGCGGTGAGGAATAACAATAGGCATTTCAGTGAGGAAGAAGAAGGGGTCAGGTGGAGCTTTTAAGGCGTGGAAGTCGTGTACCCGGTACACGACTTAGGGTAATCGTGTACCTGGTACACGATTCCCTCAATCAAACCTGCATGACTGCCACGCCTGACTGGGCGTGCCAGGTGGCCAGGGAATCATGTACCCGGTATACGATTTAGGCCTTATCGTGTACCAGGTATACGATTTAAACACCTATTTTTGGGAATACTTTCCTCCCAACCTTATTTTTGTCATTATTTATTAAAAAAACATTATTTTAAAAAAAATCATAAGAAAATAAAATATTGTGCAAAAACAACATCCTATGATAACATCCTTTGAGACATACTTTGAGACAACATCAAAACAACTCAGAAACAAGGTCCATTAATCTTAAACAAATATCTAGCCAATTTCAAAACTCTAACATCATATTTAAGTCATAACTTTTGAAGGAATTAGTCATTTTGGGCTAAGTATGTATTTATAATTTTCTTCATTTTTTTCCTCCTATTTTCATCTACACTCTCAGATTTTGTAGATTCCATGTGGACCTTTGAGCTTAATAGTCCTTACGGTTGGCTAAGGTTAGTTTTCTAGTTGAGTGGTTTAGAAGAACACTGTGCATATTGTGAGGATTTGTTCTTGAGTTCCTATATTTAATTTAATTACTCTCTTTAGCTTATATTCTCAAGCAAACATATCTTTGTGTTTGAATTGATGAGTTATAAATGGGCGCATGATATGTAGTTGTTGAATAAATGATTGTGTTAAAGATTTGGTATTGACCATCTTTTTTAAGGATATTGCGGCAGTTGTCCCATGAGATGTTTGTCATCTTGTCCCTTGCCTTGTCCTTCAAGATGTCTTTACGAATGTTGTTTCAGTCTAAATATATTTTCCTTATTTGGAAAATTTTAGGTGTTTATTTTGCAAGAATTCTTTTCTTCTCAGTTTTCGAACTTAGGTTTGTTTACCTTTTTATATCTTGGGTATATATGATTGTTTTGAGAAGGTTCAAGGTTACACTTTGAAGATCTTTTGAGCTATTGTGTGAGGTTGTTTGGAGAAGTGTTTTCCGTGTATGTCAATCCTTGTGATTGTGAAGCTTCCGCTACTGCTGATCTTGAGATGGTCTTCAGATCATGTTGAAACATTCTACTACATCTTGAGAAGAGATTCTCATTCTTAGGGGAAGCTTAAGTTTTATTGAGATAGAGTCTCACACTTATGAGAGCTTAAGTGATCATTCACTAAGTTAACTATGTGTGTGTCACTATAATTGTCATTTATTTACAGATAAGTAAAACGTTGTAACCGCTTAACTTTATTATAGTGAAATTATATTTCCTTGACACATTATCTCAAAACGTAGGTAGTATTACATTGAACTGGGCTACCAAACTTGGTGTTATACCTCTTAGTATTTTTATTTGTGCTTTACTAATTTTCCTTATAATTACTGTAACATTGCATGCAATGTGTTTTGTTGTATGCCAGATAATAATTCTTTCAATTGGTATCAGAGTGGATCCCATTATTTCTAATGTCTCAATATGTGGTTCTTAAATAGAAGAAATCAAAGAAGGTCAATCTACCACACGTTCCTCGGTGCTTGATGGAACAAACTACTCTTATTAGAATGCTAAAATAACAGTTTGTTTAAGTATATTGATCACAAGACTTGAAAAGCAGCTATAACTGGATGGACTCCTCCTCATATTATTGTTTCTGCAGGGATGGATCCCATAGCGGATGTGGTTTGTCGCTTTTGCTTTTTATTTGGAAGATGAAAATTACAGAATTATAGCTAAGCATACAGAGAACATACATGTTGTTTAGGTTAAGCATAGTTGGGACTAGAAAATACATTTGAAGAACTATTCCTCAGCAAATTCTTTTTTGTCACGGTCTCCTCTTCACAACACTGAGATGCTACCAAAAGATCTTCTCTACTGTTCTCTGGCAAGAGATCGGTTTGTGCTAACCTTCTCTTAAAAAGTGAAAGGGAATTCTATACAGAACTTCTCAATTGAATTTTTTTATTAGAGTGGGAGAATTCTTTTAGAGAGAGGGGAGGTAGTTATCCAGCAGCATTAACCCCCCGCAAAATGCAGAGGTATCGTATTTAAGGAGAGAGGGAAATAATTACCCACTCTCTCCACTTGCTCCATTCCCCTATATAATGGGGAGTTTAATTTAATTTAATAATAAATAAATAAAATAATTAAATATCTAATATTTAATTAAATATTTGAATCATATTCAAATATACATTTCTCTCATAATCTATAGTTTTAATATGAATCTCATTCATATTAATTTAATATTTGAATCATATTAAAAAAATATTAAATCTCCCATATTATATAGTTTAATTTGAAATTAACTATAATATATATATATATACACACACACACACACACACACATTATGTTAATTGTATTTAATACAATTAATATATATTCGCTAAATTAATTTGAACACTTCAAATTATTCTTTTAAAACTCTTGGACCTTGTTAGTTCATAGTGAGCCAGTAAGAGGATCTAATGGACCTACAAATTATAAGCTCCAATGATCTAATTAATTAAACTCATTAATTAAATTAACCAATATTCATTATTTATGGAACAAACCATTATTGACCCATTGTTGCACTTTTATGCATTCTAGAACATATTGTGTCCATGGTATAATCATTACACATAAGTCAATCCTTCACAAGTTGTACGTAATTACAGCTGAGTCAAATGTCCATTTTACCCCTGTAATTACCTCTATATTCTTAAGTACCATTGATCATCTAATGAACAATTTATTATAGTCCAACCATAAATTAAGTCCCTCCCGGGCTAGTGAGAGGGTGAGGTCTCATTGTTCAAGTCCTGGAGTTAACACTTAAGGGAACTACTCATCTACTAGGGAAGGAGTGAATTCCATCTCGTAAAATATGTTCCCAACTCCCTATTCAGTCAAGTCCTCAAAATGGTAGGCTTATTAAGTCGACGACTCGGGTCACTCTCACTCATGCAAATCAAAGGATAAGCCCTTATAGGCATGAATTCATAACTAACTCAAGGTTAAGATCAAGATATATATGATCATCATGTGAAATATTAATCTCGTCAAGTTATAGAGAGAGATTAATTATTTCGTGGTCTAGTCTTATACAAACTAATTATAAAGGATACCTTCGCTCACATGAACGATTTGGATTACATCATTTGTAACATTTACAAAGGGGGTCGTATCCATAGTGTTACTGAAAAGCAACTAAAAAGTACTTTTATTACCTCCAAATTTAGAACTACTATTGCTAGCTTTGTTTAGTTTGATGTGGTTTATTGAGTAACTTCAGAAAACTAAGCATCAGGAGCAATTTGTGAGAAAATGATAAAAAAAAAAAAAAAAAAAACCCAAGGTAAAACTCCCAATTTGAGCAATTACGGGTTGGCTATGGAATTAGGAAGAAACCAAGGATCAAGGGGCAAGAAAGGAGGCAATTTTGGAAGACAATTTTGGAGCCAGGGTTGGACGAGCATTGCAACGCTACTCTCTGATGCTGCAGACCCGAGAGCAATTGGAAATAGGACAGTGTTGCAACGCTACGAACTCTACGTGCAGCTAGCATGATGACAACGTTGCAATGCTGATTTACAGCGAGGGCATTATAAATTCTGTGATGCACCGCCATGTAAAAAAGGAAGAAAATTTAGAGATTTTTAGAAAAAAAAAATTCAAGTTCGTACAGAGGTAAATCAGAGCGATTCTGGGTTGATTGTGACGAGAAGAATTGATCGAGAATGTGCGTTTTTTTGAAGACCAATCCGAAATTTGTGGCGAGAGTCAAGGAGATCGTGATTGGGGTTCGATCCTATTGAGGGGAGATCATTTTTCTACGTTTATATTATTTTTTCTGCCATGATGACTGTGTTGGGTCTTGGAGTCTTTTAGTTTGTAATCTGTACACATTGTTATGAATAAAATAAGAGTTATTTTATTTGGCATTTACTCATATCCAATAAACAAAGCTTCATGGTTATTGTATGAAAACTGAAGAATGTATATGAGATATACAAATAGATCATGCCTTAAGTGATAACCTAAATAGGTCTGTAGTATAAGGATTAAGGAGGGATTCTTGATCCTGGTGACACTACAGATACGACCCACTTTGTAGAGGTTTGCAAGTATTGTGAACTACTATAGATGGTAGATCTTGATCATTCATGTGGAGACATGCGAGCGGGGGTGTCCTATACAAAGAGTTTGTATAAGACCGGACCACGAGATGACTATTTTTTGTATATAACGCTGTTGATATTGGAAAGTTACATCTCACCTAAACGACCATAGGTGACATGACCTCAATCTTAAGTGTTTTGGGAATTCCTGTCTTTGAGGGCGGTCTTTTGATTAGTATGGGTGAGACTAGCCAGATTGCCAACTCAACATGGCTACCTTTTTGGGGATTTTTCTGATTTGGGAGCTGGGATTTCAGTTACACAAGATGTAATTCACTCCTTCCCGAAAGCAGGGGTAAGTAGATAGATTGCTCCCTTAAGGGCCGATTCTGGGGCTTGAACATAATGGCCAACTTCTCTTTGGAAGAGAGGAATTGGTCATAGTAGGACTATGACTTATGTTCATTAGAGGAATTAGTAGTACTTAAAGAGTTAGATGTAACTACATGGGCATAATGGTTATTGGCTCAACGGTACTTACAAGCAATCTGGTGAAGGGTTATCGCACTGTTGATTGGTTGATATGGACACATAATATATCTGTAGTAAGGAGAGTTCAGCTGTCAGTCTGTAGTAAAGTGCCTGGTAGTTAACGGATAGTGGATCCCGTGACTAAAGAGTTTAGTCAGTTACTCACGTACCGTTGGAGCTTCGAGCTACAGGTCCACAAGGTTCCCTTGGTAGCTCAATGGATTCAAGTTGAGAATTAGTTCTTGGTGTTGATTTGAAATATTCAAATTAACTAGAGGTAATTCGATTATATATGATATGATCGGTGTGATGTAAAAGATACATCAAGTGGAGGATTAATGTAAATGAGATTTACATTAAGTACCATGAAATAGAAAAAGAGCTATGGTTTATATGTTTCATGAGATGAAATATTAAAACTATAGGTTATAAATATACTATGGTAAGTTGGTTATCATATATATTTATAATAATATTAATTATTGGATAATTATCTCTTTTTCTCTAATAACCAATTGAGTGGGAGGTTATTGGTGGTTTCATGGTAACCGTGAGATAAAAGAAAAAATATTTTCCTAATTTTAGGAGATTTGTGAGAGTTTCTATTCTCGGAAACATCTCACGCAAATGCTGTCAAATGTAGATTCACTAAATGATAACTGAAGAGAGACTAGACGATCGTGGAGTGATACTATACCATAGTTCACTCAGTTGGCCTTTAGCTAAACGATCGCAGAGCTTTTGCTAAACGATTGCATAACATTTGTTAAACGATTGGACATCGTCTATACGATAAACTTTGTCCTCTCCCACTTGCTCAATCATTTACACAATTGTTCTTCCTCTAACCAAGTCCACACAGAGCCCACACTTCTGGACTCTGACATCGAGAATACCAAGGTAGCCAATGTGGTGGTGTCGTACTCAACTCGACATAGTTCGAGGTTTTTGCAAGTGGTTCGTGGTGTTCGTTTGGTGGTTGCTGATTGATCGTGATCTTGGAGATCGCTGAGTTCGAGCATTCATGAGTTATAGTCTTGAAGATTAAACGAGCATTCGTAATCAAGGGAGATTGAAGATGAGTCTTCAAAGGTATGTTTATTCTTTCCCTTGATCTTGTTTAAAGCATGTTGTAATTTTGTTTTGCGCATGACCGATTAATTTCCATTTGTGTAGTTGTAAATTTTGTTGTTCAAATACGAGTGAAATTTGGAACGATCGTTCTGCTGCTCATGAAAATCCTCATGTCCGATTTCCTTCAATAGGTATTAGAGCCAAGTTGTTCTGATATTCTAAATTTCACTTCTTTTTTGAACTTCTTTTACAGTCGTGGTATGTTTTCTGCATTTGCGTTTAAGTGTTAAATGCGCTTGTGGATAGCATCGATGAATGTTTACGAGTTTAATTGCCTCTATTTCAAGATTTCTTTAAATTACAAAGTGTTAATTTGTAAGGGCCCCTGTGTTTTTTAGGCATAATTAACTTGCAATCGAGTCTTTAATTCAAAGTGTTTGAGTTAGTTGAGTTGTTCGTGATGAAGTTTCGAAGCATGGAGATGCATTTCTCAGTGAAGAAGAAGACCAAGAGTTGGTCGTGTCGTGTAGCCTCAGGTAAACAAGCATTGTGATTTGGCTAAACGATCGTGTAGATTTTTCTATACGATCGTGTAGTATTTACTAAACGATGGGGTAAACTGTTTGCTCTATCGCACAAAGTTGGTTACTCAATCGTGTAGACGCTGGGGGTAAATGATAGAGTGGGAGCATTTGATGCTCATTGTTTAATAACAGGCGCGCGCTAAATGATCGTGTAGTTAGCATGCTCATCACATAGTCACTTACTACACGATCACGCGGTATGTGATACGAAGGCGCTCACTCAGTGATCGTTTAGATGACAGTGCTTCACCGCATCGATGTCGTTTAAACGATCGTTTAGAGATTGCGTTAGGCGTGGCGCGCTGCACAATCACGTACCTCGTGCTTCATCGCATAGTAAAAGGTGTACGATCATTGCTAAATGATCATTTAGCTCTGGAAGCGTAGGTAAACGATTGAGTAAAATGTTTACTCTTTTGTGTAGACAATTGCGTGGGTTTTTGGTACGCGATCAATGGAGACGCGGACTTTGATCGGATGATTCAAGATTCGATTTTCCTGTTTGAACCGGAGACTCTTTGTTTTTGTAATAGTTAGCTTTTGTTTTGAGGATTT
Organism: Benincasa hispida; assembly: GCF_027475165.1. Taxonomy (NCBI): domain Eukaryota; kingdom Viridiplantae; phylum Streptophyta; class Magnoliopsida; order Cucurbitales; family Cucurbitaceae; genus Benincasa; species Benincasa hispida. The sequence continues at coordinate 28,839,759 of NC_143488.1, read as the reverse complement.
TGATGCAATTTTTCCCGGTTCATCCATTTTTGTTTATTATACATGAGATATATGTGGTTTATATGGCATAGTGTATGACATATAGATTTGAAACCCACCTTAGATTGTGCAATTATTTATGCATCATGTGTTATAAGTGTTATAATATGGCATGATGAAATTACAAGAAAACATGCACATGCATCATGAAATATAAAAGTTATATTTATGCATGCAGTAAGCATATTCATGCATCATCTTTATATTATAAGCATTATAGTATAAGGGTGAATGGAAGCATGTTTTCTTGGTTCGTTGCTTATTTGTATAAGTGTTATATAAAAAGGTAGCAATGAATGAACATTGCATGGAGCATGACACTTAGGTTGTTTATAAGTGTTATGAATGCCTTGTATGTGTTTGTTTTGCGTTGTGAATGGTTTTGGTTGTTTCTGTTATAAGCGTTATATCAAAAATTAGAATTAAAATTAATAAGAAAGAGTTGCATGTGGACTTACGGTGAACTCATGTTTTAAAAGGGTTTTAAAATTGGATTGAGATAGACCTAAGTTCAAGGTTCTAATGGGATTAGCAACCTAGTTTAATCTTTTTTGGGTTTAATAGGATTAAATTGATTGGCATAAAAGATTAAAATTGTATTAAATCTATCTATAAGGGACCTTTTGTCTAAAGCGGGTCTGTCTAGGCTGGGATACTTAAGTTAACGGATACGGAACACCCTTACCTGGGAACCTACCTGGAAAGGTGAATTTGATAGATTTTTTGGAAACATACAATAGTTGGTTAAAGACTCCTTTAAAGAGTTTGATGGATGATGATCAATAGTTGTTTAACTATCCAAGGTAAAAGTTACTCTTAGGCAAACCTAAAAGTCACTTAGTTAAAATTCTTAGCCGTGTTTTTTCTAAGTAAACTAAACCTTAGGTTATAAAATGCTCAATGAGAGGAAGAGATGTATTTGATATGTCAATGATTCCACTCACATTTCTCCTTGAATGTTCATGCTGTGAGATTTATGCTTGACCTCGTGGTGCCCTGGGAGCATCCCCCTTCGAATGGTGTTTGCATGAGTCAATATCAAGGTGGACAGAGAGAGTGTTTATAGTAAGTGAGTGAAGGGTGTGTGTCAACATGTCCTATGGTCTCTATCATTGGTTCGCACCGTGAGATCATTTTGTACTCCCTCGTGGCGCCTTGGGAGCGTCCCCTTTCGGATAGGTTTTGTGCAGTTGGTCAAGATCAAAGTGAACTCCAGTAGTGGATAGAGTCGCTTTAGTTTTTGCCCCAATTGGATTTTTTCCCTTCAGATTGACTGCTTGAGGCGAAACTCTAGGGCCTAAAATGGTGGGTCACATTTACGAGAAATTGTTAAGTAAGTTAATGATTTCTTGACCAAATCAATGATGGCTAGTTGTTATAGGAGCAAGGTTATGTCACATCAACCTCAATAGAATCGAGCAATTGGTGAAAAAGTAGATTTCTAAAGAGTTTAGAAGAAAACTCCTTGTCGGTGTGTGAATCATGCCTCAAAGGCAAGATGGCCAAATGACCTTTTACTGGAAAAGGTTACAGAGCCAAGAAAGCCTGAGTTTGTACATTCAGACCTCTGTGGTCCGATGAGTGTTAGGGCTCAAGATGCGCATGAATTTTTCATCTCTTTCATAGATGAATATTCGAGGTACAAGTATCTCTACCTAATGCAATGAAAGTCTGAAGCCCTTGAAAAGTTCAAGGAGTATAAGGCTGAAGTTGAAAACTTGTTAGGTAAGAAGATAAAAACACTACGATCTGATCGTGGTGGAGAGTATGTAGACCTCCAATTCCAAAACTATATGATAGAACATGGGATTGCGTCTCAACTCTCAGTCCCAGGTGCACCTCAGTAGAATGGTAAAAAAGGAGAAATAGAACCTTGTTGGACATGGTTCAGTCTATGATGAGTTATGCTCATCTTCCAGACTCATTTTAAGGTTTTGCAATGGAGACTACTTGCTACATTCTGAACAACGTTCTCTCAAAAAGTGTTTCTAAAACAACTTTTGAGCTGTGAAGAGGCTGTAAAGGTAGTTTACGCCACTTCCAGATTTGGGGGTGTCTGGCACACGTGCTTGTGGCTAACCCGAAGAAGTTGGATAAGCATTCGAAAGTTTGCCCCTTTGTAGGCTACACCAAGGAAACGAGGAGTGGATACTTCTATGATCCGAGTGAGAACAAAGTGTTTGTTTCTACAAATGCTAACTTCTTGGAAGAAGACCACATCCGGGATCATAAACCACGAAGTAATTAGACTACCGAGGGATCAACAAGAGTTGTTGAATAGATTGACAAATCAACAAGAGTTGTTGAGGTTGATGCATCTAGTCAACCAGCTCAAGAGTTGAGACTACCTTGACATAGTGGGAGGGTTATGAACCCACCGGATTGCTACATGGGTTTAATTGAAGCCTAGAACATCATTTCTAATGATGGGGTCGAGGATCCATTATCTTTTAAGAAAGCAATGGAAGATGTTGACAAGGATGAATGGATTAAAGCCATGACCCAGGAGATGGAGTCTATGTAATTTAATCAAGTTTGGGAGCTGATAACGGACAGAAATGAACGTTATTACAATGCCAAGTTAAAAATAATGCAGGATTGCAATAGTAAAAATATACAATATTGCGTCCAAAAGTACTAAGTTCACAACATTGCGATCACATGCGTCCATCGCATTAAAACAAGTAACTTATGTATTTTATGCAGGAAAATGCATTGACGCAAGGCGAAAATGCGATCCAAAAAAATTATCGACCAAACGCATAAGAGATTGCGACCGCAAGGCTATGCAATCGTTTGCGCTCGGGGAAATATGCTCAAGATTGCGACCGCAAGGCTATACGATCGTTTGCGTTCGAAAATTTGCTCGAGAAGATGGCCACATAAAGTCGGCGCATCAAGGTGGGCGCATCTGGATGAAAGCTTAATAAATCATGATGGGACAGAAAGCTGATGACGGTCGATTCCGAATTAAGTTGACAAGCCGTTAACGACCTACTGTAGCAAATACACTCAACATTTCGGTGACAATTATTCGGCGCATCAAACAGAGAATTAATGCCATCTCATTAGTGCAATCATAAAAGAGAAGAAGCTTTTCACCCTGAAGCTCTATAAATACCGAAGGCCATCAGTTTATTCAGTTAGTTAGTTCGCCCAGTCTTAGAATTCTTGTTCTTAGTTTTCATATACTTAGAAGGTAGAAGCGAGAAAAGGGAAAAAACGTCGGAAGATCGTCCTGGTCAGCTTGAGAGAGAACCCAGGAGGCGTAGAAAAACAGAGAGAGGGCTGACTCTTGCGAGAGCAAGAATATCTTTTGAGTAGAGTAGAGAAGAACAGTGTAAAAGCCTTGGGAAGCAAGAAATTGCTACTAGGCTCTTTATTTTTATTCCGTATTGTCATTCTGTACTTCGATTTTATATATATAGAATGGAACTTGCTTTTCTACATCTGATCACTCTCTGTAAAATACGCATGAGTAGCTAAAATTTTCAATTGAGTTGAGAAGTACTTAGCTAACATGACCTAGGATCTTCATTGCATGCGATCATCTTGTCTTATGTTGCGCCCATCACCCTTTAGAGCTACTCGAGAGAGAGTCTAAAAAATAACCTAAGACTTGAGAGAGCTAGTTAGAATCTAGACTCATAAGAGCAAGATTAAACCTGCATAGGCAAGAGATAGGGACTTAGAGATAAGCTATGCTTGCCAACATGCATCGCATGCACCCTAGAGATAGGTTATGGTAATATGGGGTCACCTTGTATGTGTGTGTGTCATTCGTCATCGCATAGACAAGAATAGAGGCTTAGATATAAGTCCTATAGACATCATCGCATATATCGCATGCATTCTAAACTAGAAGTCGTAGCATTTGCATTGAGAGGTGATTTGCTATTATATGTGTATAGCATGATCGCATATCATGAACGCAATCCTAGGAAGTGTTAGCTAAACCCCTTCTTAACCCGTTCCCCCGCATATTCATCCCATCTCCTGTATTATTAACTCTTTTCTCAAATATGCCGTTTACGTTTTATACTGTAAACAATAAACCAACCAACTCTTTGATTTACTTGTTACCATAAAGTGATCTAAAAATTACCATTGCATAGTGTTTTCCTTAGTCCTTGAGTTCGACCCTGGGTTTACCGGGCAACTCAGTAGGATTTATACTTGGATCTTACTGAGAAAACTTGCATGCTCAATGAATTTTCGACCAACGCAATCCTACCATTATTTCATCGCATAAAATAACGCATTAAGTTTTTGGCGCCATTGTCGGGGACTTCGACAATACATTGTGCTAACGGTAATTTTCTGATTTTCTTTGCAGCTTTCAATCTCTGGCGAATTACGACCCAGAGATTGAAAGAACATTCTAACGAAGATTGAGAGATAGCCACCAACAACAACAAGAAGAGAAAGATAACATGGCGGAACAACCGGGAAATGGGGCACCAAATGAAAATAATGTCATGGCGATTCCCATCCTATTGGCGAACGACCGCAATAGGCCCATTCGGGACTATGCGTCGCCCAACCTCTACGATTTCTCCCCAGGAATCATGAGGCCCGCTCTTGATGGATCGAGATTCGAAATGAAGCCGATGATGCTGCAGAGGATCCAAACTGTTGGACAGTTTGGTGGAAGGCGTGGCGAGGACCCGCACGCCACCTCCGGAGTTTCATAGAGATCTGCTACACTTTGTGTTCCCTAATATCTCCACTGAGGAGGTTCGACTAACTTTGTTTCCATTTTCGTTGTGTGACCAGGCACAAAAATGGACTTATTCTCTCGAACCGAGGGAGATTACCTCATGGGAGCAAGTAGTAGAGAAGTTTATGAAGAAATACTTCCCTCCAATGGAGAATATCAGAAGAAGGAAGTTGATAACCAATTTTGAACAGGATATTGATGAATCACTCAACGATGTGTGGGTGAGGTTTAAGAGGCGGTAAGAGATTTCCTACATAACGGCTTACAGGTGGAGATTTTTTTATCATGGATTAAACCCTGCATCGTAGACCGCTGCCAATGCGGCAGTAGCTGGAGGTCTGCTGGATAAACTTATGATGAGGCCAAGAATATTCTTGATCGAATTTCTAAAAATCACGAGGACTGGAGAGAAAGCGATCAAAGATTGAGAATCAAAGACAGTGATGCGAATAATGGGGCCATCACATCCCTTCAAAGTCAAATGACTGCGATGATGAACTTGATACAGGGAATCGCAATCAATAGCCCATCAACGCATAGTGGGCAAGTGAACGCAATCAACCAGACGACCGCAAGTTGTGTTACTTGTGGTGAAGGACATCAAATGGAGGAATGCCTGCGAAACCCACAATCAGTCTATTTTATGAAGAATAATCCATTTTCTAACACGTACAACCCTGGGTGGAGAAACCACCCAAACTTCACGTGGAAAAATCAACAGCAAAATTTTCAATCAGTGGCATAAAAAGAAGGGCCACCCGGATTTTTCTCGCGAACCAACAGTCTTTCGAATAATTAAGCCAGCAGTTGACAAGTGCCCAATCTTCCACTTTGGAGAGTTTGTTGAAGCAATATATTGAAAAGAACGAAACAGTGCTTCAAAACCAAGCGATGTCTATCCGCAACCTGGAAATTCAGATAGGCCAGATTGCGGGTGAACTCAAGAACAAACCGCAAGGGGCCCTGTCAAGTTCAACAGAGCTCTCACGCAACCCAGGAGGTACGGGTAAAGAGCAATGTCAAGTGGTGACGTTGCGGAGCGGAAAAACTGCGGCAGGGGAAAAGAATAAGCCTAGCCAAACTGCTCCAATTGCGCTGAACCAAAGATTGTGTTAACTCGAGAAGAAATAGAAGAAAAAGAGGCGATAGAACCAAAGATTGTGTCCACCTCGGAGCCAAAAGAATAGGGGACCGTAAGAATACAGCTGCCACCATTCCCACGGAGACTCAAAAAGACGAAAAATGATGAGGTACAATATCAATGCTTCATGACTATGTTAAAAAAGTTGCATATTTATATTCCATTCACTGAAGCAATTGAGGAGATGCCCGCATATGCGAAGTTCCTAAAGAATATGGTGACAAAGAAGAGAGGCGCTGGTAAGTTTGCCACAGTGGCTTTGACACAGAGTTCAAAATCTATAATCCCACCAAAAATACGTGACCCTGGGAGTTTCATTATACCTTGCTCCATTGGAGGATTATACATTGAGCAAGTGTAACGCAATCTCGGGGCCAACATTAACTTGATTCCCCTGTCAATTTTCAAGCAGCTGAATGTGGGGCAACTTGCGCCCACGACGGTGACTTTCCAATTAGTGGATAGATCTCTTGTGCATTGATGACATGTAGAAGTGCATGTCATCTTAGGCCTTTTACTTAGAATTATGAAGGTTGTTAAGCAGAATATGCGGCAATTATGCTAGGAATTCATGAGAAATTGAGCTTGCGTCGTTTAGCATGATGAATCTCGATTAACCCGTTATTATGCGTTCAATGTTCTATATTTGTAACTAATACAGGAAGTGGACGCAAACGCGGAAATCGGACCACCACATAGACGACCGCATGCGAAGAAACACTCTATCGCAAAGGCGAACGCGTTCGATCAATGCATGGATGTTGCAGTAATCAGCCACAGGTATCCATCATATGAGTTGCGCTCGTCACGCGATTGCGGTCATCGTGTAGAGTTGTAGTATTAAATGAATGTGGACACCGAATGATTGCGGCTACACGATAACGCATGGTTAAGGGATCAACGCAAGGTTGGTGGAATGAATGCATCAACGCATCTACATCGAGAAAATCAAAAGATGATGTTGACATTTCACCTACCACGCTGTTGATAGCAAAGGTTCAGAAAAGGACTAATGCTCCGAATGTCAGACTCAGAGCAGTCCATTAATGCTGTTGATGATCCAAGCTCTATAAATAGAAGCCGATGAGCAGAAATTCAAGCCATCCAAGGTTTTCACCCAAGGTTCGAATCCAAGGTTTATGCTTGAGGTTCGCCTAGGTCGGATCCTTGTGATCCAGAAAAATACGTGGGAAGACGCTTGAGAGTTCTTCACCTCCTTTATCCATTTCGAGTGACGATCGGAGCCTTCAACTGGAGCTAGATCTCGAGAGAGTCAGCTCCACCGCCCATCCATGGCACCACCGGCATCCTTAACGCATATCTGCTGGAAAGCAAGTCTTTCTTTCGGCCGGTCATTTCATTTTTCCTTCTTTTTCTTATATTGTATTGTATGACATTTTGTGATTAAGGAATTAATACATTTTGTGCTCAATAAATTTCTACATTTCCTTCGACTCCATCTCCATCTTCTTTACTTAGCATCCTTAACTTTCATTGCAACACTTAGTGAGATTGCTAGTGTATCACATACTTAGTCATGTGGATTAGAGATATGAAACATGTAGCAAACCACCGGAAGGTATGCGTTGCGTGAGTATGTGAGAAAACCCTATTTGTTTAGTGTGAAGCTATAGCAACGCCTGCCGATAGGCTAACACAATGCTTGTCTATGAGTAAAGTCAGCAACAACTAACTGCCCGGGAGGGAAAGTGGTTGGACGCATGAAGCAATGTAAGCATTGTTCACTAGAGATAGGAATAATCTTATGTCAGCATAGTTTATGCAATTGTCTTGTATTATGTATGCTTCATTCGTCCATTAGGGATACTCGGGAGGCTAGTCTAAGGACAGAATCTAGGCGTGGAAAAGTCAGGTTAGAATCTAGGCTCGGGAGAGTCAGATTAGAATGCATAAAACAAGAGATAGGAGCTTAGGAATAAGTACTGTTTGCTATTAACGCATCGCATGCATCCTAGAGATAGGATACGATTGTGTGCGGTCACCTTGTCTTTATGTGCATCTTGCATCATCGCATAGGAAAAGAGTAAAGACTTAGGAATAAGCTCTATGGATATTTTTGCATTCAACACATGCGTCCTAGACTTAGAAGCACCGCATTTGCATTGGGAAATGATTTGCTATGCATGAGTGTAGCATGATCACATAGCTTGCGTTGACTAAGATTGCCCTTGTGATCACTGTTAAGAGTTGCAATGAAGGCATCTCGCATTTTATCTATTTTTCCATCCATTTGTTTCATGTCAAGAGTTGTTGTGACTTTACCTCTCATGCATATTCTCATTGCGTTGTCTGTTACTTAGGAGTAGGAGTAGGGTTAACTTAGCAACCTCCCTTCCATTCTTTTATTCAAACCACTGCATGCACATTATCGCATTCATTTTGTTACAAGTCTCTGAGTTCAACCTCGAATCACTCGAGAAACTTGCGTTTGCGTTATACTTGGCGTAAACGCAAGAAAACTTGTGACAGGATGCATGGTCATCGCATACATTTGTTAACACATAATCATTCCAACGCATGACCATCGACACATTTCAATCAATGCATAACTTTAGAAAACATGCCTCGCATATTGTGTCCAAGGGATCTTAGTTGTCGAGTAATTGACGTCTAATTTCCTATCACCATGCATCTAGAAGGGAAAGTGAAGGATGTTCTGGTTACAATCAACAAATTTATATTACCAGCAGACTTCATCATCTTGGACTACGAAGCAGACAAATATGTGCCCATCATCCTGGGGCGATCATTTTTATAGACCGGTCGTGCCCAGATTGATGTGCACAAAGGAGAGATCACCTTGAGCATGAATGGACAGAAGCTTAGGTTTGACATTATCCGAGCCATGAAATATCTTGATGAAGAAGACCTTAATGTATCCGATGATGACCAAAGTTTGAATGACGAAGAGAAGCCTGACGATGAAAATGAGGATGTGATCGCATCCACTGTCGTTGAAGGAAATCAGAAACACGATTTTTGTGAGCAGCGGAAGCAAGATCATTCCAAATTACAATCATGAATCAACAAATCATTTATAGTCGACTTCAATACAAACGGTTATACAATTTACAAAGAAATTACAGCATGATACAATAAAAGTACAGAGGGAAAAATTGTACTAACAAAGGTAGAAGCGTCTCCATGCTCCGATGCGCGACCGCTCGAACAACAACGACCACGAACACTCGATCTACATGACCGCAACACCGCACGAACACTTCGTGCTCGTTTTCAACGATCTCCTCAGTCACGATCTTCTCCGCAACAGAAAATGGCCTCCACAGCACTACTAACAAGGCGACCTTGGTATTCTCAATGTGAGAATCCAGAAGGTAGGCTCTGTTCGGACTTGATGTGAGGCAGACGAACGGAGGAAAGACAGATCGTGTACACAACTGGGCAAGTGGGAGAAGTCGAGACCTATCGTATAGGTCGATGCCAAATCGTTTTATCGATCGTCTAACAAAAGCTATGCGATCGTTTAGCTCTATCGTTCAGCTTGATCGATTCTACACGATCGTTTACCTTGGGCTAGCGATTGTCTAACAAAGCTATGCCATCGTTTAGTAAACACTGCACGATCGTTTACTAGCACCTGCACGACTGTTTACCTAGCCCAGCCGTCGTTTAGTAAATCTGTATTTACTTGACGACTTCCGTGAGTTTCTTTTCGCCAGAGAGAAAACTCAAAACTTTTCAAACTTTGTAAAAACCTCTTTTTTCAAAATAGGAAACCGATTTCCTTTTAAACTCACGGTTACCATGATCAATAACCACCCACTACTTTGGTTATTTTAAAAGAAAAAGTATTAATTATCTAATAATTAATATTATTATAAATATAAATGATAACCAATTTATCATACTATATTTATAACCTATAGTTTTAATATTTCATCTCATGAAACATATAAACTATAGTTCTTTTCCTATTCCATGGTACTTAATGTAAATCTCATTTACATCAATCCTCCACTAAATGTATCTCATATATCATATCGATTATATCACATATAATCAAAATACCTCTAGTCAATTTGAACATTTCAAATCAACATCAAGAACTTGATCCTTCAACAAGATTCCAGCTACCAAGAGGGCCTCATGGACCTGTAGATCCGAAGCTCCAACGGTACGTGAATAACTGATTAAACTCTTTAGTCACGGGATCCACTATCCGTTAATTGCCAGGCACTCTACTAAAGACTGATAGCTGAACTCTTCTCACTACAGATATATTATGTGTCCATCTTAACAAATCAGTAGTATGACAACCCTTCATAGATCGCTCGTAAGTACAGCTGAGCCAATAACCGTTATGTCCCTGTAGTTATATCAGTCTTCTTAAGTACCACTGATCCCTCTAATGAACATAAGTCATAGTCCTACTATGACTGATTCTTCTCTTCCAAAGAGAAGCTGTGGACACTATGTTCAAGCCTCGAAATCAGCCCTTAAGGGAGCAATCTCTCTACTTATCCTTGCTTCAGGAAAGGAGTGAATTCCATATTGTGGATTGAGTTTCCAACTCTCAGATTAGACAAGTCCCTAAAAAGGTAGGCATGTTGAGTTGTCAATCTGGCCACTCTCACCCATACTAATCAAAGGACCGCCCTTAAAGGCAGGAGTTCATAAAACACTCAGGATTGAGGTCATGTCACCTATGGTCGTTTAGGTGAGATGCAAGTCTCTAGTATCAATGGCATTATATACAGAGTCTAGTCATCTCATGGTCCAAGTCTTATACAAACTCTTTGTATAGGACACCCTCACTTCATATCTCCACATGAATCGTCTGGATCAACCATCTGTCGTAGTTTACAACACTTGCAAACCTCTACAATGCGGGCCGTATCCCACCTTAATCCTTATATTATAGATCGATTTATTGTCACCAGGATCAAGTATCCCACCTTAATCCGTATACTATAGACCGATTTAGGTTATCACTTAAGGCATGATCCACTTGTATATCACATATACACGCTTAAGTTCATATAAGATAACCAAGGAGCTTTGCTTATTAGATATGAGTAAATGCCATAATTAAATAACACTTACTTTATTCATTAAACAATGTGTATCTTTATAAAACAACGAGACTTTGGGAGAATTAGGACACCAATCCCAACCATCTTCAACCTGTTCTAATGACTCGGGAGACTAATGTACAATACAATATAAAAATGTACAATATAAAATAAACTAGGGCATACCCCAGTATCATCTCCCACTTGCCCTAGACAAGATGCCGCATGTCCTGCAGACCTAGACTCTCCAGGTGACCCTCGAATACTTTAGCCGTGAGGGCCTTTGTAAATGGATCAGCAACGTTGATCCCTGATGCGATCTGCTCGACTATCACATCACCGTGATGCACAATCTCCCTGATCAGATGATATTTTCGTTCTATGTGCTTACCTCGACGATGACTCTAAGGCTCCTTCGAATTTGCCACAGCCCTGCTATTATCATAATAAAGAGTAATAAGCAAATCCATATTTGGAACAACTTCCAAATCTGTAAGGAACTTCCTTAGCCAAACAGCCTCTTTAGCTGCTTTACAAGCCGCTACGTATTCGACTTCCATAGTGGATTCCTCGATGCATCCTTGCTTGATGCTTCGCCAAACTACAACCCCTTCATTCAGAGTAAACAATGACCTCGATGTCGATTTACGAGAATCTCGATCGGTCTGAAAGTTAGAGTCTATGTATCCTGTAAGGATCAGATTCTTATCTCCATACACGAGCATGTAGTCCCTCGTTCTCTGAAGATACTTGAGGATCGTCTTGACCACCGTCCAATGATCAAATCCTGGATTGGACTGATATCGACTGACAATCCCTACTGCATATCAAATGTCGGGTCTTGTACTCAACATAGCATACATCAAGCTTCCTACAGTAGAAGCATAGGGAATCCGTCTCATCTCCTCAACCTCTTGAGGTGTCTTAGGACATTGATCCTTAAACAGAACGATTCCATGCTTGAAAGGTAACAAACCCCTCTTGGAATCCTGCTTCCTGTACTTGTTCAACATTTGATCAATGTACGATGCCTGAGACAGGGCTAACCGTTTGTTCTTGGGATCCCGAATGATCTGGATCCCTAGAACATATTGTGCCTCACCCAGATCTTTCATTTGGAACTGGGCAACTAACCAACTCTTAATGTCAGTCAGATGTCCTACATCATTCCCAATGAGTAAGATATCATCCACATATAGTACCAGGAAAGCTACTGCATTGTTGATGATCTTCTGGTAAATACAAGGCTCATCAATGTTCTGGTCAAAGCCAAACGACTTGACAGCAGTGTCAAATCTGATGTTCCAAGATCAAGATGCTTGTTTAAGCCCATAAATGAACCTATTAAGCTTACAAACTTTTTGCTCTTGATCTGGAACTACGAACCCCTCTGGTTGAGTCATATAGATGGTCTCCTCAAGATTACCAGAAAGGCAATCTTGACGTCCATTTTCCATTTTTCATATTTCATAATCATAAAATGTGGCTATGGACAGGAGAATCTTAATAGACTTTAGCATGACAACAGGTGAGAAAGTTTCTTCATAGTCAACTTGTAACACCCCGCACATTTTTTTAGTAATAATGTAATTTCAATAACTTTATTATTTGGAATTTCAGTCATTGTTATTAGTTGGAGGGCATTTTTGGAATTTTGGACTTCAAGTGTAAGTGCGGGAATTTAATTGTTGGCGTGAAATTATTATATTTGAAATTCAAATTGAAAATTAAGGGCATGAATTAATTTTCTTTTGAAACGGAAAGGAATTTAATAGTATAAAGCAGAAAGGAATTAAATGTAATTATATTTACTTCCTTTTTTATTTTATTATCATTATTATTGTTTTTTTTTTTTTATAAAAAGTCAAACCCCACCCCCCTTTTCGTCCTCCCGTTCGTGAGTCTGTCCGACGCCGCCCAAAGCCACCGCGTCAGTTTCTTCTTTATGACCTCTGTCCACCATTGCTTAAGCGTCGTTCGCTTTGGCTGTCACTGGATCTATCGATTTGGTTTGTGAAGGTATTGAGGTGTTGTTCAGTGAAGTTGGAGTTTGTTTTAGCGAGTTTTTGGGGTTGATTCAAGAATTTCATTCAAGATGAAGAAGAGTTTGGTTTGCTAATTATTTGGACTTAAAATTGGAGGTTTGGAAGGTGAATTCGAATTAGACCACACCTTAGGTAAGGTTATCTGGAAATATTTTGTAATATTTGGGTGTTTGGAATTTGGCCTTAACTATTAATTTTAAAGCTTGGTTTATGTTTAGGCTTGATTAAGGATTCAAGAATTTTATAAAGATTCAATTGCTTTTTGGTTCGACCTAATATCAAGGTAAGTAATCTTACTACTGGAACTGCCCACGGGCCAGACATTAGATGTATGCTAGCATGTTAAATGAAGGTTTTGGTAGAATGATAGCATGAAAGAGTGATAGTATAACATGATTAAAGTATGTTCTGTTACGAGATCCGAATTATTTATTTATGCACATAGGCCCTTGAATGCTAGCATGAGATGGTATGTGATTCCATATGGTTGTATTTAATCTGTTGATGTTGAGGATTGTAAGACTGGTTACAAGGATAATTTTGACTGTTCTAAGATTTAATAGAGCGTTTAGATAAGATATATGAACATGTGATAATATGACTGAAGCATGTTAATGTATGAGCATGATTTAGAATTTTATGAAATATATTAAAAGGATGATTGGGCATGACCCTAAATTATGAGTTAAGCGGCACTACTACGGAAATGTCTTAAAGTTAGATGAAAGTTAGAGCATTTTGTTGATGTGCTTATTGATGTGATTTATTATGAAAGTGTGTAAGTTATATGATGTATTACGAAATTTCAAATGTTTAATTGTTACATGAATTAGTGCATGAAAGTGATGTACTAGAGTGGATCCATTAATACTAGATTAATTGCGTATGTTGAGGTTAACTAGCCCAACCTTGATCAAGAGATTTTTTAGAAGATTCGTGATTACGTGAATGTTATATGTAATATGAAGTTAGATGCAATCTCTTTTCCTTTCCAGACTATGTGACTGCATGAAAATGATGCACGTCCAAAGGCACTAGTACATGAAAGAGATGTACTAGGGTTGGTATGTACGAAAGTGATACATACCTAGAGGGTACTGGGGTGTACGAAAGAGGTACACACTTAGTGGGTTATGTGTATACGAAAGAGGTGTATGCCTAACCATGTGTACGAAAGAGGTACGCATCCCTACATTTATAGAGAAGATCTGGGGTGTACGAAAGAGGTACATACTCAGTGGGTTATGTGTATACGAAAGAGGTGTATACATAACTAGATGTGCGAAAGAGGTACATACTCAGCAGGTTAGGTGTATACGAAAGAGGTGTATACTTAACTAGGTATACGAAAGAAGTACACATTCAGTGGGTTATGTGTATACGAAAGAGGTGTGTACATAACTAGATGTACGAAGAAGGTACATACTCAGTAGGTTAGGTGTATACGAAAGAGGTGTATACTTAACCATGTGTACGAAAGAGGTACACATTAAGTGGGTTATGTGTATACGAAAGAGGTGTATGCATAACAATGCGTATGTAAGAGATTGTGTTTCCTTCAGGATTCACCAGAGGTTGTAGGTCTTACAGGACTTACTAGAGATAGTGGGCATACTTAACTACAGTAGAATAGAACTCAGTTTTTCATGTATGTATGTGCCCCATGAGGACTAGAGTAATTTATATGTTTCACCAAAGGTGGGTATCTAGAGGACATAGATGCCCAGCCTTACCCCAGTAGTTGGGTTACTTACTGAGTATTTTATACTCATTCTTTCTCATGTTGTTGTTTCAGGTAAGGGTAGAGATGCATCAGCGATGGACAAGCGAAATTCATGATCGAGTCACTAGGACTAGTTTTTACACTTCCGCATAATGAGATTTAAAGTTCTTTTCATATTTCTCTTAATGTTAGTTTTGATATTCGAAACTTGTTAAAAAGAATTGTTTTTCATATTTAATTATTAACCTTTGTGATTTATGGGTACCCTAATCTTGTTTTCAACGTTTGCATTTAATAAAGGACTTATGAAATTCCTTATCTATTTAGCATTTATTTCAACATAAAGGAGTGTCGTTTTAAGTGCCATGCATGCATGTATTTTAGTAACGGCCTAACTTAAGTCTTAGGGGGTCGGGTCGTTACAGTTGGTATCAGAGCCCATGTTTTGGGTTCTGTAGACTAACTTACTATGTAAGTCTAGATTGTCCCTGTGGCCCATGAACGGATTCCTCGTCACCGCCAGGTACGTCTTATCAATTACAAGTTTTATGATAGTTGTGCATTAAAATATTTGTTTAGCTTAAATTCATCAATTATGTTCTAATGCTAGGTCAGTGACTCGTTAGAAGTTATTATAAGAGAATTATCAGGTACGACACTACCAAAGGAGAAAAATAAAATAAAGTAAATTATGAGGTCACTTGGCGCTAGTTAATCTCATGGAAATTATGTTAGAAACGAACAAATATATATCTCAGTTCAGCAATGTTAAAGGTTGATGAAACTATGTAGAGTTATGACAATTTAGGAATGGAGGTATTTAAATGTTTAAGCCAAAGAATAAAATTGTCGAGACAAGAATTGATCAAGGACTAGGGTTATGTTTTGTGTTGAATAGTGCAACCGGTAGTAGTATAAATACATAGGCCAGTGCTCAAGTATAAGGTTAAAAGTTGTTTTATGAATAAGGAGGAAAAGAAGAAGAGTCTATAGATTTATTAAAGGTTTTGAGATATTAAAAACCCAACATTTCGAGAAGAATTTTAGAAAGGATTCATAAGTCATAATCATTTAGGTAATACTACGACTTGATGAACTAGGTAAAGTATGTGTAATGATATAAAGAATTCTTTTGGAATATCTAGCTAGGTAGATGTCACTAAAGGAAGCTAAAATAGTTGGACATGACCTTCGACTTAAAAGGGTTAAAGCAAGGTGTTATTTGTTTAGGTTGAAGGATTATTTTAGTATACCTAGACTAAACTAGAGCCTTATTGTGTTAATGAGATCCAAGTTAGACAGATTTGAAGAAACAAAAGTCTTTTGGAGTTTAAACGTATGCAAATTGGCAAAGGAGAATTCTACGAGATGGAAATTCTTAGTGAGAAAGATAAAACTTATAGAGGAGTTAAGTAAAATATAACTTAGTAAAGAGATTATGTTCCAATTGGACAATGAAAAAAAAAAAAAAGAGGTGACTTAAATTTAGTGGTTTTATCAGAGATAAGTGTGAATGAGAGAAAAGTATCCAAGAAAGTTTACTCTTTTGGAAAGAGAAAGAAATTTAATGTGTTCGAAACTCCTAGTTAAGTATGGTTTGAAGGCTTGATAAGAGGGGTTACAAGGTACTTGTTTTGGTGTAAAAGAAAAATATCTAATGATCATGTGGGACTTTGGGACAATATGTATTAGATGGAAAGATAGTTTACATAGATGATTGGTATGGAACTTTGTTTTAACACAAGAATCTGTTACCGAAACAAAAGGTTGAGAAGGGATAAGTTAAAATGGAGTTGCTAGTAACAGTAGATGTTCGAGAACTATTGATATGGTATGTTGAGGCTTCATTAGTTAAGATGTAAAACATTGAGGGCATTAGTAAGATTTAAGGGATTTTACTTTGTGTGCAAGTGTTGGAAACATGAACTAGCAAGACCATCAATTTGATTGAGAAAAGAAAATAATCCAACTCGAGGTAGACAATAATGGTATATGCACAAAAGTAAGTAAGTTGGATCTTCCAATATAACCATTGGTATAAGGGATAGGCTTGGCAATAAAGTTGAGTTGATAGAAAGAAGTTACTAAAAGTGGGTTTAGAGCATTACAAGATAGTATGTATTCTCTTACATGGACAATGAGTTAACTAGCTTTAGGGAGTATGAGTCTGGAAGATGAGCATAACTTATCATAGACCGAACCATGTCCAACAAGGTCCTGATTCTCCTTTCTGATACACCATTCTGCTGAGGTGTACCTGGGGCCAAGAGTTGGGACGCAATCCCATGTTCTATCATATAGTTCTGGAATTGGAGGCCCATATACTCTCTACCACGATTAGATCGTAGTGTTTTTATCTTTTTATCTAACAAGTTTTCAACTTCAGCCTTATACTCCTTGAACTTGTCAAGAGCTTCAAACTTACGTTGCATTAGGAAGAGATACCCAAACCTTGAATAATCATCTATGAAAGAAATGAAATATTCATACCCACCTTAAGCTCTAACATTCATCGGACCACAGAGGTCTGAATATACAAGCTTCAAAGCTTCCTTGGCTCTGTAACCTTTTCCAGTAAAAGGTCATTTGGTCACTTTCCTTTGAGGCATGATTCACATACCGGCAAGGAGTTTGCTTCTAAACTTTTTAGAAGTCCACTTTTCACCAACTTCTTAATCCTATGGAGGTTGATGTGACCTAACCTTAGATGCCAAAGATGGGTGTTTTCCTTTGGAGAAACCTTTGGTCTTTTAACTGTTGTTATCGTACTGAACATTTTAGTGTTAAACAAGGCTTTTATGACTAACGACCTTAGTACATATAAGTTATTTTCCATTGAACCAGAACCAATCTCCATTTCGTTCTTGAAAATAAACACTTTATTCTCAGAAAAAGAGACGGTATAACCTTGTTCAATGAGACAAGAAACCAAGATTAAGTTCCTCTTAATATGAGGAACTACAAAAACATTATCCAGTAACAGATAACGTTTCTTGTCAACAAATAACTTCAGCCTGCCTACAGGAACAGCTGAAACAACCTCTCCATTACCGACTTGAAGTGTTATCTCTCCCTATGGCAACGTTTTTCAGGAACTAAATCCTTGGTAAGAGGAACTGACATGATTGGTAGCACCTAAATCGAGGATCCAGGCAGAATCATCATTCTCTACCAGACATGTCTCTAAGACCAATAAATCATATTTATGTCTTGTCTCCTCATTTGGAGAGTAGTGGAATAGAGGTCGTTTGCCACGAAATTCATTTCACACGATTCTTTCCACTGTAATAAATCGATCATTTTTAAAAACTTTAAACGGAAATTCTAATAAGTTGCTAAAAAGAAAACACATTGACCTACGTTAAGTTTTAAGCAAATACCCGTTGTAAAACAAAACAACATCCAATAAGGTTTTAGCAAAACTAACATGAACCTCGTGTGACATCTAGTTTCACAATGATGCTTGGTTTAGAACAAAAGTCGCTGAAGGGAGGTAAGTTATCCCTTCTCTGAATTGAGAAGATCTCAACCAGTCATTAAAACCAGAACAACTCTTGTTCCTATAACGACTAGCCATCATTGATTTTGCCAAGAGATCATTAACTTACTTAACAATCTCCCGTAAGTGTGACCCGCCATTTTAAGCCTTAGAGGTCCATCCCAAAAGGCCAATCTGAAGAGAAAAAATCTGATTAGGACAAAACCTAAAGCGACCCTATCCATTTCTAGAGTTCACCTTGATATTGACCAACTGCACAAAACCCATCCGAAGGGGGCCGTACCGAAAGCGACACGAGAGCATACAGAATGATCTCACGGTGTGAACCAATGACAGAGACCATAGGACGTGTTGG
The DNA here is from genome assembly GCF_027475165.1 of Benincasa hispida. Taxonomy (NCBI): domain Eukaryota; kingdom Viridiplantae; phylum Streptophyta; class Magnoliopsida; order Cucurbitales; family Cucurbitaceae; genus Benincasa; species Benincasa hispida. Next base: position 28,821,183 of record NC_143488.1, on the reverse strand, counting down.
CACACACCCTTCACCCACTTACTATAAATACTCTCTCCGTCCACCTTGATATTGACTCATGCAAACACCATCCGAAGAGGGATGCATCCTGGGGCATCTCGAGGCCAAGCATGAATCTCACAGTATGAACATACAGGGAGAAACGTGAGTGAAATCATAGACATATCTGATACGTCTCCTCCTCCCACTAGGTATTTTATAACCTAGGGTTGAGTTTACTTAGAAAAAACACGACTAAGGATTTTAACTAAGTGACTTTTAGGTTTTCCCAAGAGTAACTTTTACTTTGGATAGTTGAACAACTTTTGATCATCATCCATTAAACTCTTTAACGGAGTCTCCAAAACGTCGCATGCCTGTTGACAATCTATCTAATTCACCTTTCCAAGTAGGTTCCCAGGTAAGGGTGTTACGTTTTCGTCAACTTAAGAACCCTAGCCTAGCTAGAACCTGCCTTAGACAAAAGGTCCCTTATAGATAGGTTTACAACAAATTTAATCTTTTATTCTAACCAATTTAATCCTATTAAACTGATTTTAAAAGATTAATCTAGGTGACTAAACTCTTTAGAACTACTTGAACTTAGGTCTATCTCAATCCAATTTTTAAAACCTTTTAAAAAACTTGAGTTCACCCTAAGCCCGCATGCAACTATGAATTATTGATTTTAGGTCTAATTTCCTTTATCACACTTTAAACGGAAACAACCACCACAATGCGAAGCTAACACATGCAAGGCATTCATAACGTTTATAAACGGCCTAAGTGTCATGCTCAATGCATTGTCCATTCATTGCTACTTCTTTTATATAACACTTATACAAAAACCGCAATGAACTAAGCAAAACATACTTTTTAGACTATAACATTTATAATAAAAGGATGATGCATGATAATGCTCAATGCATGCAAAATATAACTCTTATATTTCACGATGCATGTGTATGCTTTCAAGTAATTTCTTCATGCTTGATTATAACATTTATAATACATGATGCATGAGTAATTGCACAATTGATGACATGTAGAAATGCATGTCATCTTAGGCCTTTTATTTAAAATTACGAGGGTTGTTAAGCATGATGAATCTCGGCTAACCCATTTTTATGTGTTATTATGCGCTCAATGGTCAACTTTTGTAGCTAACGCGGAAAGTGGACGCAAACGTGAAAGCCGGACTACCGCATCGACGACGGCATGCGGAGAAACTCTCCATCGCAAAGGCGAACATGTTCGATCAACGCATGGGTGTTGCGGTAATCAGCCGCATGCGTCCATCGAATGGGAGTTACGCTCGTCAAGCGATTGCGATCATCGTGTAGAAGTTTCGGTATTAAGAGAATGCGGTCACTAAACGATTGTGGCTACACAATAGCGCATAATAGAGGGATCAACGCAAGGTTGGTGGAATGAATGCATCAACGTACATCTCGAGAAATCAAAAGTTGATGTTGACATTTCACCTACCATGCTGTTAGCAGAAGAGATTCAGAAAGGACTAACGCGCCGCGAATGTCAGAATCAGAGTAGTTCATTAATGCTGTCGGCAATCCAAGCTCTATATAAAGAAGCCGATGAGCAGAATTTAAACTTATCTAGGGTTTTGCCCTACGATCCAGACTAATGCGTGAGAAGAAAGCTTAAGAGTTCTTCATCTCCTTCCTCCATTCCGAGTGTCGACCTAAGCCTTCAACCGGAGCTAGATCTCGGGGGAGTCAGCTCCACCGCCCATCCATGGCACCACCAGTAGCCTTGACGCACATCCGCTGGAAGCAAGTTATTGCTTCCAGTCGGTTATTTCATTTTCCCTTCTTTTCTTATATTGTGTTGTATTACATTTTGTGATTAAGGAATTAATACATTATGTGTTCAATGCATTTCTGTGTTTCCTTCGATTCCATCTCCATCTTTCTTTACTTAGCATCCTTAACTTTCATTGCGTCATTTAGTGAGATTGCTAAAGTATCGCATACTTAGTCATGTGGATTAGAGATATGAAGCATGTAGCAACCCACCGAGAGGTGTGCGTTGTGTAAGTGTGTGAGAAAACTTTATTTGCTTGGTATGAAACTGTAGCAACGCCTGTCTATAGGCTAACGCAATGCTTGTCTATGAGTAAAGTCAGCAACAACCAACTGCCCGAGAAGGTAGGTGGTTGGTCGCATTAAGCAATGTAAGCTATTATTCACCAGAGATAGGAATAATCTTGCATCAGCCAAGTTTGTGTGGTTATCTTGTCTTATGTATGTGCCCATCACACCTTTAGAGCTACTCAAGAGAGAGCCTAAAGAAAGAACCTAAGACTCGAAAGAGCTAGGTTAGAATCGATGCTCGAGAGGGCTAGATTAGGTTTGCATAAGCAAGAATGGGGACTTAGGAATAAGCTTCGTTTGTTATTACACAGCGTATGCACCCTACGGAGAGGATAATGGTTGCGTGAAGGAAGTAGGATATGGTGGTTGTATGCGGTCATCTCAACACTTATGAATACACACCATATATGTCCTAGATTTAGGCTTTTAGTGTGTGTAGCATGATCACATGACTTGCGTTGACTAAGGTTGCCCTTGCGGTCACTCTTAAAGGTTGCAATGAAGACATCTCCACATTTTATCTAGTTTCCATTCATTTGTTTCATGTCAAGAGTTTTCGTGTCTTTACCTCTCATTCATATTCTTATTGTGTTGTTTATTAGTTAGAAGTAGGAGTAGTGTTAGCTTAGCAACCCCTCCATCATTCTTTTGTTCAATCGCCGCATGCAAATTACCGCATTCATCTAGCTACAAGTCCCTGAGTTCGACCTCGGATCACCTGAGAAACATTCATTTGCGTTATACTTGGCGTGAGCGCAAGAAAACTTATGACAGGAATACATGGTCAGCGCATACATTTGTTAACCCATAGTCATTCCAACGCATGATCACGACACATGATAACCAACGCATACACTAAGAACATGCATCACACATTACGTCCCACTAATTTTAGTCATCAAGTCTTTGACGGCTAATTTCCCGTCATCAACAACCTAAGGTGGGTTTTTAACTATATGACAAATACTTTGACATATAAGAACCATACATCACATGTATAAGAAATGAAAGTTGATGAAACGGGTAAAATTGCCTTAAAACACAAAAGGGAAAGCTAACTATTACAAAAACAAGGAGTCTCCGGTTCAAACAGGCGAACCGGGTCTTGAACCACTCGGCAAAGCATCACTTCTTCAACTATTCATCGTGTACTAAGCACCCCACATTCATCTACATGATAAAACAAACCCTTTGCTCGATCGCTTACTAGCGCTCCCAGAGTTAAATGATCGTTTAGCATTACTATACGATCATCTAGAAAAATCAAAACGATCGTTTAGCCATTACAACACTATCGTTACCTTTACTAAGCGATGAAGCCTGAAGTACACGATCGCTTAGCGCGCTCCGCACGACGCCTGCCTTCCGCGATCGTCTAAGTGACTACGATGCCGCGAAGCACCATCGCCTAAGTGATCGCTTAGCTAGCGTCTCCGTATCACATACGTGCGATCACATAGGTAGTAACGAAGCGATAAAGCTTACTAACTACGCGATCGTCTAGCACGTGCCTTCAACTAAACGACAAGCATCGTATGTTCCCACTACGATCGCGCAACTAATGCTACACAATATGATAAACGATTTACCCCATTGCTTAACATTAGCTAAACGATCGTTTAGAAAGTAGTACACGATCGTCTAGAAAAAATATCTAAATGATCGCTTAATTAAATCCCAACGATCGTTTACCTGAGGCTACACGACCCGATCAACGGTTGATCTTCTTCTTCATTGAGAACCGCATTGCCATGCGCCAAAGCTTCATCACGAATGACTCGACGAACTCGAACTTTTCGAATTATAGACTCGATTGCAAAGTTAATTTCGCTAAAAAATGCAAGGGCCCTTACAATTAACATTTTGTAATAATGAAAGCTTTAATAAAAAGGCAATTTAAACTCAAAATATTCATCAATTCATCCACAAATGCAAAAATGGTTAACTACAAATGCAAAAACCTACCGCAACTGTAAAAAAACGTTCGATTCAGATCTATAATTTAGAATATCAGAGAACTTGTCTCTGATACCAATTGAAGGAAATCGGAAACACGATTTTCGTGAGCAGCAGAAGCAAGATCATTCCAAATTACAATCATGAATCAACAAATCATTTACAGTCGACTTCAGTACAAGCGGTTATATAATTCAAAGAAATTACAACATGATACAATAAAAGTACAGAGGGAAAAACTGTACTAACAAAGGTAGAATCGTCTCCATGCTCCGATGCACAACTGCTCGAACAACAACGACCATGAACACTCGATTTACACGACGCAACACCGCACGAACACTTTGTGCTCGTCTTCAACGATCTCCTCGGTCACGATCTCCTCCGCAACAGCAAATGGCCTCCGCAGCACCACGAACGGCCTTTGAAAAACCTCGACGGTGTCGAGTTGAGTCTGACACCACCAACAAGGCGACCTTGGTATTCTCAGTGTGAGAATCCAGAGGGTGGGCTCTGTTCGGACTTGGTGTGAGGCAAACAAATGGAGGAAAGACAGATCGTGTATATAACTGGGCAAGTGGGAGAAGTCAAAGACCTATCGTATAGGTCGATGTCTAATCATTTTATCGATCGTCTAGCAAAAGCTATGCAATCATTTAGCTCTATCGTTTTGCTCGATCGATTCTACACGATCGTTTACCTTGGCCAGCGATCATCTAGCAAAGCTATGCGATCGTTTAGTAAACACTGCACGATCGTTTAGTTGGCAATCTGGCCACTCTCACCCATACTAATCAAATAACCACCCTCAAAGGCACGAGTATACAAAACACTCAGGATTAAGGTCGCGTCACTTATGGTCGTTTAGGTGAGATGCAAGTCTCTAGTATCAACGACGTTATATACAGAGTCTAGTCATCTCGTGGTCTAGGTCTTATACAAACTTTTTGTATAGGACACCCCCGCTCCACGTCTCCACATGAATGGTCTGGATTAACCATTTATAGTAGTTTACAACACTTGCAAACCTCAACAAAGCGGGACGTATCCATAGTGTCACTAGGATCAGGTATCCCACCTTAATCCTTATACTACAGACCGATTTAGATTATCACTTAAGGCATGATCCACTTGTATATCACATATACATGCTTAATTCACATAAGATAACCAAGGAGCTTCGTTTATTGGATATGAGTAAATGCCAGAATTAAATAACACTTACTTTATTCATTGAACAATGTGTATCTTTATAAAACAACGAGACTCCGGGAGAATTGGGACACCAATCCCAATAGTAGCATGCAATGCGATCATAGAAAAACAATAAAAAAAAAGATGAGGTGATCGCATCCCAAGAAGTTAAGCCGACAATGAATGAAGAAAGAAAAACAACAAAACCATCCTTACAAAAACCACCAACAATAGAGTTGAAGACCCTTTCTAATCACCTGAAGTATGCGTTTCTGGGGCAGAATGAGAAGCTACTGGTAATCATTTCCTCTGTACTTAATGAAGACCAAGAAAATGTGTTGCTGAGCATTTTGAGAAAGTATGTAAAAGCAATTGGCTGGTCGCTCGCAGACATTAGAGGAATCAGCCCCGCATACTGTATGCATAGGATTCGTCTCGAAGAGAATCACAAAGGATCGATCGAACATCAGTGCAGACTCAACCCTGTGATGAAGGAGGTTGTAAAGAAGGAGATAATCAAGTGGTTAGACGCGGGCATCATCTGTTCAATAGTAGACAGCATATGGGTCAACCCTCTGCATTGCGTGCCAAAGAAATGAGGGATGGCGGTAGTCCCTAACGCAAATAACGAGCTGATACCGTAAAGGACCATCACCAGATGGCGGATTTGAATGGACTACTGCAAACTAAATGTGGAAACAAAGAAGGATCATTTCCCTTCACCTTTTATTGACCAAATGTTGGATTGTCTAGCTGGAAATGACTTTTACTGCTTCTTGGATGGGTATGCCGGTTATAACCAGATCATGATCGCTCCTGAAGATCAAGAAAAAACCACATTCACCTGCCCTTATGAAACATTTGCATTTCGACGTATGTCGTTCGACCTCTGCAATACGCCGAGCACTTTCCAAAGGTGTATGATGGCCATCTTTTGAAATGTGAGGAGACGAACCTTGTGCTTAATTGGGAGAAATGCCATTTCATGGTGATGGAAGGCATTAAGCTTGGGCACAAGGTCTCTAGGGACGGGTTGGAGGTGGACAAGGCAAAAATTGAAGCGATTGAAAAGCTCCCACCTCCAACAAGTGTAAAGGCTGTCAGGAGCTTCTTGGGACATGCTGGATTTTATAGACGTTTTGTCAAAGACTTTTCAAAGATTGCACGACCACTGAGTGCGTTGATGGAGGCAGATAGAAAGTTTGACTTCGATGACCAATGCCTCAACGCATTCATGATTTTGAAGAGCGTATTAACGACCGCACCTGTGTTGATCACACTAGACTGGACACTGCTCTTTGAATTAATGTGCGACGCAAGCGATTATGCGATGGGAGCTGTGTTGGCACAGAAGAGAAAACAATGTTACATCCCATCACATATGCGAGTAAAATCTTGAATCCTTCTCAAACAAATTACACCACCACAGAAAAAGAATTGCTTGCGGTGATATTTGCGTTGGAGAAATTCAGAGCCTATTTGCTGGGAACTAAAGTACTCATCCACAATGACCACTCGATGATAAATCATTTGATGACAAAGAAAGAAGTGAAGTCGAGGTTGATTAGATGGGTTCTTCTCCTCCAGGAATTCGATATGGAAATCATTGATCGCAAGCGGATGGAGAACCAAGTTGCGGATCATTTATCCAGATTAGAAAATCCAGAAGTTGACCGCAATCAGTCAGAAGTGAGCGCAACGTTCCCAGACGAGCAGCTATTTAAGATTGAAGAATTGCCATGGTACACAGACGTGGTAAATTATCTGGTTTGTAAGAAAATTCCCGAAGGTTATACCAACCACCAAAAGAAACGGCTCAGACATGAATGCAAATCATATTTTTGGGATAAGCCAAATCTTTATAAGAGGGGATCAGACCAGATTCTGCGACTGTGTGTACCGGATGCTGCTCACCAATGCATATTATCACAATGTCATGACTCGCCATATGGAGGGCACTTTGGGGGTCAACGCACAATAGCGAAAATATTATAAAGTGAGTATTATTGGCAAACACTAATCAAGGAAGCAAGAGACTACGCGATGAAGTGTGGCCAGTGCCAACGCACAGGTAATATTTCATGGAAACATGCGATGCCCATGAACATCATTTTAGAACTGGAATTGTTCGACATCTAGGGCATTGATTTCATGGGACCATTCCCACCATCGAATAAATATATTTTGTTAGTCGTCGACTATGTTTCCAAGTGGGTAGAAGCGGTAGCATGCGCCACAAGCGATGCGACGGTAGTCTCCAAATTCTTGAAGAAAAATATTTTCACCCGTTTTGGCACTCCACGTGCCATAATAAGTGATGAAGGCTCCCACTTTGTCAATCACACTGTCAAAGAATTGCTACATAAAGATAATATCCTCTATAAAGTGGCCACCGCATACCATTCACAGACAAATGGTCAAGCTGAAGTGTCTAACCGGGAGATCAAGTTGATACTAGAGAAATGGTGGTGAGGCCTTCCCGAAAAGATTGGGCAACAAACCTAGACGATGCGCTGTAGGCATACAGGACTGCCTATAAGACACCTATAGGCATGTCCCCGTATGCGTTGGTATTTGGAAAAGGATCTCATTTACCACTCGAGCTGGAGCATAAAGCACTGTGGGCGGTAAAAAAGCTAAACTTTGACTTGAAGGTCGTAGGGGAAGCAAGGAAACTTCAATTGGTCGAGCTGGAGGAATGGAGAACTCACGCATACGAGAACGCAAAGATCTACAAAGAGCGTGCAAAGTGGTGGCACGACAAACAATTATGCGGAAAGGATCTCCAAGTCGGGCAAAAGGTCTTACTATTTAATTCACGGTTACGACTCTTCCCTGGGAAATTAAAGTCACATTGGTTCGGACCCTTCATAATCAGAGAGGTATTCCTGCATGGCCCGATCGAGTTATCTAATGAAGATGAGACCAACATATTCAAAGTTAGTGGGCAACAAGTGAAAATACATCGCGGAAAAGACTGGCATCGCAAGGTCGCCTCCATGAACCTGAGAAACTCTGACTAAAAAAGAAGTGAGTGGTCCCTGCACAATCATATGATTCAAATTCATCAGGGACGCAAGTTTTGTGAAGTATCCATTGAAATCCTCAATTCATGAACTTATCTCTATCTCCTTTTAGTATTGTCATTTCGCGATCTGTTGCAAAAAAAAAATGGCGTTTTGTTAACTTTGTTTATTATTATTTGACCCTCTCAATGTTTTCTTTGCAATGATTGAGGTGAACGATTGCGGAGGCGCTACACGAAGACGCAACCACTTTATTTCGTCACCGCAATCAAAGAAAGCAGTTTGCCACAAAGCAAAATGCGTCCATAAATAATGCGGGCGACAGTGCAAATTTGGGGGTTGTATCTTTCCTTGACTTCGTTATTTCCAAATTTTGCACTATCGCATCACATTTTAACTCTAAAAATTTTATCATCGCATCCTCTTTAGTCGACGCAATCATTTAACATTGATTAATTTAGTAAGTCACCGCATTATTTTTTCTTGCCAATTATGATTTCAATGATGAAAGCATGCCTCTATTTTCTCATATATACTAGAGTTAACTTAATTTTAGGACAGCCAACTCATGAAATATTTCTAGAAGTAAGTGGTCTGCTAGCTTTCTTTCAAACTGACTTTTTACGAAATTTTCTAAGAGCATCGCATGACTTCTTTCAATCTTTCAGCAATGGGTACATTGTTGCGTTCTAAATATGGGGGTGTGGTATTCATTTTTCAACCTTGCTATTTTCAGCCTTACAAAAAAATTTTAAAAAAAATCATAGTGTTGCGATCGGATCCTACTCATAGTTAGATGTCCGCATGACACACGTGGGGGCAAGCCAAAACGAAGGTAGGAATTGTGATCAACGCATAAATAAATGATCACAACTCCACTACCAAATAGGCATGAGTTTAGACTGAGAAAGAGCACCTTGCTCGTAGTTGGATGTCCGTATGACACACGTGGGGGCACGAAGGTTAGGCACTTGGATCAGTGCAAGGTCATTAAAAAATATATGTCTAAAATACTCTAGGATAAAAATCATTTGAAAATACCCCAAGTGAAAAAGTTTTTTTTTTAAGAAATAAATCATGTGATGCCCTGAAATCTGGTTAAGTCTTTTTTAAGGTTAAACTTGCGGTCCCTAAATTTTAGAAATAAAAGAGACCTGGATAAAAATTAAAGAGATTTTGGTGCATAGGATTTGAATAAGGCATCCTTGAGAAATCTAGGGAAGAGAAAGTGGTCGACTTTCTAAAGGAAATCTTTAGCTTATGCTTAAGGACAAGCATTGCTTAAATTTGGGGGTGTGATAATGGACAAAAATGCACGTTATTACAACGCTAAGTTATAAAACAATGTAGGATTGCGATGGTAAAAATATACAATATTGCATCCAAAAGCACTAAGTTCACAACATTGCGATTGCATGCATCCATTGTATTAAACCAGCTAACTTATGTATTTTATGTAGGAAAATGCGTTGACGCAAGGTGAAAATGCGATCCGAAGAAATTAACGTCTGAATGCATAAGAGATTGCGACCACAAGGCTATGCGATCATTTGCGCTCGCGGAAATATGCTCAAGAATGCGATCGCAAGGCTATGCAATCATTTACGTTCAAAAATCTGCTCGAGAAGATGGCCACATAAAGCCGGCGCATCAAGGTAAGCGCATCTGGATGAAAGCTTAATAAATCACGATGGGACAGAAAATGTATGACGGTCGATTCTGAATTAAGTTGACAAGCCATTAACGACCTACTATAGCAAGTACACTCAACTTTTCGATGACAATTATTCGACGCTTCAGACAGAGAATGAATGTCATCTCATCAGTGCAATCATAAGAGAGAAGAAGCTTTTCACCCTGAAGCTCTATAAATATCGAAGGCCATCTTCAGTGAAGGAGTTTGTTTAGTTAGTTAGTTCGCCCAGTCTTAGAATTCTTGTTCTTAGTTTTCATATACTTAGAAGGAAGAAGCGAGAGAAGGGAAAAGACGCCGGAAGATCATCCTGGTCAGCTTGAGAGAAAACCCAGAAGGCGTAGAAAAATAGAGAGAGGGCCGACTCTTGCGAGAGCAAGAATATCTTTTGAGCAGAGTAGAGAAGAACAGTGTAAAAGCCTTGGGAAGCAAGAAATTGCTACTAGGCTCTTTATTTTTATTCCGTATTGTCATTCTGTACTTCGATTTTATATATATAGAATGGAACTTGTTTTTCTACATCTGTTCACTCTCTATAAAATATGCATGAGTAGCTAAAATTGTCGAATGAGTTGAGAAGTACTTAGCTAACATGACCTAGGATCTTCATTGCATGCGATCATCTTGTCTTATGTTGCGCCCATCACCCTTTAGAGCTACTCGAGAAAGAGCCTAAAGAAAAAACCTAAAACTTGAGAGAGCTAGGTTAGAATCTAGACTTAAGAGAGCAAGATTAGACCTGCATAAGCAAGAGATGAGGACTTAGAGATAAGCTCTGTTTGCCATGCATTGCATGCACCCTAGAGATAGGTTATGGTAATATGCGGTCGCCTTGTATATTTGTGTGTTATTCGTCATCACATAGACAAGAATAGAGGCTTAGATGTAAGTCCTATATACATCATCGCATATATCGCATGCATTCTAAAACTAGAAGTCGTAGCATTTGCATTGAGAGATGATTTGCTATTATATGTGTGTACCATGATTGCATAACATGAACGCAATCCTAGGTAGTGTTAGCTAAACTTCTTCTCAACCCGTTCCCCCGCATATTTATCACATCTCCTGTATTATTAACTCTTTTCTCAAATTCGTCATTTACATTTTATACTGTAAACAACAAGCCAACCAACTCTTTGATTTACTTGTTACCGCAAAGTGATCTAAAAATTACCATTGCATAGTGTTTTCCTTAGTCCCTGAGTTTGACCCTAGACTTATCGGGCAACTCAGTAGGATTTATACTTGGATCTTATTGAGAAAACTTGCATGCTAAACACATTTTCCACCAACGCAATCCTACCATTATTTCATCGCATAAAATAATGCATCAGGAGCTTGTGGATCTGTCTTATGGGATAAAACCTATAAGGTGTAAGTGGATCTATAAGCGAAAGCGAGATGTAGATGGAAAGGTGCAAACCTTTAAGGCTAGACTTGTGACAAAGGGTTATACCCAAGTCGAGGGAGTGGATTATGAGGAAATTTTATCACCTGTTGTCATGCTTAAGTCTATTAGGATACCCCTGTCCATAGCCACATTTTATGATTATGAGATATGGCAAATGGACGTCAAGACTGCCTTTTTAATGGTGATCTTGAGGAGATCATTTACATGGCTCAACTAGAGAGGTTCATAGTTCTAGATCAATAGCAAAGAGTTTGCAAGCATAATAGGTCCATTTATGGGCTGAAACAAGCTTCTAGATCATGGAACATTAGGTTTGACAGTGCGGTCAAATCGTTTGGCTTTGATCAGAATATTGATAAGCCTTGTGTCTACAAGAAGATCATCAACAGCTCAGTAGCTTTCCTAGTACTGTATGTGGATGATATCCTATTCATTGGGAATGATGTAGGGTTTCTCACTGACATTAACAAATGGCTAGCTGCCCAGTTCCAAATGAAAGATTTAGGTGAGGCACAATATATTCTAGAGATCCAGATCATTCGGGATCGTAAGAACAAGAGGTTAGCCTTATCTCAGGCATCGTACATCGATCAAATTTTGATCAGGTATAGAATGTAGGATTCCAAGAAGGGTTTATTACCCTTCAGGCATGGAATCGTTTTGTCTGAGGATCAATGTCCTAAAACACCTCATGAGGTTGAGGAGATGAGACGGATGCCCTATGCTTTAGCTGTTGGAAGCTTAATGTATGCAATGTTGTATACCAGACCCGATATTTTCTATGTAGTAGGGATTGTTAGTCGGTATCAGTACAATCCAGGATTTGATTACTGGACGGCGGTCAAGACGATCCTCAAGTATCTTTAGAGAATGAGGAACTACATGCTCGTGTATGGAGATAAGGATCTGATCCTTATAGGATACACAGACTCTGACTTTCAGACCTTAGAGATTCTCGTAAGTCGACATTGGGGTCAGTTTTCACTCTGAATGGAGGGGTTGTAGTGTGGTGAAGCATCAAGCAAGGATGCATTGCGAATTCCACTATGGAAGCCGAATACGTAGCCGCTTGTGAAGCAGTTAAGAAGGTTGTTTGGCTGAGGAAATTACTTACAGATTTGGAAGTTGTTTCAAATATGGATTTGTTGATCACTCTTTATTGTGATAACAATGAAGCTATGGCAAATTCGAAGGATATAGAGCAGAAATACCACTTGATCAGGGAGATTGTGCATCGCGGTGATGTGATGGTCACAAAGATCACGACAGAGCACAACATTGCTAATCCATTTACAAAAACTCTCACAGCTATAGTGTTCGAGGGTCACTTGGAGAGTCTGGGTCTGCGGGACATGCGGCATCTTGTCTAGGGCAAGTGGGAGATGATACTGGGGTATGCCCTAGTTTATTGTATATTATACATGTATTTATCTTGTATTGTATATTAGTCTCCCGAGGCATTAGGACAAGTGGGAGATTTTTGGGATTGGTGTCCTAATTCTCTCGGAGTCTAGTAGTTTGTAATTGTACATATTGTTATGAATAAAATAAGAGTTATTTTATTTGGCATTTGTTCATATCCAATAAAAAAAAAACACCATGGTTATTGTATGAAAACTTAAGCATGTATATGAGATATACAAGTGGATCATGCCTTAAGTGATAACTTAAATAGGTCTGTAATATAAGGATTAAGGAGGGATTCCTGATTCTGGTGACACTACAGATACGACCCACTTTGTAGAGGTTTGCAAGTGTTGTGAACTACTATAGATGGTAGATCCTGACCATTCATGTAGAGACATGTGAGCGAGGATGTCCTATAAAAAGAGTTTGTATAAGACCGGACCATGAGATGACTAGTTTCTGTATATAACGCCGTTGATACTGGAGACTTACATCTCACCTAAACAACCATAGGTGACATGACCTCAATCCTGAGTGTTTTGGGAACTCCAGCTTTTGAGGGCGATCCTTTGATTAGTATGGGTGAGACTAGCCAGATTGCCAACTCAAACATGCCTACCTTTTTAGGGACTTGTCTGATTTGGGAGCTAGGAACTCAGTTGCACAAGATGGAATTCATTCATTCCCCAAAGCAGGGGTAAGTAGATAGATTGCTCTCTTAAAGGTTGATTCTGGGGCTTGAACATAGTGGCCATAGCTTCTCTTTGGAAAAGAGGACTCAATCATAGTAGAACTATGACTTATGTTCATTGGAGGGATCAGTGGTACTTAAGGAGTTAGATGTAACTACAGGGGCATAACGATTATTGGCTTAGCTGTACTTACGAGCGATCCGTGAAAGGTTATCACGCTGTTGATTGGTTGATATGGACATATAATATATCTGTAGTAAGGAGAGTTCAGTTGTCGGTCTTTAGTGGAGTGTCTGGCAGTTAACGTATGGTGGATCCCGTGATTAAAGAGTTTAGTTAGTTACTCACGTACTGTTGGAGCTTCGAGCTACAGGTCCATAAGGTCTCCTTGGTAGCTCAATGGATTCAAGTTGAGAATTAGTTCTTGGTGTTGATTTGAAATGTCCAAATTGACCAGAAGTAATTTAATTATATATGATATGACCAATGTGATATATGAGATACATCAAGTGGATGATTAATATAAATGAGATTTACATTAAGTATCATGAAATAGAAAAAGAGTTATAGTTTATATGTTTCATGAGATGAAATATTAAAACTATAGGTTATAAATATACTATAGTAAGTTGGTTATCATATATATTTATAATACTATTAATTATTAGATAATTATCTCATTTTCTCTAATAACCAATTGAGTGAGAGGTTATTGGTGGTTTCATAGTAACCGTAAGATAAAAGGAAATTTTTTTTCCTAATTTTAGGAGATTTGTGAGAGTTGCTATTCTCGAAAACATCTCACGGAAATGCTATCAAGTGCAGATTCACTAAATGATAGCTGAAGAGAGACTAAACGATCGTGGATGGCGTTGATGAATGTTTACGGATTTAATTACCTCTGTTTCAAGCTTTCTTTAAATTACAAAGTGTTAATTTGTAAGGGTCCTTGTGTTTTTGGGCATAATTAACTTGCAATTGAATCTGTAATTCAAAGTATTTGAGTTAGTCGAGTCATTCGTGATGAAGTTTCGAAGCATGGAGATGCAGTTCTCAACGAAGAAGAAGACCAAGAGTTAGTCGTGTCATGTAGCCTCAGGTAAACGACCGTGTAGATTTTTCTATACGATCGTGTAGTATTTACTAAGCGATCATTTAGCTAGTGTTAAACGATGGGGTAAATCGTTTGCTCTATCGCGCAGCGTTGATTACTCGATCACGTAGACACTGGAGGTAAACGATCAAGTGGGAGCATTTTATGCTCATCGTTTATAAAATGCGCGCTAAATGATCGTGTAGTTAGCATGCTCATTGCATAGTCATTGGCTATACGATCATGCGGTATACGATACGAAGGCACCCACTCCGCGATCATTTAAATGATAGTGCTTCACCACATATTAATTAAATTGTACCTATTGCAATTGTCAAAAGAATAAAAAAATAAAAAAATAAAAAATAAACATTTAGCAGCCCAATTCCTTTTTGAATCCTTTTTGAAAAGTGGGTCCCAATCGTGTTCTTTTCATTTCCTTGCTTTCTCTATACGCATGAACGTCTAAAAGAACAGGAAAAACAGAGCCGGTGACCTCGATTGGAAGCTGTAGAACTTTGGCCACCAACAAAATTTGATTCCCATTTGAGTAGGTAACATCCTAAGCATTCAATCCAATTTTTCCTGTTATGCCAAAACTAACTTTGGCGTCCCTTGCTGTTCTTTCTTTGTACCTTCACCATTTGTTTTGTTATTCCACCACCTTCCTCATAGTCATCATCGATTACCCAATTTCAGATCAATAGCAGGTTATTATCTGTATGTATAGATTCACCTCACAGCCTTGAAATTATATTTCCTTGCGTTTGACTTTTTCACAAGTTACCGTTTGTAGAATTTCAATTCGCGATTGAGTCTTGATCTGAAAGTTAGGGTTTGGAGAATATAATGTTGTGGTTTTCGGTTGAGTTATTGCCTTTGTTTATTAATTCACTGTCCTTTTTATTATCATGTTTATATCTTAAATCGAGGATACATTTAAGTTTCGTACTCTGGTTGGTGCTTTGTAGGGTCAACAATTATTTTTCCTTATTATTATTGATTTTTTTTGGTAAGGGATGGAGATATTATTGACAAACACTAAAGAATTTACTAGGACATACATAAATCAAGGCCGTTAAAGGAGTCCATTACTAACTACAAGAACACACTCCAATTCAAAAGAATTACTCCAAACTGATAATTACAAAAAGGATGCATTAAACCTCACTACTGCATTTCCGTCCCTCTAAAAGTTCTACTATTCCATTCAAACCACACTCCCCACATGAACAAGCCTGCTGGCTGCTACAAGACTCTTCCTTTTTCTCGAAAGGAAAGTTCACCATTATCTCCTCCATCATAGAGAAGAGTCCCTGTTACACACCGTAGCAACCCCAAACTTCCTAATAATCTGACTCCACAGGGAATGAGCAAATTGCAAACTCACAAAAGATGATTGAGATTCTCCTCTAGTTGACTACAAAGGACACACCATTGCAGGTGCAAAACTAAGGAAGAAAATCGTTAGATGTGACCTGTGTGTTCACTCTACCATGTAAGACTTACCAAACAAAGAACTTTACTATCTTAGGAAGAAAAAACTGAGGTCCCAAGGCGGAGAAAGGAAACAAAGAATGAGGAAAAATGATCGACATGAGGATCCTTCTGACTGATTAGGAACCCAATCTCGGACATCCCTTCTACTAAAAAAAAAATTCTGATCAGAGGTGGTGGATAGAAGTTCCACCACCTGACCATCTCCAAGACTCATGATTACTCGGAGGACGAGGAAACAAATGTCACCAAATGTAACCTCTTATACTCTGATTAGTTGACAACTTGGCAAGACCATGTAATGTAAAATGTTTTTCTATTTTCTTGTTTTGCTGAAAATATTCAATGTTAGCATCCTGTAAATCATTTGTTATATGTGACAAGATAATTGGATAGCATACAAAGTTTGTGTGCATGCCCGCACAGATAGTGTTAAATGCCAACATGCATTGCCTGATTAACTTGCAAATGTGGATTATGAACTCCTGTTTGCTGATGCAAGTTAATTAACGAAGGTGCAAGACATAATTTAGATTATTGACTATCAATTGTTAGTAGTAGGCTGTATACAATTTATATTGCATTCATGACTCATGTATCAATAACATGATTTGGTGCAGTTTTCAGCTATCATTGAGCTGCATAGGAGTCTCATTGTCCAAGTTCCATCTTGCCAGCATTTATTTAGTCTTAGCAATGGTTCTTGTTGGTTCTTTGCAACTGTCCTATCATCTGGGACTGCGGAGAAACTATTTGCATGAAGAAAATCTTAAGGTACAGAAATCTTCTCCCCTGCCTCCAGACAATATGTATTTATGAGTCTCAGGTAGATATATGTGTTTCAATGTCTCCTTTTGTTCTTATCCAAAACTTAATTGTTCTTTACAGTTTACCTCTCAGAGCTATAGCACACGGCTATTGAATGTAGCCAGTCCATCTCTTTTTGTAAGTTCTTAACACTTTGGGTGTTAATTTTAAAATCTGAACATAAAAGCCTATTGTCCTTGGAGATCATCAAGAATGTCTCCCTTATACAAAATGGGTTTGAATGCTTTCAATGTGTATTTGGGCGTGTATATTTTGTGTGTTGCTTGCATATGGGAATTCTTGCTTTTAAGAGTAAATATTTGAGAATATTTCTTATTGCAGTTTCAGAAGAACACTTGGAGCACTCATTTATTTAGCATGAAATACCCACCTAATTACATTGTGCCTTCTAGATACAATGTACTCAGGTGCCAGTCGTCATTGATGACAAATCAACCACTGGATCCCCCTGGAATGAAGGCTGCTATAGTGGCATTGACAAAGTAAGATTTGTCTGTGTTCATGTATCAATATTCAATGCCTAAAACTTTTTTCCCAGCTTATTATCTTTATCCCTGTTTCCGCACTCATCCACTATTAACACCAAAGCTACTGCGTTCTTCATAAAAAAAATCACGTCATTTGGGAAAATTTTCAGTAGAACTTTAGATGGATACATCATTGCTTACACGGGTGATGTTGGATAAATGTATTACAATTTACATCTAATCATTTGAGACAAGTTGAACTAAGGACAATATTAGAGCTTTGAGAAAACATCAAAATTAGGGATTTTGGATCCGCGGCATTTTCTCAAAATACTTAATTGAGTCACTACCATCTGAGAAAATATTCTTTACATTGTCCTAGAAAAGACAACTATCCATCATATCATCCTTCCTATGAAGAATGCCTACACTATCTCCAGAAAACCATTATTCCTTCAGACTGAAAATGACTGGTAAATTTTATTCTCATTTCTGGTTTTTTGGTTGTATTTCTCATATCTTTACTCTCACACTAAAAAAAAGTATTCAAGGAGGCCTCTACATTGTGGTAGCAGTTTTGTGTTAGATTTATGAGAGAAAAATAGCAAAAGTATTCCAGTATCTAGTGGTTTTTAGGGGCACACAAATTTTCGAATCTACATTTAAGAGTTTTTAGGATGCAATCCCATTATGACGGCTCAATTGGAGCTTTATCTTGGACCTTGTGCTATGAACCATATTTTTCTTCTAGAGGTAAATTTTAATGCACAGGTAACCAGTTAACCACACTAATGATGTTGCAGAATAAGTAATTAGCAAGTAACCTTATCTGTGTTGAAACATTGCTAGCATAGTTGACAGCGGGGACGCTAACGTGGTGATTTGATTAAAATTTGTGTGCTTATATCATGAAAACTCAAGTAGAAAGTGGCCATTAATTTAGGGAGAAAAATTGTAGTTCAACCTAATATTTTTCTACTGATGAAATTTATTGAAAAATAAAGGAAGAGAAAGAGAAAAGAAGGAGACAAGATTTACGTGGAAAACCAGGGAGAAAAAACCACGATAGAAGAATTCTTATTAATTGTGTACCTACACCCACCACAGACACTACGTTTAAATGGATTACGGGAAACCGTAATACAGTAGGAAAATATAAAAAGACTAATATGCTTTTAGGGCAAATACAGTATTTTCAACAAAATTAAGCATGAAGATGCCAGTTTTTTCATGGTGTTACCATAATTGTAATGGTAGATTCAGTGTAACTGTTCTAGTGGTGTTTATTGACGAATTGCCATTTTTTTTACTAATGTAAGTTATTTATTTGAATTTAGTTAGAGATATTTATGGGCATATAATCTTAAAGCTAAATATACGATTTTGTCCCTAAATGTATGTGCCATTTTCAATAAGCTACTTCTATTAGATGAAATAATATTAAATTTACCTTCACCCATCAGCTTAAACTTTTGGGTCAATTGGTGATTTAAGAACTTCAATCTTCTAAAAGAGTTTGAATGCTCCTTTACATATTAAGTTTTATCACTTGGTTCTTTCTTGTACTGTAGTACACGCTAAAAAATGACTGAAGCAAATTGTTATGGGTTGTCTTATGTGAAATGTCTAACCTTTTTCCTTTTGTATATGAGAGAGTTCAATCAATAAAATTAAAGCATAGGACAGTTCCATTTCAACTTAGTTACTAAAATATATTTTAATGTTAAATTATGACTTCATTTATAAGTTTTAAGATTTAGTGATACGGTAAAGACACAACTGAAAAACTTTATCATATGGAGTATTAAACAAAAATTTTTGGAAGGCCGGGGACAAAATTGAATAGTGACACAAATATATAAAGCCATAAAGATATATATTTAGTTTAATCTTAAGTGAGATGTCCTCTGGCATTTGTCTTATGGACTCTTGAAATTAATATGCATTCTTCATCTTTGAGTAATTAATTATATTCCATTGTGGCAAAATATCCATGTGCCTCGTAGATCATTTAAATTGATAGTATTTGAGCTCTACTGGTTTTTCACATTTGATCATATAACGCAGGTTTTGTAATGTATTAGGTGGTTGTCCTCCTTCAGTGGTTAAGTTAGTTCCTGCAGTTTGTATTATGGTGTTTGCTGTATGGGGTCTTGGACCATTTTTACGTTATACGAGAAGCCTATTCCATGTATGTTGACTTAACTTCTGTTCCTTATGTCGCATAGGTGTTGTTGGTTCATTCTTTTCTCTTTACTTGTTCTATTGTTTTCATATTGTTTGATAATTTTCCTGCAGAATGATATTAACTGGAAGAAAAGTCGGACGTATAATATCATGACATTGTATCTTCAACCATTATTGCTGTGGACTGGAGCAACACTTATTTGCAGGTCCTTGAGATATAGTTTTTTATATGTTGAGACTTGGACAGATCATTTCAGTCGCACTTTCGAAGATATCTTTCTCACTCATTTTGTTTGACATCCCTGATCTTGCTTTTGCAGAGCTTTAGATCCAGTAGTTTTACCTACAGAGTCCAGCCAAGTTGTGAAGCAACGAGTGTTGAATTTTGTTAGGTCGTTGTCCACCGTGCTGGCCTTTGCATATTGCTTATCTAGGTGAGTATACGTGATCTTGTTGTTTGAAATGCTCAATGAGTTTACCTCTGTAATGAAGAAATCTACCATTGCTATGAACAGGATAATTTAGCTAGCAAGGATATGTTACCATTACACAAGGTTTTTTGCTTATGAATGTTAAAATATTTTAAAATTCAATTTTATTAACCCTTGCCTTCCTTGGTCCCCCTTTTTCTTTTCGCGGCTGCCTGTATAGCATGATTCAACAAGCACAGAAATTCTTCTCAGAGAGTACTGAATCCAGTGACGCGAGAAATGTATGTACAGTGTGAGTCTGTGACATCATATTTTTAGTCTCTGCTTAATAGATATCATGTTATTAGGTTTCTGATGGGTTAAACATTTCATGTGAAGATCATTTTATTGTGACAACCCAGCTGTGTGTTGTATGGTATATGACATTATACTTGAAGGCATCACTTGCTCATCGTTTCCATGTTCTTATATGATGCAATTCGGCACAAGCTATAGAAGCTATAGCTTATACATGGCTATATTGTTTACTCTTACTTTGAAGACAATTTGAGTGGCATCAAATACATTATCTTAGTATCAAAAAGAAATTGTTCAAACTGCTTTGCATTTCTGAAATTACTAGCTTCAAGTAACACACAATATATGGAGCTATTGGTTTTCAGTTAAATTTTGCTTTGATATCATATTATATGGGTTTCTGTATCCTTTGAGATGTGATTCTCACTGAATCTTTTGTTCCATGCTTTATCTAAAACCATGGAAGTGCAATATAAGTTCTATGCCTATGTGCAGATGGGCTTTCAATTTGCTTGGAAAGCTGTATACTCTGCAGTATGGGTTGCGGCTCTCTCATTGTTCATGGAGCTCTTGGGCTTTTCTACCCAAAAATGGCTTACAGCTGGAGGTCTTGGGACTGTTTTGCTGACCTTAGCTGGCCGTGAGGTACTTTTTTATTACTATGGTTTGTGTTCTCTGTTTCTTTGAAGTTTATTTTAACTAACTTTAGATTTTCTCACTGAACCTAGATTTTCACCAACTTTCTCTCAAGTGTGATGATTCATGCAACTCGTCCTTTTGTTGTTAATGAGTGGATCCAAACAAAAATCGAGGGCTATGAAGTTTCTGGCACTGTTGAGGTTTGTATGTTCTTGTTGAACATGTACCATAAAATGCTGGTATCAAACAAGTAATTCGCCAAAATCTAGCCATTCAATGTACATCAAAGTCTTAATTTAGAAGTTCCGAAGTTTTAATGTATTGTTAGAAACATTAACATGTCGTATATAAACGAACACATTAGACAACCTTACTTGAACAGGATCTATTCTATAGGTGTACAACTGTGTCCTTGAGTTCTATAAATGAACACATTGAACATTTACTTGCATTTCAATCAACTGCAGCATGTAGGGTGGTGGTCGCCAACAATCATTAGAGGTGAAGATCGTGAAGCAGTTCACATACCAAACCATAAGTTTACCATGAATGTCGTCAGAAATCTCAGTCAAAAAACTCATTGGCGGATTAAAACCCATCTTGCCATTAGCCATTTGGACGTCAATAAAATCAACGTGAGAATATTTTATTTTGATTTTTTTTTGTACGAGTGTATGTATTTATGCTATATAGGCTCATATTTTATGATGATTGTATGCTCCAAAGAACATTGTCGCAGACATGCGGAAAGTCTTGGCAAAGAACCCTCAAGTTGAACAACAGAAATTGCATAGAAGAGTATTTTTGGAAAATGTGGATCCTGAAAATCAGGCACTTCTGGTCAGTATTAGACATTTTGGCTTAAATGTCTTACGTTTCTTTCTGGAGCTTTCAATTTTGTCCTCAAAGTTTGAATAATTTAAATAAACTCCTCGACTTAAATGTCGAAAGCACACTTAAAATAGAAGTGATTTTTGTAATGGAGACGCATGCCCTGAAATGTTGCAAATTTGGAATATTCATTTGATGAATTTTGCCTACTTGAATAAGAGCCAGCAGATTGTTTGTTTGTTTGATTTTTTTTTTTTTTTTTAATTTTTTTTTTTTTTTTGTCGAGTTTGGTTGCTGCATCTTTAAGCGTGCTACAATACTTGGAAGGACAATTTTAAAATTAGAGTTCTCTTGGATTGGCACCATTTTAGATCTCTACTTATCCTGAATTTATTAGATTGGGGGATTAATCATTTGACATGATCTTCATAACATTATAGTTTTAGGATAGGCGATTGTTGTCAAGACAAACTGGTAGATTATGCACCGTTTCTAGAAAACATCATAAATCCTTGTTTGTTTATATCAAATTGTAGGGGCCTCTGTTCCATGTTTCCTAATTGATTTATGTCCTATTTTTGCTAGATTTTGATATCTTGTTTTGTCAAGACTTCGCATTTTGAAGAATACCTTTGTGTAAAGGTAAATTGATCTTTTCTGCTTTATTATCATTCTTTTAAATAAAATTTTCTATACTTTTCATTCTTTCAATTTTCTACTAAAGAAGTTTCAGAAATTCCATTGGTCCCTTTTGTCAGTCTGGATATCGTCTGAATACATTTGAATTCTGAGCCTCTTTTTTTCCAATTAACTTGTGATCTGAGGAATCAGGAAGCTATAATTTTGGATCTTCTTAGAGTCATTAGACATCACCGGGCTCGACTTGCAACACCAATCCGCACAATGCAGAAGATGCATAGTGATTCAGACATGGAAAGCGTTCCATTTTCTGATTCAATA
Organism: Benincasa hispida; assembly: GCF_027475165.1. NCBI lineage: Eukaryota > Viridiplantae > Streptophyta > Magnoliopsida > Cucurbitales > Cucurbitaceae > Benincasa > Benincasa hispida. The sequence goes on along the minus strand of NC_143488.1, from coordinate 28,798,478 downwards.
TTTGGCCACCGTGGTGTGACTTCGAATCGCCGCATGTTGATGATCGAGCCCCCTTACAAAGTTTATGGAGAAGATAGAAAGCAAAGCCATAGCAGGACATCACGCACAACTGGAGAACAAAATGGTAAGCCCATTTCACGGTCATCGGGTGACAGCAAGGCAGTTAAAGAGACGTCATCTGATAAAAAGACGGAAGTTAAGACTGGAGGAGATGTTGATACAAAAAAGCAGCCCAAAGTTTCAATGTCGACCTCTGAAGATAAATCAAGCAATGAATTGAAACATAAATCGTCATCAAGGTCTGCTGCAAGTATCTCTGACATGCCAACTTCTGATGCCAAAACAACTAAATCAGATGCTGATAATTCGATGGAAGATTCCATTCCCAAGCAATCCGAAAATAGCTCAGGAAGTAACAGGCAGAACTTGAAGCCTTCCCTTCCTGCTGTTTCCTTTCCAGAAGATGTTAAGAAATCAGGAGAAACTACTTCAGCAGCTTCACAGCCAAGGATAGAAGGCGAGCAGACTACAGTTTCAAATCAATCAATAACAAAGCCTGGCGTAGAAGAGAATATAATCCTTGGTGTTGCTTTGGATGGCTCTAAGAGAACACTTCCTATTGAGGACGACTTACCTACTGCATCAGGAGCAAAAGATTTGGCTGCATGCAGGAATGGGAACAGTGCGAATGGAGCAACAACGCCAGATAAGAATACGAAACGTCAATCTCCTTCTCCTACCACATCTTCTAGTGAGTAGTAAGACTATGGTTTCATGCAGGGGATCCAGATTATTTGGTAAACAACTTTTTTGACAGAGAAGTTTGCATTGAGGTCCTATGAAGCTGCGTTTTCTCAGCGCTTGCAACAAATTATTCTCACCTGACTACAGTTTGCAATGGGGCAGGAATGTACATTTGTGCCATTTTGACTCTTGTTTCAGTGAATTCTGAAACAGCAAGCTGTTTACTTTGAGGATCAGCGGCCGTTAATGACAACACATCCTTTCAATTGGTAACATTTTCTTGATATAGAGCTTACGTTTTGTACATAAAACCTGTATCTTGAACTATAAATTATGTATACTAACAAAGAATATGCTAGATTGAATCAATGCATTTTGTAGAAGGATCTCAATTGTCTTCAAGAGAATACTGGGAATTTCGCATATAATGAACAAAATGCTCAGTTTGTAGTTCTGTTACAAGATTTTGAGGAAAATGAAAGCCGTTCGGCTCAGACATTTCTTTTTCCGAGTCTTCAGATCACCATTTTGTGGGTTTCTTTTAATCATTATTGGATGTTAAATGCTTTTTATTTATTATTTATTTTTAAATATCTGCTTGAAGTTGTGGCTAGGTTGAGATGTTTTAATGTATGGGTTATTAGTGCATTTTTAGGCTTGATGTTAAATGTTGGGTTGGTTGAATTTTGTGTAATTTGTTAGATGATTGGTGAGTAATTTCGAATTTCGATTGAGAAGTTGTTAATTTGATCTTCAATTCAAATTTGGGTAATCGGAGCGGGTAGTACTTTTAAAGCTAATAATTAAGTGCATAGCAACATTTTTAAAGAATTACCAATGTAACAAAATCTATTAGTGATAGACTCCAAGAGCTGGATCTAAATTTTGTTATATATGCAAAAGAAATTTGCATTGCTCTTTATCTGCTAATACTTCGGACTTGATTGCTATGCTTGTAACTGCACTTATTCCAAATGTATTAGCAATATACCCAATAAAGCATGTGTGTTTCATTTTCTAAGTGTATCAGCAATGTATTAGATGTACGACTAAATGTCTTAGACATCAACTAGTAAATGCTTGAAATCGACATAAGTATATCTAAACATCAACCACCACACATTTTTTTAACCATATAGAACATTTTGGATTTTTTATTAGGGCTAGTTGCACAAATAACAATCAGTTTTAAAATAATAAAAAAATGTAGAACAAGGATAAACATATTAGGGATATGACAAAAAATTAGCACCAGATATCATCGATAGCAACTATCAGTGATAACAATATAGATAAATGATTAAAAATCCCACCGCAACTCACCATTTCATGCTTCTTCTTCTTATTTTCTCAAATTAAAAACTATCACTAATAGCAGCTAACAATGGTAGCAAATGATAGCAGCTATCACTGCTAGCCACTGATAGTTACTATTAGTTGCTATATTGATAGTTGCTACCAGTGAAAGCATTCAATTTGATAAATATTAATACAACCTTAAAATAGTAACACTTGAAATATTACCTTTCAATTTGCTATCAGTTTTCAATGGCTATCATTGATACACTTTGATCAATTGGAATCAAACTTGAACTATTAACACCTAAGGCCATAAATGGATATCAATGATAGACTTTTATAAATAGTTATCAACTTTTGAAAGGGAACTATCATCTTTCAAATACTAACATTTAAAGCTACAAGTGATAAAAGTCTATCAATAAGAGACTATAAGTGACTATCTCTTATATTTATCTAAGATATATCACTAATATCACTAATATCATTCATTTTATTGATATATACCTAAGTCATATCACTTATAACTATGACTATCATTGATAGCTTCAATCAGTGGCTATCACTGAAAACTTTTAGCAGTGACTATCAATGCTAGACTTTCAGCAAATGGAATTGACTTTTATATTATTAATATCATCGATATATGGATATTACCTAAGTTCTATCACTGATATAACTTATATCACTTATATCATAGTTATCGGTGATAGCTTCTATCATTGATAACATATTATCAGAGATAACTTTTGTCATTCCTTTTTACCATCAAATAACATGTTATCAGTATCGTTGATAGCTTCTATCATTGATAACATGTTATTAGTGATAACTTCTATGTAAGAGTATAATAACATGCAGCAGAAGTAACAAGGATCAATAAGCATTCAAATTCACTAATTTTGGTAGAAACTAAAGCATGCTCATCTAAATAAGAGGATTTTGGATCATACCTTTGTAGAACTCTTCAAGATCTCAATCAATCAGCAGCAGTCTTCTCCAAAGATCACCGTGAACCACCTCAAGATCTTCCCCACTATCCTCTTGGAGCTTTAGACCGAGTTGTGGGACTCAAGAATAGCTTGAAGTAATGTAAAATGTAAGGAGAAGCTCACAACAGCACTCACTCGAAGAACACTTCTTCAACTGAAATTTTCTCTCAAATTTCTGTAGAATGCCTACTTAAAAAACACTCAATTCTTCTTTATTTATTGTAGGTGAACATGCAAAGAAGAAATGTGCATGGTTTGCAGCTCAAGCTGGGAGTTAATGAATAAGAGGAAGTGGGTTTTGTGTGAGTATGAAGAAGATGATAATGGAAAACCATGAAAATCCATTTTGTGCACGTTCTCCAATTTTCCAATTTATCTTAAAATCAAAATTTTGATTTTAAAACCATTTTGATTTTAAAACTGAAAAATTAATTTTCTAAGATTAATTTCATAAATTAATTTAAAATATATTAGTTAATTTAATATCAAATATTAAATTAATTTTTGCATAAAACCATATTTATATATTTAAACGATATTTAAATATATATTCTTCTATTCCGTTTAATTTTAATTTGGACGTTTCAAATTAATTTCTCAAGCTACTCTAAAGCTTAACCATTTATGAGGTAATAGGGTACCTCACAGACCTACAGATCATGGGCTCCAACATTTCAAGATTAATCAGCTCAAGCTACTTTATTTAATCCAACTAGAGAGACCATGGAATATGCTATCGCACTTCCCGCTCCCACTAACTATGAACATTCTCTCCATCCATTTTGGTATTGACCTACCCAAACACCATCCTTTAGGGGGATACTCCCAGGGTGTCACGAGGCCGAGGATAGATCTCACGATGTGGACTATGAGGGAGAAATGCGAGAGGTGTAAATGAAGCATCAAATGCCCCAAGTACCCCCCACTAAATATTCTACCTAGAGGTTTATTAACCTAGACAATCCGGCTACTGATTATAATCCAAGTCATTTATTAAGTTTACTTAAAAACAACTTTTGTCTTTGAAATAAAACAAGTCCAAGTAGTCAAATTAAACTCTTTAATGGAATGTCCTTAACTTGCATGCATGCATGAAATCTATCAAATCCACTTTTCCAGGTAGATTTCCAGGTAGGGGTGTTTCGTTGTCGTCACCTTAAATACCCCAGCCTAGACAGAACCCGCCTTAGACAAAAGGTCCCTTAAAGATAGATTTGTTACACTTTAATCTTTTACTAATTATTTTAGTTCTGGTTTCATTTTATAACCATTTATAAAATAAACTACTAAAACACACATGCCACATAACAAAATATTTATAACGTTTATAAATATTACGCTAAATAAATTATGCATATATAAATATAACCCTTATATTATATAATGCATGAGCATGCATTTACGTAAATCAAATCATGTTTCACTAAATCATAACACTTATAATAAAGAGAATATGCATGACCAATGCATAACCTAAGGTGGGATTTATTTATATGTGCATACCATATGACATAAAAAAAAGAATATATATATATATATATATATATACATATCACATGTATAAAACCATGGATTAATGGACCGGGATGAACCAATACAAAACTGGAATGAGAAAACTGTCTATTATTCTGCCGAGAAAACTGGATGACATGCGAACCGGGTCTTGAACCGTCGGGTGAAGCTCCCATCATTTAGTAAATGCCTCCAGGTAAACGATCGTGTAGCGCACACTAGACGATAGCGAAAAACTAAACGATCGTATAGACAACAATGAGGCCGCGAAGCCTGATCGTCTAGACGATCGCATAGTACGCGAAAGCTAAACGATTTACCATGCTATTACTCCATGATCGTATAGTTAATAACTAAGCGATGAGGCTTGCTGAGCTATACGATCGTCTAGTGCGCGCTCGCGTTAAATGACAGCCGAGCATCCGATACTCAGCGATCGTCTACATCATCGTCTACATGACACGATCAATGCTTGATTTTCTTCTTCTTCGAAGAACATCAACCCTTGCTCCGAACTTTATCTCGAACGACTCAAGAATCAAACTAACTTTGAATTTACAGACTTGATAGCAATTAATTGTGCCCAAAAAATTAGGGGTCTTAACAATTAACTTAAGAATTCAACAAACCGAGGTTACATCCCAGAATACTCCATTAATCCACACATCCACAAACGAATTAATAATTAAAATGGAGAGAAGACATGTTACACCCACCAAGAATGTAAATGACATTCTTTTGCAGTAATAAATTGGAGTATCAGAAACCGAAAGCTTTGATACCAATTGAAGGAACTCTTATTCAAGAGTACCTATGAGCGGAAGAGGGTCTTTCCAATTCATTGTGACAAAATTTTCACATATAAATTCAAACATACTAAAATGCATTCATAATGCTAAATATAAACATGCTCAAAAGAAAAATGAATAAGAGATTGAAAGATCATATAAGTTGAAGACTTATTATTCATAGCAAATCTCGCTTTTTGCTGAGAAGTTAAGTTATTGCTCAGCAAAAATCAATCATCTACCTCGAACAGTCTCCACACGAACAGAAGAAAACATGGTTGACACCACCACTCAGAGCCCTCAGTATTCTTGGAATGAGAATCCAAAGGGTGGGCTTTGTTCGAATTTGGTAAAGGAAAGGAGGAAGGGAGATCATATACAACGATCAAGCAATGAGAGAGAGGCTCGTCTACCGTATAGACAAAATGCTAGATCGTTTAGGTGAAATATACGATCGTGTAGGAAAAGGTAAGCGGTCGTCTAAACGATCATGTAGGAAAAACTAAGCGATCGTCTATACGATCGTTTAGTAAATATCAGGCACTAAACGATCGCTTAGAAAAGGTAAACGATCGTTTATTAAATAGCGGGCACTAAACGATTGCTTAGAAAAAGGTAAACGATCGTTTAGTAAATAGCGTGCGCGGGTGTAATCGTTAAACGATCGCTTAGCACTATCATATAGGTAAGCGATCGTTCAAGCACTATCATATAGGCTCAAGTTTTCTATGCGATGAAACTCTTTAACACAATGTCCACGTGCATCCCATGATTAACACACCGTGAGCTATTTAAGCATCTCAAAATGATTTTTCAAATTACTCATCCGTTATAAAACAGAAGAGACGTCGTCCTATTACCCCTTTAACCGTCCAATTAATAGACAATGAATATGATCACATCATATTCATAACTTATGAATTAATATCATATATTAATTATAGTATTTTTCCTCCACTAGATATAAATCATATTTATATCCAATTTCTTCCAAATTAATGTATCTCATACATAAAGTTAATTATATCATATATAATTAACTAGTTCAATTATATCATATACAATTGAACTCCCTCTTGTCAATTTGAACATTTCAAACTGATCAAAAATTGACTCTCAACTTGTATCCAAGCTACCAAGGGGACCTTATGGGCCTATGGCTCGAAGCTTCAACAGTACGTGAATAGCTGACCAAACTCTTTAGCCACGATATTCACCATCCGTTAACCGCCAGAAATTCCACTAAAGATTAACAGTTGAACTCTTCTTACCATAGATATATTTCTATGTCCATTGGATATAACCAATCATCGGTACGATGATCCTTCATAGATGTTCATAATTACAGCAGGCCAATTTACCGTTTTTCCCTTGTAGTTACATCTTATTCCTTAAGTACCACTGATCCCTCTAATGAACAATACAAAATAGTTCTACTATGTGTGAACACCTCTCGGACCATGAGAAGGTGTGTGGCGCCACATCGTTCAAACCCCAGGATCAGCCCTTAAGAGAGCAATCTCTTTACTTACCCCTGCTTCGGGGAAGGAGTGAACTCCATCTTGTGAAGTTGAGATCCCAGCTCTTAATCAGACGAATCCCCAAAGTGGTAAGTTTGAGTCGGCACTTTGGTCACTCGCACTCATGCAAATCAAAGGACCGCCCTCAATGGCAGGAGTTCCCCATTGGGGTTGATGTCCTAAAGTTTTGTGTCCTGTAGTTTGTAAACAGTATGTACGAACACTTGTGTTGTTAATATATGATATTTACTTCACATCTTGTTTTTTGCTCAATTAATTATTTTATTTACTTTACCACAAACCAATAAACATAAAATCCCTGGTTATCTGTATGTGACTCAAGCATGTATGTGGTGACATACAAATGGATCATGTCTTGAGTGATAACCAAAATGGTCTGTAGTAAATGGATAAAGGAGGGAAACCTTATCCTTGTAATGCTACGGACGCGGCCTGCTTTGTGGAATGGTCACAAGTGTTGTGAATTGTCACAGATGGCCTGATCTGATCATTCGTGTTGGGGACATACGAGCGGGGGCATCCTATACAAAGAGTTTGTATAAAACCTGACCATGAAATGTTAACGTCTTGTTATATAACATCGTTCATGATAGAGACTTCACTTCACTAGGATGACCATAGGTAACATGACCTCAATCCTGAGTGAGTTGGAAACTCCTGCCATTGAGGGCGATCCTTTGATTTGTATTAGTGCAAGTGACCAGGTCGCCGATTCAAACCTACCAATTTGGGGATTCGTCTGATTTGGGAGCTGGGAACTCAGCTACACAAGATGGACTTCACTCCTTCCCCAAAGCAGAGGTAAGTAGATAGATGGCTCCCTTAAGGGCTGATTCCGGGGCTTGAACGATGTGGCACCACACACCTTCTCTTGGCCCAAGAGGTATTTACACATAGTTAGACTATGTTGTGTTGTTCATTAGAGGAATCAGTGGTACTTAAGAAGTGAGATGTAACTATAGGGGCAAAACGATAAACTGGTCCAGCTGTACTTACGAGCATCTGTGAAGGGTCATCGTACTCATGATTGGTTATATCCGGTGGACACAAAAATATATTTGTAGAAAGAAGAGTTTAGCTGTTGGTCTTTAGTGGAATCACTAACAGTTAACAGATGGTGGATATCGTGGCTAAAGAGTTTAGTCAGCTATTCACGTACCGTTGGAGTTTCGAGTCACAGGTCCATTAGGTCACCTAGGTGGCTTAGATAAAGTCGAGAACCAGTATTTGGGTTAATTTGAAATGTTCAAATTGACAAAAGGAAGTTCAATTATATATGATATAATTGGACTGGTTAATTATATATGATATAATTGACTAAATGTAGAAGATACATTAATTTGGAGGAAATTAGATATAAATATGATTAATATCAAGTAAAGAAAAAAACACTATAGTAGATATGTGATATCAAACTATAGGACATAAATATAATATGATTATATTTATTAATTAATTAATTATATGATAAATAACGAATTTATCCATGTTCGAAAATGGGAAGTGGGCTGCGATGGTTATGGTAACCGGCGGATTAAAAATGAAAATCGTTTTCATTTTTCACAATCTTGTATTCATAGTTTCGCCCGCGCCTAAAAGAATTCGTGAAAGCGATCGCGAGAGCCTATACGATAGAAGCTCGTCCGTCTAAACGATCGTATACATTTTTCCTAAACGATCGTTCAACCTTTCATGCACGATCGTGTAGCTCTTCTATACGATAAGCATTTTTGCTATACAATAGCACAGTTTCATCCCCCACTTGCTTATCGTCTACACGACGTGTTGTCCTCCGTCCTCTACCAAACTCACCAAAGCTCACTCTTTGGGTTTTCACGCCGAAGATACCCGAGTTTCACTTGTGGTGGTGTCTTTCTCACTACAGTGTTCGTGTACGTTCTAATCGTGTTGTTGCAGTCGACATACTCATCGGGTGCTGGTAGATTTGTTGGAGGTTTTCCGCTGCTTAGGGTTCAGACGTTCGAAGAAAGTCTTCATCTAGTATGAACCTTTTTCTTGTTAATTATTTTATTCTGAGCATGCCAATAATTAGGTTTATGTGCATAACTATTTGTGTGGAATATATGTTTTTTATGTTTCGGTCACTTTGAAATCAGAGCAATCTAAACCTGCTCATGGAACTCTCGATATGAGATTCTTCAATTGGTATCAGAGCCAGGTTTCTGATACTTCGATTTCATCTGTTGCAACAAAATAACATATACATTCATGGTGGGTGCATTTCTACGTTGTTTTAAATGTTAAATCTGTTGTGGATGTGCCAGATTAATGGATGTTTTCGGGATGAATTGCCTCGATTTGTTTAATTCCTTTTACATTTGCGGCTGTTTGTAAAGGCCCCTGCGTTTTTTAGCATAATAATCGTTATCGAGTCTGTATTCAAATTTTGTTTGAAGTCTTGAGTTGTTCGTCGAAGTTTTGGGAAAAGGTTGCGACTCTTCGAGGAAGGAGACAATCTAGGGTTAATCGCATCGTGCAGAAGAAGCTCTACGCGATCGCTTTCCATCGCATCGTAAAGATGAAGGAGTACGCGATCGTGGTTGAACGCATCGGTTAAACGATGGGGTATGCGATCAAGAGTTGGTCGTATCAGATTGATGATCGGGCACGCAATCGCTGAATATCCTTTAAAGCACGCTAGACGATCGTTTAGGTCAGCAAGCTTCATCGCTTAGTAGTTGACTAAACGATCGCTTAGTAACTCAAGGTAAATCGTTTACCTATCGTCGCGCTACACGATCACATGGACGATCAGGCTTCGCAACCTCCTCGTCGTCTACGCGATCGTATGCTAATGCTCCTATCGTTTAGTGTGCGTTAAAGGATCGTCTGCCTGCTGGAGTTTGCTACACGATGAAGACCTCCTAGCAGTTCAAGACCCGGTTCGCCTGTGAACTGGTTTTCTCGATGAAAAAATGTATTAGATAGGGTTTTTCATTCCGATTTTTGGTTTAAAGGCTCATCCCGGTCCATTAATCTCTTTGTTTATTACATGCGATGTATGTTTTATATGTCATATGGTATGCACATATAGTAAATCCCACCCTAGGTTATGCATATCATGCATCATCTCTTTATTGTAATTTTTATAATTTAGAGAAGCATGATTTAATTATTTAAGAGCATGCTCATGCATCATATAATATAAGAGTTATATTTATGCATGCATAAAAAGCATTGACATGCATCATCTTTATATTATAATTGTTATAGTATAGAGGTGAATGATAGCATGTTTGCTTGGTTATTACATGTAATATAAAAGTTATATAATAATGACCGGACATTGCATGAAGCATGACACATAGGTTACTTTATAAATGTTATAAACACCTCGTTGTGCGCAATATTTTTTTTAGTTGTTTCTTTTTAAGAGTTAAAGAGAAATTAGAACTAAAAGAAATAAGAAAGACATGCATGCTCACTTAGGTTTAATTTATGGTTTTAAAATGTTTAAAACTTGGATCAAATAGACCTAAGATCACGGTTCTAATATGATTAGCAACCCAAAGGCTTTAATCTTTTAATCAGTTTAATAGGATTAAATTGGCTAATAAAAGGTTAAAGTGTAGCAAATCTATCTATAAGGGACCTTTTGTCTAAGGCGGGTTCTGTCTAGGATAGGGTATTTAAGTTGACAGAAACATACCCCTACCTGGGAACTTACCTAGAAAGGTGAATTAGATAGATTTGATGCATGCATGCAAGTTAAGGACAATCCATTAAAGTGTTTAAATGTGACTACTTGAACTTGTTCATATTTCATAGACAAGTTGTTTATGAGCAGACTTTAAAAAGACCATTAGACTAAAATCAATAGTTGGATTGTCTAGGTTAATGAATCCCTAGGTAGAATATTCAATGGGAGGTACTTGGGGCATAATATTCTTCACTTAAACCTTTCACTTTTCTCCTAAATAGTCCACACCGTGAGATCTATCCTCAGCCTCGCAGCACCTTTGGCGTGTCCCCCCAACGGATGGTGTTTGGGTAGGTCAATATCAAGGTGGATGGAGAGAATGTTCATAGTAAGTGGGAGTAGGAAGTGTGATAGCATATCCCTCGGTTTCCCTCGTTAGGTTGAATAAAGTTATTGCACATCGTCTCGAGGCACCCTGGGAGTGTCCCCCTAAAGGATGGCAGTTTTGTGTGTTTCTTTATTTGATCTTCTATAAGAAGATAAGGTAACTTAGTCTCTTGTCCTAATCTGTCTTTTCCCTACGGTAAGCGCATTAGGGCGGGACTCTGGCATCGAAAACGAGGGGTTACACATACACGAAATAGTTAAAGGTTAACGATTCTAGACCGAAAAATGGCGGCTGTTAGGTTCAGTTCCAAGAGTTGGTTCTGCCTAATGGTTGAGAATGTCTCATCCCAGTGAAGGGGCAACTGATCACCCAACCGAGGGCGTTTGTCCTGACTCACTGGGGCATCATTGCAAAATAGAAGTCTAGAACTTAGGGTACTTGAAATTGTTTTGCAAAATAAATTGGTTTAAACGTGGTCTAGCAAAATCTAATAAAAATTTATTCATTTTTTCAGCAAATTTTTCAAATAGCTAATGCCACCTTATCGTTGTTAAGCGCCGAAAAATTAATTGGCGACAATTTTTCAACATGGAAACACATGATCACGACAATCCTAATCATCGAGGATCTCATGTTCGCTCTCACGGAGGCTTGTCCTCCTAATCCAGCTTCAAATGTCGCTCAAAATGTTTGGGAGGCATACGAGCGATGGACAAGAGCGAATGAGAAGGCCCGAGCCTATATCTTGGCAAGACTTTCTGACGTCTTGGCCAAGAAACATGAGCCTATGGTCTCAGCCTGTGAGATCATGGAGTCCCTATGGAGGATGTTTGGACAACCATCTGAACAGCTTATGCATGAGTCTCTTAAATACATATTCAACTCCAAAATGCAAGAAGGCACCTCTATTCGTGAACATGTGCTAAACATGATGGTCCAATTCAATGTGGCAGAGTTGAATGGGTCTACCATCGATGAAGGTAGCCAAGTTAGCATAATCCTGCATTCTTTGCCCGAGAGCTTCCTGCACTTTGTTAGCAATGTGATTCTTAACAAATTGAAGTATAACCTCACAACTCTCCTCAACGAGTTGCAGGCATACCAATCCTTACTGAAAAGTAAAGAGAGGCAGAAGTGTGAGGCAAATGTTGCTTCATCCTTAAGGACGTTCCATAGAGGTTTGATCTTCGGAACGAAGTCTACACCTTTCTCTTCTAACTCTGCAAAGGGGAAGAAGAAGAAGGGTGGTAAAGGAAAAGGGAAGGCACCTGCTAACCCACCGCCTACCACCCCGAGGAGGCGTCCACTTGTTGCTAAGGGAAAGTGTTTCCATTGCAACCAAGATGGACACTGGAAGAGGAACTGTCCTCGGTATCTGAAGAAGAAGAAAGAAGCCAAGGCTAAGGCCAAGGTGGATAAAGGTAAATGTGATTTACTTGTGCTCAAAACTTGTTTAGTAGAGAATGAAGATTTTGCCTGGATAATTGATTCAAGCGCCACTAATCATGTTTGTTCTTCTTTTTAGGGGATTAGATCTTGGCGACAGTTGGAGGCTAGTGAGCTGACGATACGAGTAGGCACTGGGCACGTCGTCTCAGTTGTGGCAGTGGGAGGACTCCAGTTAGCTTTACAAAATAGGTTTCTAATTTTAAATGATGTATATATTGTTCCTTAATTAAAAAAGAACCTTATTTCTGTAAAGTGTTTATTGCAATGTAAATACACTATTTCTTTTAATTTGAATAGAGTGTTTATTCATAAAGATGGTGTCTTTATTTGCACAGCAAATCTGGAATCAAATTTATATATGCTAAGGCCTTTAGCCATTAATTCCCTCCATAATACTAAAATGTTCAGAACTGCCGTAACTCAATCAAAAACGTCGACAAGTTTCTCCAAAAGACAATGTCCAACTTCGGCATCTATGTTTAGGGCATATCAATCTCAATAGGATTGAGAGATTGGTGAAGAATGGACTTCTAAGTGAGTTAGAAGAAAATTCTTTACCTGTGTGTGAATCTTGCCTTGAAGGTAAGATGACTAAACGACCTTTTACTGGAAAAGGTTCTAGAGCCAAGAAGCCTCTTGAGTTAGTACATTCTGACCTTTGTGGTCCTATGAATGTACGAGCCCGAGGTGGCTATGAGTATTTTATCAGTTTCGCTGATGATTACTCCAGGTACAGGTATGTTTATCTTATGCAACAGAAGTCTGAATCTTTTGAAAAGTTCAAAGAGTTCAAGGCTGAAGTTGAAAACGTATTAGATAGACGGATTAAAACACTTCGATCAGATCAAGGTGGAGAGTTTTTGGACTCAGCATTCCAGGACTATTTGATAGAACATGGAATCATTTCCCAACTCTAAGCGTCGGATACACCTCAGCAGAATGGTGTAGCAGAGAGGAGAAATAAGACCTTGTTAGACATGGTTCTCTCAATGATGAGTTACGCTTCCTTACCGGACTCGTTTTGGGGTTTCACAGTGGAGACTACGATGTACATACTCAACTGTGCTCCCTCCAAGAGTGTTGCAAGAACACCTCTGAAGTTGTGGAATGGTTGTAAAGCTAGTTTACGTCATTTCCGCATTTGGGGTTGCCCTACACATGTGCTTGAGGCTAATCCCAAGAAGTTAGAACCACAATCGAGGTTATGCCACTTTGTAGACTACCCCAAAGGTACACGAGGGGGTTATTTTTATGATCCAACGGAAAATAGGGTGTTTGTTTCAACAAACGCTACTTTCCTAAAGGAGGATCATATAAGGGAGCATAGTTTACAAAGCAAAGTCGTGTTGTGTGAGCTTTCCAATGAAACTACTGAAACTTCAACAAGAGTTGTTGAAGAGCCTGCTACATCAACAAGAGTCGTTGATGGGAGTTCATCTAGTAGGTCGGTTCCACCTCAAGAGTTAAGGGAACCTTGACATAGTGGGAGGGTTGCAAACCCACCCGTTCGCTATCTGGGTTTCACGGAAATCCTTGCTATGGTAGCAGATGGCGACATTGAGGATCCGTTGTCTTATAAGAAGACAATGGAGGATGTTGACTGGGATGAATGGATCAAGGCCATGGATCTCAAGATGGAGTCAATGTACTTCAACTCAGTATGGGATCTTGTAGATCAGCCTGAGGGGTTTGCCCTATAGGTTGTAAATGGATCTACAAGCGCAAACGAGGTGCTGATGGGAAGGTACAGACCTTCAAGGCTCGACTTATGGCAAAGGGTTATACCCATGTAGAGGGAGTCGACTATGAGGAGACTTTCTCGCCTGTTGCCATGTTAAAGTCGATCTGCATCCTCTTGTCCATTGCAGCTTATTATAATTATGAGATCTGGCAAATGGATGTCAAGACGGCCTTTCTGAATGGCAATCTTGAGGAGACGATTTATATGGTACAACCCGAGGGATTCATAGCCCAAGGTTAAGAGCAAAAGGTTTGCAAACTAAATCTGTCCATTTATGGACTAAAACAGGCGTCTCGATCTTGGAACATACGGTTTGATTTTGTGATCAAGTCGTATGGCTTTGGCCAAAACGTTGATGAACCTTATGTCTACAAGAAGATCATCAACGCTTTAGTAGTCTTCTTAGTGTTATATATAGACGATATCCTACTCATTGGGAATGATGTAGGTCTACTGACTGCAGTTAAGAACTGGCTAGTGACCCAATTCCAAATGAAAGATTTGGGAGAGGCTCAGTTTTTTCTAGGTATACAGATTTTTTGGGATCGTAAGAACAAAGTGCTAGCACTGTCTCAAGCATCATACATTGACAAGATGTTGCTCAAGTACTCGATGCAGGACTCCAAGAGGGGCCACTGACGTTTAGGCATGGAGTTACTTTATCTAAGGAATTGTGTCCTAAGACGCCTCAAGAGGTTGAGGAGATGAGACGAGTCCCATATGCGTCTGCCATTGGCAGTTTGATGTACGTGATGCTCTGTACTCGTCCAGACATCTACTACGCTGTGGGCATAGTCAGTAGATATCAGTCTAACCTAGGCCAGGGTCATTTGACCACAGTGAAGAACATCCTCAAGTATCTTCGGAGAATGAAGGACTACATACTCGTGTATGGTTCGAGGGATTTGATCCTTACAGGATACAAAGATTCTGACTTTTAGACTAATAAGGACTCTCGTAAATCCATATCAGGGTCAGTCTTTACTCTTAACGGAGGTGCTGTAGTGTGGCGAAGCACTAAGCAGGGGTGCATCGCCGACTCCACTATGGAGGCGAAGTACGTAGCTGCTTGCAAAGCTGCTAAGAAGGTCGTCTGATTCAGGAAGTTCTTGACAGACCTGGAAGTTGTTCCAGATATGTTCAAGCCCATTACCCTCTATTGTAATAAAAGTGGGGCAGTGACAAACTCCAAGGAGCCAAGGAGTCACCGACGCGGTAAACACATAGAGCAGAAGTATCATCTGATCCATGAGATAGTGCATCGAGGGGACGTGATCGTCACGCATATCGCTTCGAAGCACAATGTTGCTGACCTGTTACGACGGCTTTCACGGCTACAGTGTTTGAGGGTCACCTATAAAGCATGGGTCTACAGGATTGCCCGTGACTGAATTAGGGCAAGTGGGAGATTTTATTGTACTGGGCTTTTATGCCCTAGTTTATTGAAGTTTTATATACACCCCACTTCGCTTTAGGATAAGTGGAAGATTATTGGGGTTAATGCCCTAAAGTCTCGTGTCCTGTAGTTTGTAAATAGTATGTACAAACACTTGTGTTATTAATATATGATATTTACTTCACATCTTATTTTTTGCTCAGTTAATTATTTTATTTGCTTTACCACAAACCAATAAACATAAAATCCCTGGTTATCTGTATGTAACTCAAGCATGTATGCAGTGACATAAAAGTGGATCATGTCTTAAGTGATAACCAAAATGGTCTGTAGTAAATGGATAAAGGAGGGAAACCTTATCCTGGTAATGCTACAGACGCGGCCCGCTTTGTGGAATGGTCACAAGTGTTGTGACTCTTCACAGATGGTCTGATCCTGATCATTCGTGTTGGGAATATGCGAGCGGGGGCGTCCTATACAAAGAGTTTGTATAAGACCTGACTACGAAGTGTTAACGTCTCGTTATATAACACTGTTCATGACAGAGACTTTACTTCACTAGGATGACCATAGGTAACATGACCTCAATCTTGAGTGAGTTGGGAACTCTGCCATTAAAGGCAATCCTTTGATTTGTGTGGGTATGAATGGTCAGGTCGCCGATTCAAACCTACCATTTTGGGGATTCGTCTGATTTGGGAGCTGGGAACTCAGCTACACAAGATGGAATTCATTCCTTCCCCGAGGTAGGGGTAAGTAGATAGATGGCTCCCTTAAGGGCTGATTCCGGGGCTTGAACAATGTGGCACACACACCTTCTCTTAGCCTAAGAGGTGTTCACACATAGTTGGACTATGTTGTATTGTTCATTAGAGGAATCAGTGGTACTTAAGGAGTGAGATGTAACTACAGGGGCAAAACGGTAAATTGGCCCAACTGTACTTACGAGCATCTGTGAAGGGTCATCGTACTCATGATTGGTTATATCCGGTGGACACAAAAATATATCTATGGTAAGAAGAGTTCAACTGTTGGTCCTTAATGGAATCACTAACAGTTAACGGATGGTGGATCTCAGGGCTAAAGAGTTTAGTCAGTTATTCATGTACCGTTAGAGCTTCGAGTCACGGGTCCATTAGGTCATCTGGGTGGCTTGGATAAAGTCGAGAACCAGTGTTTGGGTTAATTTGAAATATTCAAATTGACAAGAGGAAGTTCAATTATATATGATATAATTGGACTGGTTAATTATATATGATATAATCGGCTAAATGTATGAGATACATTAATTTGGAGGAAATTAGATATAAATATGATTTATATCAAGTAAAGAAAAAAACACTATAGTAGATATGTGATATCAAACTATAGGATATAAATATAATATGATTTTATTTATTAATTAATTAATTGATTGATTATATGATAATTAACAAATTTATCCACGTTCGGATGTGGGAAGTGGGCTGCGATAGTTATGGTAACCGGCGGATTAAAAATGAAAATTGTTTTCATTTTTCACAATCGTGCATTCATAGTTTCGCCCGCGCCCAAAAGAATTTGTGAAAGCGATCACGAGAGCCTATACGATAGAAGCTCGTCCGTCTAAACGATCGTCTGCATCACATTTTCTCTAAACGATCGTATACGTATTTCCTAAACGATCATTCAGCCTTTCATACACGATCGTGTAGCTCTTTTATACGATAAGCATTTCTACTATACGATAGCACGGTTTCATCTCCCACTTGCTTATCGTCTACACGACGTGTTGTCCTTCATCCTCTACTAAATTCACCAAAGCCCACTCTTTTGTTTTTCACGCCGAGGATACCCGGGATTCACTTGTAGTGGTGTCATCCCCGCTACAGTGTTCGTGTACGTTATGATCGTGTTGTTGCAGTCGACATACTCGTCGGGTACTGGTAGATCTGTTGGAAGTTTTCCGCTGCTTAGGGGTTTAGATACGTTCGAAGAGAGTCTTCATCTGATATGAACCCTTTCCTTGTTAATTATTGTATTCTGAGCATGCCGATAATTAGGTTTATATGCATAACTGTTTGTGTAGAATGTATGTTTTTTGTGTTTCGGTCACTGTGAAATCGGAGCGATCTATATCCGCTCATGGAACTCTCGGTATGAGATCCTTCATTCCCAACTCACTCAGGATTGAGCTCATGTTACCTATGGTCATCCTAGTGAAGTAAAGTCTCAATCATGAACGGAGTTATATGAAGAGACGTCAACACTTCGAGTTCAGCTCTTATACAAACTCTTTGTATAGGACGCCCCCGCTCACATGTCCCCTACACGAATGATCAGGATCAGACCATCTGTGACAAGTCACAACACTTGTAACAATTTCACAAAGCGGGCCGCGTCCGTAGTGCTACCAGGATAAGGTTTCCCTCCTATATCCATATACTACAGACCATTTTGGTTGTCACTTAAGACATGATCCACTTGTATGTCACTACATACATGCTTAAGTTACATAAAGACAACCAGGGGTATTAAGTTTATTGGTTTGTAGTAAAATAAAAAACATCTAAAGGTGCAAAGTCTAGAAGTGAAGTAAATATCATAATATTATACATCACAAGTGTTCTTACAAAGTTGTTTACAAACTATAGGACACGAGACTTTAGGGCACAAACCCCAACAATCTCCCACTTGTTCGAAAGTGAAGTGGGGAGTACAAAAAAAAAATAAGTACAAAACAATAAACTAGAGCATAAAAACCCAGTTCAATAAAATCTCCCACTTGCCCTAGTCCAGCCGCGGGCGGTCCCGTAGATCCATGCTCTGAAGGTGACCCTCAAATACTATAGCTGTAAGAACCTTCGTAAACGGATCAACAACGTTTTGCTCTAAGGCGATCTTTGTGACAATCACATCTCCTCGATGCACTATCTCGCAAATCAGATGATACTTCCGCTCTATGTGTTTGTCGTGCCTGTGACTCCTAGGCTCCTTGGAGTTCACCACAGCACCACTATTGTCACAATAGAGGGTGATGGGCCTAGACATATCTAGAACAACTTCCAGCTTTGTCAAGAACTTTCTGAGCCAGACGACCTCTTTAGCAGCTTCACAAGCCGTTACATACTCCTCCATCGTGGAGTCGGCGATGTACACCTACTTAGTACTCCGCCACACTACAACTCCTCCGTTAAGAGTAAATACTGACCCTGAAGTAGACTTCCAAGAGTCCTTATCAATCTGAAAGTCGGAATCTGTGTATCCAGTAAGGATCAAATTCCTGGACCCATACACAAGCATGTAGTCCCTCGTTCTCCGAAGATACTTGAGGATATTCTTTACTGCAGTCCAGTAACCCTAGCCTGGGTTAGACTGATACCTACTGACTATTCCCACAACATAGCATATGTTTGGCCTAGTGCAGAGCATCGCATACATTAAACTGCCAATGACATATGCATATGGGACCCATCTCATTTCCTCAACCTCTTGAGGCGTCTTAGGACATATGTCCTTAGACAAAGTGACTCCATGCCTGAATGGTAGTATGCCTCTTTTGGAGTCCTACATCGAGTACTTGAGCAAGATTTTGCCAATATACGATGCCTGAGACAACGCTAGCACTTTTTCTTACGATCCCGAAAGATCTGTATACCCAGAACAAACTGAGCTTTTCCCAAATCTTTCATTTGGAATTGGGTCACTAGCCAATTCTTAACTACAGTCAGTAGACCTACATCATTCTCAATGAGTAGTATATCATTTACATACAACACTAAGAAAGCTACTGAACTGTTGACTATCTTCTTGTAAACACAAGGTTCATCAACGTTTTAGTTAAAGCCATACGAGTTGATCGCAGCATCAAACCAAATATTCCAAGATCGAGATGTATGCTTTAGCCCATTAATGGACTGATTTAGTTTGCAAACCTTTTTCTCTTGACTTTGGGCAATGAATCCTTCAAGTTGCACCATGTAAATGGTCTCTCAAGATTGCCATTTAGAAAAGCCATCTTGACGTCCATTTGCCAGATCTCATAATTATAATAAGTGACAAGGGACAGGAGGATGCGAATTGACTTTAACATGATAACAAGTGAGAAAGTCTCCTCATAGTTGACTGCCCCCACCTGGGTATAACCCTTTGCCACAAGCCAAGCCTCGAAGGTTTGCACCTTTCCATCAGCACCCCGTTTGCACTTGTAGATCCATTTACAACCTATAAGTCTTACCCCATCAGGCTAATCTACAATATCCCATACCGAGTTGAAGTGCATCGACTCTATCTCGAGATTCATGACTTTGACCCATTCATCCTGATCATCATCTTCCATTGCCTTTTGATAGGACAACGAATCCGCAACGTTGCCATCTGCACCATAGCTAGGATTTTCATAAAACCCAGATAACGATCAAATAGGTTCGTAACCCTCCCATTGCGTCGAGGTTCCCTCAACTCTTGAGGTGGAACCGACCTACCAGATGAACTATCATCAACAACTCAAATAAAGCAGGTCCTTCTACAACTCTTGTTGAAGTTTCAGTAGTTTCTTTAGAAAACTCACTTTACGCGACTTTACTACGTGGACTGTGCTCCCTGATATGATCCTCCTCAAGGAAAGTAGCGTTCATGGAAACAAACACCTTGTTTTCGGACGAATTATAAAAGTAACCCCTTCGTATACCTTTGGGGTAGCCTACAAAAAGGCACAACCTCGATCGTGATTCTAACTTCTTGGGATTTGCCTCAAGCACATGTGCTGGGCAACCCCATATGCAGAAGTGATGTAAACCAACTTTACGCTCGTTCCACAACTCTAGAGGTGTTCTTGCAACACACTTAGAAGGAACACAGTTGATAATGTATACCGCAGTCTCCACTACGAAACCCCAAAACGAGTCCGGTAAGGAAGTGAAACACATCATTGAACGAATCATGTACAACAAGGTTCTGTTTCTTCTCTCTGCTACACCATTTTATTGAGGTGTACCTAGTGCTGAGAGTTGGAAAACGATTCCATGTTCTAATAAATAGTCCTGGAACTTAGGATCCAAAAACTCTCCACCTCAATCTGATCAAAGTGTTTTAATTCGTCTATCCAAAGCATTCTCAACTTCAGCCTTAAATAATTTGAACTTTTCAAAAGATTCAGAATTTCGTTGCATCAGATAGACATGCCCAAATCTCAAGTAATCATCAGTAAAATTGATAAAGTGCTCATAGCCTCCTCGAGCTCGCACATTCATAGGACCGCAAATATCAGAATGTACTAATTCTAGAGGCTCTTTGGCTCGATAACCTTTTCCAGTAAAAGGTCTTTTAGTCATCTTACCCTCAAGGCAAGATTTGCACACCGATAAAGAATTTTCTTTTAACTCGCTTAGAAGGCCCATTCTTCACCAATCTCTCAATCCTATTGAGATTGATGTGCCTTAATCGAAGGTGCCAAAGTTGACATTTTCTTTTGGAGAAACTTGTTGGCGTTTAGATTGAGTTACGAAAAATTTAAACATTTCTATGTTATGGAGGGAACTTAAGGCTAACAGTCTTAGCATATACAAGTTATTTTCCAGTTTAGCTGTACAAATTTCAACACCATCCTTATGAATAAACACTTTATTCAATTTAAAAGAAAGAGTGCAATTGCATTGTAACAGACACTTTACAAAAATAAGGTTCCTTTTTAGTTTAGGAACTACAAAGACATATTTTAATACAAGAAACCTATTCTGTAAAGTTAACTGGATGCCTCCCACTGCCACAGCTGAGACGACGTGTCTGGTGCCTACTCGCAACGTCATCTCACCAGTCTTCAGCTGTCACAAGGATCTAACCCCTTGAAAAGAAGAACAAATATGATTAGTGGCACCCGAATCAATTATCCAAGCGGAATCATCATTCTCCACTAAACAAGTTTCTAACACAAGTAAATCACATTTACCTTTGTCTGCCTTGGCTGTCTTCTTTTCCTTCAGATAACGAGGACAATTCCTCTTCCAGTGTCCGTCCTGGTTACAATGGAAACATTTTCCTTTTTCAACCGGCGATGGACGCTTCTTCTGGGCAACAGGTGGAGGATTAGCAGACGCATTCTATTTCCCTTTACCACCCTTCTTCTTCTTCCCCTTTCCAGAGTTAGAAGTTGAAGGTGCAGACTTTGTTCCTGAGGTGGAACCTCGATGGAACATTTTAGAAGGCACAACATTTGCCTCACCTCCCTTTTTCTCCTTACTTTTCAACAATGATTGGTAAGTCTGCAACTCATTAAGGAGAGTGGTAAGGGTATAGTCCAATTTGTTAAGAATCGTATTGCTAACAAAGTGGAGGAAACTCTCCGGTAATGAATGCAGGATAATGCTAACCTAACTACACTCATCGATTTTAGACTCATTCATCTCCGTCACATTAAAATGGACCATCATATTCAGCATGTGTTCACGAACAAAGGTGTCTTCCTCCGGAGCTGAAGATGTTTTCAGAGCCTCATGCTTGAGCTGTCCAGACGCATGTCCGAACATTCCCCACAAGGTCTCCATGGTTCTTGGCGAACACATCACTAAGACTGGCCAAGATTAGAGGGATCAGTGATACTTAAGGAGTTAGATTTAACTACACGGGCATAACGATTATTGGCCTAATTGTACTTACGAGCGATCTGTGAAGAGTTGTCGCACTACTGATTGGTTAAGATGGACACATAATATATCTGTGGTAAGAAGAGTTCAGTTGTCGGTCTTTAGTAGAGTGCCTGGCAGTTAACGGATGGTGGATCCCGTGACTAAAGAGTTTAGTCAGTTATTCACGTACCATTGGAGTTTTGAGCTACAGGTCCATAAGGTCCCCTTGGTAGCTCAATGGATTCAGTTAAGGATCAGTTCTTGGTGTTAATTTGAAATGTTCAAATTGACAAGAGGTAATTTGATTATATATGATATGATCAGTATGATATATGAGATACATCTAGTGGAGGATTAAAGTAAATGAGATTTACATTAAGTGCCATGGAATAGAAAAAGAACTATGGTTTATATGTTTCATGAGATGAAATATTAAAACTATAGGTTATTAATATGATAAGTTGGTTATCATTTATATTTATAATAATATTAATTATTGGATAGATAAATCTTTTTCTCTAATAACCAATTGAGTCGAAGGTTATTGGTGATTCATGGTAACCGTGAGATAAAAAAAAATTGTTTTCCTAATTTTAGTAAGTTTTTGTCAAAAATTGATTTTGAGATTTTCTCTTGAAAAAAGAATCTCATGGAAGTTGTCAAGTAAATACAATTTACTAAGCGACAACTTAACTAAGGTAAATGATCGTGTAGTGTTTTGTAAGTGACAGACACGAGCTAAGCGATGAGCTAAACGATCGCTTAGCTTTTGCTAGACGATCACTTAGCTTTTGCTAAACGATTAGGCATCGACCTATATGATAGGTTTCAACCATCTCTCACTTGCTCAATCGTTTACACGATTGTTGTATCCTCCATCTTCTGCCTCATACCAAGTCCACACAGAGCCCACCCCTCTGGATTCTCACACCGAGGATACCAAGGTAGCCTTCTTGGTGGTGTCATACTCAACTCGACACCATCGAGGTTCTGCGAAGGTCGTTTGTGCTGTTGAGGTGTTCGTGATTGAGGCAATTGCTGAGAACGAGTGTGTGGTGTTCGTGCTATGTAGCGGTCGTGTTGTTCAAGTGTTCGAGGTTGTTGTGTTCGAGCGTTCGTGAGCAAGGAGCATGGAGACGAGTCTACAAACGTGCATAGAGATTTCTCCTTGATTTCTTGTTGTATCATGCTGTAATTTCTGTAATGAATGCATAACCATTTGTTTCTGTTTACGACTGTAATTTGTAATGTTCATACATGATTGTAATTTGGAATGATCTTTTCTGCTGCTCATGGAAATCTCCGTGTTCAATTTCCTTCAATTTGATAAATGAAATAGTCAATTTTAACAGTAAACGGTTGTTATAAAAAAAAAAGTGACTATTTTCGTGATCCAATCTATATGCAAATTCATTGCATAGGACACCCCACTCACATGTTTCAACATGAATGATCTGTGGACCACATCGTTTGTAGCACTTTACAACTTCTTGTAACAACTACAGAGTGGATCGCAACCAATAGTGTTACCAGGATGAGATACCCAATTTCATCTATATACTTATTAGACCATTTAAGCTATATACTGTTAACTTGATCCTGTTTATGTCACTACACAAAGTTACAGTATTCAGACTATAGTCATATACATGTTTATTGGATTTTCATAATAAGATGCAAAATCAACAATTTATTATTTATTGATAAATAGAATGTTTAACACGAACTGCGAGTTCTAGGATATTCCCAACATTCTAGACATTCCACATACACTTTAGTTCGAGATTCAACTTTATTAATTAAATTTACTAAGTTGGCTATCAGTGATAGGCTTCTATAAGTGGATATTAATTGTGAAAAAAATCATCAAATATTAACCTATCAATGATAGAAAATATTAGTAGCTATTCCTGATAGACTTTCACTAGTGACTATCAACTTTGAAAGATTAACACTCAAAACTATCAGTGGGTTAATATTTGATGATTTTTTTTCACAATTAATATCCACTTATAGAAGCTATTCCTGATAGACTTTCACTAGTGACTATCAACTTTGAAAGATTAACACTCAAAGCTATCAGTGACTATTATTGAGAAACTTTTTTCATGATTATCAATAATAGACTTTTATCACTAATAGACTTCTACAACTTATATCTACCTAAATTCGATATCACTAATACATGAATATGACTGATATCTATCTAAGTTCTATCAGCAATATCACTAATAATAGTTATTATCAATACACAAATATACAAATATTTCAATTTGTGTCTTTTATTTTGGGTCAACATCATCTCTTAAAGTCTTATAAAAAATATTAGTCTGTTTGATATCGTTCACATTTCTCATTTTTTGAGAAATAAACTTGTTTAATAATTATTCTCGTTTCTTATTTCAAACTTTTAAGAAATGTTTCTAAAAATAGTGCAAACTTGTGGACTAAAAAAGTAGTTTCTTTCAAATCCGTTTTCATTTGCTATTTGTATGTAATGTTTCATTACAATAATCAAATTTGATGATTGACATGTTGGTGCTAAGTTACTTATGAATTTGATACTCTCAAGTCTTGAGTACAAATCTCAACCTCAAAATTCTTATGAGAAAAAAAGGAAGAAGCAAAATTTGAAATGTTATTTAAATTTGTGGTAGCATATCAATGTTAGGGTTTAACACTTTATGAGATTATTTTGGACTTTTCAATTTTTTATTTTTCGACTAGACCAATTTTTACCATCTCTGCAAAATTTAATAAACGGTTGTCATAAATACAAAAAATATATATATATATGTATGTATGTATATAAGCAAGTGTTATTTAAGATGGAGGATGTGACGATGAGCGATGAAAAGCTTTAAAAGCATAATGAAGGAGGAAGAAGTTAGTTGGGGAGCTCACCTAAATCCTCCAACTTTTGGTACACAGCTCAGCTGCCTATCAGTTTAATAATTATCAGAAAATGAGACCAAAACTCATAATTTAATTTATTTTTTTTTATAATTAAATACGTCTTCAAATTATATATTATGTATTTGGTAGATTCCATATATTTCTTAAATTTTATTTTTAATGGACTATTGTAAATATTATAATTTTTTGCAAAGAAAATAAAGAAAGCCAAAAATTGTTTAAATGATGATTTAAAAATAATAATAAGAAGAAGAAATTTAATTACATTTGAGTTTAGAAATTAATTTCATATAATTAGAAGTGATTTTATATTGGTTTCAAAAGCGAATTTAGAAATTACTAAAAATGCAAGGAGAGTTATTAAGTAGGGTAATTATAATAGTTAATATCTTAGAGAATTGTAAATATAAAAAAAAATTATTAGTAGTAGATTGTATCGCTAATAGACTTCAAGAACTAGATCTAAAATTTATTATATTTGCAAATTCTTTTGTAGGTATATATAATCATATTTTGGATCTAATTGTTATATTTGCAATGACCCCTTTAAATAAACAAGATTTACTATTTATTGCAATTATATATAATTATGTATGCATGGTACTATTTCCATTAATTGATATTTTTACATTTTCAGAATTCGACATTGGCATGAAGGAGAAATCAATATTTTGGTTATATCATAAAAGATCCATTAAATACTCAAGTAATGTAAAGATAATATAAATGGTGAATATTTTAACTTGTTTTAAAATTTATTTTAAATTTTTATAATTTTTTATAATTTATACATAAGTATCATAAACATCAAAATTTTATGGATATTGTTTGACATTATTTACTTAAAAGGAAAAATACATAAACTAATTGTTTTTGGTAGTGTTGAAGTGCCTCTCATGTTTGCGTCTTCCCCATTTTTCTTCATATTAAGCTTCGCCAGATCCTGAATCTTCCTCTCATCTCCCCAACAATGGCAGGATTTTTGTCAACTCTTAGGCGTCTCTACCTCACCATTTACAACTGGACTCTCTTCTTCGGATGGTAGCTTCTTCCTCCTTCTCAATCTATTCTCTTTCGATCTATCATCTACTTCTCTCAACTCTTACTGGGTTTTTCAGGGTTCAGGTCTTCTATTTCTCTATCAAGCAATTGAAGGAATCTGGTCATCAACAAGTCTATAATGCCGTCGAACGCCCGCTTCAGTTTGCCCAAACTGCCGCTGTTTTAGAGGTATGCCCTCATCATTTCTGGGTTTTCCAAATATGAATGTCAGAATTGTTTTTCCAACTAGTTTATGAGTTGATTATCATGGAACACCTTAATTTGAAGTCTTTTAATTACTTCTCTCAATTTCTACTTCGCAGATTCTCCATGGCCTCGTTGGTGAGCAATTTTTTATTCGTTTTCACAAAATTTTGGACCTTTGGTGAAGAAGGTTTTTCTGCTCTATTTTTACCTTTAAGAGCCAAGTTGAATTGGGGTTTGGTTTTGGTTTAATTAGGTCTGGTGAGATCCCCTGTAACAGCAACATTACCACAAATAGGTTCAAGATTGTATGTGACTTGGGGCATCTTATGGAGTTTCCCTGAGGTTGCATCCCTTCCCCTCCCCCCAATTCCAATTAACCATAAAATTAGTGTTTATATTGTGATTTTAATTGATAATAAACTGTTTAGTGCTTGGTTATGGTAGGTGAGGAATCATATACTTGTTACCTCCTTGGTCATCAGCTGGTCTATCACAGAGGCAAGTACTTAAGACCCCATAGCTTGTCATCTTTCTTTGATTCCAAACATTATCTATTCACTTTTTCTTGTAGTACTTATTGGGTTCTTGCAACTTTGAGCATTAATCTGAGATACTGTTCACTATTTTTTCAAATAAATATTTGCATATCGTCTTTATGCGATTCAAATGGTGGATGATTTGTGATGTGTTTCCATTTTTAGGTATTTCGCTCATTGTTAGCTTGTTTTTTATTGTTAAGTGTGCCATTCATTGTGTATTTCGTGTCATAAGGCTTTATTAGATAGATGGTCATTTATTCAACTTAGAAGATTTGGAGTGAGTCCGACATGATTTGTAGAATAGTAAAAATTGCTTTTCTTAAAGTATTTATAGAAAGAGTCTAACTCTAAGGATACAAGTCTCGGAATATATCTCGAAATCAATCGAGCCATATAGTTTTCAAGAGGTACCATGGAGCAGAATAAAAAAAGTAGGGAATTTAACTTTTCTGGATAATTTCCATCTCTGGTTTGTCTTTTCCTCCAAAAGTTGAATGCCAAAATTAAAAGGAGAAGATGCTCTGCTCGCAGATTATCCGCTATGCATTTTACGGCATGAAGGAGGCGTTTGGTTTTGCACCTTCATGGCTTCTATGGCTAAGGTACTGACTCTCATATTAGGCAGCACAAGAGGTACAATTCATCGTGTTCTCCGCATCTGTGATATTAAAAATGTTTTCATTCATATCATGTAGGTATAGCACATTCCTATTGTTGTATGCAACTGGTATCAGTAGTGAAGTTGGTCTGATCTATCTGGCGCTTCCTTACATGAAGGTAAGAAATCCAATGTTATGTTATGCAACACAAGTTGACAACATAATTCACTAATATGAATTCAATCCCGAACAACTGAGCCCACCACGGGCATGCTGCCTTGAAGTATAGCGATAACGCACAGTTTCATCAAGAAGTTTGTCATCATCTCAATAGCAGAAAATGATTATTTTGAGTTGCTTTCAGGAATCTGGGAAGTACTCTTTTAGGATGCCAAACAAATGGAACTTCTCTTTCGATTACTTCTATGCAGCAATTCTTGTCCTTGCAATCTATGCACCAGGTTCGAGTGGTTCCGAGTTCTTGATTTGCTGTTGTTTTCTTGCTTCTGTTTGTTTTATTTACTTCCTATGATAACTATTAAAAATTTGTGTGCTGCAGGAAGTCCTCATATGTATAGATACATGCTTGTTCAGAGGTCAAAAGCTCTCTCAAAATCCAAAAAAGAGTAGAAAGAATGAAAGCTAATGTTATCCTATTCACTTCGTCTCAATTCAGTGTACCTTTTGAATATTTATCTCTGGTTTTTTTTCCCTCCTTTTTGGCATAATCTTTTTAAGGACTTTGGCCCACCAGTTTAGTTTGTAGTTGCAACGAACTATGATTTTAAAAAAAAAATTAAAATTAAAATTAAAATTAGATTTATAAACCACTCCCACTTATTTGTAGTCTTTCTGGGCGTTATTTGTCATTGCATCCAAAATATTATTTCCACCGATTTTTTTTTTATTATTTTGTTATCTATTTTTTAGAGTGTTTTAAAAAACCAAACTAAATTTTAAAAATTTAAAAATTAATTAGTAGTTTTTGTTTTTAAAATTTGACTAAAAGTTCAAGTGTATAGCTAAGAAAGATTTAAAATATAGTAAAGAAGTCGTGATAAAACAAGCCTACTTTCTTATTGTATGCTTTTAAAAAAGTTCAAAATTAAAAGGTTATCAAATCAGCCTATATTATTATATTTTTTTTTACTTATTAACATTTTAATGCAAAAACAAACTGATAGTGTCCTCCACCCTATATTTAACACCTTAGAAAACTGCATTAATAAGGTTGGTTTAAAGTCTTAGTCTTAGTTTATTCCCTAAACTTATTAAAAAAAAAAAAAAAAAAAAAATTTTGGTCCCACGATGTTTATAATGTATATATTACTTCTTGAACTTTGAATAAAGAATCATTTTGTCCTTATATTATATTTTACTAAAAAAAAATTGCTTATCTAATACTCGATTTAACTCGTGCAATTTGATTATTGTGTCTATGTTAACATGAGAGAACATATATGAACTAAAATTAACATTTTAAAAAATCATAAACTAAAATAATACATAGAACAAACTTGAAAGTTTAAGAACTAAAATTGAATATTCTTAAGAGTCCCTTTAATAACCATTTCGTTTTTTATTTTTGGTTTTTGAAAATTAAATCTATTTCCTTTCATTTTCTTATCACGATTTGTATCATCAATTTTAAGTAGAAGAGTTGCACTCTTAGCCCAATTCTAAATATAAAAATAAATTTTAAAAAACGATTTCTTTTAGGTTTCAAATTTTGACTTGGTTTTTGAAAACATAGATAAAAAGTAGATATTAAATCAAGAGATTTAGAGGTGAAATAAGTATTTATAGGTTTAATTTTCAAATCAAAAACAAAAAACGAAATGATTATCAAACGGGGCCTAAATATTTATGAATGATCATAAGATTTAAACTTTGGAACATCATAATGTTTTTTTTTTTTTTTTTTTGAAAAAAAAAATCAAATATGTGATGGAGATTTTAACTTTCAACCTATTGCCCGAGTTTTATAGTAATTTTACTTTTACTGGTTGAACTATACTTTAGTTATTATATAATGATTTATTTCCATATGCGAATACGTTTAGACTCATCAATAATGTTCTGTTAATTTATGGTGTCTTTATGCATTAATGATATTGATTTGCGAATATTTTTGACGTTTTGTTTAATAATCATGATTTATATAATTAATTTTCCATATTGACCTTTGATGATTAAAGTGATTTATTTAAATATTGAAAGATTTTAAGAAAAAATTATGGATGCAATGATGTGTAATGTTGAAGCTTTGATTGAGCTGACTTTGAATTGAACAATGTTGATGAAAATGATATTTATTTGAAGGCTTCAAAGTTAATTGCAATATGAATGGAAAGATGATATGAAATCAAGCAATATAATAAGAGATCTTCTCCCCCCCAAAAAAAAAAAGATTTAGTAAGATTTTGATTGTTCATCGTTTTAGCAGGCCATGAACAATTAATTTAACTGCAGTTTATAAGAAAATAGCCATGGTTAAACAAGTTTAGTCTTAGAGTATCTTCTGGTACTCCATTTACCTTTGGATGAACTATAAATTCTCATGAATTGCTTAAGATGTTTATGGGGATCTTCATGTGGCAATCCTACAAACTGTCTAGACGAATTCAACATTTGGAACATAATCTTTGATCGTTTTATCTCCATCTTCTGCTATGAAGATAGAATTTGTGGTTGTGATTGTGTAGCTGATATAGATGGTCGACGTTGATCACCATTCTGCTGCACTTCATTCCTGGGAGGAATATGAGAATCGTCTCCTGGATCCATGGAAAACTGCTATATGAAAGCTACTTCTTCTAGATTAACTTGTGCACTCAATTCTTTTTATTCCCGACGCTTTCGCCTTTGTTCTAGTCTTTACGACGAAAGGTCTTTTCTATCTTACGATTAGGCTCAAAGAAGCAAGATCTACTTCTCTTGCACTAACTATCCTTGCAAGACAGTAAACAAAAGTTAGATTTTTCTTTGAGATAGAGTCAAAGTTGTCGCATTGAGTAGCATTATCAAGACAAAATTAATTTTTCAGCTAATTCCTAGCAACGACGCCAAAAACTTGATCGATCGACTGCGTATGTATGGTGAAAATATAAAATAAAGGTGGTCCAGTGCAAGCGTATACTGTCAATAAGTAATAAACTTATGATTATTCCAAGTATCGTATCCCATGAGACTAGATAAAATTCAGTCTCTCATTTAACAATGCAAACAATGAAGACCGATGGTAACAAATGTAAAAAGAGATAATAATAGAATATTAAAGTAAATAGAAAATGGAATTAGGGGTTTTCATTCAAACTTCAATCATTAGGCCCTGTGCCTTAAGCTATGCAGCCGCATCACGTCGACATTGATCCATCATGGACAGAAAACTTCTCCTATTCGATCTTGTTCTCAAGTTCCTTTAGAACCCTAAATAGCTAAACCTGTATCTCTATGGCTAGCTGAATCTTAGACCATTTTCATGCAATTTCTATATCCTATGGTATAACTTATCTCTAAGGCTACATGACACTCCTATCTCTAAACTTTTAGCCTCACATTCCTTTGTGAAATCGGCTTATATCTTAATCTTCTCAGTACTAAGACTTTACTAACACGTTAAATTAGGTGGTCAATTCAACATAACAAGATTGCAATAAATTCAACAAAGGAAATGTAAAGACCTCAACAACGTAATGAATTAATTAGCATTAACTCAAACTATAAGGTCTTGGGATATTCACATGATTGAATCCCCTAGAGATTTAGTCCATGACTAGAAACAAATGAATGAGTTTTATTAATTCCAAAGCCATGAGTACAATGTTGAATAAAAAATAGAAAATAAAGAGATATAAAAAAGTGCAAAGAAAAACTAAACGATTGTCGGAAAAATATAGTAGACTCCTTGGGAGAAATCTCACTCTCTAATGTTCACTAGGTAGAATTCATCCTTTCTCAAGGGTGAATTCTCTCTCTACTCTTTCTCACGGGATAGGGAATGACCTAAAACTAGGGTTCTTCGGATGAACTTTCGTTCTTGAAGGGTTGATGAATGAATTTGGTGAGTATATTCGTCCAAGAGCCAAAGGATTTTATT
Organism: Benincasa hispida; assembly: GCF_027475165.1. Lineage (NCBI taxonomy): Eukaryota > Viridiplantae > Streptophyta > Magnoliopsida > Cucurbitales > Cucurbitaceae > Benincasa > Benincasa hispida. Next base: position 28,766,964 of record NC_143488.1, on the reverse strand, counting down.
GATGCTCGAAGGAGGCGTCCACTCCTTTTTATATGGCCAAAAATGATGTTCTAAGGGTTTACCAGGTATTTTTAGCATTGAATAACGGTTGTGAACCGAGAAAATAGTAACCACGAATAACTGGATAAGAATGTAAAAATTTAGGATTTTGATGCAGGCGCATCACCTAGACAATGCGGGCACATTGAAGTCGAACTCTACCAAACAGTTAAATTCCACTGTAAAAAGCTCATAAAAACAACCCAAAACAATAAAAATATACTTTAGTCCGTGAATTGAGATGCTTAAAGAGGGTCGAGGGAGGTGAGGGAGAGGTCATGAATTGCGATGCTTAAAGAAGAGATGAGCTAAGGCTTTTCATTCTACTTAATTTATATTAATTTAATTACTTTTACTAATTAATTTAAATAATTTAATTTTATTTAATTAAAAATTTAACCAACTTCTTTACAAATATCGCAAAATATCATTATCTATTAATGTCTACACTAATAGATGTTTTTTAGTGTCTATCACTTATAGGCAGTGACATTTTGTGTTATATTTAAAAATATTTTCAGCATTTTTATCATTTAAAATAATTACCTTTAATTAAATGTTTAATATCAAAATATTTATTTATTTTTATGTTAATTCATTAAGTAATGATTTGATTTTAGTTTTTATATACAAAATCAATAAATTGAATACATATATCTCGTTTTCAGATATTACTTATCCCATATATTTAAAGTTCGGACATTCAAATCCTCTAATATTTAATATCTATAACCAAACAATATGTGCGATCCAAACGAGCGATAAGTGAATAAAATGATGACAACTCTCTTGAGTGATTCCTGATCAATCACTCCATCAAGAATCACCTCTCAACTAATTATTGAAAAATTAATTTGAGATGATTTTAGATTTTTGTAAAGTCAATTTCAGCATTTGTCGAAGATCAATCTTTAAAATGAAAGTAAGTTTTAAAATGGCAAAAGTAATCTTAATCATACCAAATTCACTCCAAACATATCCTAAATTTAATTATTAATATAGTTGATGCAAAACAACCATCAATTTTGACTCAGGCAAAGTGCAAAGATATTTTAAATTATTTCAACAATGATTGGCGGTATTATTTCAATAATATTATTTGATATCTAATTTAATAATTAATAATAGAGTTTGATCTCCTATTCCCGCCATTGTACTAATAAAAATTAATAATGAAGTTTGCATTATAATTTATAGAATATAGTTTTTAAAACTTGGAGAATGTAAAAGGGTATGAATGGACGAGATATATATAAATGTTAAATTTTTCATAAACACATTGATTTATTATTATTAATTTTTTTTTTTGTCATAAATTCAATTTCTTAAAAAGAATTAAATGTAAAGACTGAAAAAATGTTGATATAATTAATTAAATGTAATTTCCAACAATTTAAATAAAATTACAAGCATAATGGAAAATCTCAAATCTTAACTCATAGCTAAATTGAACATAACTCAATTGACATAATACTTGTATTATCAATTTCGAAGTTAGAGGTTCGATTTTTGACCCTGCATATTATTTTTTTTAAAAGAAAAAAAAAAAGTCAAACTCAAGAGTATTGCCAAAATGAGCATAACTCAACTAGCATATTACTTATTTTATCAATTTCAAAGTATGAGATTCGATTTTCCCACGCTATGTATTATCTAAAAAAAATCTCACACGTACCAAATCAACTTTAAATCTGCCACGACTAAGGATGATAGATAGTTTAGATTTCCAATATCTGCCACGACTAAGGATGATAGATGGTTTAGATTTCCAATTCAAATCTTACTATGGGTGTATACTTTTTATTGTGTTTTTTTAGTTAACGATATGCGGTCTGAATGATTGAAACTTCTAATCTTTTGGTAAAGAATATAAATTTTTAAGTCAATTGAATTAGGCTCACGTTGATAGCTTTGATTATGTTCCTCTAAAATTATATAGGAAATTTGCAATGAATGACAAATCCAAAATATATAACTAGGGGTGTGCCTTCAACATAGAGAAAATTATAGATATGACAAAATTCTCAAATTTAAATTTTTGTTTGCTTCGTATTCCAATTTTACCCTTTTAACAAACCCACGATTTTTGGTATATCAGTCAACTAATATACTACATTTAAAATATATAAGTTGTGTATTTTTTTCACTAATTTGTATACTTTTTGTATTTTTTGTTTGCAGCAACATAAGTTATTATTCACTTTAATTTTTGTATTTGCTACAATTTTTTTTATCCCTTGTGTAGTTTTTATCCTTTTTTAAATGATGTTGTATCTTTCATTTTTAAGTATAAATGTATAATAGGCCCAAGAGATTCAAACTAAAGCTCACTAACACTCAGCTTAGTATACTAATTTTGACAATTTGGCCATGATTGGAATAACTAGAGAAAAAGTGTTTTTCAAAAAAATCATTTTTATGATTTCTTTTAAAACACTTAAATAACTAATCATTTTCAATCGTGTATCAATAGTATATAAAGTGTATCTAGTGTTTATCAATAGTATCTCAAGTGTTTATCAATAGTGTATCATATATATACTGGTAGTGTATCAAGTATATGAAGTGTATTAAAGATATCAAGTGTATATCTAAATCTGGGTTATGGGCCTAATTTTTTAAATTTATTTGGTCAAATTTGTAAGAAGTGCAATTATATATGGGTGCAATTGGTTAGTTTTATTTCATTAAGCAATACGTGTACAACAAAAGGTTGTCTATTACATATTGGCCATGTCATCAATGTCCCTCAATCTCAAAAACCATATCCCAGGCACTTTTAGTAATTTCAATAACATTTTAAGCCAAATAATCCAAAAATGACGATAAATTTAAAGTTACTTCTAATACGTTACAAAATAATTTTGACTATTTATTATTATTTTGGTTATATGCATTCTCAACCATACACAATCTTTGTTGTTTATATCTTTTTAGAACAATAAAAGTATTGAAATTTGAACCATAAACTTTATTATCATACATATTTGTATATCAATTGAAATTTACATGATTATTTATTAAATTTGAATCTATAAAATTATCTAAAATATATTTTTTAAAGTAATTACTCAAATCCGTCGTAATTAAGTTATGATAATCCATGAATTAAGAATGGATAATTAATTGTCTTCATAAAGCTTTGGAAATTCATTTCGAATTAAAAAGGGAAAAAAAAGGGAAAAGAAAGCAAGTAATCCAAAAAAATAATAATAATAAAAAAAGAAATCACTGTTAAATGAAAATTATGAAATCAAAATTATGGAGACCACAATAAACCGAGTGTTATTGATATCCACACTTTTGACTTTACCACCAACCATAATAATTTGGATTTCATTATCTTCATGATATCCTCACTTTTCTCACCAAACAAAAAAGAGTAAATACTACCACACAAAAAAAAAAAAAACAAACAAATTACGTATATAGCAAAAAATATACATAAAAAAATATATTTGTAAATCTGGCAACGGTTTCTCAAATTACAATGTAACAAAAAAAAAAAATCAAATCTGATTTTTTTTAATATTCCAATTTTACTCTAATTTTTGTACCGATGGGTATATTTGATATATTAGTAAATTGATATAGCATGAATTGTTTTTGTTCTTATTCGATTAGTTTAATTTCGATTAATCTAAGTTTTGACTTTAGTCTTCGTATCTTTTCAAAATTTATGTCTTAATTGTATTAATTGTTTCAACTAATATGACAAATATAAAATATATTAGTAATTTGTTTTATTTTCGGAATTTTTGGATTTTGATAGCATGTAAGTTACATTTAGTTTGGTATAACAATTATAGAATAAATTAATATACTTCATTTTTCATAGACGAGTCTTGATATATCATATCCAAAGAGAAAGGGAAGCATATCAATGATATTATTGACATAGCGATATGAATTATATCATTTAAAATAATATACTTAAAGTATAATATTGGTATTTCAATTTTATATCAGTACTAATACAAAATGCATTTCAAATATATCATTAATGTATCAATAGTATTTCATCGTTCTTTCAAAATAAAATACTAAATATTATATTGGTATATCAATAGTTTATTAGCACTCATTCAAAATTCATTTAAAATTTAACACTTGGTGTAGCAATAGTATATTAGTTCTCATTAAAAAATCATTTCAAGTATATCATTGATGTATCAATAATATGTTAGCACCTATTTTAACTTCATTTCAAGTATAGCATTGGTATATCAATTGTATATAAACTATATCCATTCTAAGTTAAATTTCAAGTATAATATCGGTATATTAGTAGTAAATATATCAACATTAGTTCAAAATTCATTTAAAGTATAAGATTGGTGTATTGTTAGTATATCAATACTCATTCAAAATTCAATTTTAAGTGTAACATTGATGTGTATTAATAATTTATCAACATATATTTAAAAATGATTACCAATATGAATTAAACTATTATAAATTTATGACGAAATAATCTTCTAAAACAAACAAATAAGAATTCAAATTAAGTGGGTGAATAATAACAAAAAATATTAGATATTATTTTCATTTGTTATTGATTTACAAGTATAATAAAAAAAACTATTAATAGTGTTAGTATATCCCTAAACTTTGAGGTTGTATCAATTTAAACTCTAAACTAATGATGGTATCAATTTAAACCCTGAATTTTGGTGTTGTATCTTTAGACCTCAAACTAATAATTATATCAATTAAAACCTTGAAATTTCATAAGTATATCAATTTAAACCTTAAACTTTCTTAAGTATATCAATTTAAATCTTAAACTTTCATAAGTATATCAATTTAAACCCTAAACTTTCATAAATATATCTAAACAAAATATAGTAAAACATAATAGAAGGTTTAAATTGATAAACTTTTGAAAGTTCAAGGGTTAAATTTATACACTTAAGAAAGTTTAAGGTTTAAATTGATATAATTATTAGTTCGAATTTAAATTGATACAACCCAAAATTTAGGGGTGTAAATTGATATTTACCCTAATTTTAATTATTTCAAAATAAAGATAGTCATAAAATAATCCACGAACGAAAAAAGAGAAAATAATATTTTTTTTTTTTAAATGATCAAATTTGAATATTGTTAAAGTAGTTAGGTTAGGTGTTGCATTATAAATCACATCGGTAATGCAACATGGATTAAAACAATAATAATAAAAAATAATAGATACTCTAATACATCAACCAATCTTTTTAACTTGAGACCCGAAATAAATTTAAGGTAGTTGCAATGAGTAGTACTTTTAAGATAAATAATTAAGTGTATAATATTTTTAAAGAGTTGCAAAAATATAGCAAAATCTATCGGTGATAGGCTATATTGCTGATCGATTCTTATTAGCGATATAGCCTACCATCGATAGACTCCGAGAGTTAGATTTAAATTCTACTGTAATTATAAATTATTTTTTATTGTGCTATATTTGCTAATATTTTAGGGTTGATTGCTATATTTACAACTGTCCCTAAAATTAAATGTTAAATTATAAATTTAGTTTTTTTCTTGTTAGCTTGTGTTTTATTTGATCTACGAACCTCAAAAATGATGTAATACACCTTCTTTATCTTTGAATTTTGAGTCTAATATGACCCTAAGTTTAAATATGTATATTAGGATCGTTCAATTTTGTATATTATATCTAGTAGGTGGGTGAATTAAAAAAATATGTAAACTAAGTAAAGGTCATATTAATAATTTAAAGACTTATTGAACACAAAATTGAAAGTTTAATAATTTGATAGGCACTGTTTAAGTAATCAATTAATACAAAATTGAAAGTTCAGAAACTTATTAGACATTTTTTATTTTTTAAATTATAAGATCAAATAAACACATACCACTAGACTTGACTTAACTAATACACTAAATGTATCTATTTGGTCCTTGAAGTATTCAATAGAACTTCAAACTTTTAATTTTGTGTCAACTAAGTCACTAAACAATAAAAAGTATGTAACAAATTTGTAAACTTTCAAGTTTATGTCTATTGACTTTCTAAACTTTAAAGTGTCTAATAGAACTTTTTACTTTCAATTTTGTGTCTGATAGATCAAACTTTTTAAATCTATATCTAATAGATCTTTGATCTAGTTGTTATATATGTAAATGTTAGTGTTTAACCCATATATCTACAAAACATAAAATTGAAATTTTAGGTTCTATTCGATATAAAATTCAGTTTTATATCTCATATATCACTTATCAATTATTTTTTTTAAAAAAAATTAAATATATTGGGGATCTATCAAATACAAAACTAAAAGTTTAGATACTATTAGTCACACAATTTTAAATTTATGGACTTATTAGGTACAAAATAAAAATCTTGTAGTCTATTAGACACTCTTAGAAATTTAGGAACCAATTGGTTGTTTAGGGAGTTGAATTGGTTATTATAGTAAATAATTATTCTATGGTTATAATAGTTTGTAGGTTACAATAATAGATGTTTTGGATGTAAACTATTTTAGTTTGTGTTAAATAGTCTTCGTTTAGTATATAGACTATTTTAGTTTGGGTTGTAAATGAGGAAAGAGAATGGTTACAAAATAGTAAACACGGTAGTAATAAAGATTTCAAATAATTTTATCATAGCTATGAGTTATAATAATTGGAAACCTCAACTATTATAATGGGAGACCAAACATTAAGTGGACTACAAAGAGTTGTTTGAGGCAAAGAGCGGAGTTGTGAAATTTAGAAGAATTGTGAACTCTTAGAGCCCACAGTGTAATGAGTTAATATGACATAAAGAGGGTATTTGGCTCACAACATGAGTTGAGTTGAGTTGGTATATATATCAACTCAATGTTTGACCCACCAACTTTAAATGTTGGTGGAATTAAGTTGGTATATTTTAGAACTCACCATAACTCTCTTGTCTTCCAATGTTTTCAATGGCTCCACCTATCGGCCACTATCGCTACCACACTCTGAGAACCAACTCTAGGCTCTGGCAACTACCTCTAATAACAACTTCGACAACTAATTGCGGGCTCCAACAACCACCTCTGACAACAACTCTGATGACCACCTTCGTGCGATAAACTCTGATGATCAACTTCAACAACCACCTTCGTAGGCTCCGAAAATCACCTCCGGCTATAAACTAGGACAAAAATCATCTTTGATGACTATCTTCGAGCGAGCAACTTTGATGACCAATTCCGAGCTTCAAAACAACCTTCGTCGACAAAATTCAGGCAATCAATTCCAATACCACTTTCATGCAACTAACTTCAAGCCCCAACAACCACCTTCAACCACAAACTTTAGCGAAAATCATATTCGATAATCAACTTCGACAACCACCTTCGTGCGACCAATTCTAATGACCAACTTCGTAAAATGATGAAAACCTTAAGGCACAGCGGAAGTCAAAATACAGAACCATTTCGTTTTTTCAAATGAGCATTTATAAACAAAACAATTGTGCATTGGAATAAAAAGTAATATCGATATGCAATTCCCAAAAAGACTAATTATATAGGGGAAGAAACCCTACCTTGCAAACTTTTTGACAATTCTATAGAATTTCTCTATTGAATTGGGATTGGGCACCACCACTTAGAAACCTTCCTATTTTTGCAGGGAATTGAGGCTATATAGAAGTGTGAGATTCCCTTTTTTGGAATTTGCAAATATCACAAAACGGTTTTTCTTTTTCTTTTTTCACCAGAAGCAAAAAAACACACATGGAGACCTTAAAAGCCTTATACTTCCTCTGCAAAACAAAATCGTAGAGAGAGAAAAACGTGGGATTGATCTCACGTTTTCTTTGGTAACTTCCCTAAAATGGGGAGTTAATTTGTTTAATTTTAATTAAACTAAATTAAATAAAATTTAATTAAACTAAATTAAATTTATTAATTAAATTATATTTAATTAAATGATTATTTAAATCATATTTAAATGATTTCATCTCAGATAACCTATAGTTTTAATGTGCAGCTAAAGTACATTAAATTTAACCTATAGTTTTGATTTAATCAATTTAATTAAATTCAAAATTAAATTATATTATATTATATTAAATAATTAATTAATTTTTCAATTAATTAATCATCCCATTAAATATCACATATTTAATTTAATTTCCCATTTGAATCATATTAAAAAATATTTCTCTCATTTAATCTATAATTTTAATGCTTATCCAATGCACACTATTTTTAACATATAGTTTTCAATATGAATCTTATTCATATTAGATTAATATTTGAGTTCCTTTCATATATTTCATTCTCTCATTTATTAATTTTGACTCATATCCAAAATTAATAATAAAGTCTAAAATTAAACTTTATATTAAAAAGTATCAACATATATTAAAAAAATTTCAATTATGAATTTAAACATTTCAAATTCAATTTAATGACAAATTATCTCAATACCCTTTACAAGTTCGGAAGGGGACCTAAGAAGCTTCAACGACATGAGATTAATTGGCTAAACTCATTAACTAAATTAATCAATATTCGTTAACTGTGGGTACACTCCACTAAAGACCCACAGTTGCATTCTTCTCGCTACAGACATGTTTCTGTGTCCATGGATATAGACTAATAACAACATGTTAGTCCTTCACGAGTGTTCATAACACCAGCTGGGTCAAATTATCGTTTTACCCCTGGATTACCTCTACCTCCTTAAGTACTAATGCTCCTCTAATGAACAACCTATTTATGGTCCAACCATTAAATAGAAACCCCTCTTGGGCCAATGAGAGGGTAGAACCTTTTGTTTAAGTCTTGAAGACACCACTTAAAGGAACACTCATCTACTTACCCTAAAGTCGGGAAGGAGTAAAATCCATCTTGTATAATTATGTTTCCAGCTACCTACTCGGTCTTATCCCAAAATGGTAGGCATATTGAGTCGATGAACTAGCCACTCTCACCCATACAAATCAAAGGACAATCCCTTGTGAACACGAGTTCATAATATACTCAGGAGTAAGACTAAGTTGCCTAGGTCATCCTATTGAAATAGAAACCTAACTAGTCAACGGAGTTACATGTAGTGGTTAATATTTCGCAATCCGATCTTGTGCAAACTTATTGCACATGATACCCTCACTCGCGTGTCTCCTACACGAATGCATTGGATCACTGTGTTTGTATCAAATACAAAGTGGGTTGTGTCCACAGTATTATCGAATAAGGTACCCAATTTTATCCCTATACTATAGACCCTTTAGGTTGTATCTTGAACATTGATCTCTATATGTCTCTACATACAGTCCAAGACTCATAAGACAATCTAGGATGTTAGTTTATTGGATTTTAGAGTTAATAAGACAAAATTAAATAAAACATCAGTAACACTTATTGATAAAAATATCAATAACTATTTATTAATGACGGTCATTTAATTACATTCACTATCTACGAGTTTTAGGGCATAAAACCCAACACTCTGGACATCGAAACCACCTCTAATGACAAACTCCGACTACCAACTTCAATACCACCTTCATGTGACCAACTTCAAACGCCAACAACCACCTCCAACTACAAACTCTAACGATTTTTTTTTTTTTTTTTTTTTTATAATCAACTTCGACACCCAATTTCAACTATTATAAGATTGATGATGGTTACATAGTATGTTGTAGGGTTGTTGATTATATAAATAATAGTATTTTGTCTAGATTAAGTGCAATATTTATAAGTAGAAGTTTGTAAAATATGTTTTTTTTCATAATTAAATTCACCTATCAAATGAGTATTAATAATATTTGGAAAAGTATGTATGTAGTTAAATAGTATTTAACACATAACAAAAAAAAAAAATCATAAAATGGAGATTTTTTTTTTCTGGAACATTTTCTGGCAATAAATAGTGAAAAAATAGAGATTTGTTATCTGATGATTCTCCAAAATTCATGGAGGAGATTCAATTAAAATACAAAGTAACAATAGGAAGAAGACGAAAAAGAAAAAGAAAAAGATGATGAAATTCATGGAGAAAAATTAAAGTTTTAATTTCTCTTTATTTTCTATTTTATTTAATTATATTCTCGTAAGAAATGTAGTGAATTAATTATTATTCATTAAAAAAAAAAGAAATAAATAAAAACTTTAAAAATTAAAGAAACAAAAATTGTAATGCAATCTATATTTTTTTTAACCCAAAGATGAATAAAAATATTGAATAAAAAAGTTTCAAAACAAAAAATAGATCATAAAAACATATTATTTAAAGGTAAAAAAATACACCAAATACTCCAAATATATGCACTCAACTTCGTATCCCAAACACAAATATATAAACTCCACATATATATGAATTTTATAGGCATATGAAATTCAAACATCATATTTTAACTCAGCGCTCCAAACAATTCCAAAATGAATGTTTTTTAGTCGTAAAATCTCTCTGTGAACGAAACAAAAATTAGAGTTCACAATTCTACAGTTCCATATCCCTGCTTCTCAAACTTCTTGGCCAAAAATCTTCTAAAAGCTCACTCCACACCGAGGGAAGTTAAGGACACAAATGCTCAAAGGTATACAAAATTGAAAATAAATCTTAATAATTTTATTTTATTTTATTTTTTTAAAAAAGTGGAAATAATTTTTCAGAACACTCCAAGTAGCTCGGAAGCCACTAATTTTCTTGTTTCCAAAATAATAATAATAATAATAAATAGAAGAAGAAGAAGCCACTAAAATCTCGAGACAAGGAACGTTGGCCTTCAAAGAGAGAGTGGGGGAAAATCATTTGGTACGAAAAAAAAAATGGGAAAGGTATTTTTGTGGGGAATCTTCCATGGAAGTACGCACAGCATTGAGCGGTGTAGCGCAACAGAATCCATTCATACTCTCAATCCGACCTTCCATTTTCATTTTTCTTTATTAAAATCCTTTTCTACTTTCAACTCCCTGCTTTGAATTCCTTTGTTTTTTCTTGTTTTTTTAATCAAGAAACACATTCTTGTAAGCAAAGCAATCGCCCAAAATCCCAACTTCCCTCCCTCTCTCTCCCTTCTCTTCCTTTTCCTCCTCCCCTCGCCGGTGACTCGCCACCCTTTTCGACGGAGCTCCGACGAAGCCTGCACTTGATCGTTTTCACCCTCCACAACTTCTCTTAACTCTTCCATAACTGGTGGGCATCTATCTGTAATTTGTTGCTTACCCTCTTTTAATTTCTTCGTTTTCGAGACTTCTCTTATGTATGACTCGATCATATCTCGAAACCCTAGTTTTTCGTTTTCTCCTCGCGATTCCCTTTTGCCCCTTCTCTTTGATTTCTTTTGTCTCTGATCCATGATGCTTAATTTTGCATTTTTCCGACTCGAAAAATTATAATTACTCTGCTGCTTCTCACCAAGCTAAGATAATTTCTTGGAGGGTAGTTCGTCGTTTTTTGTGGACCCTTTGGGTTGTTTCATGGATATGTTCGTTTATTCCACCAGTTTTGTATTTTATCCTGCTCTTTTGTGTATGTGGTAGTAAATAGTTTGAAGTATATTACTTTCTTGCAGCTCTACGTCTATATGTTGCTTCAGAATCTTGGGACGTTGATTTGTTAAGTGACATGCATGCTTGAGAATTTGATTCTTCCTTTTCAGTAAAAAAATTTCAGTGACCACTTTTATTTTTCCTGGATTTACCTTTGTTTGAAGTGAAATGAACTTTGCATTACGAAATAATAGATTCAAATTACATCATGTTTGTTTACGATATTATTGGGAATTGTTTTTTGTGAATCAGTAGTTAAAACGTTTGTACGACAGTCATGGCTGCTATTTGTATGTTTGATTATGGGGTAGGATGAAATATTAGAGAAAAGTTTTGGATGAAAATCATCACTTTAGAGATGGTTTACTACTATTTTAAATCTGGTGATGCACATATATACCCTGAATTATGTTTTTAAAAATTGCTGCTTATGCTGTCTTAGACTCCAGGTTGTCGACCAACATGCTCAAATCAACAGAAGAACTAGGTGAAAATGCTACTGGCGGGCATGAAACAAGTGAGAACAATGAATACGTAAGGCTAGTCATTGCTAATGAAGCAAGTCCTTTGGAATTGGAGATTCTACGGCCTCAAGACAAATCGGAAAACGTATTTTCCTTGAAGTGGTGGATCAAAGTCTCTCTATGGTCCATTATTAGTATCGTATTTCTTCTTGCTTTCTTCAAGTGGGGAGTTCCATTTCTTTTTGAGAAGGTAATTCCCCTTAATTACATAACCATTTTTTCCGTTTGTTATCTTTCAGCTGAACTGCAGTTTTAACCTATCCCTGTTATTATTATTATTATTGTTATTATTATTATTTTCATTTCTGCTGCTCATAATGCATGATATACTTGCAAACTTATGCAACTAAGTTCGATTGAATTGGGAATAGCCATATCTGCAACTTGATATTTATAATCATAATCATATTTGCAAATCTTAATGTCGGTTTGTGATAAGAGCATTCTTACTGGAAAGAGAGTAATTAGCATTTGATTCCATTAGCTGTAAAGTATCAAATCATCTTAAAGAATGCAAACTTGTAGAGCTAATTTTAATCTCCCTTGGCTTTTGGAGAGTGGAAGGATGAGGTCAAGGTCTTTTCCCCTCTTAAACATCTTTCTTTGTTCTACCTAATGTTTCTCATCTAAAAAGAAACGTGATATTACATGAATGGCTTTCTACACCCAGATTGGCCGAAAACCAGTTGTTGCTTCCAACCTACTGTTGATACAGCATCATTTTGATTTGAATAAAAAATAGTAATTAAGAGTGGTAAAATCTGCCTATAGTACATTGTTGAAGAGGAATTTGGGGTTGGGGGTTCTTTTAGTATTATTTGTAGGCACAGAATTAATATACTTTGAAATGGGACATCATCATGATTATTGTGAGTATTATTGGGAGAACTTCAGTACCTGTTCTACAGAGGCTTCTAGATCTCAAACTATTCTGATTGCAAATGCATGACCAAAATTATGTGATAAAGCAAAAAATCTAATGCAGAGAAACAATGATCAGCCAAGTGGTATATTATTATGAATTATGAATAAACCTACTGTATGATTTTGTTCACTTGTCCAGAATATAAATGACCTTTTTATGGTGTTTTCAGCATGTTCTGATTTGAGAGTGTTATATTGAATTTCTCTCTCCATCGTCTGCTCTTCCTATTATTTATTTGACGTCTATTTTTGCTCCTTGAGTTCATTTCAGGTCATCATCCCAATTATGAAGTGGGAGGCTACTGCCTTTGGTCGACCTATGCTTGCACTAATGCTTGTTGCTTCTCTGGCATTATTTCCCGTATTTTTTATTCCCTCTGGCCCTTCAATGTGGTTGGCTGGGATGATTTTTGGCTATGGCCTTGGGTTCGTTATAATAATGGTTGGAACAACTATTGGGATGGTCCTGCCATATTTAATTGGATTATTTTTCCGTGATCGAATTCATGTAAGACATCTATCAGTCTTAAAAAGAAAAATTATGCTGGTGGACAACTGGACTGGATCCATACTTTATAATCTTTCATTGGTCCCCTGACCTCTGTTTATTCTTTATTGTACAGCAATGGTTAATGAGATGGCCTCAAAAAGCCGAAATGCTCAGACTTGCTGGGGAAGGGAGCTGGTTTCGTCAGTTTCAAGTTGTTGCACTCTTTAGGGTTTCACCATTTCCGTACACTATTTTTAATTATGCAATTGTGGTAACAAGTATGAGGTTTTGGCCCTACTTGTGCGGGTCAATTGCTGGAATGATACCAGAGGCTTTCATTTACATTTACAGGTTTCTTTCTTAGTTCCTTGAATGACTTACCCAAGAATGGAAGAAGAGAAGTTAATATGTTTGCATGCATATTCATATAGAATAAGCCATTATTTTTATATTTACAAAGATTGTGTATCCGTCATACCATATGAAACTAGAATGTATCTCAAATTTTTTGTCACGGTGGGATGTTTTCATCATTAAAGAAAAAAAGAACTGTGAACAATGTTAATGTTGTCGTTCATCTAGTGTTAAAATTTCCACTGTCATATACTTGTGTGGATTCTGGCAAATAAATGTAATCTTGTTTTGCATAATCAGATACTTATTTCCCTAGTGTTCTTTGCACTCGTTAATGTATGCTAAATATATCAGCTTTACTTTTATGCAGTGGTCGGCTAATGAGGACACTAGCAGATGTACAATATGGAAAGCATCACCTGACAACTGTTGAGATTGTGTATAACGTGATCTCCTTCATCATCGCGATCATCACTATTATTATTTTCACTGTTTATGCAAAAAGGATGCTGAACAACCTTCAAATGGCAGAAGATGATAGGAAGTATTCTGTCTCCCTCCCTGGCAGTTTTGAGGTGGAGAATCTTTCACATGAAAGGTACAAGTAGTTTGGTTTACTATCTAGATTGCCATGTTGGTGGACTCACTTGGATTAGATGTAGGTTAGTTTCTGCAAAATTAACAATTAACCCGAGTATTCTGAACACTTCTACTGAATTTAGTTGTAAAGGCTTTCAGGCTCTCAGGCTTAAATTTTATTTGTCCTACAAACTGTTTTCCTCCGTTCCTTTTTCCATCCCCAACCAGTCCTTGGAATGTGGGAGAAAAGGGTTCATGTAATGGAAATGGGTTCGTGTGAGTGGTTGATTTTGAGAGGAAAGGGGGGGCGGGGGGAGATGCTGGGAATGAATAATACGATAGCTGTTGGCTGACTTTGAAATTGTGTAATAGATGAATTTGTAATTTCAGCACTTGAGATCATTTCTTCATGGGGTGTGAACCTTTTCTAGATCTGAAGTATGGGGTGGGGGGTTGTCATTAGACCTTAGAAGAACTCACGTTCTCTCTGCAAAGAATAAGAAACAGAGTAAAGTTCTTGTAAAGAGGAATAGAATCACCTTTAATTGTTAATACGCAGTGAACTTTGATGACAAAATAAGTGAGATAAAAGTAAAACTTACAGGCTTCTTCTAAGACTAGGAACAACTTAAGATTTACAGTTATACCAGGTATTCTTATGAACCTTCAAATTTAGGAGGCCAATAATTACTATTAGAACTATGTGCAATTTGATATAGAGTTCGATTGAGAAACTAGAGAAGTTGCAAGTCTAGCAAAATGACAATGTGAAGATTCGTTCGTCATCTATGTTCGTTATATATGATCCTGACTTAGAAGATGGGGTGTGCAGATCTCCGATCAATGTGATGAAAGAAGATAGAGCTGTAGAAGAAGTCGTTGCTGAGATTACCCACAAAATAAGAGTTGCTGGAATACTTGATAAAGTGGAAAGAGCTCCCAAACCAACAGATCAGTTTAGAGGGTGATGAAGGGAATGCCTAGAGGTTTTTTTAGTCGGAAGATTGATCTTGTTTATGTTGCATCAATCAGCGAGGATTTCAACTAACTAGGGTGGATATTGGGGCTTCTATAGTACATTATTTACGTATGGCCACAAGCTCAAGACGCCCTCCCTCATGTATTGATGCAATGTAATTTAACTTTTAGTTTGTATATAGTTTTTGAGCGACTTCTCCTCACTTTGCACGTCTTCGCTTATTGTAGGCGAATGACCACGGAATCTACCATAACCAATTGCCCTTACCTATAATGTCGTTCGATTGCTATCAAAATTCTATTTTCCCTTGCCTGAAGTTTTTCCCATTTTTAAGATTGCATACGATGTGCTGACAATGAGGTGGTTGCTGTCTAAGTACATATACGGATACGAGACATATACAATATAACATGATGAAGATGACACCATATTTCAAAAATCTAGGACACAAGGACACGTTTATTAAAATATACATTTATTAAAAATGTTTATTATTTTTATACCAAAAAAAAAAAAATCAAAGTAAACAAATTGATGTATTTATTTACGTAAGCTTTGCTTGATGTACTTCACACAAAAGTCATTATTATAGTCATATATGTATCTTTTTAATCTATTTAACAAGTGTTTTATGTGCGTGTGTTATACTAACAAGAACTCGTTACATGTTCAACAAGTGTTGGAGTGTCCAATACATGTTGGACTCAGACATGCTAGCCAAACTAAAGCATCCATGCTTCTTAGGTGGTTGTAGTTTTTTCACAACCCTCATTATGATTAATACAAATTGTGACACATTACGAGCATGCGAGAACACTAATGTAAAAAAAAAAAGTTAAAAAAAAAACAAAAAAATAGATCAGAGTAGGAAAACCTAATAGAAGAAAAGACTTCACCTGCAAAGAAACCATGGCAACTTATTGTCAAGCACTTTCACCTCTACAACTTTTTCGTGTTTAAAGAATACATTATGTACTAACTATATCACAAACTCCAAAACAAGAGTTGCAGAATTAATGAATTAAAACAGGTATCAAAAACACCATCCCCTCCCCTAAAGCCAAAATCCTTATAGTTATCTCAATCATTTGGCTTGTGGTTTCTCTGCCAAGCAATATTGTTTTACATTCTTTCACTAAAGTCTTCAGTTTCATCTCGACAGACGTTTCAAAATCCAACCACAACCAACAGCGTTCCTGCAACTTAAGTGACATGCTTTCAGAAGAATGAGTCATATGATCAAGGTTTCCAAGGTGCTGGAGGTGGTGGTGGAGTTGGAAACATTGGAGGCACAGCAGAGAAGATGGTGTTCTTGTCGATTCCATTTGTCTTTTCACCGGACAGAGCAACGAGCGCCGCAACCAAGCCTGCATTTCCAGCTAGGGTTGGCTCAGTGTAGTTATAATTGGTGCGAACATCATGAAACCCGTCACGCTTATCCGGACCAGCAACCATGGCACCAATAAGTGTATTTGGGTTGGGCTTTGTGGTGTCCCTCCATTTCCATCCTCCTTTGCAGTTATACTTGATCTTGTTCTTCGGAATAGATGCACCTCTATGATGCACGTGTTTCGGATAATGATTGCCAAAACCGACAACGTAACTCATCTTACGTGGGTTTTTGCCAAGGATATAATCAATCTGCACACCCAAGAATAGTAATGAATTGGGTATGTGTATTGGGGGTAAGAAACTGAACTAGATTGATGAACCAAACTGAACCAATCAATACTCAAGTCGATTCAGTTCAATTAATCATTAGTGTTCGGTTAGTTATTCATATAATGTGTAAAGAAGGATGTAATACCTGGGTCTTGGCAAAGTCACGCAAAACCTCAGTTGAATAGAAATTGGGTCCACAGTACCATCCAGGTGTATCTGCTGCTTCCAAATAATCACTGTAAAGGGTAGCTAAAAAGGCTGCATTGACGATGTACTGAAGAGGCTGTGGCCTTCCATGGTTTAGCTGAATTAGGCCTCCTATACGATCACCCCAACAAAATAGCAAAAATGCAAACTATATTAGTACATTATAAAAACTAATGATCATGGTGTGTAAGGTACTCCGGTTAAGCTTTATAAAGGTTCAATTTCCAATGAGTGGTTGTGTACCTCTAGTACGATTAAATTTTGTGAAAAATGGAAGGTAGGAACACATGATTATGCTAGTTTGATTGTGGAACGTCCTCAAGATTTCCTCATATGGATATCCAGGGCTCAAGAACAGCCGCAAACGACTTAGAAGAACCTACAAGAAGGGGTAGAAGGTTATTTCAAGTAAAGAATTTGATACCACTTTATGACCTTCCATAGTTACTGAAGTAAAATTTCCTACAAACACCCATAATGCATAGCAACAAACTGATGAATACCATTCGATAATGTGACAATAACGTTTTAATTCATCACAACTCTAACAGAAATGCCACATTATTTATAAGAATAGAAGTTCTGAAACTGAAACCGTCAAACTAACCTGGGCACCAGCAAGCTTGTTGTCCCAGCTCAACACTCCATAGTCAGGTCCACCCCAGAAAGCACCCGCATGTTTGGCAATGCCAGGAGTGGTAGAAAGTTGAAGATAACTAGAATTTCCAGTAGCATAATATAACCAAGCTCCACCCCACACAAACTCATCCCAATAACTAGTTGAGTTATAGAAGATTGCAGCTTCTGCATTACCTGCACTGTATCTGCCTCTCTGCGCTCTGGCAAACTTGAAGAGTGTTTTGGCACCATGGACAAGTTTCTGTGAGTATGCCTTGTTGTCTTTGAAGACAATGGATGCTGAAGCTAAAGCAGCAGCCATTTCGGCAGCAAGATCCGAGCAACTACTGCATGTTAGTACAGGTCGTACATAATCAATGTCCTCCGGGCGCATCCAACAATAATGATCATTTGGACTTGTATTTCCTCCAGAGGTATCCCCCACTCCAACCTGTCATATGATGGATGGAAACATATTTTATCATTGCTGAACAGCAAAAGAATCAGAGAATAAAAAGCTATCAACAACATGCGCATGAAGGGAAAGAAAAGTCTTTTTTGGAGCGCTACATTTGACATTCAGAATTTGCTTAGAATTATTTCTATAGGAATTTTGTGGGAAATACATCCACGTCATATACAACATTGAAAATAAGTATTGAACCCAAGCATAAATTTTTCATACCTGCATAACAATACTATTAATAGAATCAGCAGTATGGTTAAAAGTCTTGAGGAAGTAATCACTTCCCCACTTAATAATATCTTTGACATGGTTGAGTTCTCCAGCAGCTTCATATTTTGCACTGTATTCAATGACACTCCAGCTTAACATGGTCATGGCAAAAGAGGCAGGAAAGTTGAACTTAATTGCATCTCCAGCATCGTAGTAGCCACCAGAAAGATCTTTAAAGAGAGACGATGAACCATCGCCATCCCTTGTGCAGGAATTGCCCCTCCAGGATACATTATTATGCTTCGGGAGCTTACCAGCTACATTCATGAAAGAAAACAAAGTAAATAACACTAAAACAGATCATGTGCTCTCTTGATTATCAAACAACAACAAACATGAAGCTAATTCCTTAATGCCTAACTCTACAAGTAGAAATCCAGTCCCCCGCTTCATCAGAACTTAATCAGTACCAAGCCAAATTTTAAGTTTTTAGATGTGAAGAAACATAAAGCTAATTCCTTAATGCCTAACTCTACAAGTAGAAATCCAGTCCCCCGTTTCATCAGAACTTAATCAGTCCCAAGCCAAATTTTAAGTTTTTAGATGTGAAGAAACATAAAGCTAATTCCTTAATGCCTAACTCTACAAGTAGAAATCCAGTCCCCCGTTTCATCAGAACTTAATCAGTACCAAGCCAAATTTTAAGTTTTTAGATGTGAAGGGGTTAGCCATTAATAAATTTGGAAATTGACAGGATGATATATTTATTCACTGAGAGGATCATCGATTCATGTATAGATCTTAAGATAACCCAATAAACATTTTCATTACCAACTAATTTCCTTAACTATGCATCCCAATTTTTCAACAAACAGGTATCAAAGAAGGGGATACAAATCTTCAACAAAAACCAATTTCTTATATTCAAGAACTTCAGAGAACTAATAAAAAATATGAGATCTCCTGTTCTCAATCCAAACTCAGTTGGAAAAAAAATATGGCTAAAAAACCAGATCTAGTCGGATAAGCAAGGAAGAGAGAAAAAAAAAAAAAAAAACTTCCAGAATAAAAACAATCTCAAAACACAACAATCAAAAACTAGGGCAACAGTAGTTAGGAATGCACAATATACATACATCGCTGAGCGTTGAAGAACATGAGAGCTTTATGGAGGGCAAGGGTGTAATTGTCCGGCGGCGGGTGGGGGTGGTGGTGGCGCGGCACCGTTTTAACGATTAAAGTAATAAGACCGGCGAGAAACCCAGATACAAGTAGGGTTCCAACAGTCCAGACGAAGATCTTGCGGCTGACAATAATGCAGCCGAGATCCACATACTTTTTCTTCTTCTGCTCACCAGGTCCAAGCAACCAGCTCTGTTGAGTCTCATCGAGAGGCCGAGACAGAGCTGCCCTGTCCAAATCCTGCAAATTCCGGCTCCGATCGTCGTCGGTGGCCGAATCCGCCGCGTTAATCTCAAGCGGACCCCCCCACGGATCTCGCCCGTACATACTCATCCTCAATCTCTCCTCTTTAACACTGTGAATCAGAAGCAATTCAGATGAAAGAGTGATAATCTAAGAACAGAGAGATGGGGATTGGGCACCGACAGGCGGAGGAGAAACCCAGATCTGTAAAGGTGATGAAATGGAGAATGGGAATATGAAGAGAGAGAAAGAGGAGAGAGAGAGAGAGAGAGAAGAGAACTAATGGCAGTGAAGCAGAGGAGGAGTTTATGAAGAAGAAAGGAAAGCAGAGTAATAGCTGTCTGTGTTCTGTTTGCTCAAAACACTTTTTTGGATTTTTTTTCTTTTAATTAATTAATTAAATTTGATTTTAGGAAAGCCAGTGACGGTGCTCAAAATGAGTCAAATTATTGTATAATTAGTAGTAAATTATGATCATATTAATACTAATATTATTTCGTCAATTTACTAGATTGCCCTTTTGCCTATACCCCTCTACTTTTTCTTCACTAAAGGTAAGTGAACATGTAATGCAATCATAAATTAAATTTAACATTATTTAATATATTGTTATATTATCTAATTGTATAATGATTTAAAAATAAAATAAATGAATAAATTTTATTATTTAATTTAATTACTATAATAATTAAATTAATGTAAATTAATTATAATATTAATAATTAATAATTAATAATATATTTTCATATTAAATAGTTAAAATGATATAAAGTAATAATTGTACATGTATTAATTATAATTTATTAATTAATTAGACTATATTTTACTATTTATCTATCAAGTATAAAAATCTCACATGTTTAGAAAATATTATCAAACTCATGATACATGGATTTTAAAATTTCTCTAAATAATAATATCTTGAATTTTAAAAAGTAATAATATAAAATAAACCAAGATAAAGAGCTTAGAAGCAGTGGATGGTTGGCATATTTTCTTTGAAATAGAAATAAGACAATGAACCTCTTTTAAAAGAAAGTAAAAGAAATTGTTATCCTTTAGTAAAATCAAAATTTTTTCTAGGAGATAATATTATTTATTTATTTATTTTGAAGAAGTTGGAGAGGCTAATTAAGGCTACAAAAATCAATTTTAAAAATTTTAAGGAAATGGAGGCAAAAATGAATTAATAAATAAATAAAAATTTATATAAAAATAAATTAAGTTTTCTATTTAATCTGTACCCTTCCTCTCTTGAAAATGAAAGTATGAGGCTAAAATAGTAATTGTGAAGTTTTAATATTATTATAAAACAAATATTAAAATATTAAACATCATGAGAAAGTTGGAATTAATTAATTTCTCACCGAATTTAGGGAAATAAAATTTAGAGCAATTTAATTTGGTGTAGAGAGAGGGAGATTGTGATGGAACACTAATCGACGGCGACAACCTGTCTACCATTTCTTATTATATTAATTTATTACAAACGCCTATTATTATTTCTGTCATTTTCTGGTCATATAATTCATGACAATTTCTTTTTCTATTTTAATTTAACGTAACTTGTATTATTTCCTCTAATTATTAACTCATTTTCCTATTAAAACTTTAATACATAAAAAGTTTAATTTCTATCTTTTTGTTTTAAATGTAAATTACATTTTTTTTGTTATATGCTTTCATCTTCTTTAGTGTCTCTATCTTGTAAAAAATAATCTCTCGTAAAAAGGAGAAAGTTTTAGTCCAAGTTGAACGATTGAATAAATTAAATTAGTACATTGAATACAAACTATTCATTTTTACAACAGATGAGGTGAGAGACCAAAATTGTCACTTTTTAAAAGTACGAAGTGAAATTTTTAGGCCCCGTTTGGTAATCTATTTTTTGTTTTTTTTTTTTTTTTTGAAAATTAAGTTTGTGAACACTACTTTTACCTCTAATTTTCTTCATTTGTTATCTACTTTTTCACCAATGGTTTAAAAAACGAAACCAAATTTTGAGAACTAAAAAAATGGCTTTTAAAAAAATTATTTTTGTTTTTGGAATTTAACTAAGAATTCAACCATTGTACTTAAGAAAAATGCAAATCATCGTAAGAAATGTGGATGAAATAGACTTAATTTTCAAAAACAAAAACAAAAAATCAAATGGTTACTAAACGAGCCTTAGTATTTTTCCTATTTCATTTGAAATCCTAAACTTAACATGAACAAGTTGAAGAGTGACAGAATGAGTATAGTTTGATTGACATAAATAAATCTTGTATCATTGACTTCGAAATTATCCAAATCATCCACCCACTCCATATGTCATTAAAAAAAAAAAAAAAAAAAAAACTACAAATTGGAAGAGAGCTCTAATATGCCTCGGTGGAACAAACACATATATCACTTTCGATGCTTCTTTCCTCTACCAAAAGCTTCATGTAATGAAAACGGATGAGGCTTAGAAACATTTGAAGTTTAAATTATAAAAACAAAGTAAATTTGGACACTAAAAGGAAAAAAAAAACAATAAGAAAGTAAAAGAAAATAACTATTGAAAAAAATATATATTATTTATTTTTTTTTAATTTGTTAGTATAATATAAAGAGAAATTATATTAAATGACAAAACTGCTGAAAATATTTATAAATATGGCAAAACAGTCTAACTGTGATAGACTGCGATAGACTACTATCCGTGTCTACTGTGACTACTACCTGTATCTTTCATGACACATATAGTAGTCTATCGCAGATAGATAGTGAAATTTTACTATATTTATAAATATTTTAATTTATTTTCCTATATTTAAAAACAACATTAATATAAAAGGTTGAGACAAAAAAATGTCAACATTTAATATTTAAGGACAACATGAACATAACTCAGATAATAATTGACATGTATTTCTTCACTCACTGAAAATTTGAAGTTCAAGTTTGGATGCACCAAATAATATTTGTACTAAGAACAATATAAACATTTAATAGCTTAGAAAATCAAAATTTTGGATGGAATGTTTTCTTCCTTGTAAATTACAATGTTTAAATAATTAATCTTTTTTTAAACCAAAAAAAAAAAAAGTGAAAAGAAAAAGATGAAAAAGATTGTTTGAGGTGGGTGGCTTTGCTTGGTTTGCACTTTTTTTATATATAAAAAAAAAAAAATTAAAAGATTTTGATTGAAGAAGGAATCTAATTCTTTTTCTGTGTTTGGAAGCATTTGTCCCCAAAGTCCAACCAACGTTAGGTTTAACCAAAGCCTCCAGTTACACACACACTTCTTTGCCGACACTCTAAGAAACACTTTTTTTTTTTTTTTTTTTTTTTTTTTTTTTTTTAAAAAAAAAATTATTTTATTTATTTATTTATTTATTTTTATTTCCAATCAAATAAAACATCCACTTGTCTTCGTCTCACATTATTTCATTTTGGTCTTCCTTTTAGAATTTTATATAAATAACTTTTTTTCTTTCTCGAACAATATAGATAAAGATTCAATCTACTCATTCTTTTTTAAGTAAAAAATATATATATTTTCAAATTTTATAGTAATTATTTATCTAAGATTTAATATTTCATATGTACTTTTTGATATTCAAATATGTAGGATAAGATAAATTGTCTACAAAAATAATCAGAGTAGAGGTATATTAACTCCAACACTTGTATATAAAAGAAAACAAATGACAGAGATTTATGCGTAACCATAATTATATTGACATTAAAAAAAAATTGTTTGCATCTTGTTTGTTTATTTCTATGATTTCATGATGTGACATGAACCCAATTTAAGTTTCTTTATTTCACTTACATCTACTTGAAATGACCTTTTCGTATACTATTACGTGCAATTCAAGATTTAATCTGTAGTGGTATGAATTTTCATCACGAGACTAATCAAATATTACAAAAAGAATGAATATTAAATTATAAGTTTAGTCTTTGAACTTTTAAATTTTTATCTATTTAGTTCACAAATTTTTAGAAGTGTCTAATAGATCTCTAAACTTTTAATTTTTATATTTAAAGTCCCTTATTTTTCATTCTTATAGCTAGAGGGTCTTTGATATATTCATTTTAAAAAAAATTTGAGAAATGGTCTGTTAGACATAAAATAGAATCTTATGTCTAATGAAACCCAAAATTTTCAATCTTATTTTAAAAAGATATGTTGAATCGATCAAGGGCCTATTAGATGCAAAATTGAAAATTTGAACTTGTATCAACTTATATGATTTAGAAGCTAAAATGAGCATAGCACAATTAGCATAAATTAGACTATACTATCAATCTTGAGGTGATCTCGAGGTTAGCATTTTGATTCTCCCACTCTATAAATTATCAAAAAACAATTATATGATTTTAGAAGATTAAGTGTTTTGCGGTAGTTGAGGATTTTTCGAGGGCTTGAACAAGACAGCATCACGATGCCAACTTTCCTTTTTTTTTTTTTTTTTTTTTTTTTTGTAATTTTGAAAAGATTTGACCATAAAAATTAGGGTTCTCAGTAGCTTCCAAACATAAAATTCAAAGCCCTAAAATGAGATAGTGCTGCAAAATAGAGTAGAAAGTGCGAGGGAAAGAGTTTGGAGGCCACTCGAGATCCTTAGGTGCTGATCAATGTGAGATTAACAGGCTTCAGCAATGGAGAATCAATCTACAATAATATTTTCTTATTCTTTTCATTCTCTTTGTTGAGTATGTTTGTCAAATTATGTGTTTGACAACTATGAGAGACTAGACTCTTTAGTTCTAGGGTGTTGATGGATTTTCTTATGGATCTAAATTAAGGCATTGAAATTTTATGGAAATTTTGTTGTTGAATTTTTTTAATACTATTGTGTTTATTGATACATGTTAGATTGAATGTTCAATTAGATGGATGGCATGTTTAACCACATTTTTAGTTTTGAATCATTATTAATGTCATGACTCCAATTTATATATATGTATTTAATTAACTTAAATTGAGACCACCATTCCTCAAACATAATTTCTTAACAAAATTTAATATATCTTCAACTTCTATTAAAACCATGTCTTACCAATGTAAATAAAACTTTAAAATAAAGTTTAGCAGCGAAAGTAATAAAACAACAATATAGTCTTAAATATCAAATAAACATAAAATAAATGTGTTCTAAATTAGTTAAGCTAAACTTCTGGTAAATTGTCACATGATTTCTCTTCTTCAATGCCAAGATTATCTTCAACGAACTCATCATCATCTACCTGACTATCTGGAAAAGAAAAATAATGAAACCACGAGAGGTAGTATAAAAATACTTTGTAAGTGCTTTCCATCATAAGAAACCTTCATCCTCGATCACACACACATAATGTTTGCATGCTTGCATATCTTATCCTAGCATATAAACCATGAGACATCCTAAACAAACATAGTTGCACTTGCTTACATAACCTCACATACATACTTATATCTTTGATTTAGTGTCATGATATGCAGAAATACCCCATACCATAACTATGTAATATTTACAAGATAATTATGCCTCATAAATACCGTTAACATGAACTAGTTTTGTTCCCTAGACCTAGCCGTTGGCAGAAACCATACATATCCCATCATGTATCTAGCTGCATAACATAACTACTTAATTTGAGTATTTTATGCCTAAAACATTCTTACCTAATTACATGACACATAGACTCCAATGCAATGTTACACACAATTATATCATGCTTACCTTAAACATGTTCTACGGACCACCATAGTAGCATAAATTATGAGAGGCATAGAATCATGCAAAATCAAATAACATAAACATGCTTTGCAAAACACATCAATTAAATATCATTGAATAATACTCAATCAAATATATTTGAAAGAAACATAATAGAAATTGATCATAATCAATAATCAAATTAAAAAATTCAACACATCACAATCCAAGGAAACAATTTAATGGACAATATTTATAAAAGTCAAACACAACAATAAACTAATAAAATAAATCACATCTATATTAGAAAACATTCATTTAGCAAGCAACAACACAATTGTACAATTAAACAAGTCAATTAAACAAAACACTCAATTTGGTAACTTATGATTAAAGGAACCTGTGAAGGCTCTGAGCAAAAACGTGGGGATCGGTCTTAATTTTATTTTTACAAAATACCATTTTTATAGTAAATAGAATATGCATGATCAAGAAAATTTACGGCATGCATAAAAGAAATAAAAGGAAGAATATGATTTAGAAACCCTTACCTTTGAAAAACCTTTCTTCACGTGATCTTCTTCTCCAAGACAATCACGAACAAATTCAAATGGCCACCACCAAAAGTGTTTCCTATGTATTCTCTGTAGGGAAAGAGAATCTGCAAGAGTTGTGGGTTTTGCAATATTTTGGGTAAGGGAGTGAGATTGAGAGGAGGAGAGGAAAACTCTGGAAAAAAAAAAATACAGAGCAATCAATGGTTTTCTTAATTCTTCTATTAAGAATATCAAGAAACCACCCTCTCCAAACGTATGAAAATGAGATAAAGAAGGGGATGGAGTTACAACTCCCTCCTCCTATAATTAAAATTTAAAATTATAAATATAATAAAATATAATATATATTTATATAATAACTAATTCATCATATAATATATATATTAAACTGTTAGAGTTAGAAAACACACAGCGGAAGTAAAAAGGATCATTAAGCATTCTAATTCATTAATTTTGGCTTGAATTAAGCATGTTTGTTGAATGAGAAATTTTTGACCAATCACAAGTTGCCATGTCATTTACTAAATTAATGACGAAATTCCAAATCATTAAATTTGGGCTCAATTAGAAGTTGACATATGTCCCGAATAGAAGTTGAAGACAAATTTCGATGACGCCACGTGGTTTTATCATGACTGTTGAATGATTAATTTGGTCCAATTTGATATTATTATTTGGGTCAAAGTCCAACTAATTGGGCCCAAAGTCCAAGCCCAATCCCATCCGTGAACTCTATAAATAGAGAAGCTCTCCTCATTTCGAAAGGTCAGTAATTCTATACTCCAGAGAGCTTATAGGGAATTTTCTACAATCAGAAGACTCCTTGACTCCTAAAGCTGACCATGCTTGAAGACTGAAGTCCTTTGAAGATACAAGTATTCTGAAGACTGAAATCATTTGAAGAAACAAGCATTCTGACCACACTTGAAGACTGAAGTCTTTTGGAGATACAAGCATTCTGAAGATTGAAGTCCTTTAAAGATACAAGCATTCTGATCACACTTGAAGACTGAAGTCCTTTGAAGATACAAATATTCTTCCAAGATTCGAAGCTTAAGAACATCCACACGCCCCGCTTCTGAACATCAAGCTTACGCATTCAACCGAGAGAGAATCAGAGGATCAAGTACTAGAGATCGAACCACATCGCATCAAATCAACATCAACATCAACACCAACTCAAGTTCAACTCCACGAAACAAGTTTTTTCGGAAGCCTCGTGCAAACACTAATCCTCCAAGAAGATCAACAAGCTCAAAGATCGATCATCCAAGAAGATCAACAAGCCTAAAGGTCGATCGTTCAAGAAGATCAAGCAGCCCAAAGGCCGATCATCCAAGAAGATCAACAAGCCCAAAGGACGATCCTCTAAGAAGATCAACAAGCCCAAGACGATCATCTAAGAAGATCATCAAGCCCAAAGGTCAATCCTCCAAGAAGATCAACAAGCCCAAAGGCCGATCATCCAAGAAGATCAACAAGCCCAAAGGCCGATCGTTCAAGAAGATCAACCAACTTAAAGATTATAGTTTATTTTGAAGGCATCAAAATATTATGTATTAGAGATTGTACTCACTTTCCACAAAATTAATACAAATACAAAGTTTAAGTTCCACGAAATAAATTTCTCTTGAAATCTCGTGCGAACAATGTTCATAAACTAATAAGAGGGTTTCATGACATACCTTTGAAGAACCACTTGAATCTCAATTCCAGCAGCAAATCTCCTCCAAATCTGCTTGTTAACAACCTCAAGGTCTTCCCTACTATCCTCTTGGTACCTTAGATTAAATTGTGGGACCCAAAATAAGCTTGGATTAAGGGAGTTTGGAGATGAGGTTACTGCATCACCATGGAAGAAGACCTTCTTCAACTTCAAGTTTTTCAGCAAAAACTATACAAATGCATGCCCGATTTCCACTTCAATCTTCTCTATTTATTGCAAGACTATCATGCAAAGAGGATTGCTGCATGAATTGCAGCTCATGCTTGGAAGATTGACTCATGAAAATGGTGGAGACTGTGTGAGCAACTATGAATAGAAAGTGGAGAAATCCCACTTTTGGGATTTTCTACTTTCCATCTTTTTCTTCAACTTTGATTTACAAATTGATTTCTAGAATCAATTTTTGTTTTCAAAAAAGAAATCTTTATTAATTTTACAAAATTAATTTAATAATTATTTTTCTAATAAAATTAATAATATTAATTAATTAAACAATTTAATTAATTTTAATTAATTCAACATCAAATATTAAATTAATTTGACATTAATTCCACCATCATAGACCCCTATTCATGAATTTAATATTTAAATGATATTTAAATATTAATTAATTCTCTAATTTCATTTAATTTCGGAAATTAAACGCGTAATTATATCACATATAATTACTAATTCCCTTAATTCTAGTTTGAACGTTTCAAATTAACTTATCACGCTACTCTAAGGCTAATCAATTTATGAGCTAGAGCTAGAACTAGTAAGGGGACCTTGTGGACCTACAGATCATGGGCTCCAACAATCCGAGATTAATTGGTTAAACTCTTTACACTGAATTAACCCACATTCGTTAACTGCTGGGTCACTCCACTAAAGCCTAGAGTTGCACTCCTCCCACTGTAGATATATTATGTCTACTCGATATAACCATGATTAGTAAGTTAACTCTTCACAGGTTATTCATAATAACGGTTGGGTCAAATGGCTGTTTTACCCCGGAGATTACCTCTTGTTCTTTAAGTTCTACTAATCCTTTAATGAACAATTGGTTTGTGATCCAATTAACAAACTGAGTCCCTTTCGGGCCAGTGAGAGGGTGGGGCCCCTTGTTCAAGACCCGAAGTTAGCACTTAAGAGAACAACCTCTCTACTATCCCTGAAAGCGGGTAGGAGTGAATTCCATCTTGTACCCTATGTCCCTAGCTATCTACTCAGTCTTACCCTTGAAATGGAGGTTTATTGAGCCGACGCTATTGAGCCAACCCTCACCTATGAAAATTTAAGGATAATCCCGAATAAACAGGAATTCATAGTTAGCTCAGGATTAAGATCAAGTTACCTAGGTCATCACTTTGAAATAGTAAGTCTTAAACAGTAAACAACGTTATAAAGTAAGAGTGACTAATTTCGTGGTCCGATCTTGTGCAAACTCATTACACAGGACGCCCCCACTCCTCATGTCATGACATGTACGAATTAGGATTACTTATCTGTAGCACTTTACAACTTCTTGTAACAACTACAGAGTGTGCCGCATCTGATAGTGTTACCAGAATAAGGCACCCAACCTTATTCATATATTGTAGATCATTTTGGCTATTTACTCGAACCTGATCTACTTTTATGTCTCCACATAAAGTTTGAGTACTCATGTAATAGTCATGAATCTTTTTAGTTTATTAGATTTATTTCTAAAACAAAATAAGCAATTCATATATTCAACAATAACTTATTGAATTTTCAGAATAAGTTAATTGTTTACAAACCATGAGTTTTCGGACATAAAACCCAACATAAACCATATGTTGTATCACATATAACATATAATCTATAGTTTTTATATTGTATCAAATACAATATAACCTATAGACTTTAATTCTCTCATTAATACATAATATAAATCTCATTCATATTAAATTTAATTATATGAAACCAATTCACATAATTAATATTTATTTTCTCTCAAATAAATTTTATATTATAATGTACCAAATACATTATAATAATCATATCATACATAATTAAATTAAAATTAATTATATCACACATAATTAATTCCCTCAATTAATTTGAACAAGTCAAATTAATCCAAAATTGATTCTCATTAAATCCCTGTTGAGCTATAGAGAGGACCTCATGGACTTTTAGCTTGAAACTCCAATGGTACTTGAATAATTAATTGAACTCCTTTAATTAAATTATTCAACATCAATTAACTGTCAGGCACTTCACTAAAGATCGATAGCTGCACTCTTCGCACTACAGATATATTTCTGTGTCCATTGGATATAACTAATCAACAGTGTGATGACCCTTCACAAATTGCTCGTAAGTATAGCTAGCCAAAATGATTGTTTTGCCCTTGTAGTTACATCTAATTCCTTAAGTACCACTGATCCCTCTAATGAATAATAAGTCATAGTTCAACTATGACTAAACCCCCCTCTCGAGTCAGGAGAACGTGTGGTGCCATATTGTTTAAGCCCTAAAATTAGCCTTAAGGGAGTAGTTTATCTATTTACCCCGACATTGAGGAATGAGTGAATTTCGTCTTATGTAGTTGTGTTCTCAACTCCTCAATCAGACAAATCCCCAAAATTGTAAGCTTATCGAGTCGACGATCTGGCCATTCTCACCTATACAAATCAAAGGACCGCCTTTATAGGTAGAAGTTCACAACTCACTCAGGATTCAGGTCATGTCATCTATAGTCATCTTGATGAAATGTAAGTCTCTATTATGAATGACATTATATAATGAGACTAGTCATTTTGTGGTCTAGTCTTATACAAACTCTTTTGTATAAAATAGCTCGGTCACATGTCTCTACATGAATGATCAGGATCAGATCATTTGTAACACTTTACCACAATTGTAACATCTACAAAGCAGGCCATATTCGTAGTGTCACCAGGATAAGGTATCCCACCTTATCCATCTACTACAGACCATTTAAGTTATCACTTAAACATGATCGACCTGTATGTCTCTACATACATGTTTAAGTTACAGATGATAACATTGAATGTTAGTTTATTGGTTTGTGGGTTTAATGCTATTAAATATCAAATAAAATGTCTCATATTTTATTAAATAAATAAAATATTTGTACGATACAATTACAAACTACTGAACCCTACGAGATTTAGGGCATCAACCCCAACAATCTCCCTCTTGACCTAAAGCTAGTGGGATATACAATATAAAAATCATACTAATATACAAGTTCACAAAGCAACAAACTAGGGCATAACATGCGTCCAATATAAAATCTCCCACTTGCCTAGTCTAAATGTGACCTGTCCCGTAGACCCATACTTTGTAGGTGACCCTCAAACACCTTAGTTGTGAGGACCTTTGTAAATGAATCAACAACGTTGTGCTTCAAAGCAATCTATGTGACGATCACGTCCCCTCGGTGCACAATCTCTTGGATGAGATGATGCTTCCGCTTTATATGCTTTCCGCGCTTGTGACTCGGAGGCTTTCAGGAATTAGTCACAACACCACTATTATCACAATAAAGGGTGATGGACTTTGACATATCTAGAACCACTTCCAAATTAGTAAATTTTTTTTTTAGCCACACAACTTTTTTAGCAGCTTCACAAGTCGTTACATACTAAGCCTTCATGGTGAAGTTAGCAATGCACCCCTGCTTAGTGCTCCTCCAGACTATTGATCCTCCGTTAAGAGTGAACACTGATCCTGATGTGGATTTCCTAGAATCCTTATCAGTTTTGAAATCAAAGTCTGTGTATCCTATAAGGATCAAATTCTTAGAAGCATACATAAGCATGTAGTCTCTCGTTCTCCGTAGATACTTGAGGATGTTCTTAATGGCGGTCCAGTGATCAAATCCTAGATTAGACTGATATGTACTGACTATCCCTACTGCATAGTAGATGTCAGGTATAATACATAACATCGCATACTTCAGGTTGCCAACAACCAATACATAAGGGATCTGTCTCATTTCCTCAACCTCTTGAGGTGTCTTAGGACATTGTTCCTCAAACAATATACCTCCATGTCTGAAAGGGAGTAAACCCCTCTTAGAGTTCTACATTGAAAATTTAACAAGCATATATAGTGGCAAGCATTGAAAATACATTGTTCCTCAAACAAGCTTTGAAAATTTCCCTAGCAAAGTATAGAAAGAATCATGGGTGATCAAGCCACAACAAAGTCAAGCATAGATAGACAAATACATTAAGATTCCTAAGAATTATAGTGGCAAGCATGATGGCAAGGAATTTTCTCGTCACCTACAAATCCTCACAGATCAAATAAAATTTTAACTCCAATCTATACTACCTATATTACAACTTAATATAAGTGGCAAGACTGAGTTGTCTCACAAGAAATCTTGGGATGTTCAAGCTTATTGATGAATTAGAGTAGTAACAGGGGGTTTGTTGGTTGTTTTGTTGCAATTGAATGTAAAAACGTAATTAAAAAAAATTAATTCAATAAAGAAGCCTAGCCTAGGGATTTCGAGTGCACCCATTCACTTGGTTGCTCATCAAACTTCTAATTTATGAATGCTCACTAGCTTTTATGTTAGCTCATGCATCCTAGAAGACTAAAACTACATGCCCTAATATGATGATTAATTTCTTAATCAACCTAGATGTTTAACTAATTGAGTTTATTAGTCCAAATTAAATAAGCAATCGGATTAAGTGAGGTAATCTAGCAAAGTCGATTCAATAACCCTGATAGCCTATGTTACCAATCGATTCATTCTTGAAATTGGCCGATCATGCAAAATTTATGAAAAAACTATTCTAAACAACCTAATTCACATCCAAGCAAGCTTTAGATCTTGTCCCTTGAGTTTAAAAACACATTAGAGCATTTGTAGTCTCTAGCAATCCAAGAATTAATGAGAATTGGCCAAAAACCCATAAATTCAATGCATAAAAATTCATATATCATTCAAGAATAGGGAAATATCAGCAAGCATACATCATAGAATTGAAAAATCAAGTCTCCCAACTAAGATTTAATGGGTTTCAATCCTTCCTTAGGTTAGAAAAAATTACCTTAGCCACACATAATTCCAAGAATCTTCAATCCAATGTTAAGAAATTACAAGGAAAAATGAAGGAAAGATGATTGGGAGAAGGAAAATGAAGAGTGAAAGCAGATGGTCTAGAATTTTGGGTGAATTTCGTACTCCCCAAATTGGCCTAATAATCAAACATTATATATATATTTGAGCAGAGCGTAGCAACACTGGCCAGTGCATAGCGTAGGCCTTGTGCGTTGTTATGCTATGATGTTACACTCTTCATTCATCAGGTCTGCGTGCGTGAATGACATTTCTTCAAAATTCGTAGCATAGCTATGCTACTCTATGGTGTCGTTACGCTCCACGAAAAGTTGCTCATGGGTCTTAGTGTAACATATAGTGTAAGGTGGAGAGTAGCTACACTCAATGCTTGACATGCCTTTTTCTTCCAGTATAACGCTGCACTCAATGCAGGGTTGCGACACTCTTTTGTAATTTTTTATTTTTCAATTGGTCGATGCTTCAGGAGCTCCATTTGAACATGTTTAACCTTGATTTTACTTTGTCTATCTGTCCCACCTCCTAAATACTCAAAACCTACAAAAATCAAATAATAATCCAATAAAACCAAATAACGAGAATGAATTAAGTTAGGCGTGCACCTAAAAAGCAATAAGTCTTGGTTTCAAGCTAAGTTGGGAGTAGTTTATAGTAGTTTTTCTGTTTATTTATCTATTTATTTTGGTTAAATTAATATAATATGATTATATTAATTTAATCTTTTTAGGAAGTGCCAAATTTGGCCTATTTTGATAGTTTAATTTAATTTTTGCATATGATGTATGATTAAATTATATTATATATGTTGCATAATGTATGTCATATAGATTAAAATCCTACCTTATGATAAACATGTTCATGCATCATATTTAATATAAATGGTATATTATATGGTTGCATGATTTTATAAGCATACACATACATCATGTTTAATATAAATGTTATATTATATGGTTGCATGTTTTTATAAGCATGTAATACATTTTTTTAATATAAGTGTTATATTATATGATTGCATGCTTATTATTTTCATTGGTATTGATATAAGAGTTTTATTAATTAATGAAAAGACATGATCATGCATTATAATTTAAATATAAATGTTATATTTAAAGTTTAGGTTAATTCCTAAAGTATGTACATGCATGATTAATCTATATAGTTTGCATGATTATAATATATGAGTTTTATTATATGTTTTAATATTTGATTAAAAACATGTTTACTGTATAGTTATTTATTAACATTAATATAAAAGTTATATTTTATATGTTAATGAATATGATCGGCATGGTATATAGTTTTATTAATTTGTTTATAATTGTTATATTCGGTTAATAATACTGCGAGATGCATATGTTTCGATTTCAATGCTAGCCTAATGTGATTATGATAAGATTAATTATTTTTTTAAAATGGTTTAATTTTTTTTAACTAGTCTTCATTTTATTTCTAATAAGATTTGATTTAAAATAAATCTATTATTTTTCTTTTAATAGGATTAATATGAGAAAATAAAAGATTAGATTTATAAAACATTCGCATATAAGGGACCTTCGTCTAAGGAAGATTCTGTAGAGGATTGGTGTATTTAAGCTGACGGAAACGGAATACCCCTACTTGGAAATCGACTTGGAAGGTTAATTAGTCAAATGTTTTATAAGCATGCAATAGATGATTATAATTATTAAAGTGTTTAATAAATGATAATCATACATCATTCGACTATCCAATATAAGACTTATATTGAACAAATTTAACAAGACTTAAATAAATTTTTTAGCCTAATTTACCTAAGTAATGAACCCTTTATCTTAAAATACTTAGCGAGAAGATATATATTATATATAATTTTTCTCACATGCTCTTTGTGAAAGTTCACACCGTAAGACGCACACTCGAACTTGAGGCGCCTTAGGAGCGTTCCCCTTCGGATGGCGTTTGCATTGGGTCAATATCAAGGTGAATGGAGAAAATATTTATAGTAAATGGGAGACAGATGTGTGTCAACATGCTATAGGGAAGCTCGTAACTGAGACAAGACGGCATCAACTGCAAGCTATATGTCGACCATGATTATTGCATGACAAGCCAAGTGAGCTCCACTCCCCTTAGAAAGGGAGAGGTTGCATGCAGAAGCTTCCGTAAGAACGGAAGGGTCTGACCTGCGCACGTTGACCTTGACGACGGGGAGTGGTAACCCCTATAAAGATGGGGAGTGGTGACCTCTATAAGCTTTATGTGCCTACACACGCTGACCTCGATGATGGTGGCTCCATACCCTGAATGTCAAGATCCGCGCAGTGGGTGATACCTCTGTTACAAGGATCTTGACAATGGAAGAGACTTTTTACAAGTTTTCTTCCATACAAGATTGTCACCTATCTTCCCTTGCTTCGGGAGGAATAACTGACCACCCTTTCATGGCGCTTGTTCTAATTCACTGAAGTATCATAGCAATAGAAATTTTGAATTAATATAAATGAGATTAATATTAAATCTATTGATTTTTTTTTTAATTTCTATGTTGAATTAGAATGGGTAAAAGATTCCATATAGTTAAATAACATGTTCTATATAGTTCAAGGTTATGCCATTTTCTCTCAAGAGTTTTAGTTTTTAGTTACTGGTATAAGTCAAAAGGATTGAAAAATACGTTACTTGCAATAAATGTCATCAACATTTAATTCCAACATAATTTTCTTTTAAAATTTATCTTTAATTTGGGAAATATTCTCAAAAGAGATGTTGCCAATTCATGAAGTGCTCATGAAGTATCTTTGTAGTGATAGCTTACTTTTATCATCTAGATAATATATGATGTGTCTGGTGTAGGAGTATATTAGCATGCAGCAGAAGCAACAAGAATCAATAAACAGTCTAATTCATTAATTTTGACTATGAATAAAGCCCGCTCATACAATAATAATAGGGTTTCAAGTAATATCTTTGTAGAACCTCTTTGAATCACGAATTTAGCTGCAGATCTTCTCCAAAACTTGTTGTGAACCACCTCAAGATCTTCCCTACTATTCTCTTAGAGTTTTAAATTGAGTTGTGGGACTCAAAACAAGCTTGAACGAAGAGAATTTGGAGAAGAACTCACTACTGCATCCACTTGAGGAACACCTTCTTCAACTTGAATTTTTCTGTAAAAATTCAATTGATGCATGCCTCAATTCCACTTTCAGCTTCTCTATTTATTGCAGGACATTCATGCAAAGAAAAAGGCTGCATGAGATGGAGCTCATGCATGAATAATTTAAGCAAAATTTAAGTGAGTTTTGAGTGAGCTACTTTATGAGGTGAGTGGAATTTTCCAACTTTTGATTTTCCAATCTCTTTGTGTTTTTCCAATTTCAATTTTGTTTTATAAATTTATTTCTAAAATCAATTTAGTTTTCAAAGTAAAAAATTTATTAATTTTCCAAAATTAATTTCATAAACTAATTTTCTAATAAAATTATTAATAAATGAATAATTAAACAATTTAATTAATTCTAATTAATTTAATATCCTAAATTAATTTTACACAAATTTCACCTTCATGAATTTAATATTTAAATTATATTTAAATGTTAATTAATCCTCCAATTTCATTCAATTCTAAAATTAAACGCATAATTATATCATATATAATTACTAATTCCCTTAATTCTAATTTGAACTTTTCAAATTAACTCATCACGCTACTCTAAAGCTACACCCTTTACAAGCTAGTAGGGGGACCTTGTGGACCTACAGATCATGGGCTCCAACAATCCGAGATTAATTGGCTAAACTCTTTACACCAAATTAACCCCTATTTATTAACTAATGGGTCACTCCACTAAAGCCCATAGTTGCACTCTCCTCACTGTAGATATATTATGTTCACTCGATATAACCATGATCAGTAAATTAACCCTTCACAGATTGTTTGTAAAAATGGCTGGGTCAAATATCTATTTTATCCCCGAGATTACCTCTTGTTCCTTAAATCCCACTGATCCTCTAATGAATAATTGATTTATGATCCGATCAATAAAACGAGTCCTTCTTGATCCAATGAGAAAGTGGGACCCCTTGTTCAAGACTTGAAGTCAACACGTAAGGGAACAACTTCTCTATATCCCTGAAAGCGGGTAGGAGTGAATTCCATCTTGCACCCTATGTCCCTAACTATCTACCCGGTCTTACCCCTGAAATGGAGGCTTATTGAGTCGGCGCTGTTGAGTCAACCCTCACTTATGCAAATATAAGGGTAATCTCGAATAATAGGAGTTCATAGTTAGCTCAAGATTAAGGTCAAGTTACTTAGGTCATCGCTTTGAAATAGTCAGTCTTAAACAGTAAAAAACATTATAAAGTAAGAGTGACTGATTTCGTGGTCCGATCTTATACAAACTCATTGCACAGGATGCCTCCACTCCTCATGTCATAACATATATGAATTAGGATCACATCGTCTGTAGTACTTTACAACTGTTTGTAATAACTATAGAGTGGGCCACATCCAATAGTGTTACCAGAATAAGGCAACCAACCTCATTCATATACTATAGATCATTTTGACTATTTACTTGAATCTGATCCAGTTTTATGTCTCCACATAAAGTTCAAGTACTCATGTAATAGTCATGGGTCTTTTAGTTTATTGGATTTCTAAAACAAGATAAGCAATTCATATATTCAATAACAACTTATTGAATTTTCAGAATAAGTTTTATTGTTTACAAACCACGATTTTTAAGACATAAAGCCCAACAAACTCCCACTTGGACTAAAACTCCACAACATACTTCAAAAGTATTCCATATTTAATATAAAATTTATATTAAATAAAAGAAACCCTAAACATGCATACTATATATTATAACATTTTATAACATACTTTCAATGCATGTAACATGCTTCCTATGGTGGGATTTTAAATCTACATGGCTTACTCTATACACACAAGATTTATTTTAATTATAACATACATCATATGCATAAATAATTAAACACATACTGATACGATTTTAATTTTGGTATAAACAAGCAAGCAAAGGCCTAATTATTACAAAAATAGCAAGAAACAGCTCCAAACCGCTTCCGGACCACTTGAACCATTCCAAACCGAACCCAAACAGCTTGAATCAGACCAGAATTACCTGAACTGAACCAACCAAAAACCATTTGAGGCCGAACCGGACAGGAACTAAAGAAAAAACCGGTCGAATCGGTTGATCTCGCTGGATCTCGCTCGCTGAACCGGTTCAATCTTGCTATTGGCCGCTCATTGCATTCTTCTCGGTAGCTTCAGTCTCGAACGATTCATCTCTCACTAGTTCCATTGAAATCTCGCTCTAAGTCGATCTCTTACTGAAAACCAGTTCAAGAATCTCACTTAAACTTAATCTCTCGCTCCATACTTGAAATCTCGCTCAAAATTTCATTAGAATCTCGCTCGAACTAGAAGTCTTGCTCAAACTTGATTCAAAATCTCGTTTGAACTTGAAATCTCGCTAAAAAATTTCATTAGAATCTCACTTGAACTTCCATCAACATCTCACTCGAAACGAAATCTCTCTTGAAAAAATCTCTCTCTCGCTCGAATTATGGGCAGAAGCTCACGATTTGGAAACTGTAGCTCGACCTTCTTCATTTCTTTCTTCAATTACAACTGAATTTCAACTCTAATGACTCCAAATAAATTACAGACTCTTGAGAACACATATAAGCTCATCAAACAAGAGTCAATTACAAATTTAGTCAAGGAATCAAAGAGAATTTAAATGCCAAAGCTCAGAAAACCATATCAGTGCACCATTTTCATATATCTCATGAAAAAACACCCACCAAGCCAAAATTAAACCAAATTGAATGCTTAAATGATACTATGATACCAATTGTAGGAGTATATTAGCATGCAGTGGAAGCAACAAGGATTAATAAACATTCTAATTCATTAATTTTGACTATAAATAAAGCCCGCTCATACAATAATAATAGGGTTTCAAGTAATATCTTTGTAGAACCTCTTTGAATCATGAATTCAGCTGCAGATCTTCTCCAAAACTTGTTGTAAACCACCTCAAGATCTTCCCTACTATTCTCTTAGAGCTTTAGATTGAGTTGTGGGACTCAAAACAAGCTTGAACGAAGGGAATTTGGAGAAGAACTCACTATTGCATCCACTTGAGGAACACCACTATTGCATCCACTTGAGGAACACCTTCTTCAACTTGAATTTTTCTGTAAAAATTCAATTAATGCATGCCTCAATTCCATTTTCAGCTTCTCTATTTATTGCAGGACATTTATGCAAAGAAGAAGGCTACATGAGATGCAGCTCATGCTTGGATAATTGAAGCAAAATTTAAGTGGGTTTTGAGTGAGCTACTTCATGAGGTGAGTGCAATTTTCCAACTTTTGATTTTCCAATCTCTTTGTGTTTTTCCAATTTCAATTTTGTTTTATAAATTGATTTCTAAAATCAATTTAGTTTCCAAAATTAAAAATTTATTAATTTTTGAAAACTAATAAAATTAATAAAAAATAATTAATTAAACAATTTAATTAATTCTAATTAATTTAATATCAAATATTAAATTAGTTTTACACAAATTTCACCTTCATGAATTTAATATTTAAATCATATTTAAATATTAATTAATCCTCCAATTTCGTTTAATTCTAAAATTAAATGCGTAATTATATCACATATAATTACTAATTTTCTTAATTCTAATTTGAACTTTTCAAATTAACTTGTCACGCAACTCTAAAGCTAATCCATTTATGAGCTAGTAGGGGGACCTTGTGAACCTATAGATTATGGGCTCAAACGATTCAAGATTAGTTGGCTAAACTCTTTACACCAAATTAACCCTTATTCGTTAACTAATGGGTCACTCTACTAAAGCCCATAGTTGCACTCCCCTCACTGTAAATATATTATGTCCACTCGATATAACCATGATCAGTAAGTTAACCCTTCATAGGTTGTTCATAATAACGGCTGGGTCAAATATTTGTTTCACCCCCGAGATTACCTCTTGTTCCTTAAGTCCCATTGATCCTCTAATGAACAATTGATTTATGATCTAATCAACAAAATGAGTCCATCTCGGGCCAATGAGAGGGTGGGGCCCCTTATTCAAGACCTGAAGTCAGTACTTAAGGGAACAACCTCTCTACTATCCCTGAAAGCAGGTAGGAGTGAATTCCATCTTGCATCCTATTGTTGGGGTTTGTGCCCTAAAGTCTCGTGACCTGCAGTTTGTAAACAACTTTGTACAAAGACTTGTGATGTATAATATATATGATATTTACTTCACTACTTGACTTTGCACATTTAGATGTTTTTTATTTTACCACAAACCAATAAACTTAATATCCCTAGTTGTCTTTATGTAACTTAAGCATGTATGTAGTTACATACAAGTGGATCTTGTCTTAAGTGACAATCAAAATAGTCTGTAGTATATGGATAAAGGAGGGAAACCTTATCCTGGTAACACCACGGATGCAACTCGCTTTTTGGAATTGTTACAAATGTTGTGACTTATGATAGATGGTCTGATCCTGATCATTCGTGTAGTGGACATGCGAGTAGGGGCGTCCTATACAAAGAGTTTGTATAAGACCTGACCTCGAAGTGTTAATGTCTTGTCATATAACTATGTTCATGACTGAGACTTCACTTCACTAGGATGATCATAGGTAACATGACCTCAATCCTGAGTGAGTTAGGAACTCCTGCCATTAAGGGCGGTCCTTTGATTTGCATGGGTGTGAGTGGCCAGAGCACCGACTCAAACCTACCATTTTGGGGATTCGTCTAATTTGGGAGCTGGGAACTCAGCTTCACAAGATGAAGTTCACTCCTTCCCTAAAAGTAAGGGTAAGTAGATAGATTGCTCTCTTAAGGGCTGATTTTGGGGCTTGAACAATATGGCGCCACACACCTTCTCATGGCCCGAGAGGTGTTCACACATAGTAGGACTATGTTGTATTGTTCATTAGAGGGATCAATGGTACTTAAGGAGGAAGATGTAATTACAGGGGCAAAACAGTAAATTGGTTTGCTATAATTATGAGCATCTGTGAAGGGTCATCGTACTAATGATTGGTTATATCCAATGGACATAGAAACATATCTATGGCAAGAAGAGTTCAACTGTCGGTCTTTAGTGAAATGCCTGGCAGTTAACGGATGGTGGATATTGTGACTAAAGATTTTAGTCAACTATCATGTACCGTTGGAGCTTCGAGCCATAGGTTCATAAGGTCCCCTTGGTAGCTTGGATACAAGTTGAGAGTCAGTTTTTGGATCAGATTGAAATGTTCAAATTGACAAGAGGGAGTTCGATTATCTATGATATAATTGAATGAGTTAATTAAATATGATATAATTAACTTTATGTACGAGATACATTAATTTGGAAGAAATTGGGTATAAATATAATTTATATCTAGTAGAGGAAAATATTATAATTAATATATGATATTAATTTATATGTTATGAATATGATGAGATCACATTCATTGGACGGCTATAAAGGAAATGGGACGACATCTCTTCTGTTCTAAATAACGGATGAGTGTATTGAAAGATCACTTTGAGATGCATAAATAGCTGACGGTGTGTTGAGCATGGAGGCGTGGACATTGTGTTAAAGAGAGTGTCATCGTTTAGAAAATCAGTGCCAATACGATAGTGCCTGCACGATCGCTTACATATACGATATTACTAAACGATTGCTTACCGATTACACCTTCGCGCGCTATTAACTAAACGGTCATTTACCTTTTCCTAAGTGATCATTTAGCTCCCGATATTTACTAAACGATCATATAGACGATCACTTAGTTTTTCCTACACGATCCTTTAGACGGTCGCTCACCCTTTTCCTACATGATCGTTTAGACAATCGCTTACCCTCTCCTACACGATTGTTTAGACGATCGCTTACTTTTTCCTACACGATTGTATATTTCACCTAAACGATCAAGTATCTTGTCTATGCAATAGACGACCTTATCTCCCACTTATTTGATTGTTTTGTATGGTCTCTCTTCCTCGTTCCCTCTACCAAATCCGAACAAAACCCACACTTTGGATTCTCACTCCAAGAATACTGAGGGCTCTGAGTGGTGGTGTTATCTCCGTTTCCTTCTGTCCGAGTGGTGATTGTTCGAGGTGGACGGTTGGGTTTTAGACTTACTGTGAAGAAGAAATCTTCATCTGGTATGATCTCTTGATCTTTTTAGCATTATGAATGCATATTATTATATTTTGAATGTATATGTGGTAATTTTGTCACAATGAATTGGAAAGATTCGCTTCCGCTCGTAGGTACTTTTGAATAAGAGTTCCTTCACCTATGTCCCTAGTTATCTACCTAGTCTTACCCCTGAAATGGAGGTTTATTGAGCCAGCGCTGTTGAACCAACCCTCACCTATGCAAATCTAAGGATAATCTTGAATAAACAAGAGTTCATAGTTAGCTCAGGATTAAGGTCAATTTGCCTAGGTCATCAATTTGAAATAGTCAGTCTTAAATAGTAAACAATATTATAAAGTAAGAATGACTAATTTTGTAATCCGATCTTATATAAACTCATTGCACAGGCTGCCCCACTCCTCATGTCATAACATATACGAATTAGGATCACATCGTCCATAGCACTTTACGACTGTTTGTAACAACTAGAGAGTGGGCCGCATCCAATAGTGTTACCAGAATAAGGGTCCCAACCTCATTCATATACTATAGATCATTTTGACTATTTACATGAACCTGATCCACTTTTATGTCTCCACATAAAGTTCAAGTACTCATGTAATGGTCATGGGTCTCTTAGTTTATTGGATTTCTAAAACGAAATAAGCAATTCATATATTTAATAACGACTTATTGAATTTTCATAATAAGTTTTATTATTTACAAACCACGAGTTTTAGGACATAAAACCCAACAAACTCTTAATTGGACTAAAACTCTACTAGTAAAAGTTCTTGGCTGCTGAAATTAATTTCTGCAGAAAAGTTTATTCATCACCTTCAAACCCCTTTTTCCCTTCATAAATTAACTTCATTTTTTAGTTCCACCACTCATATTCAAGGCTAAGAATAGTAGAGATGATCTCTTGGTGGTTCACTGTTGAATTGGAGCTGAAATCACGTGAAGTGCAACTTGGAATAGGGAGAATTCAGCAAAGGTAAGTAGTTTAGAAACCCTCTTCTGAAGTTTCTGTTTAAGCATGCTTTTAGAACTTAAATTAAATGTAATTAGAGTGCTTATTAATTCTCTTTGCTTCCATTGCATGCTAGTAGATCCTAACAAGTTAGACTAGTGGCAAAGAATTATACCCAAGTTGAGGGAGTCAACTATGAGGAGACTTTCTCACCTGTTACCTTGCTAAATTCTATCCGAATTCTTCTGTCCATTGCCTCATATTATGACTATGAGATTTTCCAAA
Source organism: Benincasa hispida (assembly GCF_027475165.1). Lineage (NCBI taxonomy): Eukaryota > Viridiplantae > Streptophyta > Magnoliopsida > Cucurbitales > Cucurbitaceae > Benincasa > Benincasa hispida. The sequence continues at coordinate 28,723,514 of NC_143488.1, read as the reverse complement.
TGGACGTCAAGACTACCTTTCTGAATGTCAATCTTGAGCAAACCATTTATATAGAGTAGCCTAAGGGATTCATAACCTAAGGTCAAAGAGCAAAAGGTTTGCAGGCTTAATCAATCCATTTATAGACTGAAGCAGGCTTCTCGATCTTGGAACATAAGGTTTGACATTGCAATCAAATCTTATGGCTTTGATCAGAATGTTGATGAGCCTTGTGTATACAAGAAAATCATCAATAGATCAGTAGATTTCCTAGTGTTGTATGTAGACGATATCCTACTCATTGAGAATGATGTAGGTCTACTGACTGAAGTTAAGAACTGGCTAGCAACCCAATTTCAAATGAAAGATTTGGGAGAGGCTCAGTTTGTTCTGGGAATTCAGATATTTAAAAATCGAAAGAACAAAACGCTAATTTTGTCTCAAGCATCGTACATTGACAAAATGCTTGTTAAGTATTTGATGCAGAACTCAAAGAGAGGCTCAATACCTTTCAGGCATGGAGTTATATTTTCTAAGGAATAGTGTCCTAAGACACCTCAAGAGGTTGAGGAAATTAGATGGATCCCCTATGCATCGGCTATTGACAGCCTGATGTATGCGATGTTGTGTACTAGACCTAACTTCTATTATGTGATGGGGATAATCAGTAGATATCAGTCTAATCCAGGATATGATCACTAGACTATCGTTAAGAATATCCTCAAGTATCTAAGGAGAGCGAAATACTACATGTTCGTGTATGGTTCTAAGGATTTGATTCTTACAAGATACACGGACTCTATTTTTTAGACTGATAAGGTTTTAGGAAATCCATATAAGGATCAGTGTTCACTCTTAACAAAGGGGCAGTAGTCTAGAGGAGCACCAAGCAAGGATGCATTGCTAACTCCACCATGGAGGCTGAGTATGTAGCGGCTTGTGAAGCTACTAAGGAAGCTGTTTAGCTCAAAAAATTCCTGACTGATCTGGAAGTGGTTCCAGACATGTCAAAGCCCATCACCCTTTATTGTGATAATAGTGGTGATGTGGCTAATTCCAAAGTGCCTATGAGTCACAAACGCGAGAAGCACATAGAGCGAAATTATCATCTCATCCGAGAGTTTGTGCATCGAGGAGACGTGATCATCACACAGATAACTTTAGAGCCCTACGTTGTTGATCCATTTACAAAGCCCTCATAGTTAAAGTATTTTAGGGTCAACTGCAGTGTATGGGTCTATAGGACATGCCACATTAAGACTAGGGCAAGTAGGAGATTTGTATTGGGTATGTTTTGCCCTAGTTTATTGTTTATGTAGTTTATATATCAGTTTGACTTTTATATTATACACCCCACTATGTTTAAGTCAAGTAGAAGATTGTTGTGGTTGATGCCCTAAATCTCGTAGGGTTCTATAGTTTGTAATTGTAATTTACAACCATCTTATTTATTTAATAAAATATATGATGTTTTATTTCATTTTTAGTTGCATTAATCACAAACCAATAAACTAAGATCTAAGATTATCTTGTAGCTTAAACATGTACGTAGAGACATACGAGTGGATCATGTTTAAGTGATAACCTAAATGGTTTGTAGTAGATGGATAAGGCTGGATACCTTATCCTGGTGACACTACGAGTATGGCCTGCTTTGTAGATGTTACAATTGTTGTAAAGTGCTACAAATGATCTAATCTTAATCATTCAGATGGAGACATGTGAGTGGGAATATTCTATACAAAGGAGTTTGTATAAGACCGGACCACAAAATATTTAGTCTCATTATATAACGCTGTTCATAATAGAGACTTACATTTCACCAGGATAACCATAGATAACACGATTTAAATCCTGAGTAAGTTGTGAACTCCTGCCTATGAAGGAGGTCCTTTGATTTGTATGGGTGAGAGTGGCAAGATTGCCGACTCAATAAGCCTACCATTTTGAGGAATCATCTGATTGGGGAGTTGGGAATACAACTACATAAGAAGGAATTCACTCATTCCCCAACGTCGAGGTAAGTAGATAAATTGCTCCCTTAAAGGCTGATTTTGAGGCTTGAACAATGTAGCGCCACACCCTCTCCGGGCCTAAGAGGGATTTGATCATAGTTGGACTATGATTTATTGTTCATTAGAGGAATCAGTGGTACTTAAGGAGATAGATGTAACTATAGGGGCAAAATGGTAATTTTGCCCCAGTTGTACTTACGAGCAATTTGTGAAAGGTCATCGTATTGTTGACTGGTTATATCCAATGGACACAAAAATATATCTGTAGTTCAAAGAGTGCAGTTGTCAGTCTTTAGCGGAGTGCCCGACAATTAACGAATAATGAATAATTTAATTAAAGAGTTTAATTAATTATCCACGTACTATTGGAGCTTCAAGCTACAGGTCCATGAGGTCCCTTTGGTAGCTCAACGGGAATAAATGAGAATCTGTTTTTGTATTAAATTGAATTGTTCAAACTAATTGAGGGAATTAATTATATATGATATAATTAATTTAATTTTAATCATATATGATATAATTACTATAATGTATTTGATACATTATAATATAAAGTATATTTGTAAGGAAATAAATATTTGAATATAATTCAAATATTAATTATATGAAATTGAATTCATATAATTAAATTTAATATAAATGAGATTTATATTAAATGCCATTGATGAAAGAATAGAAACTATAGGTTATATTGTATTTGATACAATATAGAAATTATAGGTTATAAGCTATATTTGATATAACATATAGCTTAATATATATATATATATATATATATATATATATATATATATTATAATAAGTTAGTTATTATATAAATATATATTAAATATTTTATTAAAAATAAATAAATAAATAAATAAATTTAATTTATTTGAAAATAATTATGGTGAGAGTTGTAACTCCCTCCCCTTCTTTCTCTCCATTATGTTAGTGGAAAGAGGGGTTGAATAGATTGTTTTGATTTTCTTCATCTGAGTGGTTTTACAGAAAGGTTCTGTAATTCTTACTATCTCTTCGAATCACCAATCTTCTCTTCTCTTAATCTCTCAATCTCCTTCATCCAAAATAGCCAGAGCCCCACAACTTTTGGATTCTCATCCAAGAGAATATAGAGGAAACCATTTTGGTAGTGGCCATTTGAAAAATTATGTTTATTCAAATTCGTGATTTTTGGAGAAGTGGAAACACGAACTGCTCTTCCCTATTCTCTTCTTATTTTTCTTAAGCATGCTAAATTTTTTCCTTCATAAATGCATAATTTTGTTTATTGTTGTAAAATTTGGGTTTGAGTCCGATCCCATTGTTCATCTCAAGGACGTTCAATGGTTCCTTCAAAGGCTATCTAGCCAAAGAATCCACTGGGCTTACGATTTTTTACCCAGGTGGTCTAGTGTTTGGAAGAGTTATTTCTTTGAAATGTTCAAAAGAACTTAGACTAAAGCGAAAATCATTTAGACAAGTCTACTATGACATTATAATAAGATCATGATGATTAATACATCAAATTTATTGTACTATGGATAATTGATATAGATGAGATAAGATTTCAACTTTGAGCATTAAGTACAATTTGAATCAAATTGTGTTGAGGTAGGAGAAATGTGGCCTTATTTAAACTTAGTACATGTTAAGTAATTTTTTAAACATAGTCCTAATTTTATGAAAGTTACACTAATGCTAGACTCACTAAGGACATACAATAGAGATTGCAAATTTGAACATTATTTCCTCCAAAGATATTTGAGAAACAATTTTGGATTATGAAACTGTTGAAAACTAGTCTACGACATTTCAGTATTTGGGTAAGTTGAGGCACTTGTGTCAAAACAAACCCGTGGCAAAATAAATGTTCAAAAGTACACCTAAATTAGGTAGTCCTTGAGAAGTTTATAAAATGACATTCTGTACACTCTAAAAATAAAAGAATGTATTTGTGTGACAAATACTGATTTTATTAGGAATATCAAATGAAAGGTTTTGAACCTGTAAAAGGTTAAGTTGCATTGATGAACTAGTTCCAAGTAGAACCACTTAATAGTTAACAAGTATTATTAACCATTTATTTTCATTTGAAAGTCAATTTCTAATTGTCAACCAGATAAGTTTTCATCATAGTGGGAGAGTTATGAGATAACTCAACCTTTACAAAGGCTTGCTTGAAGTCTACATTGTCATATAATGTTGGGTTTTATGTCCTAAAACTCTTGGTTTGTAAATAACAAACTCATTCTGTAATTCAATAAAGTTGTTATTGAAGTTTAATTCAATAAAGTTGTATTGAATATATAAATTGCTTATTTCGTTTTAGAAATAAATCCAATAAACTAAAAGATCCATGACTATTATATGAGTACTTGAACTTTATGTGGAGACATAAAAGTGGATCAGGTTTAAGTAAATAGTCAAAATGGTCTATAATATATGAATAAGATTGGGTGCCTTATTTTGGTAACACTAAGGGTAGCGTCATTACGCTTCCCTATATCCACTACTACTGCCTTCAAGCGTAGCACGCCAGGGTGAAGCAAGGGTTGCTACGCTGCTTGTGTTGCCTTATGCCTTTGTTTCTACCTTGTAGCGTAGCCTTACGTTGCTAATAGCTTAGCTACGATGCCTTTTAATGGCAAACTTGTAATTGTGTCTTCTTCAATTTTGTTGGTTCCAAGCTCCATTTTGACTCCTTTTTGACTCGTTTTATTCTAAGTGACTCCTTTGACCTTTTGGGCTGAAATTACCTATAAAATGAACATTTAAAGCATATGAATTATAGAAAATAGATAGAATTAGGGATATAAATATAGCTCTTGTTTAGAGCTATCATCTATACAAAGAGTTTGTATAAGATCAAACCGCAAAATGACTAATATCTCTTTATATCACTATTAATTGAAGAGATTAACATTTCATAGATGACCATAGGTACGACCTTAATCCTGAGTGAGTTATAAACTTCTGTTTATGAGGGCAGTCTTTTGATCTATATGGGTGAGAGTGGCCAAATTCATCGACTTAATAAGCCTACCATTTTAGGAATTTGTCCGAGTAGAGAACTGGGTACATAGCTATACAAGATGAAATTCACTCATTTTCATCTTTAAGATAAGTAAATGAATTGCTCCTTTAAGTGCTAACTCCGAGTCTTGAACAATAGAGCCTCCCCCCTCTCACTGGCTCGAGAGGGTTTTATTTATGGTAGGACCATAAATTGATTGTTCATTTGAGGATCAGTGGGATTTAAAGAGTATGTAATTACAGGGGTAACATAGTCATCTGATCCAGTTGTAATTACGAGTGATTCGTGAAGGTCGACTTACTATTGATTGGTTATATCCATGGACACAGAAATATATCTACAGTGCGAATAGTGCAATTATGGATCTTTAGTGGAGTGATCTGCAGTTAATGAACATTGATTAATTTAATTAAAGAGTTTAATTAATTAATCTCATGTCATTGGAGCTTCTAATCTGTAGGTCTATTAGGTCCTCTTACTAGATCACTAAGGATAAAAAAAAGAATAAATAGTTTTGAAATAATTTAAATTGTTCAAATTATTTAAGAAAAATAAAGGTATAATTTATATTATTGTGATTAATATAAAGTATAATGTATATTGATACATTATAATATATAGTTAATTATAAATCATATATATAATTAATACTATATATGAGAAAGATAACTATTTGAATAAGATTAAAAAGAATACAATTTATATAGATATATTATAATATAAAGTTAATTTTGAATGAGATTAAAAAAAATATACTTTATTAGATGAGAATAATATATCTAATTGAGATTCTAATATTAGTTGTATGAATGAGATTTGTATAATTACTATAGGTTATAATTAATATGAATAAGATTCATATTAAAACTATAGGTTACATGAGATATATATATTTGACTAAGATTCAAATATTAAATTAATATGAATAAGATTCATATTAAACCTATATGGTATGAGAGAGTTATGCATTTGAATATTATTTAAATGCATGTTTAATTAAATATGAGATATTTAATTAATATTATAATTAATTAATTATTATATTTATTATTAATTAGATAATTGATAATATTTATTTAATTAAAATTAAATTTAGAATTTAATTTTAATTATTTGTTAATTAAATAAAATTTTATAACTCCCTTGTAGTTGCAGGAGAATAGTTGTAAATGTGAAGGGAGTTATCCCTCTCACTTTCCTCTTGACAAACTCTTTCTCATTCTGAAGAAAAAAAATAGACAGAACGATTTTTCTCTGGAATCTCTCTGTACTATTCTTTTTTATTTCCAAGACTAGAAAGGATGCCACCATCCCATTCTTTGTTCTGAGAATAGCAAGTAAGGCTCGGTGGTGGTGTTTTGACGATTGTTCGTGTTCTTGGAAGAAGCATCACAGTTCGAGAGAGATGTTCATTGTATGAAGTGTTCGTGCGATAGAGAGGAAAGTATTGAAAATTGTCTTCAAGGGTTAGTCATTTTTTCTTCCCTTGTTAAAACATGCTTATATTAATATGTTAATCCTTGTTCTATTTGTTTCAAGTATTTTCAAAATGAATTTCGGAAGAACACACTTTATGCCCTTCCGCTAAGGAATTCGATTCCTTCCATAAATGTCTTCCCCCTCTCCTTCTTGGATGCTTTTGTTAGTGCGCAGAGGCTTGGGTTTGGACAAAGGTTTGGGTTTGCACAGTTGCGGCCACAGATTTTTTCAACAATCGATGTAGCAACTTGTTAATTAACCCATTGACCTCAACAATAGGCTTATCTTCTAAGAAAATTTCAGCATTGAGGCACAATCCACCAATCATCCAAGGAAATAACAGTTGACCTCTGGGCTTATCTGGTACAGTTCTGTTTTGTACTACAATGATAAGTCTCATGTCCAAAGGAATTCTCTTCGTGATGCAATAAGCGGCCATGACCCTCCCTCTGGAAATAGTCTTATCATGCATCATGGATATTGCTCGATGCTTCATGAAGTATACCCACAAGTTGGCCTTTAGGGTGAATGCACGTTCAAGGAAGATTCTGATTCTAGTGCTCGAGACATCCTACGTAGTTCTAAGCTTAGAAAAGACTCTCACTTCATCGGCCATCTGTTCAAAAGTTGAGTGTGCAATGATTTGGTTACCCTTTGCTTCATGATCATCCCTCAACTGAAGCATCACGTTGATTTTCCTCGCTTTGAATAAGACGTAGTGGCCTCGGACTTGGACGACATCTTCCTCATCATCAAAGGCTCCTTGGTAGAAAGCTCTGACAACTGTGGGCTGCACCATTGTTAGGTTGGCACAAAAATTTTCCATCCGAGATGATCTATGATGTCCAGGATGAACTGTGGAATGGGCGCAAGTTCAGGGAAGCAGTCTTTTTTCACCAACAAATCACCGAACTGCTTACGTCGACCCCCAGATGGGTCTTGCGTTAGCTTAGCCTCAGCGGACTGTTTCTCATTGCCATTCTTTTCTTTCTTTCTTCTTTTTTTTTTTTTCCTTTTTCTTCTGCTTAGGCTCCACAACCTTTCTCTCCTCTTGCTTCTTCTTTTTCTTTTTCTCTAGAGTAGGCTCAACTGCTTCTTCATCGAGTTTCCTTAACTCATCCTCCAACTCCTCATGCAAGCGCTGGTCTCGATTTTGATTTTTGATGGGTGCTTCCTCCATTTCTTGCCTGTGGTGGATAATCGGACCGTCATCATCATCCATATGCTCACCTTGCGCTTCAGACTTAGGACTGGCTGAAGGCTCCTTGCTGTGCTTAGCATGGATGCTTGCCTCCTCCTCTTGCACGGGCACCTCAATCGGTCGAAGCTCAACAAAATTTTTTGACTTGAAGAACCTCATTTTCTTCAGTTATCAGCACACTTCTTTTGCATCGACCTCCTGGAATTTCCTCTTCTGCTCTACTTCCTTAACAACTAGTCCAATGGGCCCACCATTGGAATTTGCTGATTGCTGACTGCTTGAGGGCATTTCTTTAAGGCTACCACCTACAAGGACAAGCCCATGCAACGACTTGTTGGATTGGGTAGGTTGTTCCCCTCCATTTCGTACATCGAATAAGCTCTATTAAAAAAGCATTGGTAGCTCTCTTAGGATCTGAGCTTTTACTTCTTTCGGCTCACATGTAGAAGTGACCTCCTCCCCCAGTTGCGAGTAATCCTCGATAGCTATCTTTTGGGTTTCCATGTGCTGAACCTCCTTGAGCTCATCAGCCATTGGTAGAACCTAATTTACTTCTCATTCTTCAACAAAGCCAATTTTGGCTCTCTTCTCACGATAGATAGCTTTTAAGATATCGCCAAAAATATCTCTTTCCTCATGGCAAGGCAGCCTCACTTATGCCCACCATTTCACTTTGAGCATCATTGGCTTGTTCTGAGTGGTTTTGACAGGCAATCTCAGCTCCAACGCAGAGGCACTATTGTTGCCGAAGTTGACTACCATTGGCTCCTCTTTGAATTCATCTTCGATCAACACGTGTAGGATTTGAATCGGGGGAGGGGCGACAAAGGGGTGAAGGAGAGGAAGTAGGAGAGGCCTCGGGAGAAGGAATTCTTGGCTTCCCTTCTCCTCTGGCCGACAAAAAGATAGTGACTAATGGGGTGGGATTGAAGCACTCACGGAAATCGTCAGAATCAGGCTTGATTTCGATCAGCGGAGGTGGTCTTTTTGGCTGCAAAGGTGAAGATTGAGGTAGGGTTGTGGGTCGGATAAAGAATGGCTCAAGCTGGGCTCGGAAGGAAGAAGAATGGAGAGCTGGGGAAGGAGCTCTTAGGTGGACTGATGGTGAAGTGGAAAACAAACGGATGTTCGGGTGAGGTCGTGGGATAGTAGACGGAGGGAAGCGGAGAGGAGGAATGGAAGAGAAAGGTCATACCAGAGTGGATGGAAGAGCTGAAGGATGCATGGAGACTAGAAAACTGGAGGAGGGTTCATAGGTTGCTACATGGAGGAGAAAGAAGAATCACTCGAAGTATTGTATTGAGTTGGGTATGATGAGACAACGCTATCGTTGGTGAAACTTTCATTGAAGTTCTACAAGTTTGAGCTATCAGACATAACTGACTGGAAGATCGAGAGTTGAAATTTTGAACGCCAACGAGACAGAGAATATTTAGAGAAAGATCGAGAAAATGAAGAAGATGAAGAGAAGAAAAGGGTTTTGGATTTAAAAGATGAATACGTGTGGAGAGAAGCAATCATAACTCAATCTAATGCTCTTTTGCTCGAGGAGATATCTCAAGACTAAAAAATGTAGTTTTTATAGACGTTGATTGATCCATGCGCGCACTCAAGCATAAACATCCCTAACATGCAATGACTACTTTTCCATGTGTTTAATTTGTTGTTCTGACACATGATCAAATCAATTCATCAGTTCATAACATTATTCAATGCATGCAAGCATCATCCTCAGCAAAATACAGCCATCACCCATTCTATTTAATCTACTCCTAAGTGCAGAATGTAAATAATGCAAAGTAAAAAAAAAAAAGCATCTCTCAAAAGTTATGAGTGAAGTTGCCATTGGGAACTTTTAGTGCAAGTTCTCACAGCTGCTTGCATAGTCAATGGAGGCTTTATCTTTATCAACCTCACCTCCATAGTAAGGCTTTATCCTCTAGCCATTGACTTTAAATACGTTCGATCCATCTTCATTTATTAGTTCGACGGCACCATGTGGGAAGATCTCCTTGATAATGAAAGGATTAGATCATCGTGACTTCAACTTGCCTGAAAACAAACACAAGCTTGAGTTAAATAATAAAGCCTTCTACCTAGGAAACAATACTTTTTTATTGAGGTGGCCATGATGCCAACGTTTGGTCTTTTCTCCATAAATTTTTGTATTCTTATATGCGTTCAACCTCCATTTTGCAAACTCATTCAATTGCATCTTCCTTCTCCCACTAGTTCGAAATTTAGATTGAGCTTTTTAAGAGCCCAATGTGATTTATACTCCAGTTCAAGGGGAAGATAGCACGTCTTTCCATATATCAACACATAGGGGGACATGCCAATAAGTGTTTTGTATGTAGTTCTGTACGCCCATGATGTCTCGTCAAGTCATTGTGCCCAATTCTTTTGGGATACGTTGATGGCCTTTTTTAGAATCGTTTTGATTTCTCTATTGGAGATCTCAGCTTGACCATTTGTCTACAGGTGGTATGTAGTTGCTACCCTGTGCTTCACATTAAATTTAATCAGAAGTTTAGTGATAATGCGATTGATTAAATGCATACCTTATTCACTAATTAGCGCTTTGGGAATATCGAAGCGAGTGAAGATATGCTTGGTCAGAAACTTGGAGACAATCAACACATCATTCTTGGCACATGAAATAGCTTCAACCCATTTAGACACATAATCAACAACTACTAAAATGTATTGGTGACCGCAAGAATACAGGAATGGACTCATGAAGTTAATGCCCTATATATCAAATAGCTCAACTCCTAAAATTATAGTGAGGGGCATTTCATTCTTGGCAAAGATATTCTCAGTGCGTTGACACCGATCAAAATTGATGACGAAGGACCTTCATATGGAGATTCGTGACATTGGAATAAAATCATTGAACTTTAGATTCAGGTACACACTAGTGGAGAATGTGATCAGGTCCAAACTTGTAGAGGTGAGGCTCATCCCAGTAGTAGAACTTGCACTCAAGAAACTGTAGGATTGTATCAATAGTAGCGAAAGTACAAGGATCATTTAAGCACTCAAATTCACTAATTTTGGCAAACTATAAAGCATGCTTTTGTAGTAAAAAATGAGTTTCAAGACATACCTCTTGTAGAACTTCTTTAAAGCTCCTTCACCAGCTGCTATCTTCTCCAAATCTTGTTGTAGACCACCTCAATATCTTCTCCACTATTCTCTTGGTGCTCTAGATTGAGTTGTTGAACTCAAAACAAGCTTGTATCAAAGGTAGAAGGAGAAATGCTCGCTGCAGAAAATCAGCTGAAGAACTCTTTCTTCAAACCAAATTTTCTCTCAAAATCTCTATAGATTGCATGCCCGATTTTCACTCCAATATTGTCATTATATTGCAGATCAACATGCAAAGAAAAGAGTTGCATGAGTTGCAGCTCATGCTTGGAGAAGACAAGACAAAGATATTGCTTCTTGTGTGAGCTACTTCAAAAGATGGATAATGGAAAATCCTCATTTTCCATTTAAGTGCTTTTTTTTCTTTTCCTTTTTCAATTTTATCTCAAAAAATCAAAATTTGATTTTAAAATGAAAAATTTAATTATTTTCATAAATTAATTATTAAATAAAACTTAATTAATTTAATATCAAATATTAAATTAATTTTAACACATATCCATCTTTATATATTTAAATCATATTTAAATATATAAATTCTCCTATTCCATTTAATTCTAAAATTAAACATATAATTATATCTTATATAATTACTAATTCCCTTAATTCTAATTTGAATGCTTCAAATTAACTTATCATGCTATTCTAAAGCTAGTTCGTTATGAGCTAGTAGGGGGACCTCGCGGACCTACAGATCATGGGCTCCAACGATCTGAGATTAATTGGCTAAACTCATTAGACCAAATTAATCCCTATTCATTAACTAATGGGTCACTCCACTAAAGCCCATAGTTGCACTCACCGCACTGTAGATATATTATGTCCACATGATTTAACCATAATCAGCAAGTCGACCATTCACAGGTTATTCGTAATAACGGCTGGGTCAAATATCTGTTTTACCCCCGAGATTACGTCTTATTCCTCAAGTCCCTACCGATCCTCTAATGAACAACTGGTATGTGATCTAATCACTAAACCAAACTCTCTCAGCCCAGTGAGAGGGTGGGGCCCTTTGTTCAAGACCTGGATTCAGTACTTGAGAGAACAACCTTTTTCCTATCCCTAAATTGGGTAGGTGTGAACTCCGTCTTGCACCCTATGTCCCCAGCTATCTATCCGGTCTTACCCCTGAAATGGGGTCTTATTGAGCCGGTGCTATTGAGTCAACCCTCAACTATGCAAATCTAACGGCAATCCCGAATAAAAAGGAGTTCATAGTTAGCTCAGGATTAAGATCGAGTTACCTAGGTCATCTAGGTGAAATAGTCAGTCTTAAATAGTAAACAACGTTATAAAGTAAGAGTGACTTATTTCTTGGTCCTGATTTTATGCAAACTCATTGCATAGGACACCCCCACTCCTCATGTCAGAACATGTACGAATTAGGATCACATCGTATGTAGCACTTTACAACTCTTTATAACAACTATAGAGTAGGCCACATCCAATGGTGTTACCAGAATAAGGTACCCAACCTCATTCATATAGCATAGATCATTTTGACTATTTACTCGAACCCGATCCACTCTTATGTCTCCACATAAAGTTCAAGTACTCTTACAATAGTCATGGGTCTTAATTTATTGGATTTAGACTTTCATATAATTTATGAGATTAATAAAAAATATTTCATAATAGAAAATGTTTATCATTTTACAAACTGCGAGTTTTTAGGACATAAAACCCAACAGAAATAATTTTTTCTTCTGTTGTGCATTATATTCTTCTAGCCATTGTTTGCATACCGAGTAGTTCACAATATTGATATACCAAGGTTCTTTGTCCTTAATCCTTAATAGCTTCTCATATGGAAAACACTTTTTGATCTCATGCGAACTCTTCTGGAACTCTTCATTTTCCAGACGGGACAGATGGTCAGCTACTTGATTCTTCATCCCTTTTGGTCCTTTATTTCCATATCAAGTTCTTGTAATAGTAGGATCCCCTGAGTCAAACGAGGATTTGCATCATTCGTTGCCATTAAGTATTTGATTGAAGAATGGTCTGTATGCACGATCACGTTAGATCCCACTAAGTATGCACGAAACTTATCCACTGCAATGACTACAACGAAAAGCTCTTTTTCAGTTGTTGTGTAGTTTTCCTGTAAATCATTAAGTGTTTTACTAGCATAGAATTCATTATCTTATCTTTTCTTTGACCAAATACTGCTTCCACCACATAATCACTTGCATTACATTAGGTCAAATGGTTGCGTCCAGTTTGGTGTAACCAAAATAGGGGCAGAGGTCAACACATACTTCAACATTTCAAAGGTTTCGGAACATTGCTCATCAAATTCATACAGTCAATTTTCTTCTAACAAAGATTGAGAGGCCTAGAAATTTGGGGAAATCCTCAGATAAATTGTTGAAAAAAATCAACATGACCAAAAAAACTCCTCAATGCTATGACATTTGCAGACACAGGTAACTCGACAATCACATCAATATTTGCCAGGTCAACTTCCATCCCAACCTTGGATACTTTGTTTCCCAAATTTATACCTTCAGTCACCATGAAGTGGCATTTTTCCCAATTGAAAACTAGATTGGTTTCTTCATACCACTTTAAAACTGCCTCCAAGTTCACCAAACAAGTATTGTATGAGCTTCCGAAAATAGAGAAGTCATCCATGAAGACTTCCATCGCATTATCTAAGAAGTCTAAAAAGATTGCCATCATATACTGCTAGAACGTGACTGGTTGTCACAAAATTGTAATGATGAAAAATAATGTACTCTATATACTACAAGTTTTCCTATATTAAGCCTAAGTGCAAATTTAATACATGTATGATGTAGTAGGATTAGAATATTATGGTCAAATCTTTAATTGTTTAGAATTGAGATTAGTTTCCATGATTGAATATAATTAAGATTAGTTTCCTTGGTTTATTAGGATTATGATTAGTTTCTTTGATTGATTAGTGATATAGATCGGGATCGATGAGTTGCACTTGGTTGTTTTTTTTTATTAATTTTAAACATTTTAATTTTAGAGTTATTTGTTGTCTTTAATTAATTTCTAGATTTTAAGTGTTAAATTTAAGTCTTGATCATTATGGAGATGCATTAAAGATAGTGGTTGGAAGATGGAGGTTTCAATTAATAGAGTCACATAAAAGGATAGTGGTTGGAAGATGGAGGCTGCTATTAATGGAGTTATATTAAAGGAATGTGGTTGGAAGATGAAGGTTGATAAAGAACTTAATGCTTTATTTTGGTTTTTGTTTATTTGTATTAAATAGATTAGAATCTCTACAAAGCTATATAAAGCCTTCTATCTTTCATTTGTAATGGAATCAAAATTTTATGAAAGAAATTTGAGATCTCATATTTGAGACTTTTCCTTTAGAATTTTGCATTTCTCCTGATAGAATGCATATGAGCTATTCAATCTAAGCTTGATCAAGTTGATTGTGGAGTGACTCAATCTAGAACAAGATTTCTCATTTTTGCTTCTAGATCTTCGATCAAGAGGTAATCTAATTCTAGCATTTTCTCGGGGTTGAACTAAATCGTATAGGGTGTTGGGGTTGATGCCCTAAAGTCTCAAGTCTTGTAGTTTGTAAACAGTTTGTACAAATGCTTGTGTTGTTAATATATGGTATTTACTTCACATCTTATATTTTTGCTCAGTTACTTGTTTCATTTGCTTTACCACAAACCAATAAACATAAAATCTATGGTTATCTTATGTGACTCAAGCATGTATGTGGTGACATATAAGTGGATCATGTCTTGAGTGATAACCAAAATGGTCTGTAGTATATGGATATAGGAGGGAAATCTTATCTTGGTAATGCTACGAATGTGGCCCGTTTTGTGGAATGGTCACAAGTGTTGTGACTTTTCACAGATGATCTGATCTTGATCATTCGTGTTGCGTCCTATACAAAGAGTTTGTATAAAACCTTACCACGAATTGTTAACGTCTCGTTATATAACACCGTTCATGACAGAGACTTTACTTCACTAAGATGACCATAGGTAACATGATCTCAATCCTGAGTGAGTTGGGATCTCCTGCCATTGAGGGCGGTCCTTTGATTTGTATGGGTGCGAGTGGCCAGGTCGCCGATTCAAACCTACCATTTTGGGGATTCGTCTGATTTGGGAGCTGGGAACTCAGCTATACAAGATGGAATTCACTCCTTCCCCGAGGTAGGGGTAAGTAGATAGATTGCTCCCTTAAGAGCTAATTCTGGGGTTTGAACGATGTGGCGCCATACACCATCTCTTGGCTGCATAGGTGTTCACACATAGTTGGACTATGTTGTATTGGTCATTAGAGGAATCGGTGGTACTTAAGGAGTGAGATGTAACTATAAGGGCAAAACGGTAATTTGGCCCAGTTGTACTTACGAACATTCGTGAAGGGTCATCATACTCATGATTGGTTATATCCGATGGACACAGAAATATGTCTGTGGTAAGAAGAGTTCAGCTGTTGATCTTTAGTGGAATACCTGATAGTTAACGGATGGTGGATCTCGTGGCTAAAGAGTTTAGTCAGCTATACACGAACCGTTGGAGCTTCGAGCCACAGGTCCATTAAGTCCCTTGGGTAGCTTGGATAAAGTCGAGAACCAGTATTTGGGTTAATTTGAAATGTTCAAATTGACAAGAGGAAGTTTGATTATATATGATATAATTGGACTGGTTAATTATATATGATATAATTGGCTAAATGTATGAGATACATTATTTTGGAGGAAACTAGATATAAATATTATTTATATCAAGTAGAGGAGAAAATAATATAGTAGATATGTGATATCATACTATAGGATAAAAACATAATATGATTATATTTATTAGTTAATTAGTTGCTTAATTATATGATAATTAATCCAAATTTCACATTCGGACGTGTGTTAATGGGCAGCGTCAGTTATTGTAACCGATGAATTAAAATGAAAATAGTTTTCATTTTGTTCAATTGCCCAAAAAAAATTCGCAAGCGCGCGTTGGAGAAAAGAAAACGATCATTTAGGTTTTTTCGAGAGCCTATATGATAGTTGCTTCGCGCCTAAAAGATCGTCCACCTCGCACCTAAACGATCGCACACTATCACCTACACGATCGCATATCTTCTCTAAACGATCGTATAACGTGTCGATTTTGCTAAATGATCGTTCAGTAAATCCTACATGATCGTGTAGCTTCTCCTAAATGATAAGCAGTCTGCTATGCGATAGCGTCTTTTTCCCTCCCACTTACTTATCGCCTACACGATTTGTGTTTCTTCCTTCCTCTACAAATTCACCAAAGACCATGCTTTGGGTTCTCACTCCGAGAATACCCGTGGCTCTTTACTGGTGGTTTCATCCCCACAGTGTTCGTGTTCGCGATTGTTCGTGCTGCTGTAGTCGACGCTTCCATTGGGAGTTGGTAGATCGCATGGAGGTTTTCCGCTGCTTGGAGTGCCAAAGTTTGAAGAACGTCTTGAACTGGTATGACACTCATTCTCTTGTTATTATCTTGTTTATAGAATGCCAATAATTAGTGTTTGTTTGCATAACTATATGTTGAATGTATATTGTGGTATTTTGGTTACTGTAAGATCGAAGCGATCCGAACGTGCTCATGGAACTCTTCAGTAAGAGATCCTTCAATTGGTATCAGAGCCAGGTTATGATATTCCAATTTCATCTGTTGCAATGAAATGAGATTTACATTCATGGTGGGTGCATTTCTACACTGATTTAATGGTTAAATTTTGCTGTGGATGTACGGATTAATGGATGTTTTCGAGATGATTAGCCTCGGTTTGATTTAGATCCTTTTACATTTGTGATTGTTTGTAAAGGCCCCTGCGGTTTTGGGCATTAATAATCGTTATCGAGTCTGTATTCAAAGTTTGTTTGAAGTTTTGAGTCGTTCGTCGAAGTTCTGGGCA
This sequence comes from Benincasa hispida, assembly GCF_027475165.1. Classification (NCBI taxonomy): domain Eukaryota; kingdom Viridiplantae; phylum Streptophyta; class Magnoliopsida; order Cucurbitales; family Cucurbitaceae; genus Benincasa; species Benincasa hispida. Next base: position 28,706,767 of record NC_143488.1, on the reverse strand, counting down.
AGCGTTGCAGTTCTTCGAAGAAGGAAGCGATCTAGGGTTGATCGCATCATGCAGAAGATGTGTTACGCGATCGCTGTTGATCACATCGTAAAGATGAAGGAGTACGCGATCGCTGTTGAACGTCGATTAAACTATTGGGTATGCGATCAAGAGTTGATCTTATCGTTTTGACGATCGAGTATGCGATCGTTGAGTATCGCGTCGTGTAGATGATGAGATGCTCGTAGATCACTTAACGCGGGCGCTAGATGATCGTTTCGGTCAGCAAGCTTCATCACTTAGTAACTGACTAAACGATCGCTTAGCATTGCAAGGTAAATCATTTACTTGGTTGCATGCATCGTGTAGGCAATGAGATGCTCGTATATCGTTTAATGCGCGCGCACACCGGATGATTGTTTAGGTTAGCAAGATTCATCGCTTAATAACTGACTAAACAATAACTGACTAAACGATCGCTTAGTAACGTAAGGTAAATCGTTTACCTGTCGTCGCGCTACACGATCGAATAGACGATCAGGTTTCGCAGCCTCGTCATCGTCTACGTGATTGTTTACTTATGCTTCTATCGTCTAGTGCGTGCTGAACGATCGTCTACCTACTGGAGTTTGCTACACGATGAAGACCTCCTGGCGGTTTAAGACCCAATTCGCCTATGAACTGGTTAGCTCGATGAAAAATGTAATAGATAGGGTTTTTTCATTAATCCTTTAATTATTACATGCGATGTATGTTTTTTATATGTCATATGGTATGCACATATAGTAAATCCCACCTTAGGTTATGCAATGGTCATGCATCATCTCTTTATTGTAATTGTTATAATTTAGAGAAGCATGATTTTAATTATGTAAGAGCATGCTCATGCATCATATAATATAAGAGTTATATTTATGCATGCATAAAAAGCATTAACATGAATCATCTTATATTATAATTGTTATAAATGCCTTATTGTGCGCAATGGTTTTAGTTGTTTCTTTTTAAAAGTTAAAAAGAAATTAGAACTAAAAGAAATAAGAAAGACATACATGCTAACTTAGGTTTAATTCGTGGTTTTAAAGTGTTTAAAACTTGGATCACATAGACCTAAGATCACGGTTCTAATACGATTAGCAACCATAAGACTTTAATCTTTTAATCAGTTTAATAGGATTAAATTGGCTAATAAAAGGTTAAAGTGTAGCAAATCTATCTATAAGGGACCTTTTGTCTAAGGCAGGTTCTGTCTCGGCTGAGGTATTTAAGTTGACGGAAACATAACACCCCTACATGGGAACTTACCTGGAAAGGTGAATTAGATAGATTTGATGCATGCATGCAAGTTAAGGACAGTCCATTAAAGTGTTTAAATGTGACTACTTGAACTTGTTCATATTTCATAGACAAACGTTGTTTATGAGAAGAGTTTAAAAAGACGACTTAGACTAAAATCAGTAGCCAGATTGTCTAGGTTAATGAACCCTAGGTAGAACATTCAGGGAGGTACTTGGGGCATAAGATGCTTCACTTAACCCTTTCATGTTTCTTCTAAATAGTCCACACCGTGAGATCTACCCTCGCCACGCGACACCTTTGGCATGTCCCCCCAACGAATGGTATTTGAATACGTCAATATCAAGGTTGATGGAGAGAGTGTTCATAGTAAGTGGTAGCGGGAAGTGCGATAGTATATCCCTCGATCTCCTTCATTAGGTTAAATAAAGTTACTACGCATCGTCTCGAGGCACCCTGGGAGTGTCCCCCTAAAAGATTGCAGTTTTGCGCGTTTCTTTATTTGATCTTCTGTAAGAGGATAAGGTAACTTAGTCTCTTGTCCTAATCTACTTCTTGTCTACGGTGGGCTCATTAGGGCGAGACTCTGGCACTGAAAGCGAGGGGTTACACTTACACGGAATAGTTAAACATTAACTATTCTGGACCGAAAAATGGTGGTTGTTAGGTTCAATTCCAAGAGTTGGTTCTGCCTAATGGTTGAGAATGTCTCATCCCAGCGAAGGGGCAACTGATCACCCCATCGGTGACGTTTGTCCTGCCTCACTGGGGCATCATTGCAAAATAGAAGTCTATAACTTAGGGTACTTGAAATTGTTTTGCAAAACTGATTGGTTTAAAAGTGGTTTAGCAAAATCTAATAAAATTTTGTTCGTATTTTTAGAAACTTTCTCAAAATGGGAACAACCATGTTGGCATTGCTAAGCACCGAAAAACTTACTTACGATAATTTCGCAACATGTAAACACATGATCAAAACGATCCTAATCATCGAGGATCTCATGTTCGCTCTCACGGAGGCTTGTTCTCATATTCCAGCTCCTAATGTCGCTCAAAATGTTCGGGAGGCATACGAGTGATGGACAAGGGTGAATGAGAAGGCCCGAGCCTACATCTTGGCAAGTCTTTCTGAAGTCTTGGCCAAGAAACATGAGCCTATGGTCTCAGCGCATGAGATTATAGAGTCCCTACGAGGGAAGTTTGGACAACAGTCTGAACAGCTTATGCATGAGGCTCTTAAATACATATTCAACTCCAAAATGGAAGAATGCACCTCTGTTCGTGAACATGTACTAAACATGATGGTCCACTTTAATGTGGCGGAGTTGAATGTGTCTTCCATCGATGAGGGTAGCCAGGTTAGCATAATCTTGCATTCTTTGCCGGAGAGCTTCCCGCATTTTGTTAGCAATGTGATTCTTAACAAAGTGAAATACAACCTTACAACTCTCCTCAACGAGTTGCAGACATATCAATCTTTACTGAAAAGTAAGGAGAGGTAGAAGGATGAGGAAAATGTTGCTTCATCCTCCAGGACATTCCATAGAGGTTCAACCTCAGGAACAAAGTCTGCATCTTCTACTTCTAGCTTTACAAAGGGGAAGAAGAAGAAGGGTGGTAAGGGAAAAGGGAAGGCACCGACTAACCCACCGCCTGTCGCCCCAAGGAGGCATCCACAGGTTGCTAAAGGAAAGTGTTTCCACTGGAACCAAGATGGACACTGGAAGATGAACTATCCTCGGTATCTGAAAGAGAAGAAAGAAGCCAAGGTCGATAAAGGTAAATGTGATTTACTTGTGCTTGAAACTTGTTAAATGGAGAATGATGATTCTATCTGGATAATTGATTCAGGCGCCACTAACCATGTTTGTTTTTCTTTTTAGGGGATTAGATCTTGGCGACAACTGAAGGCTAGTGAGATGACGATGCAAGTAGGCACTAGGCATGTCGTCTCAGTTGTGGTAGTGGGAGGACTCCAGTTAGCTTTACAGAATAGGTTTCTTGTTTTACATGATGTATATATTGTTCCTGAACTAAAAAGGAACCTCATTTCTGTAAAGTGTTTATTGCAATGTAAATATACTATCTCGTTTACTGTGGATAAAACGTTTATTCATAAAGATGGTGTTTTTATTTGCACATCAAATCTGGAATCCAATTTATATATGCTAAGGCTGTTAGCCATTAATTCCCTCCATAATACTGAAATGTTCAGAACTGCCGTAACTCAATCAAAACGTCGACAAATTTCTCCAAAAGAAAATGCCCAACTTTGGCATCTTTGTTTAGGGCACATCAATCTCAATAGAATTGAGAGATTGGTGAAGAATGGACTTCTAAGTGAGTTAGAAGAAAATTCTTTGCCAGTGGGAAAATCTTGCCTTGAGGGTAAGATGACTAAACGACCTTTTATTGAAAAAGGTTATAGAGCCAAGGAGCCTCTTGAGTTAGTACATTCTGACCTTTGTGGTCTTATGAATGTGCGAGCTCGAGGTGGCTATGAGTATTTTATTAGTTTCACTGATGATTACTCAAGGTACAGGTATGTTTATCTTATGCAACGGAAGTCTGAATCCTTTGAAAAGTTCAAAGAATTCAAGGCTGAAGTTGAAAACGCATTAGATAGACAGATTAAAACACTTCGATTGGATCGAGGTGGAGAGTTTTTGAACATGGAATTCTAGGACTATTTGATAGAACATGAAATTCTAGGACCTTGTTAGTCATGGTTCGCTCGATGATGAGTTACGCTTCCTTACCAGACTCATTTTGGGGTTTCGCAGTGGAGACTGTAGTATACATACTCAACTGTGTTCCCTCCAAGTGTGTTGCAAGAACACCTCTGAAGTTTTGGAACGAGAGTAAAGCTAGTTTATGTCACTTCCGCATTTGGGGTTGCCCTGCACAAGTGCTTGAGACTAATCCCAAGAAGTTGAAACCACGGTCGAGGTTATGCCTCTTTGTAGGCTACCCCAAAGGTACACGAGGGTGTTATTTTTATGATTCGATGGAAAATAGGGTGTTTGTTTCAACAAATGCTACTTTCCTGGAGGCGGATCATATAAGAGAGCATAGTCCACGAAGCAAAGTCGTGTTACGTGAGCTTTCCAATGAAACTACTGAAACTTCAACAAGAGTTGCTGAAGAGCTTTCTACATCAGCAAGAGTTGTTGATGGGATTTCATCCAGTAGGTCGGTTCCACCTCAAGAGTTAAGGGAACCTCGATGTAGTGGGAGGGTTACGAACCCACCCATTCGTTATTTGGGTTTTACAGAAATCCTTACTATGGTAGCAGATGGCGAAGTTGAGGATCTGTTATCTTATAAGAAGGCAATGAAGGATGTTGACCAGGATGAATGGGTCAAGGCCATGGATCTCGAGATGGAGTCGATGTACTTCAACTCAGTATGGGATTGTGTAGATCAGCCAACTAAATCGTTTCATTTATGGACCTGAAACAGGCATCTCGATCTTGGAACATACAATTTGATACTACCATCAAGTCATATGGCTTTGGCCAAAACATTGATGAACTTTATGTCTACAAAAAGATCATCAACGTTTCAGTAGTCTTCTTAGTGTTGTATGTAGATGCTATCCCACTCATTGGGAATGATGTAGGTCTACTGACTGCAATTAAGAACTGGCTAGCAACCCAATTCCAAATGAAATATTTGGGAGAGGCTTAGTTTGTTCTAGGTATACAGATCTTTCAGGATCGTAAGAACAAAGTGCTAGCACTGTCTCAAGCATCGTACATTGACAAGATGTTGCTCAAGTACTCGATGCAGGACTCCAGAAGGGGCCTAATGCCATTTAGGCATGGAGTCACTTTGTCTAAGGAAACGTGTCCTAAGACGCCTCAAGAGGTTGGGGAGATGAGACGGATCAGTCTAACCCAGGACATTTTAATGTTGTTGACCCATTTACGAAGGTTCTCACGGCTACAGTGTTTGCAGGTAACCTACGGAGTATAGGTCTATAGGATCGCCAACGGTTGGATTAGGGAAAGTGGGAGATTTTCTTGTACTGAGCTTTTATGCCCTAGTTTATTGTACACCCCACTTCGCTTTAGGACAAGTGGGAGATTTTTGGGGTTGATGCCCTAAAGTCTCGTGTCCTATAGTTTGTAAACAGTTTGTATGAACGTTTGTGTTGTTAATATATGATATTTACTTCACATCTTGTAATTTTGCTCAGTTACTTATTTTATTTGCTTTACTACAAACCAATAAACATAAAATCTCTGGTTATCTATATATGACTCAAGCATGTATGTGGTGCATACACGTAGATCATGTCTTGAGTGATAACCAAAATGGTCTGTAGTATATGGATATAGGAGGGAAACCTTATCCTGGTAGCGGTACAGATGCGACCCGCCTTGTGGAATGGTCGCAAGTGTTGTGACTTGTCACAGATGATCTGATCCTGATCATTTGTGTTGGGGACATGCAAGCGGGGGCATCCTATACAAAGAGTTTGAATTAGACCGGACCACGAAGTGTTTACGTCTCGTTATATAACACCGTTCATGACAGAGACTTCACTTCACTAAGATGACCATAGGTAACATGACTTCAATCTTGAGTGAGTTGAGAACTTCTGCCATTGAGAGCGGTCTTTTGATTTGTATGGGTGCGAGTGGCCAAGTCACCTATTCAAACCTACCATTTTAGGGATTCGTCTGATTTAGGAGCTGGGAACTCAGCTACACAAGATGGAATTCACTTCTTCCCCGAGGTAGGGGTAAGTAGATAGATTACTTCTTTAAGGGCTGATTCTGGGGCTAAAGAGTTTAGTCAGCTATTCACGAACCATTGGAGCTTCGAGCCACAGGTCTATTAGGTTCTCTGGGTAGCTTGGATAAAGTCGAGAACCAGTATTTGGGTTAATTTGAAATGTTCAAATTGATAAGAGGAAGTTCGATTATATATGATATAATTGGACTGGTTAATTATATATGATATAATTTGCTAAATGTATGAGATACATTATTTTGGAGGAAATTAGATATATATATGATTTATATCAAGTAGAGGAGAAATTACTATAGTAGATATGTGATATCAAATTATAGGATAAAAATATAATATGATTATATTTATTAATTAATTAGTTGATTAATTATATGATAATTAATCCAAATTTCACGTTCGGATGTGGGTTAGTGGGCAGCATCGGTTATTATAATCGATGAATTAAAATGAAAATAGTTTTCATTTTGTTCAATCGCCCAAAAAAATTTGCAAGCTCTCGTTGGAAAAAAGAAAACAATCGCTTAAGTTTTTTTGAGAGCCTATACGATAGTTGCCTCGTGCCTAAACAATTGTCTACCTCACGCCTAAACGATTGCACACTGTCGCCTACACGATCGCATAGCTTCTCTAAACGATCGTATAGTGTGTCGATTTTGCTAAAAGATTGTATACCTTTTCCTAAACGATCATTCAGTAAATCCTACACGATCGTGTAGCTTCACCTAAACAATAAGCAGTTTGCTATGCGATAGCGTCTTTTTCTCTCCCATTTGCTTATCGCCTACACGATTCGTGTTTCCTCCTTCCTCTACCAAATTCACCAAAGACCACGCTTTGGGTTCTCACTCCGAGAATACTTGGGGCTCTTTACTGGTGGTGTTGTCCCCACTGTGTTTGTGTTCGCAGTTGTTCGTGTTGCTGCAGTCAATGCTTCTGCTGGGAGTTAGTAGATCGCGTGGAGGTTTTCCACTGCTTGGAGTGCCGAAGTTTGAAGAACGTCTTCAACTGGTATGGCACTCATTCTCTTGTTATTATCTTATTTATAGCATGCTGATAATTAGTGTTTGTTTGAATAATTGTATGTTGAATGTATATTGTTGTATTTTGGTCACTGTAAGATTGGAGCGATCTGAACGTGCTCATGGAACTCTTCGATAAGTGATCCTTCATAGGAAAGTGTTAATTTCTTATATTCAAATGTTCTTGCTACATAATAGCTTGGGTTTTTAGCTGAGGGTTAGGGTTGCCTTGTCGTTTGGTATCAGAACTTTAGGTTCGATATCGAATTTATGTTTTTGTTGTTGTTGTTGTTCATTTCTTATATTTCATTATAGAATTTTCTTGTTCATATTGTTTTTTTTGTCTCATTCTGTCCAGAAACATAAAACAACAAAAAAGTATCCTTTACATTAATTTTTTTTCGTTTTATTGTCTTCTGCATTACTATAGATCGTGTCCTGATCTAGAAGTTTGCCTTCTATAAGATCTTCTAATTCAATTTACTTCATTGGGAGAAATATTTTTCTTCTTTTTGATAAATTCTGGCAAAACTGAAAAAAAGTGTCATTCACGTTGTTCTTTTTGTGTTATTATCTTTTAGTTTTATCTTGATCTCAAGAGCTTGTTTTCCCAAAGAAGAAATTGTCATAATACCTACAATGGTAATGCCCAATTTAGGAAAACTTTACGGGATGGTTTGGCTGAGATACATCAATCCATTAATTACATGTCTGAACTAAATCAAGAGATGAAGTTTCAAGAGCAAGCCATGAAGATTCAAGCGACACAATCTGTTCAAGAGGATGGCTGTCACAAGCCTAAAGATGATGTTTCAAAAGACGCACCACTAACTCTTCTCGCAATAGTTTGGCTGAGTTAAATCAATCTAATGATTACTTATCTAAATTAACTAAAGAGATGAAGTTTCAAGGGGTAAGCCATGACAATTCAAGCGACACATTTGTTCAAGAGGTTGGTTGTCCCAAGCCTAAAGATGATGTTTCAAAAGACGTCATTATTGACGATGTGTCAACCAACAAAGAAGATGTTCACATATATGTTGATAAAAGTCAAGTCGAGACACACTGTGAGAAAATGTACTTAAGTGAGAAAAATCAAAAGAGTGAGATTTTTATTCCAACTAACATTCAATATTGTTTTTCTTTTGCTTTTTTTGGTTCTTTAAGGGCATGGCAACAGGAGTAGACCACTCTAGACATGAAATTCATACTTAATTCAAGTGGAGATGTTCGAATTCAAGTGTTCAATCAAGATCGAGTGAATGGCTACAAGATTACTCTTCAAGGCGAGGGAGATGTGAATTACTTTTTCAATGTCGTTGAATTTCATCCATTTGATGTAGGAGATACTTTCATATTCAAGGACGAATCCTTTTCAAGAGGGGGAAGATGATATGGATCGGGACCGATGAGTTGCACTTAGTTGTTTTTAATTAATTTTTAGCATTTTAATTTTAGAGTATTTGTTGTCTTTAATTCATTTCTAGATTTTAAGTGTTAAATTTAAGTCTTGGTAATTATGAAGATGCATTGAAGATAGCAATTGGAAGATGGAGATTACAATTAATGGAGTTATATTAAAGGATAGTGGATGGAAGATGGAGGTTGCATTTAATGGAGTTATATTAAATGATGGTGGTTGAAAGATGAAGGTTGATAAAAGAACTTAGTGATTTATTTTGAATTTTGTTCATTTGTATTAAATAGGTTAGAATCTCTACAAGGCTATCAAAATTTTATGAATGAAACTTGAGATCTCATATTTGAGACTTTTCCCTTATAATTCTGCAATTCTTGTGATAGAATGCATGTGAGCCATTCAATCTAACCTTGATCAAGTTGATTGTGGAGTGACTCAATCTAGAACAAGTTTTCTCATTCTTGCTTCTAAATCTTCGATCAAGAGGTAATCTAATTCTAGCCTTTTCTCGGGGTTGAACTAAATTGTATTGGGATGTGTTAATTTCTTAGATTCAAAGGTTCTTGCTATATAATAACTTGGGTCTTTGGGCTGAGGGTTAGGGTTGCCTTATCAATTAGGATTAGAATTGGTTTTTTTAATTTATTAGGATTAGGATTAGTTTATTTTATTACATAGGATTATGATTAGTTTACTTTTCAATTCTCTATAAATAAAGAGACTGTCTTCTTATTTTGATAACTTTTAATCATTAATAAAATCCTCTCTTTTGATATTCACCAATTGGTAGCAGAGCATCAAGATTGATTGGGTTTGATTGTGGGAAAGAAGCCTACTGCGGCAGAGACTTCCCAAAATAAAGAGGTGGAGACACCCACCGTCTTATCATAAAAGACTACGACCAAACACTTGCAGTCAGTCAAAGGTTCTGTCGATGGTATCATGAAGTTACTAGAGACAATGTCTCGTCAGTTGGATTAATTGTCCAATGTGTAGAAACATTTTAAAAAAAATGTGAAACTGCAAAAAACTGGAAAAGTTCATGTTCAGGGTTCCAAGAACAATTCCACACCATCCAACAACACCAAATTCATTCAAGAAACATCTAAAAACCAATTGCTAACCTTCAAGAATCCATCGATAATATTCGAGAACCACCGAGACAGAGGACTTTTCAAAGGAGATAGCATCAAGAATTGGAATTTTCAAGTGAAAAAATTAGAAAAGAAGAAGAGGCGAAAAAAAAGGAGAAGAAATTGGAGGCAACAACCATAACCACATATTAGAAGAAGACATAGGACAAGAATTTGGTAGAGGAAATGAAGAAACTCGAGAGAAGATTGGAGATTAAAAAAATTGCTCTTTCATTGGAGTTTGATTTGTCGAAGCAGTTGTATTTTTCGTGGAGTTGTTGGGGATTCCAGCTTTTTCGGAGGAGAACGTTCATGCTGTCAGACAGGAGCTCCAAAAATTGGCCATCACAACATTGCCAAATGAAGAATAGATTGTCCATGCCCTAGTTTCATCAAAACCATCTGTGGTCACTATCAATTTTTTGAGCATTGTAGAGGAAGACGGTTTGGAGACCACCAATGCCAACACCTCGTCAGATTTGGTTGTTCATGTCTTGCCGAAGAAGAAGGACTTGTCTATAAACATTGATGAAGAAAAGAGGAAAATTTGTACAAATGACGCATTTTTGGGCCAAAAATGACAAATGACCCATTTTTAAAAATAATGTCAATTAACCCTCTACTAACACAATCGCCATACCAAATTACATAAATTGCCTTCACAAGTGCCTTGTGTTATAAGTCTTGCTTTCATCTGGTCAAACACTCTCGCTCTCGCTTTAATTTTCCTAGTTTTATGTGATTGCTCGTCAGTGTACGAATGATTCGATAATTTTCACGACTGAAGCCTAAAATCAATAATACCTAAACACAATACAATGGTGATTTTTTAAAACTCTAAACTTCATTTCAACGGTGATTATTTCCCTGGTTTTTTATGGTTTTTTGGTGAATAAATTTTTTTTGAATGGGGATTTCCAAGATGAGGCTTTTTCAAAACATAACAGATTTTTCAGAACGGTGTTTCATTCTTTGAGTTTGTTTCATTATTTTTTATATGTTATTTCTGGAAAGGTGGGAATTGAGCATTACAAAATTTTATATTGGGAGAGAGAGGGCGAGAGATAGAACGAGAGTGAGAGAGAGCAAGAGGAAGAGAGAAAGCAAGAGTAAGAGAGAGAGATTAAGAGAGAGAGCGAGATTAAGAGAGAGTGAGATTAAGAGAGAAAGTGAGATTAAGAGAGAAGGTGAGATTACGAGAGAGCGAGATTAAAAGAGAGAGCAAGATTAAGAGAGAGAACGAGATTAAGAGAGAGATTCAATTGCTTGTACAACTTAATGACAAATGTTCTCTTTCTTTATAGGATGACAGAAAAGTGTCTACTTATTCGATATGGAGGTGATTAGGATGAGAATGAAAGTTTGTATATTGGGAGAGAGTTGACAGGAATCATTGTGCCTGTTAAGTGTGAAGAACTTAAATCTCACATTTACAGTGTTGCAAATGTCAGTTCTTTAATCTTATAATGAGAGTTAAATATAAGCTTGAATATGAAGCCCCTCCACAATGCATAAGGAATGATGATGATGTTCACTTCCTTCTTTTCCGAGAAGAGCTTAGTAGACTTTAGTTATTTGTAACGCTAAAATCGAATCGAAACAAAAATATTAAAATAGGGTTTGGAAATGTGAGTTATGATGATACGACTATGGACAGACAATACGAGGAATCATATGAGTTTCGTCACGAAGAGGATGGTATTCCATTATCTACCAACACTGTACCATCAACATTATCGCTAGACAACGACCGCACTAATCCAGCAAGATTGAATTTAATGAATTATGGTGATACAAAATTGGGCGGTACTTCAGTTGTTGGTAATGAGAGATCATCTAGACATGATTATATGGATTGTGGTCATCCAGAGCAACGTTGTGGTCCTTCAGTGGATGTTAATGAGCAACTAACATGATTGAATGAAATAGATCGTGATCATAGAGATATGTGTTATTCTACAACAGCTTAAATGGTTCCACCATATGTGTCTTCAAGTCATAGTGGAGAGTTGATTATCCCTGGTACCTCTTCATCTGGGACAGACGTTGAAGTTGGTCAATTATTTTTGAGTAAAAAGGACTTGAAAATGCGAGTATCTATTTTGTCCATCAACAAAAATTTTGAATTTAGGGTCAGGATGTCAACCAAATTTTTGTTCACTGTCAAACGTATTGAGGAGACTTGTAAGTGGAGCCTTCATGCAGTGAAAATGGAAGGGTCTGATATATTCAAGATCACAAAGTACTACAGTTCGGACACATGTTCCATTAGAATTCTCAATCACGAACGTAGATAAGCAACTGCTATGGTTGTTGGTCAGTTGATTAAAGATAAGTTTACAAGCATAGGACGTATTTATAAAACTTTCATATCGTTGAGGATACGAGGAGAAATTATGGCATGAACATAAGTTATGATAAAGCGTGACGTGCAAGGGAAGCCGCATATGATCTCACTAGAGGTACTCCAGAATACTCATACTCCATACTACATGCTTATAGGGAAGTGTTAAAAATAGAGAATCCAGATACAGTGTTTGAGATCGAACTTAAAAAAAAATGTGCATTTCAAATATATGTTTATGGCATTAGGGCCTTGTATTAGAGGTTTCGCAAGCTGTCGACTTGTGATAATTGTTGATGGGTCGCACTTGAAAGGAAAGTACAAAGAGACCATGTTGGTTGCATTTTCTATGGACGGGAACAATCAATTGTACCCACTAGCATATGCAATAGTGGACCATGAAACCGATCGATCATGGAAATGGTTTATATCGAATTTGAAATGCAGTATCAGAGAACTCGATAATCTGGTGTTTGTGTCTGATTGGATGAAATTCACTTTTATAGGGAAACGCAAGAGAGACAGAAAGTGGAGGACAGAGTTGACAGGTGTCAACTATAGGTGGTGTTTGGGCTGTACATGGATCTGAAAGGGCATCTCGGGCCACCCAAACACTCAAGTGGTTTAGCTTCCCATAACGACTTTTCCTCTTCCAACTCATGGGCCTATGTTGGCCTGATTCTAATGTCTCTACACTAGAATCGCCCCCTCCCCTCCTCTCCTCAAAAAGTTAGAAGTCCACAAGGTTGGTTTTTAAACAATCATCAGCATGCAAGTTAAAATATCATGAAAAAAAACTTAAAATCTCATTGCTAAACAAGAATTGATATAGGGATTAAAACAAACCCATGGTATGCATAACACAAGGAAAAGTAAAGTAAAAGAGAGGAAGCATCCCTAGAATATATGTCTGTATGCAGGTAGGGACACTTCAACGCAAGCTTCAGACAACCTCGCGTAACTTGATAGATGTCTTGTTGTGTTCCATATTTCCTTCAAAGTATGACTTTACCCTCTGCCCATTTACCTTGAAGGTGTTCGTGCCATCCTCTGAGTGAGCTTTACAGCTCCATGAGGAAAGATTGTTTTTGTAACAAATGACCTTGACCACCTAGATTTAAGCTTTCCTGGAAATAGTCGCAAACGCGAGTTAAATAGTAAGACCTTTTGAGCAATGAAGAATGGTTTTTTCATTGTAGATATTCGCATTTTCGTATGCGTTCAGCCACCACTCATCCAGTTCATTGAGTTGTAGCTTTCGATTTTCCCCCACGACATCCAGATCTAAGTTAAGCTTTTTCACTATCCAAATGCTTCGTACTCCAATTCCAAAGATAAGTGGCAGGCTTTTCCAAATACTAAGGTATAAGGAGACGTACCTATACTCATTTTAAATGCAGTCCTATATGCCCAAACAGTTTCATCTAGTTTTTATGCCCAATCCCTTTTGGATATGTTGACAACTTTCTCCAAAATTGACTTGATCTTTCAGTTAGAGACTTCTACTTGCCCGTTCGTCTGTGGGTAGTATGCGGTAGCCACTTTGTGCCTAACATTATATTTGGCAAGTACTTTAGAAATGATGCGATTAATAAAATGTGTACCTTAATAACTTATCAACACCCTTGGTGTCCTAAAACACATGAAAATGTACTTGGTCAGAAATTTAGAAACAGTTCTCGCATCATTCCTCACATAGGAAACTGCCTCGACCCACTTAGACACATAACCCACTACTACTAAAATGTACTGCTGACCATAAGATGGAGGAAAAGGCCCTATGAAGTCAATGCCCGAAACATCGAAAAGTTTAACTTCGAGTATGTTGCTGAGATGTTGCCTGTGTATTGACATGGGTCACACTTGAGAACATATTCCCTTATGTCTTTAAATATAGTGGGCCAAAAGTAACCACTCTAGAGAACTTTTGTAGCTATCTTCTGTCCTCCAAAATGACCTCCATAAGGAGAATTGTGGCATTCAGATAAGATGCATTACACTTCGATCTTGGGGACACATCGACGCATAATGGAATCTAGGCCTTGCTTGTGGAGAAACGGTTCATCCTAAAAGTAAAACTTGCAATCATGCACAAGTTGTTTCCTTTGCTGGGAATTTAAGTCTTATGGAAACTTTTCATGGTGAGGTAATTAACAATGTCGGTGTACCATGACTCATTATCTTCAACCTTAAGCAGGCACTCATCAGGGAATGCGTCTTCAATTTCAACCTGGCCTAGTTACATCTCTTTATTCTTCAATCTCGATGGGTAGTCAGCCACCTGATTCTCAGTACTTTTTCTATCTTTGGTTTCTAAATCAAATTCCTGTAGCAGTTGTTGGGATTGGTGTCCTAATTGTCCCAGCTACATCTCTTTATTCTTCAATCTCGATAGGTACTCTTTATTGTATTGTGATAACAGCGGGGCTGTGGCAAATCCGAAGGAACCTTAGAGTCATCGTAAAGGCAAGCATATCGAACGAAAATATCACCTGATCAGGGAGATTGTGCATCGTAGTGATGTGATAGTCACAAAGATCGCATCGGAGTACAACGTTGCTAATCCGTTTACAAAGGCTCTCACGACTAAAATGTTCGAGGGTCATCTGGAAAGTCTGGGTCTACAGGACATGCGACATCTTGTCTAGGGAAAGTGGGAGATGATACTGGGTATAGAGTATGCCCTAGTTTATTGTATATTGTACTTGTAATCTTTCATGTATTGTACATTAGTCTCTCTAGGCATTAGGACAAGTGGGAGATTGTTGAGTTTGGTGTCCTAATTCTCCCGAAGTCTCGTAGTTTGTAAATTGTACACATTGTTATGAATAAGCTAAGAGTTATTTTATTTGGCATTTACTCATATCCAATAAACAAAGCTCCATGGGTATTGTATGTAAACTTAAGCATGTATATGAGATATACAAGTGGATCATCCCTTAACTAACTGATAACCTAAAAAGGTTTGTAGTATAAGGATTAAGGAGGGATACCTGATCTTGGTGACACTACGGATACGACTCACTTTGTAGAGGTTTACAAGTGTTGTGAACTACTACAGATGGTAGATCCTGACCATTCATGTGGAGACATGCGAACAGGGGTGTCCTATAGAAAGAGTTTGTATAAAACCGGACCACGAGATGATTCGTCTCTTTATATAATGTCGTTGATACTTGAGACTTTTTCTCACCTAAACGACCATAGGTGACATGACCTCAATCTTGAGTGTTTTGGGAACTCCTGCCTTTGAAGGTGGTTCTTTGATTAGTATAGGTGATAGTGGCTTGATTGCCAACTCAACAAGCCTACCTATTTGGGGATTTGTCTGATTTAGGAGCTGGAAACTCAGTTACACAGGATGGAATTCACTCCTTCGCCGAAGTAGGGGTAAGTAGATAGATTACTCCCTTAAGGGCTGATTCCGGGTCTTGAACATAGTGGCCACAGCCTCTCTTTGGCAGAGAGAACTCAGTCATAGTAGGACTATGACTTATTATCATTAGAGGGATCAGTGGTACTTAAAGAGTTAGATGTAACTACAGGGCATAACGGTATATTGGCCAGTTGTACTTACGAGCGATCTGTGAAGGGTTATCACACTATTGATTGGTTGATATGGACACAAAACATTTCTGTAGTAAGAAGAGTGCAACTGTCAGTCTTTAGTGGAGTGCCTGGCAGTTAACGGATGGTGAATCCTGTGACTAAAGAGTTTAATTAGTTATTCACGTACTGTTGGATCTTCAAACTATAGGTCCATAAGGTCCCCTTGGTAGCTCAATGGATTCAAGTTGAGAATCAATTTTGGAGGTTGATTTGAAATGTTCAAATTGACAAGAGGAAATTTGATTATATATGATATGATCAGTGTGATATATGAGATACATCAAGCGAAGGATTAATGTAAATGAGATTTACATTAAGTACCATAAAAATAGAAAAATAACTATGGTTTATATGTTTCATGAGATGAAATATTAAAACTATAGGTTATAAATATAATATAGTAAGTTGGTTATCATATATATTTATAATAATATTAATTATTGAAAAATTATATCTTTTTCTCTAATAACCGATTGAGTGGGAGGTTATTGGTGGTTTTATGGTAACCGTGAGATAAAAGGAAAAATATTTTCCTAAATTTAGTAGAGTTATTATTCTCGGAAAGAACTCACGGTTTGCTATCAAGTGAATAGGTTTTCACTAAACGATAGCTAAAAGAGAGACTAAACAATCGTGGAGTGACACTATACAATAGTTCACTCAACTTGTTGTAGCTAAACGATCGTAGGACATTTGCTATATGATAGATTGTCTTCTTCTACACGATTGAGCATTTGTCTATACGATAGACTCTTGTCATCTCCCACTTGCTCAATCGTCTACACGATTGTTATTCTTCCGGTCTCTTCCTTTAACCAAGTCCATACAGTACCCATACTTTTGGATTCTCACATCGAGAATATCAAGGTAGCCATTTGTAGGAATGATCATAGCAGCAGAAACACAAGGATCATCTAGGTACTCAAATTCACTACTTTTGGCAAAATATAAAGCATGCTTTGCAGAAAAAAATGAGTTTCAAGACATACCTTTTGTAGAACTTCTTCAAAGCTTCTTCACCAACTGCTATCTTCTTCAAATCTTGTTGTAGACCACCTCAAAATCATCCCCACTATTCTCTTGATGTTCTAGATTGAGTTATGGGACTCAACACAAGCTTGAAACAAGGGTAGAAGGAGAAATGCTCACTACAGAAAATCAGTTGAAGAACTCTTTTTTCAAACCAGTTTTTCTCTCAAAATCTCTATAGATTGCATGCCCGATTTTCACTCCAATATTTTCATTATATTGCAGATCAACATGCAAAGAAAAGAGTTGCATGAATTGCAGCTCATGCTTGGAGAAGAAAAGGCCAAGATAATGACAGTTGAGTGAGCTACTTAGGTGATGGATAATGGAAAAACTTCTTTTTCCATTTTGTGTGTATTGTTTTCCAATTTTCCAATTTCATCTAAAAATAAAAATTTGATTTTATAAAATCTATTTTGATTTGAAAATGAAAACTTAATTAATTTCATAAATCAATTATTAAATAAAACTTAATTAATTTAATATCAAATATTAAATTAATGTTAACACATATCCATCTTTATATATTTAAATCATATTTAAATATATAAATTCTCCTATTCCATTTAATTCTAAAATTAAACATGTAATTATATCTTAGATAATTACTAATTCCCTTAATTCTAATTTCAACATTTCAAATTAACTTATCACGCTATTCTAGAGCTAGTCCGTTATGAGCTAGTAGGAAGAGCTCGCGGACCTACAGATCATGGGCTCCAACAATCCGAGATTAATTTTGTAAACTCATTAGACCAAATTAATCCCCATTCGTTAACTAATGAGTCACTCCACTAAAGCCCATAGTTGCACTCCCCTCACTGTAGATATATTATGTCCACATGATTTAACCATAATCAGCAAGTCCACCTTTCACAGGTTGTTCGTAATAACGGCTGGGTCAAATATCTATTTTACCCCCGAGATTACATCTTATCCTCAAGTCCCTATTGCTCTTCTAATGAACAATTGGTTTGTGATCCAATTACTAAACCAAACTCTCTCAATCCAGTGAGAGGGTGGGGCCCCTTATTCAAGACACGGATTCAATACTTGAGAGAACAACCTTTCTCTTATCCCTAAATCGGGTAGGTGTGAACTCCATCTTGCAAGGCTATGTCCCCAGATATTCATCTGGTTTTATCCCCAAAATGGTAAGCTTATTGAGTAGTGCTATTAGACTACTCTCACTGTTTGCAGATCAAAGGATAATCTCGAACAAATAGGAGTTCATAGCTAGCTCAGGATTAAGATCAAGTTAACCTAGGTTATATAGATGAAATAGTCAGTCTTAAACAGTAAAAAAGTTATAAAGTAAGAGTGACTTATTTCTTAGTCCTGATCTTCTGCAAACTTATTGCATAGGATGCCCCCACTCTTCATGTCATAACATGTACGAATTAGGATCACATCATATGTAGCACTTTACAACTCTTTGTAACAACTATAGAGTAGACCGCATCCAATGGTGTTACTAGAATAAGGTGCCTAACCATATTCATGTACCATAGATCATTTTAACTATTTACTCGAACCTGATCCACTCTTATGTCTCCACATAAAGTTCAAGTACTCATACAATAGTCATGGTTCTTAGTTTATTGGATTTAGACTTTCATACAATTTATGAAATCAATAACAAGTTTATTGATTATAGAAAATGTTTATTATTTTACAAACTGCAAGTTTTTAGGGCATAAAACCCAACACCATTGTGGTGGTGTCCTCACTTAACTCGACTGAGTTCGAGGTTTTGGAGGCCATTCGTTGGTTTCGTGATTTTGGAGATCGTTGATTTCATGTTTGCTGTTGATCGTGCTGTGTTGCGGTCGTAGTGTTCGAGTATTTGTGTGTTGCTATCTTGGAGTAATTTCGTTTATGATCGAGGGAGTTTTAAGAATGAGTCTTCAAAGATATCTATATTTTATCCCTTGATCTCATTGTAAAGCATGCAGTAATTTCGTGTTGTGCATGACCTATAAGTTTCAATTTCTTCTACTATAATTGTGTATGTTCAATATTGAATGGAATTTGGAACGATCATTCTACTGCTCATGAAAATTCTCATGTTTGATTTCCTTCAATTGGTATTAGAGCCAGGTTGTTCTGATATTCCAAATTTCATTTATGTTTTGAACCTTTTTTACAATCGTGGTGGGTTTTTTGCATTGCGTTTAAATGTTGAAAGCATTTGTGGATGGCGTTGATGAATGTTTACAGGTTAATTGCCTCTGTTTAAAACTTTCTTTTGATTACAAAGTGTTAATTTGTAAGGGCCCCTGTGTTTTTGGGCATAATTAACAAGCAATCGAGTTTGTAATTCAAAGTGTTTAGGTTTGTCAAGTCATTCGTGATAAAGTTTCGAAGCATGGAGATGCGATTCTCAGCGAGGAAGAAGACCAAGAGTTGGTCGTATCGTGTAGCCTCAGGTAAACAATCATGTAGATTTTTCTATGCGATCGCATAGTATTTACTAAACGATCGTTTAGTTAATGCTACACAATGGGGTAAAGCGTTTGCTTTATTGCATAGCGTTGGTTGCCCGATCACATGGACGCTGAAGGTAGATGATTTAGTGGGAGCATTTGATGCTCATCATTTAATAAAAGACGTGCACACTAAACGATTGTGTAGTTAGCATGCCTCATCGCATAGTTACTGACTACACGATCACGTGGTATACGATACTTTGACGCTCGCTCAATGATCGTTTAGACGATTGTGCTTCACCGCATCGTTGTCGTTTAGACGATCGTTTAAGGTTTGCATTATGCGTTGTGCGTTGCACGATCACATACCTCATGCTTCATCGCATAGTAAAGGTACATGATCGTTGCTAAATGATCATTTAGCTCTGGAAGTGTTGGTAACGATTGAGTAAAGCATTTACTCTTTCGTATAGATGATCGAAAGGAAATTTGGTACACGATCATTGGAGATGCGGACTTCGACTGGACTGTTCAAGACTCGGTTCGACTGTTTGAACCAGAGGCTCTTTGCTTTTGTAATAGTTAGCTTTTGTTTTTGAGGATTTGAGGCTAATTATTTCGGTTCATCAACTTTTGTTTAATATACATGAGATGTATGTGGTTTATATGGCATGATGTTTAACATATAGATTTGAAACCCACCTTAGGTTGTGCAATTATTCATGCATCATGTATTATAAGTATTATAATATGGCATGATGAAATTACAAGAAGGCATGCACATGCATCATGAAAATATAAGAATTATATTTATGCATGCAGTAAGCATATTAATGCATCATCTTTATATTATAAGAGTTATAGTATAAGGGTGAATGGAAGCATGTTTGCTTGGTTCGTTGTTGTTTTGTATAAGAGTTATATAAAAGTAGAAATGAATGAATGATGCATGGAGCATGACACTTAGGCTGTTTGTAATTGTTATGAATGTTGGGTTTTATGTCCTAAAACTCGTGGTTTGTGAACAATAGAACTTATTATGAGAATTCAATAAGCTGTTATTGAATATATGTTTTTCTTATTAGAAATCCAATAAACCTAAAATTCCTTTGACTATTACATGAGTACTTGAACTTTATGTGGAGACATAAAAGTGGATAAGGTTCGAGTAAATAGTCAAAATGATCTATAGTATATGAATAAGGTTGGGTACCTTATTCTGGTAACACTATTGGATGCGGCCAACTCTATAGTTGTTACAAATAATTGTAAAGTGCTACAAACGAAGTGATCCTTGTAAAATGCTACAAATGAAGTGATCCTAATTTGTGCATGTTATGACATGAGGAGTGGGGGCGTCCTTGTGCAAAAGGGTTTGTACAAGATCGAACCACGAAATTAGTCACTCTTACTTTATTAAGTTGTTAACTGTTTAAGACTGACTATTTCAAAACGATGACCTAGATAACTTGACCTTAATCCTGAGCTAACTATGAACTCTTGTTTATTCGGGATTATCCTTAGATTTGTATAGGTGAGGGTTGGCTCAACAGCGGTAGCTCAATAAATGCCCATTTCAGGGGTAACAGGAAAGATAGTTGGGGAGATAAGGTGTAAGAAGGAATTCACTCCTACCCGCTGTTAGGGATAGTAGAGAGGTTGTTCTAAGTGTTGATTCTAGGTCTTGAACAAGAGGCCCTACCCTCTCATTGGCCCAAGAGGGACTCAGTTTGTTGATTGGATCACAAATCAATTGTTCATTAGAGGATCAGTGGGACTTAAGGAACAAAAGGTATTCTCAAGGGTAAAACAGAGATTTGACCCAGCCGTTATTACGAACAACCTGTGAAGGGTTAACTTACTAATCATGGTTATATCGATTGGACATAATATATCTACAGTGAGGGGAGTTTAACTATGGGCTTTATTGGAGTGACCCATTAGATAAGGAATGAGGGTTAATTCGGTCTAATGAGTTTAGTCAAATTAATCTCGAATCGCTGAAGCCCATGATCTGTAGGT
This sequence comes from Benincasa hispida, assembly GCF_027475165.1. Lineage (NCBI taxonomy): Eukaryota > Viridiplantae > Streptophyta > Magnoliopsida > Cucurbitales > Cucurbitaceae > Benincasa > Benincasa hispida. The sequence goes on along the minus strand of NC_143488.1, from coordinate 28,685,726 downwards.
CCGCGAGGTCCCCCTACTAGCTCGTAAATGGATAAGCTTTAGAGTAGCATGATAAGCTAATTTGAAATGTTCAAATTAGAATTAAAGGAATTAGTAATTATATGATATATAATTACACGTTTAATTTTAAGAATTAAACAGAATTGGATAATTAATATTTAAATATGATTTAAATATATGAAGGTGGTTTTGTGAAAAATTAATTTAATATTTGATATTAAATTAATTAGAATTATTTAAATTGTTTAAATAGTTATTTATTAATTTTATTAAGAAAAATTAATTTATGAAATTAATTTTGTAAAATTAATAATATTTTCAATTTTATAAATCAAATTGATATTTGAAATCAATTTGATAAAAATTTAAAAAGATGAAAAACACAAATTGGATTAGTTGGTTTTTTACATTATCTTCATAGTTGCTCACACAAAACCCATCAACTTTAGGCTTCAATTACTCCAAGCATGAGTAGCATCTCATGCAGCCATCTTCTTTGTATGATAGTCTACAATATATTGAGAAGATTGAAGTGGATATGAGGCATGCAATCTGTAGAATTTTTGCTGAAAAATTCATGGTGAAGAAGAAGTTCTTCAAGTGGGTTGCTTCTGTGAGTTATTCTCCAAGTTCCCTTAATTCAAGCTTATTTTGAGTCCCACAACTCAATCTAGACTCCAAGAGAATAGTGGGAAAGATCTTGAGGTGGTCTACAACAAGATTTGAAGAAGTTTGCAGCTAGAAATCGAGATTTCAAAAGTTCTACAAAGGTATAACTTGAAACCCATTTATTTCTGCAATAGCATGCTTTAGTTTCTGCCAATATTAATAAATTAGAGTGCTTAATGATCCTGGTTGCTTCCGCTGCTTGTTGATACAATCCAACAATGAATGCCTTGTATGTGTTTGCTTTATGTTGTAGATGGTTTTGGTTGTTTCTATTATAAGCGTTATAATAGAAATTAGAATTAAAATCGATAAGAAAAAGTTGTATGCAGACTTAGGCAAACTCGTGTTTTAAAATTGGATTGAGATAGACCTAAGTTCAAGGTTCTAATGGGATTAGCAAACTAATTTAATCTTTTTAAATCGGTTTAATAGCATTAAATTGATTGGCATAAAAGATTAAAATTGTATTAAATCTATCTATAAGGGACCTTTTGTCTAGGGGGGGTCTTTCTAGGTGGGGTACTTAAGCTGACGAAAACGGAACATCCCTACCTGGGAACCTACCTAGAAAGGTGATTAGATAGATTTTCTGCAAGCATGCGACAGTTGGTCAAAGACTCCGTTAAAGAGTTTAATGGATGATGATCAAAAGTTGTTCAACTATCTAAGGTAAAAGCTACTCTTGGGAAAACTTAAAAAGTCACTTAGTTAAAATTCATAGCTGTGTTTTTTCTAAGTAAACTAAACCCTAGGTTATAAAATACTCAGTGAGAGGAAGAGATGTATATGATATTTCAATGATTCCACTCACGTTTCTCCCCGAATGTTCACGCCATGAGATTCATGATTGGCCTCGTGGTGCCTTTGGAGCATCCCCCTTCGGATGGTGTTTGCCTGAGTCAATATCAAGGTGGACGGAGAGAGTATTTATAGTAAATGGGTGAAGGGTGTGTGTCAACGTGTCCTATGGTCTTCTTCATTGATTCGCACTGTGAGATCATTCTTGCACTCCCTTGTGGTGCTCTGGGTGTGTCCCCCATTGGATGGGTTTTATGCAGTTGGTCAATATCAAGGTGAACTCTAGAAATAGATAGGGTCACTTTAGTTTTTGCCCCAATCGGATTTTTTCCCTTCAGATTGGCTGCTTGGGGCGGAACTATAGGGCCTAAAATGGCGGGTCACACTTATGGGAAATTATTAAGTAAGTTAATGATTTCTTGACCAAATCAATGATGGCTAGTCGTTATCGGAGCAAGAGTTGTTCTGGTATTAATGGCTTGTTGAGAATGTCTCAATTCAAAGGAGGGATAAGTTTACCTAAACCTTTGAAGCGTCATTGCGAAACTAGATGTTACACGGGATTCATGTTAGTTTTGCTAAACCGTATTGGATGTTGTATGTTTTTTCAAACGAGTATTTGCTTAAAACCTAAAGTAGGTCAATGTGTTTTTGTTTTCAGCAACATGTTTGTTTTTCCATTAAATGCATCTAGTTTGACCGATTTCATACAGTGGATAGAGTCTTGTAAAACATATTTCGTGGTAAACGACCTCGAATTTGTCATGGTTGAGGAGTGTCCTCAAGTTCCGACCCTTGATGCACTGTGAAGTGGCCCTGATGTATATGAGGTCTGGATGAAGGCTAATTCATTGGCCCGACTTCACATATTGGTTGGCATACCTGATGCTTTGGCCAAAAGGGTTGAGTACATGGTCATTGCACGTGAGATCATGGACTCGTTGCAAGAATTGTTTGAACTTCAGTTCTTACTTTTTGAGCAAAAAGGGATGGATGACAATACCAGTAGTGTCAATTCTCAAGTTAATCTCCAGGAAGAGAAAGCAAGTGTTGTCGACTCTGTTGAAGTTCATCAATGAGAAGTGTTCTCTTACATTGAACTTGGAGCTTATTTAGGTTTTGATACTGATCCCACTACTCTCCAAAAGAGGAGGAAGTCTACAAATAGTAAATGTGATTTATTTGTCTTGGAGACGTGTTTAGTAGAGAATGATGATTCTGCTTGGATCCTTGATTCGGGTGCTACTAATCACGTCAGTTCCTCTTACCAAGGATTTAGTTCCTGGCAAACGTTGCCACAGGGAGAGATGACTCTTCGAATTGGTACTGATGAGGTTGTTTCAGCTGTTGCTGTAGGCAGGCTGAAGTTATTTTTGGACAAGAAACGTTATCTGTTACTGGATAATGTTTTTTTAGTTCCTCATATCAAGAGAAACTTAATCTCAGTTTCTTGTCTCATTGAAAAAGGTTTGGAGAAGATAGCAGCTGGTGAAAAAGGAGATTGGTTTTGGTTCAGTGGAAAGTAACTTATATGTACTAAGGCCGTTAGTCATAAAAGCCTTGTTTAATACTGAAATGTTCAATATGACAACAACAGCTAAAAGACCAAAGGTTTCTCCTAAAGAAAATCCCCATCTTTGGCATCTAAGGTTAGGTCATATCAATCTTAATAGAATTGAGCAGTTGGTGAAATGTGGACTTCTAAAGAGTTTAGAAGAAAACTCTATGCCGGTGTGTGAATCATGCCTTGAAGGCAAGATGACCAAATGACCTTTTACTGGAAAAGGTTACAAAGCCAAGTAAGCCTTGGAGCTTGTACATTCAGATCTCTGTGGTCCAATGAGTGTTAGGGCTCGAGGTGGGTATGAATATTTCATCTCTTTCATAGATGATTATTCAAGGTACGAATATCTCAACCTAATGCAACGTAAGTTTGAAGCCCTTGACAAGTTCAAGAAGTATACGGCTGAAGTTGAAAACTTGTTAAGTAAGAAGATAAAAACACTACGATCTGATTGTGGTGGAGAGTATATGGACCTCAAATTCTAGAACTATATGATAGAACATGGAATTATGTCCCAACTATCGACCTCAGGTACACCTCAGCAGAATGGTGTATCAGAAAAGAGAAACAAAACCTTGTTAGACATGGTTCGGTCTATGATGAGTTATGCTCATCTTCCAGACTCGTTTTGGGATTTTGCAGTGGAGATTGCATGCTACATTTTGAACAACGTTCCCTCAAAAAGTGTTTCTAAAACACCTTTTGAGTTGTGGAGAGGCCATAAAAGTAGTTTACGCCACTTCAGGATTTGGAGATGTCTAGCCCAAGTGCTCCCGAAAAAGTTGAAACCACGTTTGAAAGTTTGCCTCTTTGTAGGCTACCCTAGGGAAACGAGGGGTGGATATTTCTATGATCTGAGTGAGAATAAAGTCTTTGTTTCTACAAATGCTATCTTCTTGGAAGAAGACCACATCCGGGATCATAAGCCACGAAGTAAGCTTGTTTTACGGGAGATTTCTAGTGAGACTGAGATTACTGGGGGTTCAACAAGAGTTGTTGAACAGACTGACAGATCAACAAGAGTTGTTGAGGTAGGTACATTTAGTCAACCAGCTCAAGAGTTGAGACTGCCTCGACGTAGTGGGAGGGTTATGAACCCACCGGATTGCTACATGGGTTTGATTGAAGCCCAGAACGTCATTTTTAATGATGGGGACGAGGATCCATTGTCTTTTAAGCAAGCAATGGAGGTTGTTGACAAGGATGAGTGGATTTAGGCCATGAACCAGGAAATGGAGTCTGTGTACTTCAATAACATGTAGGAGCTTGTGGATTAACCTGATAGGGTAAAACTTATAGGGTGTAAGTGGATCTACAAGAAAAAATGAGGTGTAGATGGAAAGGTGCAAACCTTTAAGACTAGACTCGTGGCAAAGGGTTATACCCAGTTCTAGGGAATTGACTATGAGGAAACTTTCTCACCTGTTGTCATGCTAAAGTCTATCAGGATACTCCTGTTCATAGCCACATTTTATGATTATGAGATATGGAAAATGGACGTCAAGACTGACTTTATTAATGGTAATCTTGAGAAGACCATCTACATGGCTCAACCAGAGGGGTTCATAGTTTCAGATCAAGACCAAAGAGTTTGCAAGCTTAATGGGTCCATTGACGGGCTGAAACAAGCATCTAGATCGTGGAACATTAGATTTGACAATGCGGTCAAATCATTTGGCTTTAATCAGAACGTTGATGAGCCTTGTGTTTACAAGAATATCATCAACAGCTCAGTAGCTTTCTTGGTACTGTATGTGGATGATATTCTACTCATTGGGAATGATGTAGGGTTTCTGACTGACATTAAGAAGTGGCTAGCTGTTTAGTTCCAAATGAAAGATTTGGGTGAGGCGTAGTATGTTCTAGGGATCTAGATCATTCGAGATCATAAGAATAAAAAGTTCACCTTGTCTCAGGCATCGTACATCGATCAAATTTTGATCAAGTACAAGATGCAAGATTCCAAGAGGGGTTTCTTACCCTTCAGGCATGGAATCGTTTTGTCTAAGGATCAATGTCCTAAGACACCTCAAGAGGTTGAGGAGATGAGACAGATTTCCTATGCTTCAACTGTTGGAAGCTTAATGTATGCAATGTTGTGTACCAGACCCGACATTTGCTATATAGTAGGGATTGTCAGTCGTTATCAATCCAATCCAAGATTAGATCATTGGACAACGGTCAAGACAATCCTCAAGTATCTTCGGAGAATAAGGGACTACATGCTTGTCTATGGAGATAAGGATTTGATCCTTATAGGATACAAAAACTCTGACTTTCAGACTGATAGAGATTCTTGTAAATCGACATCGGGGTCAGTGTTCACTCTGAATGGAGGGTTGTAATATGGGGAAGCATCAAGCAAGGATGCAACACGGACTCCACTATGGAAGCTGAATACGTAGCCCCTTGTGAAGTAGCTAAGGAGGTTGTTTGGCTGAGAAAATTTCTTACAGATTTGGAAGTTGTTCCAAATATGGATTTGTCGATCACTCTTTATTGTATTGTGATAACAGCAGGGCTGTGGCAAATCCAAGGAACCTTAGAGTCATTGTAGAGGCAAGCATATCGAACGGAAATATCACTTGATCAATGAAGAGAAGTGGTCAATGAAGAGAAGTGGGAAGTGGTCTTTCTTTGTCGACACGTTCAGCTTTTTGTAGTCCATACAAATACGCCACCCAGTAATAGTTCTAGATGGGATCAATTCGTTGTTGTTGTTGACTACTACAGTTTGTGCCACCTTTCTTTAGTACGCATTGAAATGGGTTCACCCAACTACTGTCAGAAATAGGGTAGATCACCCCTTCGTCGAGCCATTTAATGATTTCCTTCTTTACCACTTCTTTCATTATGGGGTTGAGCCTACGTTGGGGCTTAATCGATCAAATATTCCCTTCCTCCAATCTAATTTTATGCATACAATAAGTTAGGTTTATTCCTCGAATATCAACCAACGTCCATCCGATTTCTCATGTATGCTTTTTCAATATTTGCAAAAGAAGTTATTCGTTAGATTGAGAAAATGTAGCTGAAATTATGACAGGTAAAATGTTATTATTCCCAAGAAAAACATATTTTAAGTGATCTTGAAGAGGTTTGAGCTCAAACATTGGGTGCTCTTTCAGAGATGAGAGCGTTGGTTTAGTCTGCCACTCATTCAAATTTAGCGACTTGAACCTCCATGTAAACTCAATGCATGGACCTTACAGACTTGGTCCATTTCTTGTTCCTCTTCCTCAGGCAGTTGAATTGAATCAATAGGTTGAAAAGGCTCTGCATCGTCCGGGAACTTTAATGCATTTAACACGTTGAATTTTACTTTTTGATTGTCCACACGCATTGTGAGTTCCCCCTTGTGCACATCAATCAAAACTTTTTCGATGGCTAAGAACGGGCGTCCAAGAATGATTGGAACATCCTTATCAACTTCATATTCTAACATGATAAAATCTATCAAAAATATGAACTTGTCAACCTTCACTAAAACATCCTCAATCTTTCCTTATGAACACGTGATTGATCTATCAGCGAGTTGAAGCGTTACCATGGTAGGCCTTGCTTCACCGATTCCACATTTCTTAAAAGTAAATAAGGGTATGAGATTGATACTGGCTCTTAAATCAAACAACGTGTGCCCCATGTCTATTCCACCTATCGAGCAAGGGATAGTGAAACTGTCTGGATCTCTCTGTTTTTTAAGGATTTTATTGTGGATCAATGCATCGTATTCCTGTCGTATTCCGTCGTATTCTTTTTCAAAACATCCTTTAAAAACTTTACATAACTAGGCATTTGCGCCAATGCCTCGATGAAAGGGATATTGATATGTAATTGTTTAAAAATCTAAATGAAACATTTGAACTGCTTCTCGTCATTCTTTTTCTACAAGCGTCGGGGAAATGGTGCATTTAGATGCACCTCTAGTTCCCCTGCATTAGAAGTGCTCGGTTGAGAATGACTGACAAAGCTAGGTGCTTTTTCTTGTTGCTCTCTTTCAAATGTCGTAATTGTTTGCATTGTGTTTTCAGATGTTGAAGGATGGAGGTCTTTTCTTAGGTTTCTCTTCTCTTCTATCAAAGGTCTACCACTGCATAATATCACTGCATGACATTGCTCCTTGCCATCATTACTTCCTGGTGCTTCAATATTACTAGGCAATACTCCATGCGACTAATTCTTCAGCTCGCTAGCAATCTGCCCAACTTGCATCTCCAAGTTTCTGATTGATGATGCTTGGATTTTCAGCAATACATGGTTTTGAACTATGTATTCTTTCAACAAGTTTTCAAGCGAAGATGATGAGCTCAACGCATTACCCTCTGTTAAAACATGCTGAGGCTGCTATCACGAATCTAGGCGGCGGCCCCTGCCCATGCTGCTGATGCGTTCCAAGATGATGCTAATGCTACTTGTGACTTCCCCAAGAAAAATTAGGATGATTTTTCCATCCAGGGTTGCAAGTGTTTGAAAAAGGGTTGTTCTTTATGAAGTAGACTAACTGTAGATTCTGTGGGCAATCATTATAGGAGTGTGGCTCTCCACAACCCACACAGTTGGCCATGGGTTGTGTGAATGTGTCTACCTTCTGCACACTCTGCGTTTGTGTTGCATTACTCGTCGTTAGATTTTTCAACATGTTAGTCATCATAGCTACTTTTGTTGATAGAGTGGCTACTGCGTTGGTGTCAATAGCACTCTGTGAACGCTGCCTACTGTTTGTTCTAGAATCGTAGACATCATCAACCCATTCCATGTTATGCTTGACAATTAGATCTAAAATTTCCTTGGCTTCATTATATGATTTATCCATAATGTCACATGCGGTGACTGCTTCTGCTGCCATTTGGGAAGGTCTATTTAATCCTCCATAAAAAGTTTCCATTTGTAAAGTCAGAGGTAATCCATGATTAGGACAATTTTTACCAACCGTTTGAATCTTTCCCACGTGACGCTAAGTGTTTCAAACTCTCCTTGTTTGAAATTCATGATCTCCCAATGCCTCCTTGCATTGATAGTGAGAGGAAAATACTTCTACATGAATTTCTCCACCAACTTATCCCATGTTGTTATCTCACCTGGCTTTAAAGAGCTCACCCATTGTTTGGCGTCATCACGGAGTGAGTAGGGGAACAAAGATAGTCTGATAGCATCTAGAATGATTTTAGGAATCATGAATGAGTTGTAGATTTCTAAGAAGCGTTTTATATGGGCATGGGATTCTCTCCGTGGGTACTTCCAAATTGCCCTGCTGTCTGCAACATTTGAAGCATAACTGATTTTATTTCGAACCTCGTTTCGTCAAGCATTGGGTAGATGATCCCTGGTGAAAAGTCATATAGTACTGGTGATGCATACTCAAGCATTGGATGCGTGCTATTGTTCACCATTAGGATTGGATTCAGAGCAACATTTGCTAGTTGTTGAGCCAAGTTCGGATTCATCTGATCGTCTACCATCTGTTGTTGTTATTGTTGTCGCCTTAACCTTCATTGGTGATTCGATCTTTTTCTTCGTCTGAAGGTTCTTTCAATTTATGGGTCATATATGAGTTCAGGAGTACTTTCCCTGCTCATAAAGTGTTCACAAGTTTATGTTTAACTTGTAATACTCCTTTGATTGAAAGTTTTTGCAAAAGATACAAAAGCCAAATTCTGGTTAGCTTAGTTACGCAAAAAAACTTGTTTGCCTCGTGATTTTGATTCTAAATGTGCTTAAAATGATGGAGGAGAATGATGATGAATGAATATGATGAATGGAGATGGATGATGGAATGATTTCTCTTTTGTTAAAAACTCAGGCGGTACGTTGGTAGTGGATGTGTGAACCCTTGTGAATGCGTACAAGTTCTCTCAAGTCAAACCCAAGTATAAATCTAATTTAAGTTTCCTGGTAAGTCCAAGGTCGAACACAGAGACTCTATAGTGCTTCTGACGTAGACCTTGTTTTTGGATCTAATACAAATGTTTCCTAATTAACTTGAGAAATGTTGGTTATTTACATTGAGCTAATGTCATACATGCAAGAAGAAATAGGAGTTCAGAAGGAGAAAGGGATTTATGGATGAATGGTTCTAAGTGTAAGCAGTATGCGTTGATTTCCTGGTAAGTTTAGCAAGCCTATGTGAGTGCAATGAAGATGAGATGAAGATGATACAGATGCTTGGTTACAGTCTAAATGTATGTGTTATGCATTGGAAATTTTATTCTTTAGTTCATGCTAATGTCAGCATCTTTCGATGCAAAAGCCACATGTAATCCCATCTCTCAGGTGCATGTGTTAGGGGTGTACATAGTCCGGGTTTGGTCAGTTTGGAAGAATTTTGTGGACCAACCCAAAAAATTTGGGTTGGCTAATAATGAACCCTATCGATTCATTTTTGAAGGGTCAACCCAACCTAACCCAACCCAAAATTTCCAGGTTGGGTCGAGTTGGGTTACCGGTTTTTGTGAGGCCGATTCTACAAGAGGGGAGGTCGGATCTACGAGAAGGGGAGGCGGTGACTCGTGAGGTCGGATCTACGAGAGGGGAAGCGGTGACTCGTGAGGTTGGATCTATGAGAGGGCAAGGGTTTTCATTCGGAGGGACGAGCATGATGGACGACAGGAGGGACCGAGGGCGAGGGCGAGGGCGAGGGTTTTCGTTGGGTTTCTTTGTCAGACTGCGGCGGATGCGAGAGGGCGAGGGTGACTACGACGGATGCGAGAGGGCAAGGGGTTTCTTTTCATTGGGTTTCTTTATTGAACTGCGGCGGATGCAATCAGCAATCACGACTCATAAGGGACTGAGGGTGAGGGCGACTGGTGACTTTTCCTTCTTTCCTTCATGAGGGACCGAGGGCGACTGTCGAGGGTTTCTTTTTACTACTGCGGCCGGATGTACAAAGTGAAAGGGCTGCCTTTTTTGTTTATATATATATATATATATATATATTTGGGTCGGGTCGAGTCAACCCGACCCTAAAAGTGAATAACCTAATACCCAATCCGAATTTTAAATTTTTAATAATTTTTAACCCAACCCAACCCAAAATAAAATCTAACTCAACCCAACCCTATCGGTTTGGGTTGGGCAGTCCGGGTTGGTTGATTTGCTCACATATTTTACACTTCACTTCCATTTACCATTTCATTTCATTTTAATAATTTTTAATAATTTTTAACCCAACCCAAACCGTAATTACTTTAATCAACTCTATCCTAGATTGTAAAAGATGTGAGCAACCCTTATGGTTTGGGTTGGTCATGAAGAATAGGCAAAAGATGTGAGCAACTCTATCCTAGACTTATTGCACGCCCTGACTTAATGCATTTGATAGTTAAATTGCTCTTTTGAGTGACTTAACTACTTAATTACTTTAATCAATTGATCAGGGAAACTTAAGCAACAGATTTCATGCTCTCATTAAATCAGAAAATTTTACAAACACATACAATTTCGAAGGTAAACAGATAGAGAAGTGATAAATGGTCAAATTTAAGATTGAATTAAAGATAACCAATGTTTATACAAACAATCTCAACTTAATGAAATGAAATGGTAAATGGAAGTGAAGTGTGAAAAGTAGAAGTCAAGCCAGTGAGTTCAATCTCTTGTCCTCTTTGGCTTGTCTTTTTATGTTTGCTACAAACAACATGGTAGGGGAGTTGAAGAAGATATCTCTCTCAAGCTTCTCTCCAACGATACCTCTTAATCAACGGTTAAATGGTATCTTCCCCCCTATTACTTGCTTGCAAACAGTAGATTATATCTACTGGTGCTCAAAGAAAAGCTTTTACTGGCTGGCTTTAAAATTTTCTAACTCTAATTCTGAAGGTGGTTTCTTCATATATAGGAAAATCTCAATAACTTGGTTATTTGACCTGCATAAAATTCCATACTCTGGAGCAGCCACCCACCACTTTTGAAATGTTCATACACCGCCAGTCAAATACCAATGCCTCAAGTGGTGATTTGACAGGAAATGCATGAGCCAATGTATCCTTCATGCATCGAATATTCTCAGACGCATACCCCTTGTGTTGGCCTTAGCTGCAACATTTAGTAAATTTATTTGATTCCAGCATTTAGATGCATTAGTGAAGCAACTTTTTACTTTAAAAAAAGATACTTGTTAGAGTAAACATGCAAAACACAGAAGCTAACAGAATCATTAAGCACTCTAATTACATTAATTTAAGTGAGTTTGTATACCTTTGATGATTTCCACTTAATCCTTGCAATCGCCACGAAATTGACCTTCAATCTCTTCAGTAGACTACCAAGAGTATCTTCTCTACTAATCTCAACTTTGGACTGAGTGGTGGTACTCTTAATTGAGATGGAACTGGAAGTGGTTTGGAGAGGGTTTGAGAGAAGAAAAAATTTCAACAGAATTTTCTCTAAAATTCTATTGCATGTCATGTAAAACTGATTAATTCTCAGCCCTTTAATCTGATTAAGCTTGCAAACACTTGAATAAGCAGTTGATTAACACTTCAAAGAGCATTATACAAGTGGGCTAGGTGTTAATTTGTAGATAAATCCACTAGGAAAATGAATTTAGGGTAAATCCACTTACTTCAAATTTTCAATTTTAATTATATTTACTTTAAAACTAAATTAAATATAATTTAAATTCAATTTCAAAAATTGAATTTCTTTTAAAATTGAAATTAATTTAATTTAATTTATTAAATAATAATTTAATATAAAATATTAAATTAATAAAACACCTAATTCAAACATGAATCATATTCATGTAATCAATGTTTAAATCATTATTTAAATATATTAAACTCTCCAACTATGTTTAATTTCAATAAATTTAAACGTTAATTGTATCGAATATAATTATCCATACCCTATATTGAATTTGAACATTTCAAATTCATTCAATATTCTAATCTAAGGTTTAATCTTTTACAAGCTAGTAGAGGGACCTTATGAACCTACAAATCATGAGCTCCAACGATTTGAGATTAATTGGCTGAACTCTTTATACCGAATTAATCATTATTCGTTAACTGTCGAGACATACCACTACAGCTCAGTAGTTGCACTCTCTTCACTATAGATATACTTTTATCTACTTGATTTAACCATAATCAGTAAGTTGATCCTTCATAGGTCGTTTGTATTTACAGCTAAGTCAAAATTACTATTTTACCCCTATAAATACATCTTGCTCCTTAAGTCTCTACTGATCCTCTATTGAACAATTGGTTTATAGTTCAACTAATAATCCATATCCCTCTCTATCATGAGAGGGTGAGGCCCCTTAGTTCAAATCTAGAAATCATTACTTTAAGAGAACAACCTATCTTCTAACTCTAAGACGGGTAGGAGTGAATTTCTTCTTGCAAGACTATGTCCCCAGCTATCTATCCAGTTTTATCCCCGAAATGGGAGGCTTATTGAGCGGTGATGTTGAACCACTCTCACTTATGTAGATCAAAAGATAATCCCGAATAAATAAGAGTTCATAGTTAGCTCAAGATTAAAATCGAGTTACCTTAGGTCAGCGATTTGAAACAGTTAATTTTAACAGTAAACAGTTGTTATAAAAAAAATGATTATTTCATGGTCCGATCTTATGCAAACGTGTTTTGCATAGGATGCCCTCACTCACATGTCTTCACATGAACGATTTTGGGATCACATCGTTTGTATCAATACACAAAGTGAGTCGCATCCATAGTGTCCCTAGGATGAGGTGCCCAACCTCATCCATATACTTATAGACCTTTTTTACTATATACTAAAACTTGACCCTCTTTTATGTCTCTATATAAAGTTTAAGTATTCATAATATAGCCATGAGTTTGTTTATTGGATTTTACAATAGAATGCAATTTCAATAACACCTTGATTGAATGAAGTCTCAATAATACTTTTATTGAAAAATAGAATATGTTTAAAAATTATGAACTGCGAGTTTGAGGACATTCCCAACAATACTTGTATGAGTTTATTACATGTATGGAATTTCATGCGTTTTTTCGTTCATAATGAGTGCGTTTATATCATTAAAGATCCTAATTATTCGAACTTTGAGAGAACAATAACTTGTATTTCTACAGGTTATCAACAAGGCAAACGATGTGCGGGATGCGGGTGTGTGCGTGCGGACTAACAGGCAACTGTGCACGCATGGCGTGCATGGGCTTGACAAATGTGCACAACTGGATGCAAAACTTGGCAACTTGCCTTGACCACCTTCAGTTTCCTTCAACTTTTCCAATTTTCCCCACCTTCAATTTTTTCAAAAGCCTAGGGTCCTCTTCTTCCCTCAATTATCACTAATTTGGTTTAAGAATATTTTAATTTGCCCGAGTAAGTTGGAAGAACTAAGCTCCCCTTTTCACCCTTTATATAGCCCACGAGTCTTGTCCCCCCTTCCTAGCTCTTGCGTTGACAGCTCCTACTTAATCACTTGATTAAGTGTCAATCCCAATTTAAGCCACAATTAACTCCCCTTTGAAGTAGTTAAACCAAATTTATTTGGTTCTTAACTTACCCTATAATCCACTACATCCTACTTAGACTTAGTTAAATCTCCTCTTATTTTTCCACCTCCTACATCCAAGCCTTACTTACTTGGCACCAGTTGTCCCCCTAGCCTTCTTCCTTAAGCAATCTTAAGTGAATTCATATCCAAATAATGAGGATGTATTTATACTCCATCTCCCCACCATGCGTTGGCCTTTCCTTTTCCCTTCTCACCATGCGTTGGCCTTTCCTTTTCCCTTCTCACCATGCGTTTGACACACTATTAATGTTTGGTCTCCTTTATGTTTGGCCTTTATCCAACTATTCCTCCATCTTTCTTGAGTATGCATCCAAAGTGTACTTCTTCATGCTTCCAACCCTTCTTCTTCTTCCCTTTATAGTATGCATATAAAGCTACATCCTTTTGTTCAAATGTAAATCCTTCCTAAGTCATGCGTCCAACATGTGATTGAGTTCTCCCTTTAAGTTATGCGTCCAAAAGGCCTTCCAAGGTCATCTGTTCAAGATGACTTCCTAAGGTCATGGATCCCATTTTACTTCCTATTGTCCAAGACATTCCCCTATAATGACCTAACCATGAATCCTAAGATATTTCCAAGAGAGGTTTCTTCCTTAAGTTGTGATCCAAGTACCCCTTCTCGGTTGTAGCACTCAATGCCATCTCACCCCTTGAGATGTTTCATGCTCACCTCCTTAAAGCTTGCATCCAATATTTCAACAAATGGAATTGTGTTAAACTGTTATAGGCATAAATTGCTATACACAATCCCTAAGAAGATAACTTCTCAAGGTTGATGAGTTGAGCTTTGTTCAAACTTTACTCCAACACATGCTTCGTAGGCTATACTTAGTCAATTTCTAACCCCAATATTTTATGCATCCAACTTCACATTTTCAATCTTTTCCTACTAACACAACCAATGTTACTCTTCACTCTTTTCACCTCCTAATCCCAACCCATACTATACTTTCTTTAGTAGTACTTAATCAAATTTTGTCCTCAACCGCAAGGGCAATTTTAGGCCCTTTAATCCTAGAGTTTGCTATCCAAATCGAATCAACGGGGTTGATTCAAGGTTTTAAGGCTTACAAGTTATTACCCCCTTTTGAGAATTTCGTCCTTCAAATTCAACTAATGTGGTTTAGAATTCAAAGTAAAATTATTAATCATCAAGTTTCCAATCCTTTTCCAGTAAAATTATTAATCATCAAGTTTCCAATCCTTTTCCAATAACCAAACTCTATTTATATTAATAACTTCCATGGTTCTTTACATATTATTTCCAAAGTTTCCTGGATACACAACCTATAAACAACTTAGTTCCTCAAGCATCTGGAGTTTTTCCCCTATTTCCCAGCACCTTTAGTGAATCTTCCATCTCTTGCTAAGTTACAACATACAGTCTTCCTTGTTGCTGAGATTGATCTACCACTCCCTTCTATTTTGCTCCACCTGATCCTCCTCCATTAGAACCTCTAGGCCTTGATACTTGATTAACAATTTGTGAAGTGGTTCCTTGTATTTCTTCATCCACTTGCATTATCAAGAAAATCTCCATGAACATTCAGTCCTCACCGAGACTACCTCTTATTAGTTTTATACTTGGACTTTTTAGGAGAAAACTTCTTAATTTTTCACGATTATTTGAGCACATGATACAGTGTGGAAAGACACTAAGGGAGAGGTTCGAAGACGCTTGGCCGAGAGGGAGAGAAGGGCTATGTAATTACAGTCTTTGTTGGCTGTTGTTCCGGCACTTTCTTTTCTTTGTCAAATTCCGTCTTACCATAAAATGTTGTAAGCGCCGAGGATTTTCTAAAGTCCAGCTAATTTTGTTTTGGTTTTGGTCTTTGTTTTCACAGGTGCACACTCGATTAAAGGAGTATTGCAAGTTTTCGTTGGAAAGCTGGAAACAGTATATGAGTGATGGTACACCACCTGAGTTTGATACTGACCTTGAGATCAGATGAAGGGTTAGAACAAACTGGGGAAGAAGGCAGAGAAACCGAAATATGGTTGATCCTGACGCACAAAATGCAGCCAACAATGCAGACACATAACTTAATCCTGCATTGCTAGTGCATGAACACAATATACCTATAAGAGAGTATGTGTTGCCGAATCTTTATGACTTTTCACTAGGAATCATGCGCTCAGTGTTTGATGGAACCAGGTTTGAGATGAAGTCTTTGATGCTGCAGATGATTCAGGCTGCTGTTCGGTTTGGAGGTGCCATCGGAGAAGATCCACGTGCACACTTGAAGAGCTTCATGCAGATTTGCAACACATTTGTGATTCCAGGAATTACAGCTGAAGGGATCTGATTGTCACTTTTCCTTTAAAGATGAATCTGGAAAATGGGCCTATTCACTTGAATCAGGTGAAATCACCAATTGGGAATGGATGGTAGAAAAGTTTATTCATAAATATTTCCTTCCTACAGTGAACGCACGATGCTAACGTGACATTGCAACCTTTGAACAGAAAGAAACAAAAACATTGAGTGAAGCGCGGGTCTGATTCAAGAGACTTGTTAGAAATTGCTCACACAATGATATACATGATTGCGTCTAAATGATGATCTTTTATGGTGAATTAAATCAGCCATCGCAATGTGGTAGATGCCTTAAAGGATTATTGGGCAAAACGTATACTGAAGCAAAGGCTATTTGGGATTGAATCTCAAGATACCATGATGAATGGGTCAAAGACAGTTACGAAACAAGCTTTATAGATAGACAAAAAACAAACATTGGACTAATTGAGATTGATATCGCCACTCATCTATCAGCACAAATGGGAGCAGTGAATAGTTTGCTAAAAACCATGGCGTTTAACAATGAAAACTGGCACGGAATGTCAACCAGATTAATGCGTTGAGCTAAGTTGTAGCAGCTGGTTGTGTGGAATATGGCGAACAATATTCTTATGAAATGTGCCCACAAAATTCCCGTGTCTGCTTTGTACATAACAACCCATATGGAAACACTTATAACCCAGATGGAGAAATCATCTGAATTTTTCTTGGGGAGGTAATCAACAATGGCAACCAAATAAAATGGGAGGACATCAGCAGACGAAAAGAGGCACTTCACCAGGATTTCACCAAGGAAACCAAGGAAATCAGCAGATACAGAATCGATCACAACAAGCGTCCAGTTAGTATTGAAAGTCCCTATTATGATGCATTGTGAAATGAACCTAAAATGTGCATTATTTGCCTCTTAATTAGACCCATTTTTATTGGATTTAATGCGTTTTCTAGTTGTTTTTAAGGAATTATAAAGAAAACGAGTATTGAAAGCCACAAGACTAAACCGAGCCAAAAACCCTCAAGAAAATGGAAGGAAAACAAGAAAAACCCTAAAACAGAGCAGTATCGCAACGCTAGGTCAATGTTGCCCTCAGCGCTTTTCTTTGAGAAAAGAGTTTTTGGGCAAATTGAAGAGTGTCATTGTGCTATATTGAAGCGCAACACCACACTTTGGTAAGGAGGTCTGTGCGAGGAGCTAAAGCAAGGTAGCAACGCGGTGCTACCTTAGAGCATCGCGACGCTAGACATAAATTTATGGAAAATATATTTCACTTTTGGAAAATCTTGCCTATTTATTCTAAGGTTTTTGGTTGGCCACCACATAGAATATTGGAGTGTTTGAGACCCAAAGAGGGAGAGAGTTTAGAGCAAAATATGAAGTCCTCATGAAGCTAGAAGGATCAAGGATCATTGGAAGGCCAAAACCATCCCGAAGATGTACTTGGAAGTCGGATAACTTCTTTTCCCCTTCTTTATTCTTGATTTATTTATTGTATTTTGGTACTATAATGTTGGTTTTGTCCATGGAAGTCATGTTAGACTAAAGTTTTCTTAGTTTTAGGAGTAGATGAATTCTTAGGTTAAATTGTCGAACACTTTGCTTCTTGAAAGTTAATTTACATTTACGCTTTCTAGCATGTCTATTCTTAATACTTTTGAATGTTTGATCAATGTTTTTGAAGAGCTTGCGTCGAAAGGTTCCTCCGGTAAGCAAGCTTATCCATCCTTGGACGCTTTCTTTTACTCTGCTTTCTTTTAATTCTACCATAGTAATATATTTAGTTTGGATGAATGGTGTTGAGAATATGATTGACTGCCTTGAATGACTCCTTGCTTTATTGAATCATCTGTTATTGTTGAATTAATTAATTTCTTGTGTTTGTGTTGAACCCTTATATCCAAGTGTTGAGTGACTGCATGTTTGCTGATGCCTGCCTGGCCACGCACTGAGTGCTTTATTGCACTTGTGTAGTAATCCCGTGTGTTTCCAAGAAAACCCCATTGAGCGGTATAGCATCAAATGCTAGGTGGCTATGTAGATCCTCTCTCTCCTCTCAGTACACCATTTTGAAGCAACTACACTCAAGTGTAACGTTTCGAAACCCTAATCACATGCCTATTTATAGGTGCGCCTTTTCTTCTTCTTCATTTTCTTCTCCTATTCATCTTCTTTCTCGAGAGCTCACCGACTGATATCTAAAGCTTCTGACTCACAAAACCGCTCCTGTGACTCTGCAAACGATGGTCATGTGTCGTCTTACTCAACCAACTACAACATGTCATAATCCCCTTCTTCTTCCACCGTCCAAAAGCCTCATTCGCCAAAGTGTTCGTGTCACACCCCCTCTCAAGTTACCCTCTTAACCTAGAAGAAGATGTGACGGCAGTAGTTACTAACTCTAGTCAGCACTTATTGCCTACTCTTAACCTGACTTCTGGATTTTGCTCAGTGAGTGACTATTAGAAAACATAACATGCCATGCTTCTCATTTATATAAAACATGTAAACATACCGGAATCATTTCAAGCAACTTCCTTTTAAAAAGTAAACATAGTCATAACATCAAGCTTTTGAGAAGAAAATTAATTAAACATCGTTAAACCTTAGTTGAGAACGAGCATACACTGCTCTAGCTCCCAACATCTATATGAGGCCAAGAGACCCATACTTCGGCCTCAGGTTACTGGAATATGGCTTAGGAGACCCATACTTCAGCCTCTCATTCAGAACTTCCTACGTGCACTTGATACCAACTTGTCACACCTCCTCCCAGATTACCCTCTTAACCTGAAAGGAGATGTGACGACAGTAGTTACCAACCCTTTTGCTGGCACTTACTGCCTAACCTACATTTATAATCTATATTGAAACCTTGATATGCATATACAGCTTTTAACCATCAACATTTACATAAACAGAACCAACACAGTATCCACATTCATAACCACAGGGTTTCACAACATTTCACATACAACTAACACATATGTACATAACTAGATGCAGTGGGTCCCAAAACATAGTTACAAGTCCCTGAAAACCCTTCCCTAACATGTGTACAGTATATACAGATATCCACCTAGGTTCTTCTCTTCTCAGCTATGTCCTCGTGTGGCAGAGCAGCAACATAATCAACTTTTGGGAATTTGGCCACTACCTGGAGGTGGAAAAACATTAGAAACAGGGTGAGCTAATTGCCCAATGAGTGACTTAAATAAACTGGAAATCTCATGCTTAAGCCGGAAAACATGTCAAACAACTTTTCATAAATCATAAAGCATAAAACATAAAATCGTTTCCCTTTTTTTAAGAACTAACTGAATCTTAGTTGAGAATTAACATCCATTGCTCTAATTCCCAATGCCAAGCCATAGCCAGAAGAGACCCCTACTTCGATCTCTTCATACTGAACTATGGCTAGGAGAGACCCCTACGTCGATCTCTTTATTGAATTACCTACGTGCACATGTTGTTTACTAAGTACCGTCAACACCTTAGGTACATTTACTCAGATACCTTCCTTACCTTCAGCATCTGGCTCACTTAAGCTATCAAGTTCTCGATGAGCATTAAAAAAATAGTTTTCAAATATAGCATAGAAATCTCTTTAGGATACCTTCCCTACCTTCAGTATCCTTTTTCATTGTATTTAGGAATACCAATGCATATACTTTGAAGACCTTAGGCATTTAAAACATAGTACATCAAGCTTCATTCAACCTTAGCTTTAACCCTAATGCATGCTTCATACTTTGTAAAATAAGTTGGCTTAAATCATGTTGAACTAGCTTGTAAAAACCATTAGCATGCGTTAGACATGGAAAACATACTTGGAAAACTCAATTAGTAAACATCATGCATTGGTCATGCTTTCAATCATAGAAATAAGTTACTTGCAATCACATAAAAACTTAGCATGAGAATTGAAGGATCTCATAGCGAGAGTTCCATGAGCGTGTTCAGATCGCTCCGATTTTACAGTGACCAAAATACAAAAGATATACATTCAACAATAATAGTTATACATCTAAACCTAATTATCGGCATGCTTAGAACACAATGAATAACAGGGAAAGGGTTCATACCAGTTGAAGACTCTCTTCGCACGTCTGAACCCTAAGTAGCGGAAACCCTCCAACAGTTCTACTAACACCCGGCAGGTATGTCGACACAACAGCACGATCAGTACAAGCACGAATACTGCAGTAGGGATGACACCACCACGAGTGAAACTCAGGTATCCTCGGAGTGAAAACCCAAAGAGTGGGCTTTGGTGAGTTTGGTAGAGGACGGAGGACAACACGTTGTGTAGACGATAAGCAAGTGAGAGATGAGGTAGTGCTATCTTATAGCGGAAGTGCTTATAGTATAGAAGAGATACATGATCGTGTATGAAAAGCTAAACGATCGTTTAGAAAAAAACGTATACGATCGTTTTGAGAAATCGTGCGGTAGACGATCATTTAGACGGAAGAGCTTCTATCGTATAGGCTCTTGCGATCGTTTTCACGAATTCTTTTGGGTGGACGAAAATTATGAATGCACGACTTGAAAAATGAAAATGCTTTTCATTTTAACCCGCTGGTTACTATAACCAACGCTGCCCACTACCCACGTCCGAACGTGGAAGAATTGGTTAATTATCATATAATCAATCAATTCATTAATTAATAAATATAATCATATTATATTTATATCCTATAGTTTGATATCACATATCTACTATAGTATTTTCTCCTCTACTTGATATAAATCATATTTATATCTAATTTCCTCCAAATAAAATGTATCGCATACATTTAGCCAATTATATCATATATAATTAACCAATCCAATTATATCATATATAATTGAATTTCCTCTTGTAAATTTGAACATTTCAAATTAACCCAAACACTGGTTCTTGACTTTATCCAAGCTACCCAGGTGACCTAATGGACCTGTGGCTCGAAGCTCCAACGGTACGTGAATAGCTAACTAAACTCTTTAGCCACGATATCCATCATTCGTTAACTGTCAGTGATTCCACTAAAGACCAACAGCTGAACTCTTCTTACCACAGATATATTTCTGTGTCCATCGAATATAACCAATCATGAGTACGATGACCCTTCACAGATGCTCGTAAGTACAACTAGGCCAATTTACCGTTTTGCCCCTATAATTACATCTCACTCCTTAGGTACCACTGATTCCTCTAATGAACAATACGACATAGTCCAACTATGTGTGAACACCTCTCGGGCCAAGAGAAGGTGTGTGGCGCCACATCCTTCAAGCCCCAGAATCAGCCCTTAAGGTAGCCATCTATCTACTTTCTCCTACCTCGGGGAAGGAGTGAATTCCATCTTGTGTAGTTGAGTTCCCAGCTCCCAAATCAGACGAATCCCCAAAATGGTAGGTTTGAATCGGCGACCTTGCCACTCACACCCATACAAATCAAAGGACCGCTCTCAATGGCAGATGTTCCTAACTCACTCAGGATTGAGGTCATGTTACCTATGGTCATCCTAGTGAAGTGAAGTCTTTGTCATGAACGGTGTTATATAACGAGACATTAACACTTCGTGGTTAGGTCTTATACAAACTCTTTGTATAGGATGCCCCTGCTCGCATATCTCCAACACGTATGATCAAGATCAAACCATCTGTGACAAGTCACAACACTTGTGACCATTCCACAAAGCGGGCCGCATCCATAGCGTTACCAGGATAAGGTTTCCCTCCTTTATCCATTTATGACAAACCATTTTGGTTATCACTCAAGACATGATCCACTTGTATGTCACCACATACATGCTTGAGTCACATACAGATAACCAGGGATTTTAAGTTTATTGGTTTGTGGTAAAGCAAATAAAACAATTAATCGAGCAAAATTCAAGATGTGAAGTAAATATCATATATTAACAACACAAGTGTTCATACATACTGTTTACAAACTATAGAACACGAGACTTTAGGGCATCAACCCCAACAAGCTCCCACTTGTCCTAAAGTCAAGTGAGGTGTAGAAAAAACTTAGTACAAACTAATAATCTAGGGCATAAAAGCCCAGTACAAAAAAATCTCCCACTTGCCCTAGTCCAGCTGCGAGTGATCATGTAGACCCATGATCCGTAGGTGACCCTCAAACACTGTAGTTGTGAGAGCCTTTGTAAACGGGTCAGCAACATTGTGCTCTGAAGCAATCTGCATGACGATCATGTCCCCTCAATGCACTATCTCGCGGATCAGATGATACTTCCACTCTATGTGTTTACCGCGTCGGTGACTCCTTGGCTCCTTGGAGTTTGCCACTACCCCACTATTATCACAATAGAGGGTAATGGGCCTAGACATATCTGGAACAACTTCCAAGTCTGTCAAGAACTTCCTGAGCCAGATGGCCTCCTTAGCAGCTTCACAAGCCACTACGTACTCCACCTCTATAATAGAGTCGGTGACGTACCTCTGCTTAGTGTTTCACCACACTACAGCTCCTCTATTAATAGTAAAGACTGACCCTGATGTGGACTTGCAAGAGTCCTTATCAGTCTGAAAGTCAGAATCAATGTATCATGTAAGGATCAAATGCCTCGAGCCATACACGAGCATGTAGTCCCTCGTCCTCCGAAGATAATTGACGATGTTCTTTATACAGTCCAGTGACCCTGGCCTGGGTTAGACTGATACCTACTGACTATGCCTACAGCATAGTAGATGTCTAGACGAGTACAAAACATCGCATACATTAAACTGCCAACGGCAGACCCATATGGGACCCATCTCATCTCCTCAACCTCTTGAGGCGTCTTAGGACACATTTCCTTAGACAAAGTAACTCCATGCCGGAATGGCAGTAGGCCTCTCTGGAGTCCTGCATCAAGTACTTGAGCAACATCTTGTCAATGTACGATGCTTGAGACAGTGCTAGCACTTTGTTCTTACAATCCCGAAAGATCTGTATACCTAGAACAAATTGAGCCTCTCTCAAATCTTTCATTTAGAATTGGGTCGTTAGCCAGTTTTTAACTGCAGTCAGTACACCTACATCATTCCCAATGAGTAGGATATCGTCTACATACAACACTAAGAAGACTACTGAAACGTTGATGATCTTCTTGTATACACAAGGTTCATCAACGTTTTGGTCAAACCCATACAACTTGATCGCAGTATCAAACCGTATGTTCCAAGATCTAGACGCCTGTTTCAGTCTATAAATGGACCGATTCAATTTGCAAACTTTTTGCTCTTGACCTTGGGCTATGAATCCCTCGGGCTGCACCATATAAATAGCCTCCTCAAGATTGTCATTCAGAAAGGCCGTCTTAACATCCATTTGCGAGATCTCATAATTATAATAAGCTGCAATTGATAGGAGGATGCGGATCGACTTTAACATGGAAACAGGTGAGAAAGTCTCCTCATAGTCGACTCTATCTACCTGGGTATAACCCTTTGCCACAAGTCGAGCCTTGAAGGTCTGTACCCTCGCATTAGCACCACGTTTGC
Organism: Benincasa hispida; assembly: GCF_027475165.1. Classification (NCBI taxonomy): domain Eukaryota; kingdom Viridiplantae; phylum Streptophyta; class Magnoliopsida; order Cucurbitales; family Cucurbitaceae; genus Benincasa; species Benincasa hispida. Next base: position 28,662,394 of record NC_143488.1, on the reverse strand, counting down.
ATTTGTAGATCCATTTACAACCTATAGGGCGAACCCCATCAGGAAGATCTACAAGATCCCATACTGAGTTGAAGTACATCGACTCTATCTCGAAATCCATGGCCTTAACCCATTCATCCCAGTCAACATCCTCCATTGCCTTCTTATAAGACAACGGATCCTCAACGTCGCCATCTACTACCAAAGCAAGGATTTCCGTGAAACCGAGATAGCGAATGGGTGGGTTTGCAGCCCTCTTACTATGTCGAGGTTCCCTCAACTCTTGAGGTGGAACCGACCTACTGGATGAACTCCCATCAACAACTTTTGTTGATGTAGTAGGCTCTTCAAGAACTCTTGTTGAAGTTTTAGTAGTTTCATTGGAAAGCTCACGCAACACGACTTTGCTTCGTGGACTATGCTCCCTTATATGATCCTCCTTTAGGAAAGTAGCATTTGTTGAAACAAACACCCTATTTTCTGTTGGATCATAAAAATAACCCCCTCGTGTATCTTTGGGGTAGCCTACAAAGAGGCATAACCTCAACCGTGGTTCCAACTTCTTGGGATTAGACTCAAGCACATGTGCAGGGCAAACCCAAATGCGGAAGTGACGTAAACTTGCTTTACGCCTGTTCCACAACTCCAGAGGTGTTCTTGCAACACTTTTGAAGGGAACACAGTTGAGTATGTACACCGTAGTCTCCACTGCAAAACCCCAAAACGAGTCCGATAAGGAAGCATAACTCATCATCGAGCAAACCATGTCTAACAAGGTCCTATTTCTCTTCTCCGCTACACCATTTTGCTGAAGTGTACCCGGCGCTGAGAGTTGGGAAACAATTCCATGTTCTATCAAATAGTCCTGGAATGCCAAGTCAAAAAACTTTCCACTTCCATCCGATCGAAGTGTTTTAATCCGTCTATCTAATGCGTTTTCAACTTCATCCTTGAACTCTTTGAACTTTTCAAAGGATTCAGACTTCTGTTGCATAAGATAAACATACCCGTACCTGGAGTAATCATCAGTAAAACTGATAAAATACTCATAGCCTCCTCGGGCTCGTACATTCATAAGACCACAAAGGTCAGAATATACTAACCCAATAGGCTCCTTGGCTCTAGAACCTTTTCTAGTAAAAGGTCATTTAGTCATCTTACCCTCAAGGCAAGATTCGCACACAGGTAAAGAATTTTTTTCTAACTCACATAGAAGTCCATTCTTCACCAATCTCTCAATCCTATTGAGATTGATGTGCCTTAAACGTAGATGCCAAAGATGGGCATTTTCTTTTGGAGAAATTTGTCGACGTTTTGATTGAGTTACGACAGTTCTGAACATTTCAGTATTATGGAGGGAATTAATGGCTAACGGCCTTAGCACATATAAATTCGATTCTAGATTTGCTGTGCAAATAAAAACACCATCTTTATGAATAAACGCTTTATTCAAATAAAAAGAAACAGTGTATTTACATTGCAATAAACACTTTATAGAAATAAGGTTCCTTTTTAGTTCAGGAACAATATATACATCATTTAAAATTAGAAATCTATTCTGTAAAGCTAACTGGAGTCCTCCCACTGCCACAGCTGAGACGACGTGCCCGGTGCCTACTCGCATCGTCATCTCACCAGCTTCTAGCTGTCGCCAAGATCTAATCCCTTGAAACAAAGAACAAACATGGTTAGTGGCGCCCGAATCAATTATCCAGACAGAATCATCATTCTCCACTAAACAAGTTTCAAGCACAAGTAAATCACATTTACCTTTATCCGCTTTGGCCTTAGCCTTGGTTGCTTTCTTCTTCTTCAGATATCGAGGACAGTTTCTCTTCCAGTGTCCATCTTGATTGCAATGGAAACATTTTCCTTTAGCAACTTATGGACGCCTTCTTGGGGCGACACGCGGTGGGTTAGCAGGTGCCTTCCCTTTTCCCTTAGCACTCTTCTTCTTCTTCCCCTTTGTAGAGTTAGAAGTAGAAGGTGCATACTTCGTTCTTGAGGTCGAACCTCTATGGAACGTCTTGGAGGATGAAGCAACATTTGCCTCACCCTTCTGCCTCTCTTTACTTTTCAGTAAAGATTGGTATGTGTGCAACTCGTTGAGGAGAGTTGTAAGGTTATATTTCACTTTGTTAAGAATCACATTGCTAACAAAGTGCATGAAACTCTCCGACAAAGAATGCATGATTATGCTAGCTTGGCTGCCCTCATCGATGGTAGACCCATTTAACTCCGCCACATTGAAGTAGACCATCATATTTAGCACATGTTCACGAACAGAGGTGCCTTCTTGCATTTTGGAGTTGAATATGTATTTAAGAGCGTCATGCATAAGCTGTTCAGACGGTTGTCCAAACATCCCCTGCAGGGACTCCATGATCTCATAGGCTGAGACCATAGGCTCATGCTTCTTGTCCAAGACGTCAGAAATACTTACCAAGATATAGGCTCGGGCCTTCTCATTCATCCTTATCCATCCCTCGTATGCCTCCCGAACATTTCAAGCGGCATTTAGAGCTGGAATAGAAGGACAAGCCTCTGTGAGAGCGAACATGAGATCCTCAATGATTAGGATCGTCATGATCATGTGTTTCCATGTTGAAAAATTATCGCCGGTTAGTTTTTTGGCGCTTAACAATGATAAGGTGTCTATAGCCATTTGAAAAAGTTGTTGAAAATACGAACAAAACTTTATTAGATTTTGCTAAACCACTTTTAAACCAATTAGTTTTGCAAAACAATTTCAAGTACCCTAAGTTATAGACTTCTATTTTGCAATGATGCCTCAATGAGTCAGGAAAAATGCCACCGGTGGGGTGATCAGTTGCCCATTCATTGGGATGAGACATTCTTAACCATTAGGCAGAACCAACTCTTGAAACTGAACCTAACAGCCACCATTTTTTGGTCCAGAATCGTTAACCTTTAACTATTCCGTGTAAGTGTAACCCCTCATTTTTGGTGCCAGAGTCCCGCCCTAGGGAAAAGACATATTAGGACAAGAGACTAAGTTACCTTATCCTCTTACAGAAGATCAAATAAAGAAACGTGCAAAACTGCCATCCTTTAGGGGGACACTCCTAGGTGCCTCAAGGTGATGCGCAGTAACTTTATTAACCTAACGAGGGAGACCGAGGGATATGCTGTCGCACTTCCCGCTCCTACTTACTATGAATATTCTCTTCATCCACCTTGATATTGACCTACCCAAACACCATCTGTTGGGGGGACATGCCAAAGGTGCCGCGAGGCCGAGGATAGATCTCACGGTGTGGACTATTTAAGAGAAAAGTGAAAGGTTTAAGTGAAGCATCTTATGCCCCAAGTACCTCCCACTGAATGTTCTATCTAGGGATTCATTAACCTAGACAATCCGACTACTGATTTTAGTCTAAGTGATCTTTTTAAACTTTGCTCATAAACAACGATTGTCTATCAAATATGAACAAGTTCAAGTAGTCACATTTAAACACTTTAATGGACTGTCCTTAACTTGCATGCATGCATCAAATCTATATAATTCACTTTTCAGGTAAGTTCCCAGGTAGGGGTGTTATGTTTCCGTCAACTTAAATACCCCAGCCTAGACAGAACTCGCCTTAGACAAAAGGTCCCTTATAGATAGATTTGCTACACTTTAACCTTTTATTAGCCAATTTAATCCTATTAAACTGATTAAAAGATTAAAGCCTTAGGGTTTCTAATCATATTAGAACCGTGATCTTAGGTCTATGTGATCCAAGTTTTAAACAGTTTAAAACCATAAATTGAAACCTAAGTTAGCATGCATGTCTTTCTTATTTCTTTTAGTTCTAATTTTTCTTTAACTCTTAAAAAGAAACAACTAAAACATTGTGCACAACAAGGCACTTATAACATTTATAAAATAACCTATGTGTCATGCTTCATGCAATGTCCGGTCATTACTATATATAACTTTTATATAACGCGTAATAACCAAGCAAACATGCTATCATTCACCCTTATACTATAACATTTATAATATAAAGATGATGCATGCCAATGCTTTTTATGCATGCATAAATATAACTCTTATATTATATGATACATGAGTATGCTCTTACATAATTAAATCATGCTTCTCTAAATTATAACAATTATAATAAAGAGATGATGCATGATATGCATAACCTAAGGTGGGTTTTACTATATGTGCATACTATATGACATATAAAACATACATCGCATGTATTAAACAAAGAATTAATGGACTGGGATGATCCTTTTAACCCCCAAAAAAAAACCGGAATGAAAAACCTTATCTATTACATTTTTCATCGAGTAAACTGGTTCACAGGAAAACCGAGTCTTGAACCGCCAAGAGGTTTTCATCGTGTAACAAACTCCAGTAGGTAGACGATCGTTCAGCGCGCATTAGACAATAGGAACATAAGATAATGATCGCGTAGACGACGACGAGGCTGTGAAGCCTGATCGTCCATGCGATCGTGTAGTGCGACGACAGATAAATGATTTACCTTGAGTTACTAAGTGATCGTTTAGTCAATTACTTAGCAATGAAGCTTACTGACCTAAACAATCATCTAGCGCGCTTTCAATGATACATGAGTGTCTCATCGTCTAACTGATGCGTGCAACTTGGTAAAGGATTTAGCTTGCGATGCTAAGCAATCATTTAGTTAGTTACTAAGCGATGAAGCTTGCTGACCTAAATGATCGTCTAGCGTGTATGCATTAAACGATACTCAGTGATCGCATGCCCAATCATCAACCCGATACGAACAACTCTTGATCGCATACCCCATGTTTAACCGATGCATTCAACCATGATCGCGTACTTCTTCATCTTTACGGTGCGATGGAAACCGATCGTGTAGAACTTCTTCTGCACGATGCGATCAACCTAGATTGCCTCCTTCCTCGAAGAGCCGCAACGTTTGTCCAAAACTTCGACGAACGACTCAAAACTTCAAACAAACTTTGAATACAGACTCGATAATGATTATTAATGCCAAAAAACGTAGGGGCCTTCACAAACAACCACAAATGTAAAAGGAATTAAACAAACCGAGGCAATTCATTTTGAAAACATCCATTAATCCGGCACATCCACAGCAGATTTAACAATTAAAACGGTGTAGAAATGCACCCACCATGAATGTATATTTCATTTCATTGCAACAAATGAAATCAGAGTATCAAAAACCTGGCTTTGATACCAATTGAAGGATCTCATACCGAGAGTTCCATGAGCGTGTTCAAATCGCTCCGATTTCACAGTGATCGAAACACAAAAGATATACATTCAACACTAACAGTTATACATATAAACCTAATTATCGACATGCTCAGAACACAATGAATAACAGGGAAAGGGTTCATACCAGTTGAAGACTCTCTTCGCACGTCTGAACCCTAAGCAGCGAAAACCCTCCAACAGTTCTATCAACACCCGGTGGGTATGTCGACTGCAACCACAAATCAGTACAAGCACGAAACTGCAGGGGGGACGACACCACCACTAGTGAAACCCGGGTATCCTCAGAGTGAAAACCCAAAGAGTGGGCTTTGGTGAGTTTAGTAGAGGACGGAGGACAACGCATCGTGTAGACGATAAGCATGTGGGAGATGAGGTAATGCTATCGTATAGTGGAAGTGATTATCGTATAGAAGAGCTACATGATCATTTATGAAAAGCTGAATGATCGTTTAGAAAAAACTTATACGATCGTTTTGAGAAATCGTGTGGTAGATGATCGTTTAGATGGAAGAGCTTCTATCGTATAGGCTCTCGCGATCGTTTTTCACAAATTCTTTTGGGCGGACAAAAATTATGAATGCACGACTTGAAAAATGAAAACGCTTTTCATTTTAACCCGCCGGTTACAATAACCAACGCTGCCCACTACCCACGTCCGAATGTGAAAGAATTGGTTAATTATCATATAATTAATCAATTCATTAATTAATAAATATAATCATATTATATTTATATCCTATAGTTTGATATCACATATCTACTATAGTATTTTCTCCTTTACTTGATATAAATCATATTTATACCTAATTTCCTCCAAATTAATGTATCGCATATATTTAGCCAATTATATCATATATAATTAACCAGTCCAATTATATCATAAATAATTGAACTTCCTCTTGTCATTTGAACATTTCAAATTAATCCAAACACTGGTTCTCGACTTTATCCAAGCTACCCAGGTGACCTAATGGACCTGTGGCTCGAAGCTCCAACGGTACGTGAATAGCTTACTAAACTCTTTAGCCATGATAACCACCATCCGTTAACTGTCAGTGATTCCACTAAAGACCAACAACTGAACTCTTCTTACCACAAATATATTTCTGTGTCCATCGGATATAACCAATCATGAGTACGATGACCCTTCACAGATGCTCGTAAGTACAACTGGGCCAATTTACCGTTTTGCCCCTGTAGTTACATCTCACTCCTTAAGTACCATTGATTCCTCTAACGAACAATACAACATAGTCCAACTATGTGTGAACACCTCTTGGGCCAAGAGAAGGTGTGTGGCACCACATCGTTCAAGCCCCAGAATCAGCCCTTAAGGGAGCCATCTATCTACTTACCTCTGCCTCGGGGAAGGAGTAAATTCCATCTTGTGTAGCTGAGTTCCCAGCTCTGAAATCAGACGAATCCCCAAAATGGTAGGTTTGAATCGGCCACTTAGTCACTCGCACCCATACAAATCAAAGGACCGCCCTCAATGGCAGGAGTTCCCAACTCACTCAGATTGAGGTCATGTTACCTATGGTCATCATAATGAAGTGAAGTCTCTGCCATGAACGGTGTTATATAACGAGACATTAACACTTCGTGGTCGAGTCTTATATAAACTCTTTGTATAGGATGCCCTCGCTCGCATGTCCCCAACACGAATGATCAGGATTAGACCATCTGTGACAAGTCACAACACTTGTGACCATTCCACAAAGCGGGCCGCATCCGTAGCATTACCAGGATAAGGTTTCCCTCCTTTATCCATTTACTACAGACCATTTTGGTTATCACTCAAGACATGATCCACTTGTATGTCACCACATTCATGTTTGAGTCACATACAGATAACCAGAGATTTTATGTTTATTGGTTTTTGGTAAAGCAAATAAAGCAATTAACCGAACAAAATTCAAGATGTGAAGTAAATATCATATATTAACAACACAAGTGTTCGTACATACTGTTTACAAACTATAGGACACGAGACTTTAGGGTATCAACCCCAACAACAATAACTCTGCAAAGCGTAAACTTTATCATTTAGAAACATTAGTCACTCACAGTTTTTGGGCAACTGCTTAATGGTTGGTAAGCTTCCCCTATTGGTGTCAATCCTGCACACAATAGCCATTTCCATTAGTTATTAGCATTGGTCTCCCTTTTGAGACTAACTTCTCATAACTAGCTCATATCTTTATTACTAACGCATCATACCCTTTTAATGCATATTACCTTAGGCGTCGGACACTTAGAAAAACTTTGGGGTTTTAATTTTTTTAGCTTGTGGCAACCTAACCTCCAGTTGCCTTGTCTACCATCGCACAATCAGCCAGCCCCTCAATGCCAATAACCCTGCCTTGCAGCCTTCTTCACTTGCTTGCAGTCTCACACGTGAGTTATCACATAGCCGTCATGCTCGTGTGCCTGCTCGTTGAGCTGCTTGCTTATCCTTTCCAAGCAGTTGCCTGCTTGTTCAATATTTTCAGATTCAAGTTCCAATGCAAATAAGTTAATTTCTAGACCTCATCACAAGATATTTCCTTCTATAAACTTGTTTAGTATTGAGTTACAACATTACCTTAAAATTTCAGCTCAAAATTCTTCGTGGTTTGGCCAGGTGCTTCAGATCTTTGAGCTGCTTGCTTATCATTCTTAAACACTACTTGCTTGTTCAACAATTTTTAGTTTAAAATTCACAAATATATAACTCGAATTCCAGGACTCATCTTAAGAAATTTCCTCCTACAAAGTTGTTTATAATTGAGTTAACAACATTACCTCAAATTTTCAGCTCAAAACTTCTCGCGATTCATCCGAGAGCTTCAATAATTGATCAATGGCCAAGATTCACCTGAGAAACAGACCCTTCGCCCTTAATTTTGCTACTCTGACCTTATTCCGACGAGTTTTTCCTCCACCAATCTAGCCACACAAAGAGCTTTCAAATGCCAACGGAATAACACAAATAGCCCAATTAGTTTGTTCAAAACAATTAAATGAAGTCGACCTTTCTGCTTATCACCACCTAAAATCCTGCATGAAAACTCCTTGTGCCACCTTGCCCACTAATGTGATGAAGGGCTAGGATTTAATCAATTTTCCTTTCCTAATCCCACTTATGGCAATAACTCAGCAATCAGCCTCAGATGTATAGGAAGTGATTCTGGTGGGGAATAAGAGAATGACTCCAGATAGTTTGATATCAGCAATGAAGGCCAGAAAGCTGTTGAGCAAGGGATGTGATGCTTATTTGGCTCACGTTATGGTCGCTCAAGGACAGAAGTTAAAGCCAAAAGATGTTCCAGTGGTGAATGAGTTCTTAGATGTTTTCCCTGAAGAATTATCGGGACTGCCACCCAATAGAGAAGTTGAGTTCACCATTGACCTAATTCCAAGAACAACTCCTATTTCGCAGGCACCATACAGAATGGCGCCAACTGAGTTAAAGGAATTAAAAGTGCAGTTGCAGGAACTGATTGACAAGGGATACATCAGATCTAGTGTATCGCCTTGGGGAGCTCCAGTGATGTTTGTGACAAAGAAAGATGGTACACTTAGATTGTGTATCGATTATAGGCAACTGAACAAGGTAACGATTAGAAATAAGTATCTGTTGCCACGTATTGATGATTTATTCGATCAACTGAGGGGAGCTACGATATTCTCAAAGATAGACCGAAGATCAGCTATTATCAGTTGAAGGTAAAGGAGGCTGACATTCCTAAAACTGCATTCAGGATGAGGTATGGACATTACGAGTTCCTAATAATGTTGTTAAGTCTAACGAATGCTCCTGCAGTATTCATGGATCTGATGAACAAAATATTTCATCCATACTTGAACCAGTTCGTGATCATTTTCATTGATGATATATTGGTGTATTCATGTAGTAGGGAAGATCATATAAGTCATTTGAGGATAGTCTTGCAGACACTACAAGAGAAGCAGTTGTATGCCAAGTTTAGTAAATGTGACTTCTGGTTAGATCAAGTTGTATTTTTTGGACATGTGGTTTCGGCCACAGGAGTATGTATGGACCTATAAAAGATCGAGGCTATAGTGAATTGGGAAAGACCCACTAATGCATCTGAAGTTGCAGTTTTCTAGTTCTAATAGGTTACTACAGACAGTTTGTCAAGGGTTTCTCAAACACAGCCCTCCCATTGACAAATCTGACGAGGAAGGATGTAAAGTTTATGTGGTCTTCTGAGTGTGAGCAAAGCTTCCAAGAGTTGAAGCGGAGATTGGTATCAGCTTCTATACTCACTTTACCTACTTCAGGTAAAGAATTTGAGATCTTTTGTGATGCATCTTGACAGAGACTAGGGTGTGTTCTGATGCAGGATGGGAAGGTGATTGCTTATGTTTCTCGTCAGCTAAAGAAGCATGAATGCAATTACCCTACTCATGATCTAGAATTGGCAGCAGTTGTGTTAGCCCTCAAGCTATGGAGATATTATCTGTTTAGAGAATGTTGCAGGATATTTACAAATCATAAAAGCTTGAAGTATATCTTTGATCAGAAGGAAGCAAATCTAAGGCAAAAAATATGGATTGAACTGATCAAAGACCATAACTGCTCAATCGAGTACCATCATGGTAAGGTAAATGTTGTAACTGATGCATTAAGTAGGAAGTTCTTCGGGATCCAGAGAAATCATTGGATTAGTAAGAGGGATTTTACTCCAGGAGTTCAGCAATTCGAGAGCCGCCCTATCAATAGGTCAGTCAGAAGGATTGATAGCCTCATTTCAGGTAGAACCTACTTTGATGGAAGATCTTAAGCATGAACAGTTGAAGGATCCTAATCTCCAGAAATTTGCAGAAGAAGTAAGCAAGGGAATAAGAATTGATTTTCAGTTAAGAGCAGATGGTGTGTTAGTAAAGGAAGGAAGAATGTGTGTGCCTAACGTGTTGCAGCTTAAGCAAGCTATTCTAGAAGAGGCGCACAGTTCTACTTACTCTATTCATCCAGGAAGTACCAAGATGTACAGGACCTTGAAGAGATCGTATTGGTGGCCTGGAATGAAGAAAGACATAGTTGAGTATGTAGACCGATGTTTGATTTTTCAGCAACTAAAACTTGAGAGATAGAGGCCGACAAGATTACTCAATCTACTCCCAGTACCTAAGTGGAAGTGGGAGCACGTGATGATGGACTTTCTATTTGGACTGCCTAGGACGCCCTCAAAATATGATGGCGTATGGGTGATTATTGATAGTTTGACAAAGACAGCCAAGTTTATACCAATGAAAGTTACCTTTTAGCTGGACTATCTAGTTAAGATTAATGTAGACAGAATAGTCAATCAATATGGAGTCCCAGTGTCAATAGTGTCAGATCGAGACTCAAAGTTTACTTCGAAATTCTTGCCTAGTCTATAGAAGGCTATGGGTAATAAGTTACATTTCAGTATGGCTTTTCATCCACAGACAGTTGGACAATCAGAGAGAATGATTCAAACATTGGAAGATATGTTTAGAGCTTGTGTGTGCAGTTCAAGGGTAGTTAGGATACGCAGTTGTCATTGGTTGAATTTGCGTACAATAACAGTTATCATTCAAGCATCGGAATGGCTTCATATGAAGCGTTGTACGGTAAGCCTTGCAGAACCCCTGTGTCTTGAAATGAAGTTGTACGGTAAGCCTTCCGTTTTCTAACTTCATTCCATTTACTGCCCATTTACTGTTGGCACCAATCGATTAAGGCCTTTATGTGTCAACATTTGATTTATGTTCTTGAAGGTATTAAGGTGTTGTTTGGTGAAGTTGGAGTTGTTTAGCAGATTTAGGGCACCTCATATTACACCGTGGGTGAGTTTACCCAGATTTTTGGCAGTACTTAGAGTATGTGCGATTAGGCCTTGGTTTTAATTTTAAAACTTGGTTGCGTTCTTATGTCAGGGTCTTACTGGGAGTTGCTGATTTCGTTGGCTATCTGAAATTATCTACGGATTTCTGATTTAGGTAAAGTTAAATCGAAGACCTTTAAATAATTTGGTTAATTGGAGTTAGACCCAAAATATTGATTTAAATATTGGATTTATCTTAGATGTTGCTTGCCTTGAAAAGGATAAGCTTGCTTGGGTTTCTCTGGACTTAACTTTGAAGTAAGTAATCTTACTAATGGAACTGCCCACGAGCCAGGCATTAGATGCATGCTAGCATGATAAATGAATGTTATGGCAGAATGACAGCATGATAGATTGATAGTATAACATGATCAAAGTATGTTCAGTTACGTGATCTGAATTATTTATTTATGCACATAGACACTTGAATGCTAGTATGAGATGGTATGTGCTTCCATGGTTGTATTTGATCTAATGATGTTGAGGTATACATGTATGTTGTAGAACCATGATATTGAGGTATATGTGTATGTTGTAGAGCCATGATGTTGAGGTTTATATGTATGTCATAGATTCGTACAGTGTTGATTATGATGTTGAGACTGTGCAAATGTCCTTACTGATTAGTTAGATGTCCATTAGATTTTGTGTTTCCTTCGGGATTCACCAGTTTGTGTTTCCTTCAGGATTCACTAGTCCTTACTGATTAGTTAGATGCCCATTAGAATTTGTGTTTCCTTCGGGATTCACAAGTTTATGTTTCCTTCGAGATTCACCAGTTTGTGTTTCCTTTAGGATTCACCAGTTTATGTCTCTTTCGGGATTCACCAGTTTGTGTCTCCTTTGGGATTCACCAGTTTGTGTCTCCTTCGGGATTCACCTGTTTGTGTCTTCTTCAGGATTCACTAGAGGTAGTGGGCATACTTAACTACAGTAGGATAGGACTCGGTCTCCTTCTTGTTTCATGTGTATGTGTGTCCCATGAGGACTAGAGCAGTTTATATGTTTCACCAGAGGTGGTATCTAGAGGACATAGATGCCTAACCTGACCCCAGTAGTGGGGTTACTTACTGAGTATTTTATACTCATTCTTTCTCATGTTGTTGTTTTAGGTAAAGGTAGAGATGCACCGGCGATGGACAAGCGGAATTCGTGATCGAGCCACTGGGACTAGTTTTTATGCTTCTGCATCATGAAATTTAGGGTTCTTTTCATGTTTCTCTTAACTTGTAGTTTTGATGTTTAAAACTTACTTTTAAGAATCATTTTTTAGACTTATCTACTATCCTTTATGATTTCTGGGTTCCCTACTATTGTTTTAATATTCGAATTTAATGAAAGTTTTTTGAACTTACCTTATTTAATTAGCATTTATTTCGCCATAATAGAGTGTCGTTTTGAGTTCCATGTATGCATGTATTTTAGTAACGGCCTAACTTAAATCCTAGGGGGTCGGGTCGTTATACCTATAACCTTCACTCACTACAACCACATCTTCCATAGGAGTAGAAATATATAGATCCTCAGTCATATGTTCAGGCAATTTATCTATATGGGATGCAAACATGCTAGATACAAAGGAATGCATAGCACCAGGATCAAATAAGATATATGCAGACTGTTTACGTAAAATTACATTACAGTCACTACATTTGGAGATTTTGCTGCCTCCTGGTGCATCACTACATACACTCGCCCCTTTTATTGGGGTCGGCCTACTACACCTTTCTGCTTGGCACTACTCGATCCTTTGTCTCGATTTCCAGCATCTCTCGTCTAGTTAACTGTCTAAGAAGTCACCTGTTGCACTATCGAAGCTTCCTTGTTCACCTAAGGACAGTCTCTCTTGAAATGTTCTGCTTGACCGCATTGGAAGTATACACCGCTCTTATTGTAACATACTCCCAAATGTCGCTTACCACAATTCTGGCACATAGGTTTCCGATCAGTACTGACCAACACGTGCTATCCTTGGCCGACTGACTTCACTGGTCGAGGGTCGTAACCTCTTCTTTTTGGATCCTTGCCAACTCATACCTCTGGGTTTATCTCCACTCGACTAATTTGCAATTGGGGATCAGAATCCTCGGTCTCTCGGCCCCCTAACACGTCTCTGTCCCTCTACAACTGCTCATCGTCTATCAGACTCCACTCCACTCGGATTGCAGTTTCTACTAACTGGTTGAAGTCTAGTCAGTTAGTTGTAGAGGTTATTAGAGTCCCAATCTCCTTCCTTAATCCCTTCTCAAATCTTCTGTATCTATCTCTTTCTTCGGCGAGAATCGGTAGGGCATATTGTGATAGTTCAGTAAATTTATGCTCATACTCTACTACTGTCATTGTGCCTTGCACCAATCTAAGAAACTCATCTCTTTTCGTATCTCGAAAAGAGCTCGGATAGTATTTATCTTCAAAGGCCTTCCTGAACTCAAGCCATAATATCACATCTAAACTGTTGCGTCTGCCAGATACCACTTTCCATCACTTCTCCACTCCTTTCTACAATAGGAATGCAGCTAACCCAACTTCCTATCCTCTGGACAACCCATAACATTGAAGCACTTCTTAATCAAGTCTAACCATACCTCGGCTTCTGCAGGGTCAACAGTGCCCTCGAATGTCACAGCCTCTAAGACTTTGAGCCTCTCAATGTTGTACTTCTTCTTTAGGTCAACCTGAACTGAACCTACACTGGCTGCCAACCTTTAAGCTATTATGTTGAACACTCTATCCTCTAGCTGAGGATCTACTCTGGCCTGAGGGGTACTGGACTATCCCTTAGAAGTCGTCTCCTGATTCATAAGTTCTCTCACTCTTCTCTTTTTCACCACTGGGGTTCTTCTGACCTCAAGGCCTCCATTGGTAGGGTCAGTATTTCTATCTACTGTCTGCCTACTTTGTCTGCCACTTTGCCTCGGCATTTTACCTATTAAATAGTACACATGTTAGGGACTCATACTCTAGGGACCTAGACTTATGCATGAACTCTCTCTCATTCCCAAAATCTTATGCTCTGATACTAACTTGTCCACCCCTTCCCAGATTACCCTCTTAACCTGGAAGAAGATGTGACGACAACAGTTACTAACCCTAGTCAGCACTTACTGCCTACTCTTAACCTGACTTCTGGATTTTGCACCTAATAAACAGTTCGATAACATCTACACAATTTCTCAAGCCATATTAAAACATGAGTTCACATAACTTCATTCATACTTTCATTAACTCCACATACAACAATCAACATATTTACAGACAACATGACTACAGTTGGGCCCAAAACTATACAGACAAGTCCTGACACTCCTCACAACATGTGTACATATATACAACTATTAACTTAAGTTTCTTCATCTATTCGGGTCTTTATGTGATAAGTAGTAGCAAGATCAATCTCGAGGAATCTGACCACTACCTGTGGAAAGAAAACATTTGAAAATCGTAAGCTAATTGCCCAGTGAGTGACTATTAGAAAACATAACATGTCATGCTTCTCATTTATATAAAACATGTAAACATACTGGAATCATTTCAAGCAACTTCCTTTTAAAAAGTAAACATAGTCATAACATCAAGCTTTTGAGAAGAAAATTAATTAAACATCATTAAACATCGTTAAACCTTAGTTGAGAATGAATATACATCGCTCTAGCTCCTAACGTCTGTATCAGGCCAAAAGACCCATACTCCGGCCTCAGGTTATTGGAATATGGCCTAGGAGACCCATACTTCGGCCTCTCATTTAGAACTTCCTACGTGCACGTGGAGTTACTAAGTACCGTCAACACCTTAGGTACTTCTTGGATACCTTCCATACCTTCAGTATTTGGCTTACTAAAAACATATCATGTTTTAGATCATACACATTAAGAATCTTTCAGAACATAGCTTTTAGCATAGCATTTTGTAGAAACTTAGCTATAGTCTTTAAACGCTTGCTTCAACATAAAATACTTAATTTGAAATAAAACTAACATATTGCCTTGGCATGTGATAAAACAAGTATATTCTTGAGGAAAATGCTATGCAATCTCATAAAACTTAGTTGCTTGAAAACATATAAGCTTATCATTAAACATCATTGAAATCACATGGTCTTTTATTCTTAAAACATTAAAAACATTGGGATTATTTAGTCACTCACAGATCCTTCAAGTTTGCTTCCTTAAGGCTTGATAGGCTTCTCCAATGGGCGTTAAACTTACACATATAAGCATACTACTTAGTGTTCACATTAGCCTTCCTTTTAGGCCTACTAAATAAACCAAGCTCACATACCTATACACTTTGGCGCTCCCTTACACCAGCTGCCGGCTTTCACGCCTGTCCTTGGCTGCCGCCTCTTCTCCCTCGCGTGCACAACCTCCTCTCGTGTGATCCTCGCTCAGCCTGCATACCCACAGCCTCCTTCTGATTGAGTTGCTAGCTTAGTCATACCAAGCAGCTGCCTGCTTGACTATCAAATTCCATATTCAACTTAAAAAATTCATAACTAAATTTTTAGACCTCATCTCAAGAAACTTCCTTCTACAAATTCATTTATAATTGTATTAACAACATTACCTTAAATTTTCAACTCACAAATCGCCGTCGTTTGATCTGAAGCTCCAAACCTTCATCATTGGCCCCAATTCAAGCAGCTGCCTGCTTGTTTAACAATTTCCAGTTTAGACTTAAAAAATATATAACTCGAATTCCATATCTCATCTTAAGAAATTTCCTTCTACAAAGTTGTTTAGAATTAAGTAACAACATTACCTCAAATTTTCAGCTTAAAAATTCTCGCGATTCGTTCTGGAGCTTTAATGCTTCTCTGATGGCCCATATTCACCCGAGAAACAGACCTTTCGCTCGTAATTTTGCTCCTCTGGCCTTATTCCGGCGAGTTTTTCCTCCATCATCTAGGCCACTGAAAATAGACACAGATATTTTGAATGCCTCTAGAATAACAAAAATGGCCCGAGTAGTTTGTTCAGACCAATCAAATGAAGTCGGCCTTCCTACTTACCACCGCCCAAAATTCTGCATGAAAACTCCTTGTGCCACCTTGCCCACTAATGTGCTGAAGGGATAGGATTTAACCAATTTTCCTTTCCTAATCCCACTTATGGCATTAACTCAGCAGTAAGGCTCATAGGATTGCATGGTCTCAACCCATCCACTCACTATGAAATTCACAACCAACCGTGACCCTCCATTTACTTGGCCAGCCACCTCATGCTTAGCTTACTACCCGATTGCACACTACCGCCCACACAACTCCTCATCACCAAAGCCATTGCGTGAGCTCCTTCCTCAGCCAATACTTAGTCAAATTCAGCCGATCAATTCACCTTTCATTCACTTTGCCGCCTAGGCCATCTACCACATCATGACTTCCTTTTTTCTTCCATATTTAGCCAAAATTGGCCACACTTTTACATATTATTCTTCCTCACCTTGCTTCCATCTTCCATAATTCCTAAGACATGATTCCATCATAACTCATTAGAAGATATTACATTACTTACTCTTACTTAAAGTAATTAGGGTTCGGGTTTTACAGTTCGCCAGTAAGACCTTTTATTCCCTTAGCTACCTTCCCCCATCTCCGTTCTCAAACTCCATCCACCTCTCAACCTTCCCTCGTCTTCTGACAAAAAAATCTCTCATCTATACCGCACCCTTCCTCATTCCCCGCTGCCTCATCAAACTTCGCTCTAACAACAAAGCCTTCCCCCTTCGTCCATTTCTAACTTCATCTGCATCCTCACTATCCTTTGATCGTTAAGGTAGAATCAGACTTCGATTTGGAAGACTGTTGTGAGCTCCTTAACCCAACTCCCCTTGCTACTGTTTTCCCTCCATCCTCTGTGCCTGAGCCTACTCCTATTGAAGCGTCTGACAGTCATCAATAAGTAATGTGTGAAAGGGTAGTGCGTCAGACAATCTTCTACATCATTGTTTACTTTACCTCGTTATAAGTCGTGCATAAAAAGACTTATTTCAAAAGGACAATTGCAGAGATGGCAAGTGATTTTGATGCGTAGAAAGAAACCACTAGACTCAATAGTCCTACGTTGGGTGAAGAAGTCGTGCAGTTGATGCACAAGGGTGGTATTGATGCGACGGGTTTAAGTGAGGCCACTAGGAGATAATAGCAGGATATCTTTGGAGTATCCTAAGGACAATTTTGCTATGTTCCATTTCAATGTAGAGAGAGAGAAGGTTGGCGCGAATGAAGTTGGCAAGGGGAACCAGTCGTTTAAGGGAAGCGCTAACAGTAAGGAGGAGTCAGCGGAAGTGAAGAGAAAAGAAGAAGT
Organism: Benincasa hispida; assembly: GCF_027475165.1. Lineage (NCBI taxonomy): Eukaryota > Viridiplantae > Streptophyta > Magnoliopsida > Cucurbitales > Cucurbitaceae > Benincasa > Benincasa hispida. The sequence continues at coordinate 28,645,007 of NC_143488.1, read as the reverse complement.
AAATCTGCCGCAAGGATCTGTCCCTGTGGTGCAAGACTCATGAGAGCATGCACATCACAGTCCACCTTCTGAGGACTTGGATGATGGTTTTATGTGGCAGTCGATAGCCCAAGTTGAGAAAAAAAGGAAAGAAATAGAAGAAGAAGAATGACTATATGATCTAAGGCCTTTGAGGAAGAGATTGCTATTCAAGCCAGAGATTTTTGTGGGGCTTTAGCGCATTGAGTCTGACACGTTTTAATGTACTCAATGCATTTAGCCCTTGGATATAAAATAAGTACCAGAACAACCAACCGGCCTTCAGATCGAGAATGAGGCAAACAATGGAGCAGTGAGTAGTATTGTCACACCCTCTCCCAGATTAACCTTTTTAACCTAGAAAGAGACATGAAGATAGTAAATATCACCCTTTTGTGACACCTATTGTCCACCTTAACCATTTTTATCTGATAATTGGACATATTCACTTAATAATAACAAGACTAAAATTCATAGTTTAATATACTGAGATACTTTCAACTCAATCAAACAAACATCTTTAAATGTCTATATGCATATACTAAACCGATTTAACTTCCCATTTAAACATCACCGATATATATATTTAATATCAAACCATCCTTCCCTCCATATGATCAATTTTACATGCCTTGTACTGAAATTATAGACATGCTAAACTCTAAGTTACTTAGACCTAAATGAGAAGACCAATGTAGTGGCAAATTTCAGCTTCTAGTGGCACCCCAAAATTTTTCGCTACCTAAGGGGAAAAACAAAAAGAAAGAACGAGCTAGAAACCCAATGAGTAGTGTTTTAATATGAACATAGGGTTTTCTTTTTGAAAACTTTTATAAAAATCTTTTAAACAAACTCAAACCATTAAGAAAGTATTAATGAATTCAATGTTGTACCAGAATACATTTATCATCAAATTGCCTTAAAATATATTGAAACAACAAAGTGGCATGATCATATTTTCCTCAAATATGTCCAACATTTAAAAGCACTTAAGACCACAACCAGGTTCCAGAAAACACAAAAGCCAATGTGAACATCTATAATTTTAGAAAATCACACTAACCCTGTACAAAACATACAAATTCTAGAAAGTCACACCAAACCCTGTACCCATTTTCCTACTGGTATAATTATATATAACATCTAGATATCCCATTTAATGTGTACACATGTCGACATTTTTCGTCAGTCATGCACAATGTATGCTGATAATTTTCCAGGTACATAATCCAGTGGTTTGAAATCCATTTACTAGAAACCACAATATTTAGAGGAAAATAGGTCAACTCAAAACCTCAACATTCCATGAAAATCCATATAAACACAATTGTTTATAAATCTTGGCTAAATACAGTTCCAAAGGATTAACACTATGAAACCCGCTTATAAATCATCATAAAACATGCTTTCTTGTAAAATAAAGCCAAAACGTGTTCTAGATAAACTCATAGAAATCATCTTTAAAATAGTATTAAAGAAGTTCACATCATTCCAAAACATTTCTAAGGTCATAATTCATCAAACAGATCGTGTAGAGGTTTATCATATATCATAATATATCATAATACTAAATATAGATTGTAATGTTGGAGTTCTGCTATACAATGCACGCATGGTTCAAGCCGATTAATATACAATAATGCCCCGACTTGACTCAATTCATGCAATACTACTTCCAGATATGTGTTATTCATGGATGTTCTAATAGTATTCTGTGCGTTGTCACAAGTTTCCTTACGTTGGAACCAAGAATAATTTCATCGCAAGTTTCTCGGTGTGATCCGAGGTCGAACACAAGGATTTTTTGAGGTTATTGCGTTATGTTTATGATACATGCGACCAGGTTTTTTCAATCTTTAAAAGTATAGTTTGTGCAATTATATAAAAATTGCGATAAAGTAAAGGAAAGTAGTAAAAATGCGATAATAAAATAAAGTGCAGTAAACCTAAGCTAAGATGGTACAAGATACAGGCTTCATGATACAAGATACAAGATACTGAGGTCAAGGCTGGCTGTAAAGATTCTACAAAGATCATATAATGCGGCAGCAAGTCTTATGTATGAAATAGAATAGAAAGATAACTAATATAACCATCACAAGTTCTTAATTGCGTTGAAGTGATAAATACAGTTCCGTTTTTCTCTTAGCATACACCTTTCAGTGATCGGCCGCATTCCCACATGTCTGTGGTGAAACAGAGACGAACGTAATGAACGCAAGGTTGCTTTCTTGTCTGGAAGTACTACTCGCTCTAGTTAAGCATTCTTCTCACCTTCTCTCGATAGATCAGAACGACATCTTCACTTTTGCTCTCACAGGTGAAGATGTCGTCTAGCATGCCTTAGCTAAACGTAATTTATCTCTTTAACACAAATTAAGTACTCGTTTAATTCATATTAACTACCAGGAGATTAAGAACACATCATGAAGAAAGCGATAAACGGAGGAACGAAAATAGACAAAAAATTGGTGATGAAAGAAATCAAGACATTCAATATATCTATTTAGCGTCTGATACAGATACAAATAGCACCAACGTCTTGACACCGATTTGGTTGGAGATCTGCTTGCAGAATTGGGTGGATTAGATGGATGGATGAGTTTACCTCTCAGGCTTGCTCAACCGGTAACAGGGATCTGAGTAAAAGAGCTTCGCAGCGAGGATCTGGCAGATGAACACTGAGACTCACCTCTCGGTCTTGCCTCTTCTTCTTCTCATATTTCTTCAGTTTAACACTCAGCTCAACCTTTTTCTCAATATAATAGCAGCAATTAGCCCCGTATCGAGTCACCACTTTTTTTGTGAATTCTATGGGGTATTTATAGGTGAAGATCTTTGACTCCGGCCTTGTGGTCCCTACTTGTTGTCATGGAAATTCCGAAGATGGAGGGATATTATTCCTTCTGTTATGCAATCAGACCGTCGAATCTGCACAACCGTTAGTTGTACACATGTCACAATCCTCCGCTTTTGCGTTGCTCAGCTGCATCTTTAGATCGAGTGTTTGCATGCGGTGTTGTTTTTATTACCGTATGCGGTTGAAAGTCAGCTCTGGATCGACTGTCGCATTGCGCCGTCATTAAAGTGTGGATTGGGGAAAACGAACCTTTGACCTCGAGGTTGATAGTACAAACACTATGTCAATTGAGCTACGCTCATGTTGGCAATTTTATCTAATTTTATACCATTCTTCTCTATATAATTTAATTTACCTTAACTTTTTTAGAAAACGGCTATTTGATTCTCATCTAAAATAAATTTTAAACCTCTAATTCACCTCTTAGTATTTTAGCCCATTTTGTACCAATCTCTTCATATGTTCATATTAAGTTTTTAGTTAATTAATTAATTTTATTATTATTATTATTATTATTCTTTTTCTTTAGTACATCTTAAACTTAGGATAAATGAGAAAATATTTTAGAGCTTACAGGTATGTCTGCCAGTAAAGAAGTGAAAGAAACAAGTGGGCATGCCCTTAATTAACGAATTGAAGAGGGTGTTGACCAAGGTGGAGCAGCTAGTGTTGAGGTTGCGTTAAAGGAAGAAGGTGCCTTAGATCTTTGTGATCCGGTGGCAGCCAAATGGGCTAGAGCCAAAGCTCGTTTAGAAAGAGAATTGAAGGCATATGTGAGGAGGCTCGCACCTTTATCGCCGCCACATCACTTGAATAGGAAATTAATGAAGAAGAAGCGGTGGACAAAGCTGCGACCACCTTAGATAAAGAAGTTGAAGAGGAAATAGTTGTAGAAGATGTTGCAGCTAAGTTTAAGAAAGAAGTTAATGATGAAGAAGCTACGGAGAAGGTTGTAGTAAGGTTGGAGAAAAAGCTACTCGCTAATAATGAAAGTGCGCAGCCTGTTGAGAAGAAGAAGAAGAAGAAAGTGATACGGAAGAGAGTTGAGAAAAAAGAAAGAAAAAGCACCTATTGAGCCCTTGAAGAAAGAGACATCAGTGAATAGGAGGCGCCGACAATTCCAAGATATTCTGACTAAGAAGGGATTTTTCCTTGAAGTTGTGCCACTCCCCCAGTACATTCTTGATATAATCGACCATCACGACTGGCTAGACTTTTGCGACAGCGCCCCCACAGTTCAGCCAACGGTAGTCGAAAAATTCTACCAGAGTGATTTTGATGCGGAAGAGGATGTAACCGATGTTGAAGGTTGCCCAGTCCCATTCAACGCCCACGAGATTAATGCCTTATTTAATTTAACTGACAACCCAGAGGCTGAAGGAAACAGAATCATTGCAAACTCATCACCCAAGCGAATGGCTGATGCAATTAGGGTAATGGCCAAGCCTAGGTCTACATTAAGCATCTCTCGAATAGGGATCCAAACACTGACACCCAAGTCTCTAACCCCAAAGGCCAACCTTTGGGTATACTTCGTGAAGCATCGGCTGATTCCCACAATACATGATGCTATGATATCAAGAGATAGGATCATGGCAGAGTATTGCATTATGTAGTGCATCCCTCTTGATGTTGGTTGCATAGTAGTTGCACAAATTCAAAATATCCAGGGCAAACCACAAGGGCAGCCTTTCTTGCCATGGACAGTTGGTGCCTTGTGCAAAAATCTGATATGAGGGTGGAAGAAGAGCCATTCGATGATATGAATGCGTTCATTGATAATGTTCTACTTTGCCAGATGCTTAGAGGGTCATCGCATCAACCTCCACTTTACAAAGGGTCTCGACCAGCAATCAAAGGCAACTACCCCGCCAAAACCTTGGCACAAGAAGAAGAGGGTTGTAATTTCTGGGATGTCTGATCAAAGGGATTCTTCTAAATTTGAGAGCTCTCACAAGCACAGAGTTCCATCCTCCATTTCCCTGCAGTGACAAAGAAAAAACCCATCATCCTCTTCCAAAGTCTTAAAGTTTTTTGTGATCTTTCACCTTGGCCGCAAGCCCACTCAACTCCAGAACAGCATGATCCTTCTTCTCCTGAATCTCAACTCCAACCCCTAGCCCATTCTTCCTTTGAGCCAAAAGATCCATCTTTACTTGAGCCTCAACTTCAACAACCAAAGGAAAATCAAATCACCTCTTCTCTTAACCAAAATCTCTAACCCGGTCCTCCCCTTCCCACCATTGACCTAAACTTCTTTTCCCATCAACCATCAACCTGCGACCCACTTCGTCTGTCCACCTCCATAGAAAACCTGCATCCACCACATCCCAATCCGCCAACCCAAACCACCCGAATGCCTCCACGCCTACCGAATACTGCTTACTTAGACATAGACTTGGATTATATGGAACATTATCTTCAGCACTTTGTTATATGTTCCACTATATAGCTCTTTGACGTGTTGGCCAAGCACATCGATGAACAGTTCCAATTCCAACTCACTTACTTGCAGGAAGTTCTATCTGCAAGAGTTGTCATTCCACTGCCTGTCATTCTCGAGCATCTAAGAAGGCCCCATCAACTTCCCTGCATCCAATCCAGAAGCCCCAGCTCCATCACCGAAGGAACCTCCTAGTAATAGGCCTAGCTAAATTTGAGGGTCTATTCTGGGACCTTCCCTTCTATTCTTTTGAATTCCTTTGCACTTTGCCCTTTCAAATTCGATAAATGAGAAATTATCATTTTGCATTTATCTTCATTGTATTTCAATGCGTTTCTATCTTGTTTCATGGTTGTTGCTAGTATGCATTCATTTTCCTTTCATATTTCTTTTTGCTTGCGTGCATATTAATATAACCACAATAATGATACTGTGCAAGGAATGTTAATGTGAAGCTTTTTAAACATATCTACGAATTGAGAAAATTGTGCATCCAAAATTTTCTTTTGAAAACATTGAGGAAATGGCCGTTTTTAAATAGGTAAAAGAGTAGGAGAAGGAGACATCCCTGAAGATGTATGTCTAGGCTTCTTCCTTTCTTCCTCAACTTCCTTCTCTTGAATCAATAACTTTTTAGCTCCAACCTTTTAAAACACAAAGGCCAATTACCCAAGCTCCACAAGGGGCTTGACGATTCTTAAGGTCATTGTAGAAATGTATCAACAGCAGCGGAAGCACAAGGATCGTCTAAGCACTCAAGTTCCCTAATTTTGGCAAAAAAAAAAAAAAAAAAAAAAGAGTTTCAAGACATACCTCTTGTAGAACTTCTTCAAAGCTCCTTCACTAACTGTTATCTTCTCCAAATCTTGTTGTAGACCACCTTAAGATCTTTCCCACTATTCTCTTGGTGCTCTAGATTGAGTTGTGGGATTCAAAACAAGCTTGAATCAAGGGTAGAAGGAGAAATGTTCACTGCAGAAAAACAGCTGAAGAACTCTTTCTTCAAACCAGTTTTTCTCTCAAAATCTCTATAGATTGCATGCCCGATTTTCACTTCAATCTCTTCATTATATTGCAGATCAATATGCAAATAAAAGAGCTGCATGAGTTGCAGCTCATGCTTGTCGAAGACAAGGCAAAAATATTGTCATTTGAGTGAGCTAGTTGGTGATGGATAATGGAAAAACCTCTTTTTCCATATAAGTGTTTTATTTTCTTTTCCTTTTTCAATTTTATCTCAAAAAACCAAAATTTGATTTTATTAAATCTATTTTGATTTTAAAATAAAAAATTTAATTATTTTCATAAATTAATTATTAAATAAAACTTAATTAATTTAATATCAAATATTAAATTAATTTTAACACATATCCATCTTTATATATTTAAATCATATTTAAATATATAAATTATCCTATTCCGTTTAATCTAAAATTAAACATATAATTATATCTCATATAATTACTAATTCTAATTTGAGCGTTTCAAATTAACCTATCACGTTATTCTAGAGCTAGTCTGTTACGAGCTAGTAGGGGGACCTCATGAACCTACAGATCATGGGCTCCAACGATCCAAGATTAATTGGCTAAAATCATTAGACCAAATTAATCCCCATTCGTTGACTAATGGGTCATTACACTAAATCCCATAGTTGCACTCCTCTCACTGTAGATATATTATGTCCACATGATTTAACCATAATCAGCAAGTCGTCCCTTCACAGGTTGTTCGTAATAACGGCTAGGTCAAATATCCGTTTTACCCCCGAGATTACATCTTATTCCTCAAGTCCCTACTGATCCTCTAATGAACAACTAGTTTGTGATCCAATCACTAAACCAAACTCTCTCAGCCCAGTGAGAGGGTGGGGCCTCTTGTTCAAGACCTGGATTCAGTACTTGAGAGAACAACCTTTCTCCTATCCCTAAATCGGGTAGGTGTGAACTTCATCTTACACCCTATGTCCCCAACTATCTATCCGGTCTTACCTCTGAAATGGGAGTCTTATTGAGCCGATGTTGTTGAGCCAACCCTCAACTATGAAAATCTAAAGGCAATCCCGAATAAACAGGAGTTCATAGTTAGCTCAGGATTAAGATCGAGTTAACTAGGTTATCTAGGTGAAATAGTTAGTCTTAAATAGTAAACAGCGTTATAAAGTAATAGTGACTTATTTCTTGGTCCTGATCTTATGCAAACTCATTACATAGGATGGCCCCACTCCTTATGTCATAACATGTACGAATTAGGATCATATGTAACACTTTACAACTCTTTGTAACAACTACATAGTAGGCCGCATCCAATGGTGTTACCAGAATAAGGTACCCAATCTCATTCATGTACCATAGATCATTTTGACTATTTACTCGAACCTGATCCACTTTTATGTCTCCACATAAATTTTAAGTACTCATACAATAGTCATGGGTCTTAGTTTATTGGATTTAGACTTCATACAATTTATGAGATCAATAACAAGTATATTGATAATAGAAAACATTTATCATTTTACAAACTGCGAGTTTTTAGGACGTAAAACCCAACAGTCACAACATTGCATTGCTCATGAATTCTCCTCTCACATGTACTGAGACTGTTACTTAACTTAATGGAGTTTAATGCATCAACTATTTGTTCCAACTTAGTATCCATGTGCTGAATGGCTTTGTCATGACTTGCCACTATGCTTACCAAGCCTTATGGTTCAAGGTCGATTTGGAGCTATCGGAAGTGATATTGAGCACCAGGAGCTTCAAAGGATGTAAAAAGACAAGTTTTCCCCTAAAGAAGTCTGCAAAGCGATGCTAGGCTTGGTGCCACACACGACGCTTCTTCCAGAATGCTGGAAATTCCGACAGCATTGAAAGACTAGAGAATTCGTAAACCTCTCTCTAACAATCAAATAATATTTATAGTTCACCAAACCGATTGCTTATACTACTAGGTAGCACAAATGGTAAGTCCAAGGTCGAACCGCAGGGAGCCTAAGATAGAATCTCTCTAAGCTAAATTAATCATTGGAAAGAAATAAAAACGAGGGACTTTTGGTATTTGGTTTGAAAGGAAAACTAAATGCAAAAAAATAAAATGTGGAAAAGTAAGATAGATTGAGAATGAGAGAGAATGAACATGAGATTACCTTCGCTAATTTAAAGACTGTTGGGCTATCTATGAATCTATTCATCTATTAATCATGTAAACATTCATGGATTAACTATTTCTTAAGCCTGAGCGGACGTAGGGATAGGTCGACAAACTTCCGATGGAAAAACAACATGATGTCGATTCCTAAATTAACTAAGTGTTGTCATGCAAGCCTATTCACTTAGTTAATCGCATTAAGTTCTTGGATTGATTAGAACATTAAGATAGATTGGCCTACTTTAACCTAATACATTTTCGATCTTTAGGTTTCATTATCTTTTAGGTGATCCTAGAAGTCTAGCAATCAAGCCATAATTCTAACTAAAAACTATTGCTACTCAAATTAAGCTTGCTTTCAATGCAATTAGGGACAATTAAGACATACATAGCAAGGGCAAACAAACATATGAGTATAAGTGAATAAGTTGTCAATAAGCGAATAAGTTGTCAATTTAATCTACCTATATGCTCAATCTAGAAATTCAAACAAAGAGAGGAAATCAATAAGAAATAAAAAAGTTCATGAAGAATTATCAAAATCTCATAAAATTCATAGAAAACACCTGACGAACCTCAAAATCGACGATTGGGCCTTCAACCGTTCATTGAATCTGAATCCCGATGCGAAAATATATATACAATTAAATCTCAAAATACAAAGTAATCTCATGAGTTTTGGCCAAAATGACCAAAACTGAGCTTGGGAGCTCCCAAAATCGGCCTAATTCTCCTCCCCCTTTACCTAAAATGGAAGAAAAATCATTTTATATCATTAGCAGAGCATAGCAACGTTGGACCGAGTGTAATGACGCTACTATCGTAGCATAGGCCTTGAGCATTGCTATGCTCACTGTTACGCTACTTAAATCATCAAGCCCGTATGCGAATGTTCATTCTCATCAATATTCGAAGCGTAGCTACACTCCATGCAAGTTTTCTATTGGGTCTTTAGCATAATGTAAAGCGTAAAATGGAGGGTGGCGGCACTGCTCAGGGGCATTTTGGTCATTTTACATCCCTTGAAGCCTGGATGGTCAATTTAGCTTCTAATTGCTCCAAATTAACCTTAAATGGCTCAAAATGGTCGATTCTACCTCCTAGGTGCCCAAAGACACAAAATAAACGATTAAAACATAAAAACGGCCTTGAATTAAGTTAGGGAAATTAACACTTTTATGGTGCTATAAAACACCCCTATCTTAATTCTTGATCGTCCTTGAGCAAGGTAGAACATACATTCACCCAGAAAATATATGTACACTTACTTAATTTGCAAGGGTTGTTACTCTAGTCTCAACAGTTGATAACTCGTAGAAATACAAGTTATTTATGCTGCCTTATTCAGATATTGTGGCCAAAAGAAAAGGAATATGCGTCGATCGTATGATTAGCTCAGAAATACAATAAATATAAATTAACGCAATTACACCCACAAACATCATTAAGATGGTAGAAAAGGATATTTCTACTATGTTTTGCAAGAAACCAAGTCACCGCTTGCGATCAAGGCTCAACGAGAAACTGAACAATGCATCTCTATCACATTGCGCTCGTCAATCAACAATGAAGAGACGATTAACGCAATGATGGCGCAATGCGACAGTCAATCCCGAGCTGAATTTCAACCGCATGCGGTAATAAAAACAAGCACCGTATGCGAGCAACCGATCGAAGGATGCAGCTGAGCAATGCAAACGCGGAGGATTGTGACACGTGTACAACTAACCGTTGTGCAGATTTGACGATCTGATTGCATAACAGAAGGAATATTTATTCCTCCATCTTCAGAATTTCCATAACAATAAGTGGGGTCCACAAGCCAAGAGTCAAAGATTTTCACCTATAAATACCCCCATAGAATTTAGAGAAGATATACTTAATATGAGGGCTAATTGATGCTAGATTATTGAGAGAGAGGCTAAGCGGAGTATTGATCGGAAGAAATCCGAGAAGAAAAGAGACAAGGCCGAGAGGTGAGTCTCAGTGCGATTCTGTCAGATCCCCGTCGTGAAGCTCTATGCTTAGATCCCTGCTACCAGTTGAGCAAGCCTGAGAGGGAAGCTCATCCTTCCGCACGATCCATCCACGCCGGCAAGCAAATCTCCATCCAGATCAGCGCCAAGACGTTGGCGTTTATTTGTATTTGTTTCTAACTCTATTTCATCAATTGTATTTCATTCTCTTAATCCCTTCATTCACAAATCATGTATCAGACATTAAATAGTGTTATTGAATGTCTCGATCACTTTCATTTCCACTTTTCTATCTATTTTCGTTGCTCCATTAATCATTTTCTCCATGAAGTTTTCTTAATATCTTGGTAATTAATATGGATTAAATGAGTCATTTAATTTGTGTTAAAGAGATAAATGTGTTTAGCTAAGGCATGCTAGATGGCATCTTCACCTGTGAGAGCAGAAGTGAAGATGTCATTCTGATCTATCGAGAGAAGGTTAGAAGAATGCGTTGACTAAAGTGAGTAGTACTTCCAAAGATGGAAGCAACCTTGTGTTCATTACGTTCGTCCCTGTTTCACCATAGAGATGTGGGAATGCGGCCGATCACCGAGAGGTGTACGCCAGGGAAAAGCGAAACCATACTTATATCTTTAAGGCAATTAAGGAACTTGCAATGTTTGTATTAATTATCTTCTCTATTTCTGCTTCACACATAAGACTTGTCATCGCATTACACGATCTTTGTATAATCTTCACAGCCAGCCTTGACCTTAATATCTTGTATCATGAAACCTGTATCTTGTATCATCTTAGCTTAGATTTACTTTATCGCAATTTACTTTAACGCAATTTATGTTATTATCGCATTTTTACCGCTTTACTTTACTTGATCGCATGTTTAATTACTTGCACATAAAACCCTTTTATAAATTGAAAAACCCCTGGTCGCATATGTCACAAACATAACGCAGTAACCTCAAGTAGTCCCTATGTTCAACCTTGGATCACACCGAGAAACTTGCGGTGAAATTATACTTGGTTTCAATGCAAGGAAACTTGTGACAACACACAACATACTACAAGAGCATTCATTAATAACGCATATCTAGAAGTAGTATCACATATCATCGCATCAAATCTATGTCGTCAAGTTTATGGCATGGACTTGCATTGTAGCTTAGATTAAAAAAAAAGCGTTACAACAGTCTCCTAGGATAAGCAATAAAAAATAAATTCTAAGTACAATCAATCAATGAAGCAAATTTTAAGAATGATTCTAAATCTATTCATGCATGAATGAGTCCAAAGCCCTACTAATTAAGCTAATAGCATCCTAGAGTGATTTTATACTTCTCTCAATCTGTTTTTTTCCTACTCTAGCTCAAGCACCAATCACCAAACATCAAAGCACACAAAATAGTAATGTATCAACTAAAGTGCCTGAAATAAAATTTTTAAGGCCCTAAACTTGCATTCCTTTTACCTAGGAGCATTAACTTTCACACATCCACTACAGGGAACCGTACACACTCTTTTCTCACAGGCATCCTAACTTATCACAACAAAAGGCAACTCTTTCTAACCTTAGTAATGCATACACATTGCAAGATTATATTTTTTTCTTTTTGATATTCTTTTCTTTCAAGGGATTTTTTTTATCAGACGATTTTTTTCTCTCTTTTTTTTTAGCAGGCATGTAATAATACTTTTTATTTTCCTCAGTATTACATTACGACCTAATATGTAAGAGGTTCTCTAATTTGTGGATCTTTCGAAGTGACAATAGAAATCTAAGCCAAATAATACAACTGTAAGCATGCAAGACCTAACTTCATGAGAACAAGGACCTAAAGATGCATGAGAGATAAGAAGATTTTTAAAACGAGCTAAAAATCATTTTCATGCTCTTCAAACATCATCTCATGCAAATCTAATCACAAAGAGGGTGTGTCATCAACTCATCATCATAACAAACCAAGCAAAAGAGCAAGCAAGCATATCAAGCATAAAACATAGTCCGAGCATAACGCTCAAAGACTCCAGCAGATATAAAAAAAATACCCCACCCTTACTTAAAATGATACATTGTCCCCAGTGTATCTCTAATATAAGCCCAATGAAAACAAAAGAGTCAAGGGAACAAAAAACCTCCCCTATAAGTATTTTTGTGCACGAGATGGTGGTAAGAGGGCATGCAACTTATTTAGTCTTCTTTCTCTTTTAGGATTAAGGAGAGGAACCTACAAAAGAAAAATAAAAAGTTAAGCTATGAAAGAAACAAAAGAAAGTAATTAAATTTTGACACCTGACTTCCTCTAGGAAGAGCAAATTTTTAATATCGAATGCTCGACATTATTCCCAGTCAAAGTACGTAAAAACTCTTATATTTCTCGGGCCCTTTCTTTCTTGAATCCACAAAGCTGCTCAATGGAAGTGGGCTAGCATTCAAGGCCTCTAGAGACAATTTTTTTCTAATTTTTTCATTTTTGGAAAATAAAATACAGACTCAACTAACTCAACAGAAAATAAAGACTTGAACTCATAAGGAAAATATGAGCAATATTGGAAAATAAATGAGATGCCAAAAGGAAGAATAGGACGAGGCTTAGTATCCTCTAATTCTATTACCTAGGGCTCCTCGAGATGAAGCTCAAGCTCATACTTAACCTTACATACTTATTCTTCACCCGAAAAGGGAATGTGAGGGAACTCTATTTACAGAGAAACTTTGAGCAGAAGCGGATCATCCAAATCCCATTGTGAATGAATGTATACATTTACAGTCATACAAGAACATATTATGCATAAATCTAAATTACAACATGCTTTGAAATAAAAACAAAGGATCAAGAGACTATACCTTTGAAGAACCGTTCTTCAAGTAAATCCCTCAATCGAATTCATTTACAAACGCGTCGAACAAGTCAGAAACTCCCTCGAACAAGCAGCAAGCAGTAACTCGATCCTCGAACCAAAATAGGACACTACCACTTGGTGACCTTGGTATTCTCGGTGTGAGAATCCAGGAGTGGTGGGCTCTGGCTAATTTTGGTCAGAGGGGAAGTTTGGTGTGGAGGAGGAAGACGATCGTGTAGTGAACAACATTGTCGTGTAACAAACTAGTCTATCATATAGACAAGCTTACTCGATCGTTTAGTCTCTCAAAGGAATCGATCGTGTAGTAACTCTCTTTTCACTCGATCGTGTATCTGATGTCTCTTGGAATAATTAAAAAACCATTTTCATTTATCCCACATTTGCCATAAAACCAAATAACTACCCACTAAAGGTGGTTATGGAGAAAAAGGATTTAATTATCAAATAATTAATAACTATAAATAAATATGATAACTAACTTATCATATTATATTTATAACCTATAGTTTTAATATTGCATCATATATAATATATAAACTATAGTTCTTTTTCTCTATTTTATGGCATTTAATATAAATCATATTTATATTAAATTTAATAACTATGAATCTTATTCATAGAAAATATATTTGAATCATATTCAAATATTTGTTCCTCCAATTAAACAACAATGTATCAAATACATTATATCAATTATATCATATATATAATTGAATTAACTTAATTATATCATATATAATTAATTTTCCTCATATTAATTTGAACATTTCAAATTAACCTAAAAACTTATTCTCAACTTAAATCCATTGAGCTGCCAAGGGAACCTTATGGACCTGTAGCTTGAAGCTCCAACGGTACGTGAATAACTGATTAAATTCTTTAATCATATTATCCACCATCCGTTAACTGTCGGGCACTCTACTAAAGACCGACAGCTGCACTCTTCACACTACAGATATATTTCTATGTCCATTGGATATAACCAATCAACAGTACGATGACCCTTCACAAATCACTCGTAAGTACGGCTGGGCCAAATTATCGTTTTGCCCCTGTAGTTACATTTAACTCCTTAAGTATCACTAATCCCTCTAATGAACAATAGACCATAGTCCCACTATGACCAAACCCCTCTCGGCCAAGAGAGGGTGTGGTGCCACATTGTTAAAGCCTCGGAATCAACCTTTAAGGGAGCAATTTATCTACTTACCCCTACTTCAGGGAAGGAGTGAATTCCATCTTGTATAGCTGAGTTTCTAGCTCCCCAATCAGACGTATCCCCAAAATGGTAGGCTTGTTGAATCGGCGATCTGGCCACTCACCCATGCAAATTAAATGACCGCCCTCATAGGCAGGATTTCACAACTCACTCAGGATTAAGGTCATGTTACCTATGATCATCCTAGTGAAATGAAAGTTTCAATTATGAATGACGTTATATAACGAGACTACGCATTTTATGGTCCGATCTTATAGAAACTCATTTGTATAGAATATCCTCGCTCTCATGTCTAATACATGAATGATTAGGATTAGATCATTTGTAGGACTTTACGACATTTGTAACACGTACAAAGCGGGTCATACTCGTAGTGTCACCAAGATAAGGTATCCATCCTTATCCATATACTACAGACCATTTAGGTCATCACTTAAACACGATCCACTTGTATGTCTCCACATATATGTTTAAGTTACAATGATAACAATGGATCTTAATTTATTGGTTTGTGGTTAATGCAACTAAAATATCATATATTTCATAGACAATGTGAATAAAATATCATATATTATAAATCACAGAATGTTTGTTCATAAAAGTGTTTACAAACTATAGAACCCTACAAGATTTGGGGCATCAACCTCAACAGTATGCATCTTTATCATCGCTGGTGAAAGGGTAGAACTCCTCAATAAACTCGGCCTCAGTAGTATAAATGCAAGATAGCTCTGGTCGACTCTCCAATGGCAGATAGGGGATATGCATCTTATCATCGTTGGTAAATCAACTTATGCAAGCCCAATAGTTGCACTTCCTTCACTGTAGATATATTTCTATCCACCTGATTTAACCACAATCAGTAAATGGACTCTTCACAGGTTGTTCGTAATAACGGTTAAGTCAAAAGCTATTTTACCCTCGAGATTACATCTTATTTCTTAAGTCTTGTCAGCCCTCTAATGAATATTTGGTTTGTGATTCAATCACCAAATCGAGTCCCTCTCGGACCAATGAGAGGGTAGGGCTCCTTATTCAAGACCTGAAGTCAGTACTTAAGGGAACAACCTTTCTACTATCCCTAAAAGCGTGTAGGATTGAATTCTATCTTGCACTCTATGTCTTTAACTATCTACTCAGTCTTACCCCTGAAATGGGGGGCTTATTGAGAAGGTGATGTTAAGTCAACCCTCACTCATGCAAAATCTAAGGATAATCCCGAATAAACAAGAGTTCATAGTTAGCTTAAGATTAAGGTCAAGTTACCTTGGTCATCGCTTTGAAAGAATCAGTCTTAAACAGTAAACAACGTTATAAAGAAAAAGTGACTTATTTCTTGGTCTGGTCATATACAAACTCTTTGCATGGGACGTCTTCACTCGCATGTCTCCACATGAACGATTCAGGATTACATCGTTTATACTAAATACAAAGTGGGTCGCATCCAATAGTGTCCCCAGAATAAGGTACCTAACCTTATCCGTATACTATAGACCATTTTGACTATTTACTCGAACTTGATCCATTTTTATGTCTCAACATAAGGTCCAAGTACTCATGTAATAACCATGGATCTTAGTGACGCGTTATTTTATGCGATGAAATAATGAAATGAATTGCGGTGATGGGAATGCATTGAGCAATAAGTTTTCTCAGCAGAATCCAAGTATAAATCCTACTGAGTTTCCTGGTAAGTCCAGGGTCAAACTCAGGGACTAAGGCAAACGGTATGTGGTGATAATTCTTAACATAACTTTGCAGTAACAAATAAATTAATGATTGGTTGGTTTGTTGTTGAAGTGTAAAAAGTATGTGGCAGACTTGAGAAAAGATTGATTATGCAATAGATACACTGAGTATGTGGAGGAACGGGTTGAGAAGGTCTTTAGCTAGCATTTCCCAGGAATGCGTTCAAACTTTCGATCATGCTACACTCATGCGATAGCAAATCATTTTCCAATGCAAATGCGATACTCCTAGTTCTAGGACGCATTCGATGAATGCGATAATGTCCATAGAGCTTATTCCTAAGTCTCTACTTCTTGCCTATGCAATGATGCAAGATGCACACAAAGACAAGATGACCGCATACAATCATAACCTATCTCTAGGATGCATGTGATGCATTAATAGTAAACAGTGCTTATCCCTAAGCTCCTATCTCTTGATTATGCGTTCTAATCTGACTCTTCCGAGCCTAGATTCTAACCTGACTTTTTCAAGCCTAGATTTTATCCTTAGACTACCCTCCCGAGTATCTATAATGGACGAATGACGCATACATAATACAAGATAATTGCATAGCATTAAGATCCCCAATTATGCTAACTAAGTGCTTCTCAACCCATTCGACAGATTTAGCTACTCATGCGTAATAAACAGAGAGTGAACATATATAAAGAAGTAAATTCCATTTCTATAGATAAGTTCAAAGTACAATATGACATTGGAAAATAAGGATAGAGAACCTATGAGCAATCCCTTTCTTCCCAAGGATTTTACACTGTTAACTCTATTCTGTTCAAAAGATATTCCTGCTTCCGCAGGAGTTGGCCCTCTCTCTAATCTCGACGCTTTCAGCACTCTCCCAAGTTCACCGAAACGATCTTTCGACACAATCTCACTTCTCTTGTTTCTGCCTTCTAAATAAAAGAAAAACTAAGAACAAAGCTACTCTAACTATGGAGAAAATTATCTATCTATCGAACTCGACGAACTAGACGAACCGCTTTACTGAAGGTTGCCTTCGGTGTTTATAGAGCTTCGGGGTGAAAGGCTTCTTCTCTCTTATGATTGCACTGATAGGATGGCATTAACTCTCTGTCTGATGCGCCCAATATTTGTCACCGAAAAGTTGAGTGTACTTGCTACAGTAGTTTGTTAGCGGATTATCAACTTAATTCGGAATTGACCGTCATCAGCTTTCTGTCCTGTCGTGATTTATTATGCTTTTCTCCCAGATGCACCCACCAAGTTGCGCCGGCTCTATGCGACAATCCTTCTTGAGCAGATATTTGCAAGCGCAAATCACCGCATAGCCTTACGGTATGCTGTGTTCGACCGTTGATTTCTTGTGATCGCATTTTCCACCTTGCGTCAACGCATATTCTGCACAAAAATACATAAGTTAATTGTTTTCATGCGATGGATGCATGCAACCGCAATATTATGAACTTAATGCTTTTTGGACGCAATTTGTCAACGTAAACCTTCATTATTTAATAACTTAGCACTGTAATAACATGCATTTCTGCCTGTTATCACTTAATTTATTAGATTTAGTGCAATTTACATATTCAATAACAGTTTTATTGAAAAAACTCTCAACAACATCTTTATTGCAAATAGAATATGTTAAATTTTATAAACTACGAGTTTTAGGACACACAATCCAACACTGTCAGCCTTTAATTGAGTGACCGACAGTTATTGAATGGAAATTAATTTAATTAAAAAGTTTAATTAATTAATCTCGTATTACTATAGCTTCGATATGTAGGTTCATAAGGTCCCCTTTTTAGCTTAATAAAGATTAATGAGAATCATTAATTTTGATTTAATTTGAATTTTTCAAATTAATTAAAGGGAATTAACTATATGTGATACAATTAATATAATGTATGTTGATACATTATATTATAAAGTTTAAATGAGAGAAGTAATTATTTGAATATGATTCAAATATTAATTACATGAATATGATTCATATATAAACTATAGGTTAAAATTAATATGAATTTGATTCATATTAATACTATAGATTGTATGAGAGAATGTAAACTATAGGTTATATTATATGTGATATAATAAACTATGAGTTATATATTATATGAGATAGAGTATACGATCTAGTTATGGGTTAATTAGTGGAGGGAGTTTGAACTCCCCCATTCACACATATCTCAGAATAACCATCACAGAGGAGTTTAGGATAGAGATTCACTTTTTTACGTGAAATTTTTTTGGAAGAAGCTCTATCAGCCTTAATCTTTTTCTCCTTTGTATTTCCTCTCAAAGAGACTTCTTCTTCCATTCACCAAAATTAACCCAAATAAGGCCACCAAACTCTCTGTGATTCTTACATTGAGAACAAAAGGCAACGTTGTGGTGGTGTCCTCCTTTCCAAGTTCGTGATCTTGTTGTGGTTTCGTGTTGCTGTGAACAGGAGAGGTTCGTCTCTTGCTATGGAGAGGAAACATGAAGAAGTGTTTCTTTAATGGTATGTACTCCTATTCCCTTTCCTCTTAGTTTTTCTGTAGAAAAATCATGCTTAAGATTTATTGTTTATCATGTGTTTCCGTCTCTCTATTTTATTGAGTTTTACAAACGAAATTCGAGACACAAGGTGTTCATATGTTTCCACTTTGGGAATCCAATCCCTTCATTGGTTTGATAGATTCAGAAAGAGAGAGAACGAACGCGAGATTACCTTCGTCGATTTAACGACTGTTGGCTATCTATGAATTCATTCATCGATTAATCATGTAAACATTCATGGATTAACTATTTCTCAAGCCTAAGCGAAAATAGGGATAGCCTGAGAAACTTCCTATGGAAAACCAACATGATGTCGATTCCTAAATTAACTAAGTGTTGTCACGCAAGCATATTCACTTAGTTAATCACATTAAGTTCTTGGATTGATTAGAACATTAAAATAGATTGGCCTACTCTAACCTAATGCATTTCCAATCTTTAGATTTCATTATCTTTTAGGTAATCCTAGAAGTCTAGCAATCAAGCCATAATTGTAACTAAAACCTTTTGCTCAAATTAAGCATGCTTTCATTACAATTACAGACACCTAAAACATACATAGCAAGGGCGAACAAACATACGAGTATAAGTGATTAAGTTGTCAATTTTATCTACCTATATGATCATTCTAGAAATTCAAACAAAGAGAGGAAATCAGTAAGAAGCAGAAAAGTTCAGGAAGAATGATCAAAATCTCATGAAATTCATAAAAAATGCCCAACGAACCTCAAAATCGATGATTGGGCCTTTAACCATTCATTGAATCTGAATCCCGTTGCCAAAATATACAATTATATATCAAAATACAAAGTAATCTCATGAGTTTTGACCAAAATTGCCAAAGCTGAGCTTAGAGCTCTCAAAATTGGCCTAACTATCCTTTCAGCTGTTTTATACCAGTAGTAGAGCATAGTAATCTTGGACCGAGCGTAGTGACACTACTATCCTAGTGTAGGCCCTGAGCGTTGCTATGCTCACTATGACATTGCTCAAATCACTAGGTGCGTGAGTGGATGTTCATTGTCGTCAATCTCTAGAGCATAGCTTGCTCTAAGACAGCGTCGCTACGCTCCATGCAAGTTTGCTCTCGGTTCTTCAGCATAATGCATAGCGTAAAATGGAGGGTTGTAACACTTCTCAGGGGCATTTAGGTTAAGGTTACCACCTGATAGGGTGGTGGAGTTTACTATTGATTTGGTTCCAGGAACGACACCCATCTTTCAAGCTTCTTAAATAATGGAACCCAACAAGTTTAAAAAGTTGAAACATAGTTATAGGAGTTAGTTAACAAGAGGTATATTCGACCTAGTGTATCCCCTTGGGGTGCATCAGTGTTGTTCGTGAAGAAGTGGTACACTAAAGTTACTTATTAATTACCAGCAGTTAAACAAGGTAACAATACGTAACAAATATCCCCTACCTCATATTGATGGTTTGTTTGACCAACTTAAAAGTGCTTCGATGTTTTCAAAGATTGATCTACGGTCAGGATACCACCAACTTAAGATCAAAGAGTCAGATGTTCTCAAGAAGGCTTTTAGGACTAAGTATAGACATTATGAGTTTTTGGTAATGCAATTTGGGTTAACCAATGCACATTGAGAATTCATGGACCTCATGAATCGTGTGTCCACCCATACCTTGATCAGTTTGTGATTGTGTTTAAAGATGATATCCTATTGTATTATTGTTGGGATTGGTGTCTTAATTCTCCCGGAGTCTCGTTGTTTGTAATGATACACATTGTTTGATGGATAAAATAAATGTTATTTCATTCTAGAATTTACTCATATCCAATAAACAAAGCTCCTTGGTTATCTTATGTGAACTTAAGCATATATATGTGATATACAAGTGGATCATACCTTAAGTGATAACCTAAATAGGCCTGTAGTATAAGGATTAAGGTGGGATACTTGATCCTGGTGGCACTACGGATATGGCCCGCTTTGTAGAGGTTTGCAAGTGTTGTGACTACTACAGATGGTTGATCCTGACCATTCATGTGGAGACGTGCGAGGGGGGTGTCCTATACAAAGAGTTTGTATAAGACCGAACCATGAGATGACTAGACTCTATATATAATGTCGTTGATACTAGAGACTTACATCTCACCTAAACGACCATAGGTGACATGACCTCAATCCTTAGTATTTTGGGAACTCCTGCCTTTGAGGGTGATCCTTTGATTAGTATGGGTGAGAGTGGCCAGATTGTCAACTCAACATGCCTAGCTTTTTGGGGACTTTTCTGATTGGGGAGCTGGGAACTCAATCCACAAGATAGAATTCACTTTTGTCCCAAAGCAGGGATAAGTAGAGAGATTGCTCCCTTAAGGGCTGATTTCAGGGCTTGAACATAGTGGCCACAGTTTCTCTTTGGAAGAGAGGACTCAGTCATAGTAGGATTATGACTTATGTTCATTAAAGGGATCAGTGGTACTTAAGGAGTTAGATATAACTACAGGGAATAACGGTTATTAACCTAGCTGTACTTACAAGTGATATGTGAAGGGTTGTTGCACTTCTGATTGGTTAAAATGGACACATAATATATCTATGGTAAGGAGAGTTCAGTTGTCGGTCTTTGGTGGAGTGCCTGGTAGTTAACGGATGGTGGATCCTGTGACTAAAGAGTTTAGTCAGTTATTCACGTACCGTTGGAGCTTTGAGCTACAGGTCCATAAGGTCCCCTTGATAGCTAAATGGATTCAGTTGAGGATCAGTTCTTGGTGTTGATTTGAAATGTTCAAATTGACAAGAGGTAATTCGATTATATATGATATGATCAGTATAATGTATGAGATACATCTAGTGGAGGATTATTGTAAATGAGATTTACATTAAGTGCCATGGAATAGAAAAAGAGTTATGGTTTATATGTTTCATGAGATGAAATATTAAAACTATAGGTTATAAATATAGTATGATAAGTTGGTTATCATTTATATTTATAATAATATTAATTATTGGATAATTAGATCTTTTTCTCTGATAATCAATTGAATGGGAGATTATTGGTGGTTTCATGGTAACCATGAGTTAAAAGGAAAATTGTTTTCCTAATTTTAGTAATGTTAAAATTTTTTGAATTTGAGATTTTCTCTGTCGGAAAATAATCTCATGGAAGTTGTCAAGTAAATAGAATTTACTAAGAGACAACTTGGAGTGAGCTAAACGATCGTGTAGTATTTGTAGGAGACAGACACGCAGCCAAGCGATGAGCTAAACGATCACTTAGCTTTTGCTAGACAATCGCTTAGCTTTTCCTAAACGATTGGGTATCAACCTATACGATAGGTTCAGTCATCTCCCACTTACTCAATCGTTTATACGATTATTGTTTCCTCTGTCTTCTGCCTCAAACCAAGTTCACATAGAGCCACCCTCTGGATTTTCACATCGAGAATACCAACGTAGCCGTCATGGTGGTGTCATACTCAACTCGACACCGTAGAGGTTCTGTGGAGGTCGTTCGTGCTGTTGAGTGTTTGTGACCGAGGCGATCGCTGAGATCAAGTGCACGGTGTTCGTGTAGTATAGCGGCCGTGTTGGATGAGCATTCGAGTGTTGCTGTGTTCAAGAGTTCGTGATCAAGGAGCTTGGCGATGAGTCTACAAATATATGTAGAGTTTCTTCTTGATCATTTGTATTATCATGATGTAATTTCTGTAATGAATACATAACCGCATGTTTCTGTTTATGACCATAATTGTAAAGTTCATGTATGATTGTAATTTGGAATGATCTTTTTACTGCTCATGGAAATCCTCGTGCACAATTTCCTTCAAATATGAGAATAGGGAGAAGCATGTAGAGAAAAGCATGAATGATCAGGTCTTATACAAACTCTTTGTATAGGACGCCCCCGCTCGCATGTCCCCTACACGAATGATCAGGATCAGACCATCTGTAACAAGTCACAACACTTGTGACCATTCCACAAAGCGGGCTGCATCCATAGCATTACCAAGATAAGGTTTCCCTCCTATATCCATATACTACAAACCATTTTGGTTATCACTCAAGACATGATCCACTTGTATGTCACCACATACATGCTTAAGTTACATACAGATAACCAGGGATTTTAAGTTTATTGGTTTGTGGTAAAGCAAATAAAACATACAACTGAGCAAAATCAAGATGTGAAGTAAAATACCATATATTATACAACACAAGTGTTCGTACAAACAGTTTACAAGCTACAGGACACGAGACTTTAGAGCATCAACCCCAACAATCTCCCACTTGTCTTAAACTGAAGTGGGGTGTACATTAAACTAGTACAAAACATAAACTAAGGCATAAAAGCTCAGTACAAGAAAATCTTCCACTTGCCTTAGTCCAGCCGCGGGCGATCCTGTAGACCCATGCTCTGAAGGTGACCCTCAAACATTATAGCCGTGAGAGCCTTCGTAAACAAGTCAGCAACATTGTGCTCTGAAGCAATCTTCGTGACGATCACATCCCCTCGATGCACTATCTCGAGGATCAGATGATACTTCCACTCTATGTGTTTATCGCGCCTGTGACTCTAGGCTCCTTGGAGTTCGCCACTGCCTCATTATTATCACAATAGAGAGTAATAGGCTAGACATATCTGAAACAACTTCCGGTTCTGTCAAGAACTTCCTGAGTCAGACGGCCTCTTTAGTAGCTTCGCAAGTCGCTACGTACTCCGCCTCCATATTGGAGTCGGCGATGCATCCCTACTTAGTGCTTCGCCACACTACAGCTCTTCCATTAAGAGTAAAGACTGACCCTGATGTGGACTTACGAGAGTCCTTATCAGTCTGAAAGTCAGAATCTGTGTTTCCAGTAAGGAAAAATCCCTAGATCCATATACGAGCATGTAGTCCCTCGTTCTCTAAAGATACTTGAGGATGTTCTTCACTGCGATCTAGTGACCTTGGCCTGGGTTAGACTCGTTCTCTAAAGATACCTAGCATGTAATGTCTGAATGAGTACAGAGTATCATGTACATCAAGCTGCCAATAGCAGACGCATATGGGACCCATCTCATCTCCTCAACCGAGTGAGGCGTCTTAGGACATATGTCCTTAGACAAAGTGACTCCATGCCTAAATGGCAGTAGGCCCCTCTTGGAGTCCTGCATCGAGTACTTGAGCAACATCTTGTCAATGTACGATGCCTGAGACAGTGCTAGCACTTTGTTCTTACAATCTCGAAAGATCTGTATACCTAGAACAAACTGAGCCTCTCCCAAATCTTTCATTTGGAATTGGGTCGCTAGCCAGTTCTTAACTACAGTCAGTAGAACTACATCATTCCCAATGAGTAGTATATCGTCTACATACAACACTAATAAGACTACTGAAGTGTTGATGATCTTCTTGTAGACATAAGCTTCATCAATGTTTTGGTCAAAGCCATACGACTTGATTGAAGCATCAAACCGTATGTTCCAAGATTGAGACGCCTGTTTCAGCCCGTAAATGGACAGATTCAGCTTGCAAACCTTTTGCTCTTGACCTTAGGCTATGAATCCCTCAGGTTGCACCATATAAATGGCCTTCTCAAGATTGCCATTCAGAAAGGTCGTCTTGACGTCCATTTGCCAGATCTCATAATTATAATAAGCTGCAACAAACAGGAGGATGTGGATCGACTTTAACATGGAAACAGGCGAGAAAGTCTCCTCATAGTCTACTTCTTCTACCTGGGTATAACCCTTTGCCACAAGTCGAACCTTGAAGGTCTATACCTTCCCATCAGCACCCCGTTTGTGCTTATAGATCCATTTACAACCTATAGGTCCTACCCTATCAGGCTGATCTACAAGATCCCATACTGAGTTGAAGTACATCGACTCCATCTCGAGATCTATGGCCTTGACCCATTCATCACGATCAACATCCTCCATTACCTTCTAATAAGACAACGGATCCTCAACGTCGCAATCTACTACCATAGCAAGGATTTTCGTGCAATCCAGATAGCGAATGGGCGGGTTCGCAACCCTCCCACTACGTCGAGGTTCCTTCAACTCTTGAGGTGGAACTGACCTACTAGATGAACTCCCATCAATAACTCTTGTTGATGTAGTAGGCTCTTCAACAACTCTTGTTGAAATTTCAGTAGTTTCATTAGAAAGCTCATGCAACACGACTTTATTTCGTGGACTGTGCTCCCTTATATGATCCTCCTCCAGGAAAGTAGCGTTCGTTGAAATAAACACCCTATTTTTCGACAGATCATAAAAATAACCCGCTCGTGTACCTTTGAGGTAGCCTACAAAGAGGCATAACCTCAATCGTAGTTCCAACTTCTTGGGATTAGCCTCAAGCACATGTGCAGGGCAACCCCAAATGTGGAAGTGACGTAAACTAGCTTTACGCCCATTCCACAACTCCAGAGGTGTTCTCGTAACACTTTTATTAGGAACATATTTCCAAAACCCCAAAACAAGTCCGGTAAGGAAGCGTAACTCATCATCGAATGAACTATGTCCAACAACGTTCTATTTCTCCTCTCCGCACCATTCTACTGAGTTTTACCTATTTCTGAAAGTTGGAAAACAATTCCATGTTCTATCAAATAGTCCTGGAATCTCGAGTCCAAAAACTCTCCACCTCGTTCTGATCGAAGTGTTTTAATCTGTCTATCCAATGCATTTTCAACTTCAGCCTTGAACTCTTTGAACTTTTCAAAGGATTCAGACTTATGTTGCATAAGATAAATATACCCATACCTAGAGTAATCACCAGTAAAATTGTTAAAATACTCATAGCCACCTCGAGCTCCACATTCATAGGACCACAAAGGTCATAATGTACTAACTCAAGAGGCTCTTTGGCTCTATAACCTTTTCCAGTAAAAGGTCGTTTAGTCATCTTACCCTCAAGGCAAGATTCGCACACTGGTAAAGAGTTTTCTTCTAACTCACTTAGAAGTTCATTCTTCACCAATCTCTCAATCCTATTGAGATTGATGTGCCCTAAACGAAATGCTAAAGATGGACATTTTCTTGTGGAGAAATACATCGACATTTTGTTTAAATTACGTCAGTTTTAAACAATTCTGTGTTATGGAGGGAATTAATGGCTAACGGCCTTAGCACATATAAATTACTTTCCAGATTTGTTTACAAATACTAACACCATCTTTATGAATAAACACTTTATCCACATTGAAAGAAACGGTGTATTTACATTGTAACAAACACTTTACAGAAATGAGGTTCCTCTTAAGTTCGGGAAAAATATATACATCATTCAAAACTAGAAACCTATTCTGTAAAGCTAACTGGAGCCCTCCCACTGCCACAGCCGAGACGATGTGCTCGGTGCCTATTGGTACGCAGATTTTGATGTTGTCTAAATAAGCATGTGGACAAATATGGATAATGATGAATGTGAATCATGCAAGCTCATGTTGCCATAAACTTGTGTGTTATGTTATGCAGTGTTATGCTTATTTACACTTTATGTGATACTACTTTTGGATATATACGTTGTTAACTAAATGCTTGTAGTATGCTATGCGTTGTCACAAGTTTCGTTGCGCTGAAACCAAGTATAATTCCAACGCAAGTTTCTCGAAGTGATCCGAGGTCAAACACATGGATTGTTGTCATTAATGTGTTACATTTGTGATATATGCGACCAATTTTTACAATTAATAAAAGATTGGTTTGTACATGAATTTAAATTGGGTTAAAGTAAAATTTGTGCAGTAAAATAAAGTTGCGATAATAAGATAAAAGTGCATAAAAGTAAACCTAAGCTATTATGATACAAGATACAGGATACTGATACATGATACTGAGTTTGAGACTGACTGTGAAGTTTGTACAAAGGATCGTGTTATGCAGTGGCAAGTCTTTATGTATGAAACAGAAATAGGAAAGAAAACTAATATAAACATCTCAAGTTATGAATTGCGTTAAAGACATAACTACAGTTCCGCTTTCTCTTGGCGTACACCTCTCGGTGATCGACCGTGTTCCCACATCTCTGTGGTGAAACAAGTATGAATGTAATGAACGCAAGGTTGCTTCCATCTCTGGAAGTACTTCTCGATTTAGTTAATGCATTCTTCTAACTTTCTCTCGACAGGAGGAATGACATCTTCACTTCTGCTCTCACAGGTGAAGATGTCGTCTAGCATGCTTTGGCTAAACATATTTATTTCCTTAACCCAATTAATTTACTTGCTCAATTTGTACTAATTACTAGGGGATTAAGAAAACATCATGGAGAAAGCGATTTACAGATGAACGAAAATAGACAGAAAGATGGAGATGGAAATGATCATGACATTCAATACTAAGATTTAACGTCTGATACATGGTGTGAATGATAGACTAAGAAAATGAATAAAATTGATGATAAATAGATAGAAACAAATACAGAAGAGTTCCAACGTCTTGACACAGATCTAGACGGTGGATTTTCTTGCCGGTGTATGGAATGGATGAAGAGAAGAGCTTCCCTCTTAGGCTTGCTCGTCCAGTAGAAGTGACCTTGGTACAAAGCTTCAACGGCGGGGATTGAAAGGATTTGCCCTGAGACTCACCTCTCGAACTTGTCTCTTAAATCTTCCCGGATCTTCTTCGATCAGGCTCTTCAGACCAGTCTTTCTCTTAATATACAAATATCAAAATATACACGTATCAAGTATATCTTCTCAGTAGAATGGCCGGAGCTATTTATAAGCTCAACTTTGATTCTCTGACTTGTGGACCCCACTGTATTGTTATGGCAGCTCCGAAAATGGTGGAGTGAATATTCCTTCTGTTACGTAATCAATCCCTTCAAAAATGCCCAACGGTTAGCTGTACACACGTCAGAATCCTCTGCAATTGCATTGCTCTTTACATCTTCGATCGTTTGCTCGCATGCGGTGTTGTTTTTTATTACCGCATGCGGTTGAGATTGCGATAATCGCTTAGCTCTTGATCGATTGTCGCATGCGCCGTCATTGCATTGATTGTCTATTCATTTCTGAATGATTGGCACAATGCGACGTAGATGCATTATTCTTTTTATCTTGAGCCATGAACGCATGTGGTGACTTGATTTCTTGCAAAACAGACTTGAAATATTCTCTTTTACCATCGTAATGGTGTCGGTGAGTGTATTGACGACAATTTATAATTCCTGCATTTCTTAGCTAATTTCTCTACAATTGACGCAACTTTCCTTTCTTTTGGTCGCAATATCTAAATAAAGCAGTATAAATAACTTGTATTTCTACAAGTTATCACACCCCCAAATTTAGATATATGCTTGTCCTCAAGCATATCTTCTACTAAGGCAATATTGCTCAATTCGTATCCTAAATTTTGCGTCGATTGGTTGCTCTGAATGCTCCACCTAGGCACATTACTTAACATCACAATTTTCTTTCTATACTTGAAAGTTCATAACAAAGCCCTATTTTATTCTTCTATACTATAATTTTCTGCTAAAAAATGCTTTTCTAGTTTTTTTTTTTTTTTAAAAAAAAGAATGTTTACCTTTTCTTGTCAAAACAACTTGATGCTTCTGGATGCGGTGGTCAAACTTTGTATCATTTATTAGAAATTGTTGATCATGGTGACACCCTTTGTTTTGGTTTGTTCCCACGGGTGTCATGCGAACATCAACCTACGGTTGTGTACCAATCTCAACTTTAACTCATGAATTTCAGAGGAGTTGTCTCTTGTTTCTTTTATTTTTCTCTCTCATTAATTTTCTTCTCTTTTAATATTGCATTGTTCTTGGAAACCCACCTTCGTTTTGGCTTGTTCCCATGGGTGTCATGCGAACATCCAACTACAAGTAGGCTCCTTTCACAACTTAAACTCTTATCTTTTTTTTTTTTTTTTTTGGGAAATAATGAGCGCATTTTTCTTAATGACCGCATCACTTGATCTCATCTGCTCAGACCTTCCCCACCCCCAAATTTAGAGGTACGCAAGGTTCTCATTGCGTTGTTTGGACAGAATAGACAAACACTTAGACAAAATTTCAAAAAGAAGGTTTGAGCAGAATTTTGAAAGATAAAAGGTAAAGTATTGCTATAGCCACGAATTAACTAAGTGTTAGTCAAAAAATACAAAGTATGGGAAATGTTCCTAAGTGTATGCATATTATACATCATGGCAGCGCAATGAATAACACAAATTAAAAGATCAAGAATATCGCAAATTTGACAAAGGATGATAAAGAAGAGGCTATTGCGTACTTGAAAGAAATGTTACTTAGTTGTATTGAAAATTAACTAAGTATAAAAAGAATTACAATTAACGCAATACAAAAATTTGAAGTATGTACAAAGAATCAAAGAATTGGCATCTATACATAGAAAAAAATAATAAATGAAGTTAGAAATAAAAGAATGACCGCAATAAAAATAATGTAAAGTTATTGAGGAGGATGAGGGTCTGGTGGAGGATTTTGATGTGGTACGGGAGGAGTTTCTTAAAAAATCAGATGTTGCCGAAGATGCGGAGGTACCATGGGTCCATAAAGTTATGTTGTCAGAAAATTAAAGTACTCATGGTTGTGCTCCGCTAGTTGTCTTTGGTGCAGGTGGATCATATAAATGTTGCGCTGAATATTGATCAACACTTGCCTTGTCATGGTAGCACTACGTTGTAAATCGTCGACTCGCTCGATTACCGCATCAATTCTCTGGCCAAAGAAGGCTTGTTGTTGGAAGAATTGTTCTTGCTATTGGGAGAAGAGTTGTTGTTGTTGGGCAAGAAGGGATGCATATCTGCTAGTTCAGCAGCTAAGGAAGCAACGGTGGGTTATGCCTGCAATGCCTCACCATTAACGTTTTGGGGTTGGACAGAAGTGCCTTCACTCAAATCGTGTGGGTCATCAACATGCGGTGGTGGAAGGGGAAGTTGTGGTGATGATGCTAAAGGTGAGGATGGAGCTACTGGATATGCGGTTGGAGAATCAGGGGCAAGGAGAAGATTGGTAAAGTGCTCAGGAAGGAAGAAGAATGTTGTTCGGGAGGGCTTGGAGGGTGAATAATTAAGGGTAAAGGATCCAAGGGTTCTGGTTCTTGCGTTGATGAGTCTTGAACTTTCCCTTTTCCTTTGTCGTCTTTGCACTGTTTCTTTGGCTTGGGTTGTTGCGGTGCATTTAAATCAATGACAGGCCTCTTCAATGGAAGCTCGGGACAGTATGGGGAATCTTTGAGGAGCAACCTCAAAATCTTGACGTTTATGAGGCCATGAACTTCAGGCATGGGTTCTTCCTCAATGCCTACACCCATTGATAAGCATAAACTTGAGACAGTCCATGGGAAGAAATATTGATCTCTTATGTGCCCCACAAAACCTCGAATTTGTCTTGCGATCAACTGGCCCACATCGATTGGAATGGCGCAAGCAATGCAATATGCAGCCATGACCCAATCCCTCGAAATTGTTTTGTCATGGGAAGTCGGGATGAGTTGTTGTTTTACCAAATATACCCAAAGTCGCACCTCGGGAAGCAGTGTCTTAGACGCCAGAGTTCTGATGCCTCTTAATGAAACCGTCCACTTAGTGCCCGATTGCATCAATGTTTGCAGTGCATCTTCCATCTTCTCTTTAGTAGGATCATCAATGATTTATTACCCAGTGCATCTGGTTTGCTCTTCATCAGGAATAATTCATTGATGTCCTTTGTGCTGAAAGACACCATTTGCCCTTTTATGGTCACCACATCTTTGGTGCCATGTAGCCATCCATTTTAGAAGTTGCGCACTACCTTGGCAATGAAAATTGCTGGGCACTGACAAAATGTTTCCCATCCGTGCTCCAGTATAACGCTTGTGATCAGGTCTAGTAGTGGCATTGGCGCGGGGAAAAATCCTGTCTCCATCAGCATGTCATCATTTTCTCTCTTCCTCGATGGACACTTCTTTGCTAACGCAGGCTCACTACTTTCTATAACTGCTTTGCCCTTTGCTTTAGTTAATGCAAGGTGGGATTCTTGCCTTTGTTTCCTTTCCCTTTCCTTGCATTGTTCCTCTTTCTCCTGTTCAGCAAGTTCCTTACCCTTCTTTTCTCTTATGCGCTAAACATTTGCTCAGTGTTTCCTCTTCTTCTCCTCTTTCTTCTTCCTTTCTTCTTCTTTTTCTTCTCTCTCTTCTCCTTCAACTTCTTTTTCAAACTGCTCGAAGGCCAAAAAAATGCATTGTTCCTCTTCGAGCCTTTTCCTTTCTTCTTCTACCACAATCTCATTGTTGTAGCGCACCTTCTCATCTTGTAATTTTCTTCTTCGATTACCTTCTGCGATGATGAGTTTTGCTCGCAACATTTTCTCCTACTTCTCTTCCTCATCATTTCTTCTCCTCTCTTGCTCTTCTAACGCATCTATCAAAATTGGAAGGTCAATGGTTGACCCTTGTGGCACATTCTCCTTGCGATGCCGTATCAAGGGGGTGATTTCCACATTTTCTCCTTCA
Organism: Benincasa hispida; assembly: GCF_027475165.1. Lineage (NCBI taxonomy): Eukaryota > Viridiplantae > Streptophyta > Magnoliopsida > Cucurbitales > Cucurbitaceae > Benincasa > Benincasa hispida. Next base: position 28,613,809 of record NC_143488.1, on the reverse strand, counting down.
TTAGTCACAACCGTTTACGATGTTTCATGTTGCGTTGATTCTCTTAGTTGCACTGATTCCCCTTTGTCCTCCCTCACGGAGGTGGATTCTTCGTCCAGCTCTGGGCTCTCAGCCGTCATTCTCCTCTCTTTCTCCTTCTTTAGGCGCCATTCCTCCTACCTGCTTACTTTTCTTTCACTTCTTTCATTCTTCTTCTTCAACTTGGCCTCCTCATCTTCTTCATCCTTCAACTCTCTTTTCTTTGCCCTTCTTCTCCTTCTTCTTCTCTTTAGCCCCTTCAAGCTGCTTTTTCGCCACCACTACCTCCAAAGTGACCCTGATGGGTCCCTCATAGGATTCTACATTAGAAGTTTCCTTAGGATCAAGATGGCCAGAGCGCTTCTCCTTTACTCTTCCTCCATCGCCTCCTCCGAAGGCAGTGGTTGGTTCACAACCCCAGCTTCGGGCAATCCTCCTCCTTTCTCCAAGTTGCTGAGAATGCTCCCAACATCTCCTTATTGTCCTATCTCTTCTTTTCACTCTCAGAGGAGAATGTTGGGAGTGGGGTGCTTTCAGAACTTTGCCCCCTTTTGAACTGAAGTGGCCTGGCTGGTAAGGGATTTCGCCGGGGTCTTTCGGTGACTCGAGGGATGGTGTGTGGCTAGGCAGCGAGATGACAGCTGGCTGCAAGGAATACTGCCTCTCGCATAGAGAGTTGGGTTTTCGAGGGTGATGAGGGTGAAGAAGATGGCTAGGAAGATTGGTCTGCCATGGATGCTAGAGTAAAAGAAAACTGGAAATTCTTTAGGGTTTTAGGAAGAGGGAAACAATCTGGTATACAGAGTGCTCTAGGGTTTCTGTTTGCAAATGAGATCAAATGGACTCACAGACGGAGGAAATGGAATTTATAGGTTGGGCCTTGATGGACCCAATGCGAATTCTATAGTGGCAAGCCTCGAGCTACTCAAAAGCCTGCTGCTTGCACTCCTCACATTTGTGAAGCATTAGAGAATGACGTCCTTTCGTCTGCTAAATCATCATTTCCTTGGAAGACGAGGCGATTGGACTTCTCAGTTTGCAAAAAGAATTATCTTTAGTGTTTTATTCGAATGGGCGCAAGGTGAAGAATTAATGTAATGAGTTCATCAATGCAAATGCATCTTTGTAGAGGACGGGCAACAACGCATGTATCCCCGCAACACACCCCTTAACGCAATGCGTTTTTGGAGGATGGGCGCATGGTATTTCTACCAGTGCAACACTACCTCAACATAGTGCATTTTTTCTAATGACGGGCAAAGAACACATATGAGCACAACACACCCCTCAACGCAATGCATTTGAATTGGATGAACGCAAAGTGTATCTTGTGGGTACAAGATGCACCCATCATCGCAATGCATACCGGGTGTTGATTGTTTTATTATTAAAAAAAAATCATCAATGCAAGTCACACGAACCTTGCGGTAATAATTTTCTTCTTATTAATAAATCATTCACCAACATTTAAGAATAACGCATTTATGACAGAAAAGTATGGAATAAAAAGAAAATGGAAATAAATGCAAGAGAAAACATAAAGTCATAAAGTCATAAAAACAAATTAAATGAAGCGATAAATGACAAAGTTCATAAAGCAATAAATTCAAAAAGCAAGTAAACATAGGGTTGAGATATGGACCGGAAGACAATTTTCTCCTGATGAACGCAATCCACACTTCCGTAGGCGGTCCAGCTTGCCTACCCAATGTCTTCAGAGACATTGCTCCTTCCTATGAGATCCAGGGGCTTCAGAATTGCTTGGCAACGTTCTAGATGTTCTATTACGTAACTTGGATGCCAGCTGCCCCACTTGAATCTCCAAATTTCTAATTGAAGACGCCTGCGCCTGCATCACCGCATCGTTTTTATCCATGTATTTCTTGAGCAGGGCCTCCAATGAATTACTAGAGGTGTTTGAAGATGAGGAAGATTGATTGTGCGACTGTCTCTGTTGACCCTGATTCTGATTGTGGTGAAAAGATGGGGGGTTCCCTCGATTCCCTAAGTTGCCATTTTGATGGTTATTTGGCCCACCTTGGTTTTGATTCCCTCCCCAACTGAAGTTAGGGTGACTTCTCCAACCAGGATTATACGTGTTGCTGTAGGGGTTGTTCTGGATTGTACATACTTGTTGCATGTTCAATGGGCACATTTTCGCTGCATGGCCTCCTCCATAATTAACGCAACTGATTGCAACCACTTGTGCCGGTGCATTGGGTTACGATGATCCTTGGGAGAGGGCACCTTAATTAAGTGCCATCAACTGGAGGATAGAGGTTACTGCGGCCATTTGGGCGGCCAAAGTAGTCATTGTCTCCGCAGGGACAATGGTAATTTCATTTCTTCTTCTTTCAGAGCCTCTTCCTCCGTATCCATCATCAACCCAGTCATCCATATTCAGCGAGATGCGGTCAAGGATGACTTTGGCCTCAGTGTATGTTTTATCCATAAAACCTCCTGCCGCAGAGGCGTCAGTAACAGCCTGCGTTGATCTGTTCAGGCCATTATAAAAGGTCTCCATCAGGACGCAAACGGGTATCCCGATATGCAGGCAATTCTTCACCAGTCTTCTAAATCGTACCTAGGCAGTGCTAAGGGTCTCGTTATCCATCTATTCAAAGTTCAACACGTTCTTCTGTTGCCTTGCATTGACAGCCGGAGGGAAGAACTTCTTCATAAATCGCTCAACCAACTGATCCCATGAAGTAATCTCATTTGGCTCCAGTGAATGAGCCCACCTCTTGGTCTCATCCCTCAAGGTGTAAGGGAAGAGATATAATCTGATACCTTCTGGGGTAACACCAGGTATAGAGAAGTTACCGCACATCTCGACGAAATTGGTCAGATGGGCATGTGGATCCTCACCTTGCAGATCACCAAACTGCCCCGCATTCTGAATCATTTGGAGCATGATCGGTTTGATCTCGAATCTTGCGTTCTCCTCAACTATTGGCCTTGAAATTTCGGACGAAAAATCATATAGATTGGGTGCCGCATAGTTTCTCATCGAAATGTTGCGATCAGACGCAAGAAAAATGGGATCTTGCGCTGGTCGTCCCACCCCCTGATTTACTTCAGGTGCCACATTATCATTATTATTATCTGCCATGTTGGCCTTCTTTCGCCAAGCTCGGTTCTAGCGTGCCCTTGCGCGAAATGTACGCTCGATCTCTAGGTCAGCTTCGAATTCTAGGTCAGTCCCAGTACTCATAAACTGTTAAACTACTCTCCACGATAAACAGCCAGTACAAAGAGATCTGTCCTACAAAATATCACAAACATACTCAACAATAACCGTTACCAATCCCCGACAACAGTGCCATAAACTTGGTATGCATATTTTGATGTTGTCTAAATAAGCATGTGGACAAATATGGATAATGATGAATGTGAATCATGCAAGCTCATGTTGCCATAAACTTGATGTGTTATGTTATGCAGTGTTATGCTTATTTACACTTTATACGATACTCCTTTTGGATATATGCGTTGTTAACTAAATGCTTGTAGTATGTGTAACGCATAAAATTAAGATATGATTGATGATGTTCTATGCTCGAAATGATGCGATACTATCACTAGATATGTGTTAATAATGGTTGTTCACGTAGTATGCCATGCGTTGTCACAAGTTTTCTTACGATAGAACCAAGTGTAATTCCATCGCAAGTTTCTTGGTGTGATCCGAGGTCGAACAAGCGGACTGATTTAGGTTATTGTGGTATGTTCATGATATATGCGACCAAGTTTTCAATCTTTAAAAATGTGTTTGTACAGGTATATAAATTGTGATAAAATAAAGTAAAGAGGTAAAGATGCAATAATAAAATGAAATACAATAAACCTAAGCTAGATGATACAAGATACAAGCTTCATGTACAAGATGTTGGGGTTAAGGCTAGCTGTGAAAGTTGTGCAAAGACGTGGAATGTGGTGGCAAGTCTTATGAACAGAATAGAAAGAGAAAGACAAATAATATAAAGAACGCAAGTTCTCAATTGCGTTGAAGCTACATATGTTGTTCTACTCTTCTCTTGACGTACACCTTTCACTAATCGACCGCGCTCCCACATGTATGTGGTGAAACGGAGACTAACGTAATGAACGCAAGGTTGCTTCCATGTCTGGAAGTACTACTCGCTTTAGTTAACGCATTCTTCTGACCTTTTCTCGATAGATCAGAATGGCATCTTCACTTCTACTCTCACAGGTGAAGATTCCGTCTAGCATGCCTTAGCTAAACGCATTTTATATCTTTAACATAGATTAAGTACTTAGTTAATTCATACTGCTTATCAAGGAATTACGAAGACATCATGAAGAAAGTGATTGATGGGTGAACGGAAATAGACAGAAAATGGAAAATGAAAGCTATCGAAACATTTAATATGTCTATTAAGCATTTAATACATGGTGTGTGAATGAAAAGATAAAGGAAACATGAAATACAACGATGAAAGAGATACAACAGATACAAAGAAGTGCCACTATTTTGGCACTGATTCGATAGAGATCTGCTTGCCGGATAGGATAGATTTGATGGTAGGAAGAGCTTCCTTCTCAGGCTTGCTCCATCGGTAGCAGGGATCTTTGCATAGAGCTTTCAATTGGGTGTTTGGCAGGTTAGATCTGAGATTCACCTCTCGGCCTTATCTCATCTTCTTCCTGGATTTCTTCACTCAAGCACTCAGCTCAACCTTTTCTCTCAACAGTTTTGCAGCATTTACCCCATATCCCGTAGCATACTTTTTCTCTGAAATCAATGGGGTATTTATAGGTGCAGGTCTTTGACTCTGGCCTTGTTGTCCCCACCTGATTGTCATGGTAATTCCGAAGATGGATGGATATTATTCCTTCTATTATGCAATCAGATCGTCAATTCTGCACAACCGTTAGTTGTACATGCGTCTCAATCCTCCACTTTTGCTTTGCTCAGCTGCATCTTTCGATCATGGATTCGCATGTGGTGTTGTTTTTATTACCACATGCGGTTGAAACACAGCTCTGGATCTACTATCACATTGCACTGTCATTGCGGTAATCGTCTCTTCATTGTTGATTGACGGGTGCAATGTGACAGAGATGCATTGATCAGTTTCTCGTGAGCCTTGAGCGCAAGCGGTGACTTGGTCTCCTGTAAAACAAAGTAAAATTCGGCTTGTCTTCCATCTTTATGGTGTTAGTGGGTGTAATTGCAAACATTTATAATTATTATAATACTAGGCCAATTTTCATACAATCAGCGCATATTTACTAACTTTTGACCGCAATATCTAGATAAGGTGGCATAAATAACTTGTATTTCTACAAGTTATCACACCCTCAAATTTAGATATATGCTTGTCCTCAAGCATATCTTCTACTAAGGCAATCATGCTCAATTCCTATCCCCTATTTTTGTGACGATTGGTTGCTCCAAATGTTACACTTAGGCACATTACTTGACATCGCAATTTCCTTCTATCTTTGTTAATTCTTAGCAAACCCTACTTTATTCTTCTACATGACAAAATTTAGCTCAAAGATGCTTTTCTAGTTTTCAAAATAGAAGGTTTATCTCTTCTTTGTCAGAACAACTTGATGTGTCTATATGCGGTGAGCAAAACTTTGCGTCATTTATTCACTTAGAGACTGTTGATCATGGTTACACTCTTCGTTTTGGCTTATCCCCACAGGTGTCATGCGGACATCCAACTACGGTTGTGTGCCAATTTCAATTTTTACTCATGATAATCAGAGGAGTTATCTCTTGCATCCTTTTATTTTTGTTTTTGTTTCTTTCTTTTTTTTTTTTATATTGCGTTGTTCTTGGAAACCCACCTTCGTTTTGGTTTGCTCCTATTGGTGTCATACGAACATCCAACTATGAGCAGGCTTCTTTTACAACTAAACTCTTATCAGGTTGGGACAATTTTGAGGTTTTCCCTTGCGCTGACATTGGAGTTTTGCATAAAAAATATATTTTTTTTTTAAATAAAAATGGAAAAATTTTCTTAACTACAGCATAATCTTGATCTCATCTGCTCATACCTTCCCCACCCCCAAATTTAAATATGAGCAAGGTCTCATTGCATTGTTTGGAAAGACTAGACAAACACCTAGAAGAAAATTTCAAAAAGAAGGTTTGAGCAGAACTTTGAAAGATAAAAGGTAAACTACTACTAAACTGAGAATTAACTAAGTGTTAGTCAAAATTTACTAAATGTGGGAAATATTTCTAAGTATAAACATGTAATACATCATAGCAACGCAATGAAGATCGTAAAAATAAGAGATTTAGAATGTCACCAAAATTGACAAAGGAAGATAAAGAAAGAGGCACAGGCAAAAAGTGGAGTGAATATATACTCTGATTGTATTGACTATTAATAAAGTATACAAATAAATTACAAATGAACGCATTATAAAATTTTCTATTGTCTGTACAAGAGTCAAAGAATTTGATTACTTTACAAATAATAAATGAATTAAATACAAATAAAGAATGGCTGCATAAAAAATCGTATTGGAAGAAAGTGTAAATACTAAGATTGAGGAGCAGGGGGATCTGGTGGGTTTTGAGGTGGTGTAGAAGGTGCTTCTTCAAAATTTAAGTGTTGCCAGAGATGTAGGGCCACCATTGGACCATGAAGATATGCGGTAAGAAAGTTGAAGTACTCTTGATCACGCTCCGCAATCATTCTCTAGTGCATATGGACTTTATAAATGTTGCGCTGCATGTTGATTAACGCCTCTCTTGATGTGACGGCACTGCTTTGATATCATCAATGCGCTCCATTACTACCTCAAATCGTTGATTGAAGAAGTGTTGCTGTTGAGAGAAGAGTTGTTGTTGTTGGGAGAATAGGGATCTCATTTCTACTAACTCAGTAGCCATGGAGGTGATGGAGGGTTGTGCTTGCGATGTCTTGCCAGCATCGTTTTGGGGTTGTTGGGTAAACAGGAGAGTTAGGGACAAGAAAAAGGTTTGCAAAATGCTCATGTAAGGGGGAAGAGGATTGCACTGGCGGGCTTAGAGGGCTTGGAGAAGGGATGACTAAGGGAAGAGGATCCATAGGTTCAAGATTTTGCATTGGTGACTCCTAGACCTTCTCTTTTCCCTTATCCTCTCTTCGTCTTCTTTTTGGTCTAGGTTCCAGCGGCGTATTTAAATCGATCGCAGGCCTCTTTGCTGGCAGCTCGGGGCAGTGTGAAGAATCTTTGAGGAGCATCATCAATATTTTTATGTTGATGACACCGTGGACTTCGGGCATGGGTTCCTCATCAATGCCTACACTCATAGACAGGCATAGACTTGAAACGATCCACGGGAAGAAGTACTGCCCTCGAACATGCCCCACTAATGCTCTGATCTGCCCCGCGATCAACTACCCTACGTTGATAGGGATGCCGCGGGCTATGTAGTATGCGGCCATGACACGATCCCTTGATACAATTCTGTCGTGCGTCATTGGATTAGCCGCTTCTTGACCAAATAAACCCAGAGCCTTCCCTCCGGCAGCAAGGACTTGGACACTAGGGTACGGATGCCTTTGAGCGAGACCGACCACTTCGTGCCCGGTTGCGTTAGTAACTTCAACGCATCCTCCATCTGCTCTTCTATGGGATCATCAATAATCTTGTTCCCTAGCACATCAGGGTTGTCCTTCATTTGATAAATTTCATTGATGTCCCTTGCGTTGAAGGATACTGTCTCTCCCTTAAAGGTCACCGCATCCCTATTTTCATGTAAGCGCCCGCGATAAAAGTTTCGCACTACCTGAGGCACTATGATGGATGGGCATTGGCAGAATGTATCCCACCCATGCTCCACAATTATGCTCGTGATGAGGTCAGGTAGTGGGGTCGGTGCAGGGTAGAAACCCATCTCGATCAACATATCATCGTTCTTCTTTTTCTTTGATGATCGCTTTTTGGCTGTTGCGGGTTCACTGCTTTCTGCTATGGCCTTGGCTTTTGCCAACGCGAGACGAGCTGCTTGTCGTTCTCTCTTTTCCCGCTCTCTAAGTTGCTCTTCTTTCTCGCACTCGGCGAGCTCTTTGCTCTTGCTCTTATATAAGCGCTTCTTATTAGCTTCGCGCTTGTTCTTCTTCTCCTCCAACAACAATCTGTCTTTTTTTTCCTTCTTTCTCCTCTCTTCTTCCTCTTCTTCTTTTTCTTCTCTCGGAAACTCTTCTTCGAATTGCTCAAAGGCCAGCAACAGGCGCTGTTCCTCCTCGCGCTTCCGGATCCCTTTAAGTCTGGTAAGCTCATTATTGCGTCGCATTTTTTCAAACTCCAATCTTCTTCTTCTATCCCCCTCTGCGATGATGAGCTTGCCGCTCTCCATCTTTTCTTACTTCTCTTTTTTTCTTTTCTTTTTTCTCTCTATCTCTTCTAATGCTAAAATTAATCTTTGAAGGTCAATTGTGGACCCTTGCAGCGCATTTTCCCTGCGATGCCGCATTAGCAGGGTTTCCTCTGCTTCTTCTCCTTCATCCGTCACAACCAATTACGTTGCTTCAGGTTGCGCCGGTTCCATCAATTGTGTCGTTTCCCCCCTATCCTCCCTTATGAAGGTTGATTCTTCATCCTTCTCAGGGCTTGCAGCCCTCTGTCTTGCTTCTTCTTCTTCTCTTAGGCACCTCTTCTCACGTCAACGCAATCTTCTCTCCTCTTTCTCCTTCTTCTTCCTCTTCTTCTTGGCCTCTTCATCTTCATCATCATCCTTTTTCTCTTTGTTTTTTCTTTCCTTGTGATGATGTGAAGACTCTACCTCTCCAGCCTTCTTTCCCTTCTTCTTCTTCTTATCTTCCTTCTCAGCCCCTTCTGGCTATTTCTCTCTCTTAGTATCTTCCTTCTCGGCCTTTTCTGGCCGCGCATCCCCTATAACCTCCTCCATCGTAGTGTCAGGGGTCACTAATGCAACCTCTACTTCCATGGCCTCCTCGACTGCGATCTCTTCTTCTTCTCTTTCCTTGATCGCAATTTCCTCTTCTTTTCTTCTTGGAGGTTCATCATAAATTTCTGTGATGACAGTTGCTTCCTGAGTCTCTGGGACCAGAACATCATTCCCCTTTTCTTCTTCTTCAACCACCACTTCTTCCACCACCACTACTCCATCCTTCACTGGTTCATCCGCCACTACCGTCGCCTCCTCCTCTATAAGCAGTGGTTGGTTTACAACCTCTGCCTCGGGTAGTCCACCTCCTTGCTTCAAGGTACTTAGGATGTTGCCAAACACCTCCGCATCATCTCGTCTCTTTCTCTCGCTTTCAGTGGAGATGGCAGATGTTGGCGTAGGCATGCTCTCGGTGCTTCCTTCTCTCTTGAACACAGGAGGCCTAACGATCAAGGGATTTTTCCGGGATCTTTCGGCGATTCTAGGGATGGTGTGGGCTTGGGCAGCAAGCCTGCGACTGGCAGCCAGGAATGCTGCCTCTCGCATGGCTACTTGATCAGGGGTGGAAGGTGAAGCGGATTGGTTTGGGGTTTGGTCAGTCATGGATACAAGCTTGGAAGGGCTGATAAAAACTCGAGCTACTGGGGAGAAAGAAAGGTTTGGGATGCAAGACGCTTAGGGTTTCTGGTTTGCCAAAGTGAGGTAAAGGTTTTCAATGAAGGCGAAGGTTGTATTTATAGGTTGGGCCGTGGTGGGGTCCAACGCGATTTTTGCGGCGGCTGGCCTCGAGCAGCTCAACAGGCGCGTCGTTCCACCTCCCTCATTTATGGAATTTCAGAAAAAAAGTGTCCTTTCGTCTGCCAAGTCATAATTGCTTGGGGATACAAATCAATTGAAATTCTTCCCAAATTGCCAAATGAATTTTTCTTTAATATTTTATTTGAATGGACACATGAAAAAGAATAACACATTGTGCTCACCAATGCAATTATATCTTTGCAGAGGACGGGCATATATCCCCGCAACACACCCCTTAACCAAAGCATTTCTGGAGGATACCTCAACATGGTGCATCCGGCTAAGGACGGGCAAAGGACATATGCAAGCGCAACACACCCCTCAACTCAATACAGTTGAGTTAGGTGAACGCAAAGCATTCCTGATTGGTTTGATATATGTCCATTGTCGTCTTGCTTTCTTGTTGTTAATTGTTTTATTATTTTTATTTTACAATTTTCATCAGCGCAAGTGTTGTGGCTTGCGACAATAGATTTTCCTTTATCACTCAATCATTCACAATTTAAAGCACAACGCATTGATTACAAAAAAAAAAAGTCAAAGAATTAAAGACGAGATAGAATTAAATGCAAAGAAGTGAATGAGGAAATAAATTCATAAAGTCAAAAATTGAATTAAATGAAGAGTTGAAGATAGAAATCAGAATTTAAAGAGACAGAAATTCAATAAAGCATTAAACATTGTATTGAGATATGGACCGAAAATTGCGTTGTCCTGGGTGAGCGCAATCCACATATCCGCAGGCGGTCAGGCTTGCCTGCTCAATGTCTTAAGGACATTGCTCCTTCCCTGTAGATCCCAAGGCTTCTGAATTGCTGGGCAATGTTCCCGGTGTTCAACTTCTTAGCTCAGAGGCCAACTGACCCACTTGGATCTCCCGATTCCTTATAGAGGACATTTGTGTTTGCATCACTACATCATTTTTATCCATATACTGCTTCAGCAGCGTCTCTAACGAGCCTCTCAAGGTGTTAGACGATGATGGTTGCTGGCTATGCGGTTTTGATTGCCCTTGGTTATGGTGAAAAGAAGGATTTCCTCTACTGCCCCCTTGATGGTTCACTGGCCCCCCTAGGTTGGGATTGCCTCCCCAACCGAAGTTATGATGGCTCCTCTAGCCTGGATTATAGGTGTTGCTGAAGGGGTTGTTCTGGATAGCACACACTTGATGAAGTTTCATGGACTCACATCAGCTCCGTGAGCCCCTCCACAATTGACGCAACTGATTACGGCCACTTGAGCCGGTGCAGTGGGTTGCTAATTGTGGAGCAATGGCTCCTTGGTTATTGCCATTGGCTGAAGGATCGAGGTCACCATGGTCATCTGCGCGGCCAACGTGGTCATTGTCTCCGCAGGGACAATAGCTGTTTAAGATTTCCTTTTATCGGCACCTCGGCTTCTATAACCATCGTCGATTCAATCATCCATATTTTGTGAGATGCGGTCGAGGATGACTTTGGCCTCTGTGTATGTCTTATCCATAAAACCTCCTGCCGCAGAGGCATCAGCAATAGCCTGCATTGCTCTGTTCAGGCCATTGTAAAATGTTTCCATCAATACGCAATCGGGAATCCTGATATGCGGGCAGTTTTTCACCAGTCTCCTGAATCGCACCCAGGCGGTGCTCAGGGTCTCATTCTCCTTCTGTTTAAAGTTCAACACATCCTTTTGTCGCCTTGTGTTGACGGCAGGTGGGAAGAACTTCTTCATGAACCGCTCCACCAATTGCTCCCATGAAGTGATCTCATTTGGCTCTAGTGAGTAAGCCCACCTCTTTGCCTCGTCCCTCAATGTGTAAGGGAACAGATACAATCTTATATCTTTTGGGGTCACATCAGGTAAGGAAAGATTGCCGCACATCTCGACAAAGCTGGTCAGATGGGCATGTGGATCTTCACCTTGCAGACCCCCGAGCTGCTCAGCATTTTGAATCATCTGCAACATGACCGGCTTAATCTCAAAATGTGCGTTCTCCTCCACAGTCGGCCTCGAGATTCCAGGCGAAAAATCATACAAATTGGGTGTCGCATAATTATGCATCGAGATGTTTCGATCAGCCTCCAGGAAGACAGGATCCTAAGCCGGTTGAACAGCCCCTTGGTTCACAACTGGCATCACGTTATCGTTATTGTCCGCCACGATGGATGCCTTCTTTCGCCTAATTCGGTTCTAACGTACCCTTACACGGAAAGTTCGCTCGATCTCAGGATCAGTCATAAATTCAAGTTCAGTACAATGAGATCTGTCCTACAAAATACCAAAGACACACTCAAACAATAAACCGTTAACCAAGTCCCCGGCAACGGTGCCATAAACTTGTAACGCATAAAATTAAGATATGATTGATGATGTTCTAAGCTCGAAATGATGCGATACTACCACTAGATATGCGTTAATGATGGGTGCTCACGTAGTATGCCATGCGTTGTCACAAGTTTCCTTACGATAGAACCAAGTGTAATTCCATTGCAAGTTTCTCGATGTGATCTGAGGTCGAACACGG